>NC_058083.1:478127711-479327711 GCF_014858855.1 Bufo gargarizans
CAACTTAAAAGGTGAAACTAATATGAGACTCATTACATGCAAAGCGAGATATTTCAAGCTTTTGTTATAATTTGGATGATTATGGCTTACAGTTTAGGCTACTTTCCCACTGGCGTTTGGTGCGGATCCGTCATGGATCTGCACAAACGCATCCGTTCAGATAATACAACCGCCTGCATCCGTTCAGTTTGTATTATCTGTAACGTAGCCAAAACGGATCTGTCTTGAACACCATTGAAAGTCAATGGGGGACGGATCCGTTTTCTATTGTCAGTGAAAACGGATCCGTCCCCATTGACTTACATTGTGTGTCAGAACGGATCCGTTTGGCTCCGCTTCGTCAGACACATGCAAGCAGCATTTTGGTGTCCGCCTCCAAAGCGGAATGGAAACGTAACAGAGGCAAACGGATGCATTCTGTGCGGATCCTTTTCCATTCAGAATGCATTAGGGCAAAACCGATCCGTTTTGGACCGCTGGTGAGAGCCCTGAACGGATCTCACAAACGCAATGCCAAACCACCAGTGTGAAAGTAGCCTTATGAAAACCCCAGAGTCACAATTTTGAGGTCCCCTTTGCTCAGGGGTATGGATTAATTAGCTGACTAGAGTGTGACACTTTGAGCCTAGAATATTGAACCTTTTCACAATATTCTAATTTTAATTTGCATTACTGAAATAAATGGACTTTTGCACGATATTCTAATTTTTTTAGTTTCACCTGTACAAGCACAGGGTCCGCACCGATACGAATTTCTGTGCATTTCCACACCAAAAGCCACATGTGTTATTTGTGGATTTAGTTGCGGATTCGATGCAGTTTTGCCGCAGATCTCATCCTTCCATTGAAAAGGGTGAAATCTGCAAAAAACTGCACAGTTGACATGGAAAAAAATATAGTAAAGTGTACGTGAAATGTGTCTGATCTCTTGCTGGTGCTGTATTACGCTTTAAGGTTAAATCCTGGTGTGATCCTAGCCTTATATCGTGGGTTCTTCTTCATTCACATCCAAAGCTCAGAACTCTTGTTTCCTGACATTATAGAGCAGTGCGTTCTAGGTGTTGTTGAAGAGGCGCTGTCACCTCTCCTCACGGGTCTGTTTTAGGAAATAACTATGTTCCACTTAAAAATAAAGTTCTAGAGCATTTATTCTTATGACCCTGTGTTTTGCCGTTCCTCTATTATTCCTGCTATAAGTTTATAAATAATGGTCCAGTTGTGTCTCTGCACAGTCTGACGCTATGCAACCACTGCTGCCAGTGTCATACTGGGAACACCCATCTGGATCTTTATTCGTAAACTTCTGGCAGGAATAATAGAGGAATCGCACAACATAAGAATACATGGGAACTGCAAGTAGTTACTTAAGCAGACATGTCAGGAGAGGTGACAGGCCCTCTTTAGGGCGGAGGGGTATGGAGTGATTGCCGTCTGTGCACACTACCTCTCCATATAGTCCTATATATGGGCCGAGAGATATGGAAGCAGCTAAGTGGGAGGACTGCCACCCTGTATACAAGATGATGGGAAGGACCGGGGGACTCGGGACCCCTACTAATAATCGGCCGCCAGCAATCTAACTTTTTATCACCCATGCTTTGTGAGATAATTCCTTCAAAGGGGTTGTTCACCCTGGGGACCTTTTCTGAAGACCTCCCAGCATGGCTGGACGCACGGTGGCCCGGTGGTGGTCATACTTACCTCTTCCCTGCCACTAGTACCATCTCCATCACTTCCCCTCGAGTGCTGCAGGTCTCCCCAAGTCGATATCTGATTTGACACAGTCCACATGGCCGCTGCAGCCAATGACTGGACGCCACGATGAGGCGTCACGTCACATACCACCAATGCGGCCAGGTGACCTGTGATTAAGTTGACTCAGGGAAACTTGAGTCTTGGGTAAGTATGACTCCCAGGCTGGGGAGGGTCTGCAGGAAACGTCCAGGGTTGGCAAGTCATGACTGCTTTCTTCCAAAAACAGTGCCACGCCTGTGTGCAGGCTCCTTATGGTATTGCAGCTCAGGACCTTTTATCTTCCATGGAGCTGAGCTGCAGTAACGCATGTGGGTGGTTTTTAGAAGACCTCAGCCATGCTTTTGCGATCCTGTACAATCCATTTACGTAACATCTCCAGAACATGGCGGTCACACATTACTGTTCACTTCTGAGGTTATCCAAGCTAAGGGCGTGAAGTCCAGACAAAGAACGAAAAGAAAGTGGTGCGAGTTGCTTCCTGAGTGTCTTCCAAGCTGCGCGCACGCCATTCATCCTGAAAATGTGACCTTGCGGTTCCTCCGGATCAATAATTCGATTACTGGCTACTTCACAGAACAGTCCTTGAACCTGATAGAAAATACATTTTCAATATTTGGCAATCCTGGGCAGAATAAAAACCCTTTTATAACTTCAGTTAGATAAGTGGCTGCGGAGAGGGGTCTGCGGTCTGTTTTTTATAACGGAGGGGGGAATTATATATTTGGCTATTATACTGATAGCATCTCAGTCGTCTTCAAGGTTGTTTGTATCGCCATAAAGCTTAAGGTCTGTTTACATGGGCCGAGAAAATTAAATGCTCGCTGGCGGTGTAAATGTACTGCCGATTACCCGATGAATGAGCGAAACACTTGTGCGTACACAAAAATCGATGTTTGCCAGCAGCAGATCATGCTGTGTAAATCTGCTGTCGGCAAGCAACGAGTCATTATACGGAAGAGCGATGGGGTTAATCGCTCTTCTCCCCATGCTGTGGAGGTGATCGCTGCCAGTGATGGCCAAGTTCGCCGTGTTCGCCCGCGAACACATGCGGGCGTCCATCTTAAATCACAAGTCCGGCGATGCACAGGTAAGTCCTTACCTGTCCCTGCGCCTGCGAGCAGTCTGAAACGAAACAAATGCGGTCACCGGGAGCAGACAGTTCCGAGAACAGGATTATCCGTGAGCAATCCTGATCGTGTGCATTTAGCCTTAGGCCTCCTGCACACAACCGGTTTTTTTTTTCCCCGTTTAATGGCCGTTTTTTGCGTTCCGTATACGGAACCATTCATTTCAATGGTTCCGCAAAAAAAACGGAATGTACCTCGTATGCATTCCGTTTCCGTTCTGTTTTTTGCTGAACCATCTATTGAAAATGTTATGCCCAGCCTAATTTTATCTATGTAATTACTGTATACTGTACTATGCCATACAGAAAAATGGAACGGAAAAACGGAACAGAAACAAAAAACGGAACAACGGATCCGTGAAAAACGGATCGCAAAACACTGAAAAAGCCGTACGGTTGTGTGCAATAGGCCTTAGAGTACTTTCACACTTGCGTTTTTGGATTCCGGCAGGCAGTTCCGTCGCAAACTGATACCATTTGCAAACTGATGCATTGCAATACCGGATCCTTCTCTCCGGTTGCCATCTGGAAAAACTGATCCGGTATTTATCTTTTTCACATTTTTTTAAGTCTGCGCATGCGCAGACCACAAAACCAGATCATTTTTTTCCGGAACACTTGGGCATTAATGCATTTCAGTGGAAAATAGTGCCGGGTCCGACATTCCGGCAAGTGTTCTGGAATTTTGGCCGGAGAAAATACCGCAGCATGCTGCTGTATTTTCTCAGTCTAAAAACCGTACAGTGAATGACCTGAAGACATCCTGATGCATCCTGAACGGATTGCTCTCCATTCATTCGGATTGCTCTCCATTAAGCTGATCAGTTATTTTCTGGTATTGAGCCCCTAGGACGGAACTCAATACCGGAAAAGTTTAACGCAAGTGTGAAAGTAGTCTTAAAGATACAGAAATCAGAGAATTTAAGGTGTTTTTTTTTGGTTTGTTTTTACAGACACAGCGCCACTCATATGCTTTGGTTGTGTCTGATTGCAGCACAGCCACATTCAGTTGAGCGGACACCATGAAAATAAACTAAAATGAGAGAGGGAAAATAGTAAAAAATTGTAATAAACATAAAAATAATACAAAATGTAAAAATCTGAAGAAAAAAAACAAAACAGACCTTTTTTTTTAAAAAAATGTCATCCAACCCCTTTAATGTATTAAAGTATTGGAGTAGTACAACTAAGCATCAGTACAGTGTCTGCCGGTTGTAGTAAATTGTATGTAGGGGCGGTCATACACATTACACTACATCCGCTGAACCTGTGGACTTCGGCAGGAGCAGCTGACTATCCAATTGTGTATAAAGTTTTTGTTTTTCCCCATGTTCGTTCTGCATATGTTCTCAGGGTAGATACTGTAAGCCACCACTGAACACATCATGTAGATTTTCACAGATTTATGTCCTGTGTGGACATGACTTTAAGATTACCTGCATATTGAAAAGTTCCTTTAATCCACCATTTATTAAACCCAGTAGATACTGGATTACTCGATATTCTGGTGTGTTTTGAACTTCAAAGAATTTAAAAAAAAAGGGTTTGGAAATTTCCACCATAAAATCTGCTGATGTGACTTTGTATCTTATGATTGCCTCTGCCCAGTCTGTTCCTCTGCCCTTGTGAAGTTCCAGTTTATCTTGCAATCCTTTTCTGAGTGTCTGAGTTTTAGAATTCCTGGATTATTGGATTACGGAATAAAACATTTACCAGAAGCTATTTTTATGCCGTGAGGTTTTACTCTGTGTCAGGTTATAGCGTTTCTTTCTTTCTTTCTTCTTTAGTTGGCATGACTTGATTACAAGAATAGCTGCTGCCTCGAAAGTGGAGGATCCCAGACCAGCAATTCCACTACAGGTCACCCCAGGGATTACTAATGAGTGAGTAAAATGCAACAACATTGATTTACTGTGCAGACACCTGGGAATTGCATACATAGCAATTCCTTAAAGGTGCTCTTTAAAGATAATCTTTGTAAAGTATTACAAATGTCTGTAAAGAATAAATCAAGGCAACTGGACTTTACTGTAGATTTCTTGAAAACGTTTCACTCGTTCTTCTAACTAGCTTTCTCAATTCTGAGTGACACTACAAGAATTCTCTATGAATAAATATGTACAGTCACTCAGAATTCTCAGAATTCTTGTACAGTCACTCAGAATTGAGAAAGCTCGTTGGAAGAACGAGTGAAACGTTTTCAAGAAATCTACAGTAAGTCCAGTTGCCTTGATTTATTCTTTACAGATATACCATGACCTGGATAAATGAGAACCTTCACAGACATATTTACAAATGGTTTACTCTTAGTAATGTTACAATTAATATATTGTCTGCAGCTGAAATGTCTCTGTAAGCCAGTCTTGCATACAGTTACATGTTCCTTGTGGTTCTCCCCTCCCACATTCCTGCAGTACAAGGCAGCCCCCGGCATCCGTTCCCCAGTTTCATTCTACGGCGGGGAGCTGGGGATCGCACGCATGCGCAGTCAGGCCGAATTCTCTGGGGCCGAGAGTTCTATTTGCCAGGCCTCTGATCGTCACTTCCGCCAGCACATGACGTCAGAGGACTGGCGGATGTCAAGGGGGAGTGTCAGGAGGCAAGGAGCGCAGCAAGCCAGCGTCTCCTGACACGTGCAGTATGTCAGCTGCTTTGGAAGCTCAGGACATGCCCCGCAAGCCTCTAGATCCTTCTGCGGCCCGGAGCCCGGTAAGCCTCCTTCCAATATTGTGCCTGATGTGTTACCTCTGCTATTAAGAGGGTGGGGGGCACGCTTTTTATGTGTAGTATTCCCCCGTTGGTGTGGTACTGGACCCTAAATTAGCCTTTTTGCTATTTTGCCCTGATTTTTATTATTACGTTATAGGGCAGGGAGGCCAGCACCATAAAATCCTCTGGCGGAGAACCAGGGCGGAAATAGTGTGCGGTTTGCAAGAAAGCTCTGCCGTCTAAAACTAAAAAGGCGCTTTGTCCCTTGTGCACGGACAAAGTAGTGACCGAAGAATCCCCATCCTGCCTAGAATCCATTAAAAATGATTATGGAGGAAGTAAAAGCAGTAATAGACTTGGGATTACAACCATGTTTCCCCAACCATCAACCTCACAAAGATCACAGATGTCGGATTTTCATGGTAAACCAGACTCTGATGATGGGGAAATATTTTCAGATGCAAATTCTGAATCCTCTGAGGACGGTTCGGGGGAAACCTTTCTGTATACCTGAAGATACGGAAAAGTTCTTAAAGACCATAAGAACCACTATGAAGATTGAGGACATTAAAGAATCTCAATCGATTCAAGATCGTATGTTTCAGGGACTGGGAGAAAAGAAAAGTGTTTCCTGTCCATAATAACATCAGAATGTTGATCACTATGGAATGGAAGGATCCTGAAAAGAGAAATAGAATCCCAAATGCCTTTTAAGATGAAATATCCTTTTGCAGAATCAGATTCAGCTTTGTGGGATAAAACTCCCAAAATTGATGACCCAGTTGCCCGCATATCCAAAAAAGACTTCTCTGCCGTTTGAAGATATGAGCCTCTTAAAAGACCCGATGGACAAAAAGTATGAGGGTCTTCTCAAGCGGGCGTGGGAGACTAACACGGCTATGCTAAGCCCCAGTATAGCGGCTACCTGTACTTCCAGATCATTATCTGTCTGGTTAACTCAATTTGAGGAGCACTTAGCGGCAGGTAGCCCTGTCAAATGCCACACGTAGAGCTATATGGCTCAGGTCCTGGTCTAGAGTCGTCGGCTCAAAGAATCGACTATGCTGTATTCCGTGTGAGGGGGATAAGTTGTTCAGGTCAGTTTTAGATGATATTCTGGAAAAGACTTCAGACAAGAAAAAAGGCTTGGACTCAAAGTTTTACCAACAAAGACGGTCCTTTCGGAATCAGAAAAGAACCAGATCAGACCAAAGGAGAAATAGGGCTCGGGAAAATGGCAACCCCCTAGAGGAAAGAGGAGAGGTTTTCTGTTCACTCCAAAAGCTACTGCAAAATCCACACAATGACACCAAATTTCAAGTAGGAGGCAGACTATAAAAATATTTTCCTCGGCCTGTGGAAATATTTCAACTTCTCCTTGGGTAATAAGTACCATAAGCGAAGGTTACAAACTATAATTCATTGCACCTTCTTGAGATTTACTACACTTGCAACAGGCCTTTACTTCAAATAGAAAAACAGCGAGCTCTAGAATCAGAGATACTGGCTCTTCTGCAGAAGCAAGTTATAATTCCGGTTCCGAAGGATCATGAGGGAACAGGGTTTTATTCATCCATCTTTTTAATCCAAAAACCAAACAAGTCTTTCAGATTGATAATAAATGTAAAGAAGTTAAACAAAAACATATCCTACAAAAGATTTAAGATTGAGACCATCAAGTCGACAGTGAATCTCTTGATTCACAATTGCTACATGGTAACCCTGGATCCCTCCGATGCGTACTACCATGTCTCCATTCACAGAATTGCGATATTTCTGTAGGAGCAAAAACGTCACTTCCAATTCAGACCCTACCCTTCGGGTTGTCTTCAGCCCCCAGAATTTTTTTCAAAAATTATGGCCGAACTGACGAGTTTTTTTAAATCTTCAAGGAATATTAATTGTTCCATATCTGGATTATTTTTTAGTGGCAGCCCGTCCCTTCTAGACCTCCAGGTTCATCTACAGATTGTACAAAGGAAGTTGTTGCAATTGGACTGGTTGATAAACAAAGAAGAAAAATCAGACCTAGTTCCCAGTTGGCAAAAAATATTTTTGGGAATCTTATGTCTTTCCTCCCTCAAAAAAACTGACTTCCCCCTCTCAAAAGGTCTCGCTATTTTGTGAATCCAGAATAGTGTCCATTAGGGACATAATGACACTATTAGGCCATCTAACTTCCTCAATTCCAGCAATCAGGTGGGCCCAGCATCATACAATGACACTACAATTGTTTCTCCTAGAAACCTGGGATGGAAATCAAAACACCCTAGAGAAAAGAATAAAAGTTCCTTTAAAAGTAAAACAGTCTCTCCTCTGGTGGAAGATCAGAAAAAATCTTCAAAGAGGAGGGTTCTGGTGACCTATAAATCAAGTCGTTATTACAACCGACACCAGCAGTTGAGGATGGGGGATACACACCAAAGATCAAGTAGTACAAGGTCTTTGGAGTCAAAAGATGGTACTAGCATCCTCCAATTTAAAAAGAACTGATGGCAGTCTTCAAAGTGCTTCTCTCTCTACAGTCGACTATAAGATCCCAACATGTAAAGATTCTGTCCGACAACTCCACCACTGTGGCCTATCTAAACCGCCAAGGAGGAGCAAAAAGAAAAACACTGCAAGAACTGTCAGGAAAAAAAAAATTGTTGGGTGGAAAAAAAACTGAATTCTCTGACTGCCGTCCATCTAAAAGGCAAAGAAAATATAGTGGCAGACTATCTCATCAGGGAAAGTTTGAAAGAAGGAGAATGATTACTAGACCCCAACATTTTCAAACAGATATAAAAAAAAAATGGGGTACCCTGACAGTAGACCTTTTTGCAGATCAGAAAAACAGACAAGTAGAGAAATCCTGCTCCCTCTCCGTTTGGGATCAACCTCTGATTGTAGATGCTCTGTCTGCCCCATGGCCAGGAGGTCTACCTTATGCCTTCCCACCCTTCAGTTTAATTCCGAGAGTATTGATGAAGGTAATAGAAGAAACGGCGTAATTGATACTGATAGCACCCTTCTGGCCGAAAAGATCCTGGATTTCCTCTCCTATTCGATCTCGTGGCGAGGGAATTCTGGTCTCTCCCATCGTATCCAGGTCTACTGCATCAGGGAGCAGTTTCCCATCCAAGTGTATCTCAATTACATCTAACAGCTTGGAAACTGAGCAAGTTATGTTAAAACAAAAAGGTTTGTCAGAGCCGGTAATTTGCACTATTTTGTTCAGTAAAAAGGACACAACTTCAAAAAATCGATTCAAGAACGTGGAAAGCCTTCTTAATATTTGCAGGGAATTGATGGTATCACAGTCGAGACCCTGATGTTCCCCTTATATTGGATTTCCATCATTCCGGTCTTGATAAGGGGCTCAGACCAAGCACCCTTAAGGTGTAAATATTTTAAGTTGGCAACCTGCCCCTGATAAAACGATTTCTAAAAGACTCGACGAGGCGGTTTTCCGTTTGTTCATTCCACTATACCTCCTTGGGATTTAAACCTGGTGCTTGAAAGTTCTGATGGATGTACCATTTGAACCCTTACAGGATATTCCACTAAAATGTTTAACGTACAAAACCACCTTTTTATTGGCAATCACATCAGCCAGAAGGGTGGGGGAGATCCAGGCCTTTTCCTGTAGATCACCTTACCTCACGGTTTTTGGAGGACAGTATTACCCCTATGTTCTGCCTAAGGTCGTTTGCAGGTTCCATCGCCAGCAGGAGGTATCCTTACCGTCTTTTTGCCAGAATCCATCCTCAGAAATAGATGAAAGCTATCATAATCTGGACGTAAGACGATGCATACTAACTTACCTGGATGTCTCCAAAGAATTCAGGAATACAGACCATCTTCTTCAATATCGAGGCCATCATAAAGGCTCGGCAGCAAGCAAGAGTACCATTGCAAGATGGATAAGAAATGCCATTGAATTTTGTTATCTGCAGAAGGACTTGACTCCCAGTAGCGGAATAAAAGCAAACTCTACCAGGGCGGTATCTGCCTCATGGGCAGAAAATGCCTCTGGGTCTGTGGAACAGATATGCAGGGCAGCCACATGGGCAAGCCCAAATACTTTTTAAAGAAAAATTACAAGTTGGATGTGCTCCATAACTATGATTTATCATTTGGCAGAGAAGTATTATCTCACCCTAAAATTATTGTTTCTCTGCTACTCCTCCTAAGAGTGCCGTTGTGGAGGCGCCGGGGAAAAGGGTTAATTACTCTTACCGGTAATTGGAATTTTCCATAGCCTCCACAACGACACTGGAGTTTTCCCAACCACTCGTTGTGTTTCTTATGACATAATTTATGTTATATTATATTGTTGAATATTTCAATACACTTCTTGCACTACTAACAAGTCCTGCGTCATTAACTGAATCAGGGTAAAGGGAGGGGGCCTTTTATACTTGAGCTTCTACGCTGTTTCCTTTCCTGGGGAGGCAGGGAAACCCTCCTGAGAGTGCCGTTGTGGAGGCTATTGGTAAATCCTATTACCGGTAAGAGTAATTAACCCTTTTTGCCTGGCAGCTGTCTTAGGGGGTGGGGCTAAGGGAAAGGGCAGGGCTTAATATTTGTTCTTAAGGGGAGGCTCCTTCTGCAGCCAATTGTCAACCAGTTACAAGATAGTGAAGAAGAGGAGGGGGTATGTCTGGCCTCCTTGGACACAGAACAGAGATTTCTATTAATGTTTTGTATTTTAATTTTTTTAGTGCAATATGAGAACCAAGTAAAGTCCAGAAAGAAAGGGGCATTAATATAATGTTCTAAAATATGGGGGAAAGGGCCTTGATGTAACTTTTCTTTATCTTACACAATCACAGAGAGGAACATGAAGATGATGAGAAGCAGAAAGTGGAGGATAAAGGAGAAGATCTGACAGAGACTAGCTCAGGTGTGTAAAATATGTAATGCCTAATGTCTTTGTGGTCATACAGGGGCAGATGTCAGATCGGTGGGGTCTGATACCAAGCACCGGCCCTGCCGTATAGTTGTATGTATGAAGGGGCTGTGAGCGCATAGACCTCTTCTTAGGCCGCGTATGGCACGTTTATCAGTCACATGGCCAAGGTGAAACTCAGTGGCATTCAAGTAAATGGGGCTAAGGTGCAATACCAAGCACATCCGCCATCCACCTGTGCTTGGTAAACTGTGAGGAGGCCGTGACGCTTACCAGAGTGATGGGCGGGGGTGCTAGTTGTCAGACCCCCACCAATCTGATATTGATGGCCTATCCTGAGGATAGGCCATCAAAATCCTGGAGAACCCCTTTACAGTGCAGTGCCTCTCAATAAATGGGGATGTCCTACCATATGTTTAGTGTTAAGACTGTTCATGGGTACGGCTCCACTCCTTTAGGAAATCTACTACTTTTATATTTGTTTTTTTCATCAGGCAACCCACATAAGTAATATATTTGTTATTATATCCACCCTACACTATGTGGTGCCTGTGCCAGCTTCAGAGTCTGCTGTCAGAAGAATAATGAGCATAATGTATACACTTTATATTATACTTCTTGCCATGTGGTTGTTCTTGCATTACTGCCAGGACGACTGCGTACAATACTTCACACCTGTATATGATACAGGGATCCAGATATGCCAGTCACTCGTCAGTAGCAGATGCATCTCTGTATATTATGGCTGCGCCTCTGGCTATTGTAGGACTTTGCTCTGTACACTTGGCTCCAGATTCGAGGTAACATACAGCGACCGAATTTATCAGCAAATTCCAAAAGTCGTTATATTTGTCAATGCACACTCTATAAAACGAGAAGTAATATCCTGATTCACTGCGCACCTACCATGGCGCACATACATTGCAGAGCAATCACCTCCTATTTGTATTGCGGAAAGCAGATTGTGTGCCTTGGATCTGATAGTAATTCTTTCCTGACACTTCTAATAACCCAAGACGATGAATCTGTCCAATCAATGAAGCAATAAACTGTGTGTCCTGGTTTTACTGTAGCAGTGTTTGGATAAAATTGGACAAGGAGCTCTGTTTATTAGAGGATAGAAAAAGTTATCCTTTAAAGGGGTTATTCCCTGACTTTTGGAGTTTTACACACCATTATTTTACTTGGATGGCAAAAAATTGCTCTCCAGTATAATTTTCACCTTATTTACTCACCCCTCTACTGCTCTGGTCTCTTCACTTTCTGTGGGTGGGCAGCAGCTCCTCACATGAGACAGCCGAGCACCTGCATCTCCCAGGAGTGCACTGCAGTGTTCTCTTGTTAAGGGTACATTCACACGACCGTATAATTTTATCCGCATCCGTTCCGCGTTTTGCGGAATAGATGCAGATCCATTCATTTCTATGGGTGAATAAAATGTGCGGACAATGTTCAGTATGTTGTCCGCATCTGTGTTTCCGCATTTCTAGTCTGCACAGATCGGTCCGCAGCCCAATTCAATTCAATGGATCGCAAATTGCGGATGACATACGGAATGGTTTCCGTATGTCATCCGTTTTTGGCAGATCAATTTCCATATTTTTAAAAGGCCTTAATAATTCTTTTTTTTTTTCTCTCTCTCTCTCTCTCTCTCTCTTTTTTTCCTTCCGTTTTTTTGCGGACCATAAAAAACGGAAGACATACGGAACACAGACGGAAGTAATTTGTCCGCAAAATGCGAACACACTGTTCCGTTATTTGCGGACCGCAAAACGGGGAGGATTACACAAGATCATGTGAATGTACCCTAACCCCTTCCTCACACACATCCCCAGGGATTGCATTAAAGGGGACCTGACATCTCGTTTATGTGATCTAAAACTGTCCACCGTACGTTTTAGGCTACTTTCACACAAGCGTTTTTGCTTGATAATACAACCATCTGCATCCGTTATGAACGGTTCCAGTTGTATTATCTTTAACATAGCCAAAACTCCATTGGAAGTCAATGGGGGACGGATCAGTTTTTTATTGTGTCAGATTGTATCAGAGAACATGTTGCGGTTTGCTCTCCGGTCTGGGAACGCAACTAAACGGAATAGAATGCATTTTGGAGCACTGCGTTCCGTTCAGTTTTGTCCCCATTGACAATGAATGGGGACAAAACTGAAGCGTTTCTTCCGGTATTGAGCACCTATGACGGAACTCAATACCGGAAAACTTAAACGCTAGTGGGAAAGTACTTTTGCTTCTGCTTAAGAGTCCCTTCTGGAGCACCTTAAAGGGAACCTGTCACCGGGATTTTGTGTATAGAGCTGAGGACATGGGTTGCTAGATCACTGCTAGCACATCCACAATACCCAGTCCCCATAGCTCTGTGTGCTTTTATTGTGTAAAAAAAAAACGATTTGATACATATGCAAATTACCCTGAGATGAGTCCTGTCCCTGACTCCTCTCACGTACAGGACACATCTCGGGTTAATTTGCATATGTATCAAATCAGTTTTTTTATACAATAAAAGCACACAGAGCTATGGGGACTGGGTATTGCGGATGTGCTAGCGGTCATCTAGCAGCCCATGTCCTCAGCTCTATACACAAAATCCAGGTGACAGGTTCCCTTTAAGCAGAAGTGAAAGGTACTGTGGGCAGTTTATATTGCGTAAACGAGCTGTCAGGTTCCCTTTAATAAATGGCACTGTGGCATGAGCCGCCTTCCACCCAATATCCTTTTTGAAGAAGGGATGGATGAATGAAAGGTGTCTGAGAGGCAGATGTGCAGGAAAGCTACTGAGCATGTCAGTCCACCCACTGAATGCAGGATAAGGTCAACCAGAAACTCAGCCACAGGATAAACAGCAGGGGGCGCTACCAGAGAGGAAAATGTAATGCACATTAAAACCTAACAATATTTTTTTGCATGTATTTTGCATTAAGACTCCATTTTGAAAACCCTGTTCATTGCATTGTAACACTTTTTTGGGGATAACACCTTTTAAAGGGGTTGTCTTGTACAGGCATGTGGATCATGTATTTTCTTTCCGCTTTCAAAAAAGAAAGTAGATGAATGAGTGATGAGATTTCTTTTGCTTCCAGACAAGGATCCAAGCCCTGAAGCTTCGGCACTGTCCCATGGAGGCGGGGACGGCATCGCACAACCGGTGCAGAGCAATCTGCTGCCACCGGGATCTACCAGTCCTAGCCATGTGTCCTATTGCACCGCTGCGGAGCACACATGGGCACAGGATGCACTCAGAAACTGTAAGTAGGATTGAAATGACAACCTGCTGGGCTGGTAGGGGAACGTCTTCAATGTTCCTGTCCCCCATGCTTTACAGTGTTCTTCTATTCTCCTGCATTATCGGGTTGGTTAGGAGGTGGCACTCTGTGTGCAGCTCGCTCTCCTGTAGTGTTATTTTTGCAGATCTATTTCTTTGCACTGGATTAAAGGAGTTTCCACGCAGATAGTATATCCATAAAATACTCTATTAATGCACGATCGGCTGCCACGTCCATAGTGTGCCTATGCATGGTACAGCGGCTGAGCTGGAGCGAGCACCATGACCCCCTGCATCTGCTGATTGGTTGCGGCTTTAAAGGCCCTTTTCCACAGGCCAACTCAATAGGCTTTTATTAGGAAGGGAATTATTCCCGATTGCCTGCTAGTCAGAGGTGAGAGCTGCATTTACATGACGCAATCCCTCTCATGACATGATGTGTTACCAGTAGTGTCCCTGCACAGTCTGACACTGGCCTCACTGATTGGAAAACGTCAGACTGTGCAGGGACACAACTGGTAATACGCATCTGGACCTTCATTGCAAACTACTAGCAATGCATTCATAAACTTCTAGCAGGAATAATAAAGGAATGGCACAACACAGAGCTAAAAGAATAGATGCTTCAGAACTGTTATTCCATGGGGAATGCAGGTAGTTGCTAAAGCGGGCATGTCAGGAGAAGGGGCAGGTCATCTTTAGGGATAGGCATCCTGGAAAACACTTGCTGCAAAATCTGCTTGTACTGTATTACACATTGATTTTGCTACATTCAAAAGGCTGACAATCCATTGAAAGAATTGACATGTTGTGGATTCAAAATCCACGTCACTGCATGTCAATTTCCAAATGGTTGTCTGAGATTTTTATTTTTTATTTTTTTTGAATGGCAGGGTCGCTATTGGGAAAATTAAAAATCTAAAACCTTATACTCATCCTCCTGAACCCCCCTCTTCCAGAACTGCCTCTCAGTCCTCCCCCTGGGCATTGCTTTCCATTCTACATCAATGACCTGTCTGTAAACCACACATGACCCCTGAAACCAATCACTGGTCTCTGCGTTCTCGTGCCATATGCCTCTGAGGCCAGTGCGGTATACAGGCACATCTTGGCTGCAGCGTTGGGCAGGTTAGCAGTGGCAGCGCTGGAGTGGAGGGGATTCGGGGAGGCAGGTGTAAGGTTTTTCTTTTGGTTTTTGTTCTCATAGTCCCTGCATTTAAAAAAAATTAAAAAAAAATCTTGCAAAGAATTGTACTTTAATTGGAAAAACAAAATCTCCTTTAAATTTAGGTTATTGAACTGTCCACTGAGTAATCTCTGTATTTGGGACGCTTGGCTGACAACCAGAATTGCCACCACTTACACTTAATTTTCCAGATTACTGAACCACAAACCTGAATAGTTATTTAGAGTATTTAAAGCATTCGCTGCAAAACGAGGATTTCAAGAAGCTGGGAAAGATGGGTGACGACCAGTATGGGTGCAGAAAAACAGATATTACATAAATGGGGTAAAGTTCAGTGTGAGACTCCATTTGGTCCAGACGAAGACTAAATCCACCTTTGAACGGTATCAAGTAGAGCGAATAAAATTCCTTCTTGACCCCTGTTAAGAATCGGAGAACGAAATGTCGATAATAGACGATGAAAAACTGCAACGGTTATCTCCTGCGAGAGGATAGTCCCATATTAATGTGAGAAATGCATATGGAGCATAATACTACATTTTGGATATAGTCTAATGACTTTAAAGTTGTTGTTTTTCTGGGACTGAGATACTGATGACTTATGCTCTGGATAGGTCATCAATATCTGATCGGCGGGGGGTCCGATTCTTGCACCCCCCGATCAGCTGTTAGAAAGAGCTGCAGTGCTCAGACGCGCCCTGCAGTCTCCTCTTTGGTCTGTAATATCACCATCATCGGTCACGTGGCCTTTGTGCAGCTCAGTCCCAGTCAAGTGACCACCGCACAACGTACTGCACTGTGAGGAGGCCGCAGTGCTCACCGGAGCACAATGTCACCTTTAGACACCTTTGATTGATGTGGTTGCACGGTGTTGAACCCCCCACCAATCTAATTCTGATGACCTATCCTGAGGAAAGGTCATCAGTATCCTAATTCCCAGAAAACCCCTCTAATGGGCATCTGTCAGCAGATTCGTACCTGGGACACTGACTGACCTGTTACATGTGCACTTGGCAGCTGAAGGCATCTGTGTAATGCCCCCGATGTAATGCTTATACCTCTCCTGTAGGAAGCCCACTTTAATTTGTGCAGTAACCCTATCTACGGCCTATTGGAGAAGATTTACTTAGATGTTTGTCTGACGCTTTCTCCGCAGATGTCGGAGCTACATGCGCTAAATCTGTGGCTCAATCAACCAAAAAGTTAAAATAAATGGTGTCCCTTCCTTGCATTTCATTTATTGTGGGAGGGACCCGGGTGAGGCTTTAAATTTGCACAATTTGTCACGCACCCAATAGTGTCCAACATGCCATTATCATTCCCTGTGTGCCTGTACTGTAAATTCGGCTCATCTGTAGATTGCCTGTCTAGGTTTACGCTGCCTAAACCTTAGGCGGGATTATTAATTCTGCCCCATTATGTCATGGAGACGTCCTGGTATATTACATCCACCGCCAGCCTCCGTGCAGACTTCATGGAAAGCAAGTACATTTGCCTAACTTCCCATTGAAGTGGCAAGTCCTCTCTAGTAGAGACAGATGCCCTATTGAACCCCCTGTGTATCACAAGCGGTACGCTGATTTTTAATGCCCTCCTCATTAAAATATAACACTTGTTTCCTGTAGTGGAACTACTCCGAGAATTACTAATGCAGCAGGTCAAGCTCCTTCAGAAAGAAGAAGCCGAGAACTTCCAGCGTTTCTGCAGTCGGCGCACCCAGCAGATAACGGAGAGCGAGAGACAGTCAAGAGCTTCGGGACACAACCACCAGAGGAAACGAATCGGAAAGGCTTGTGCCAATAAACAATCACTCTTACAGCAAAAGACTGAAAAAAGAAACTCCGATCATGGTAGCGTAGGCTCAGAAGAGGCCCCGGAAGATGGCGGAGAGCAGTTTTTTGATGCTCATGAACCTCAAATCGATGAACAGTCAAAGAACTACACTAAAGATTCAGAAGAAGTCCAGTATCAGATATTGGGTTGGTATCTGTTGGGTGACTCTTTGTTTTGTTTTTTCCCCTTGTAGCAGTGGCTGTATGGATTTTAATAGCGATTTCTTTATTATAGGGAGATACCTGATTCTGGAGGGCTATGGGAACATGCAGGAGAGCTCCACAGATGAAGACTTTGTTTACTCTGAGTCCTCTAATCAAAGCACATATTCAGAGCAACAAGCAGGATCCTCGTATGCAGCAGACAGGCTGAACCCCCCTGTCGGCGGGCACCTTGAGCCCACGCCACCTTCAGACATGTTCAAACAGATGCTGCTTTATATTGAGAAAATTGAAACTGACTTGCAACAGCTCAAGGTGAGCAAAGGATATTCCAGCCGTCCCCGCCATCGCTAGTGTTATGCCATTACCTTCTACTTGGTGGCATGCGACTAATGGATAGCGGCACTTTTGCTATATTTCCACTCCGAGATCCCCACTGTGCAGGAAACTACAATGGTGACTAGTAGAACATGACTGATCCGCATCAAACGCGAGTGTGAAAGTAGCCTTACTAATAGCTCAAAAACACGTACTTAAAGGGGTTTTGTCACTTCAGCAAATGGCGATTATCATGTAGAGAAAGTTAATACCAGGTGCTTACTAATGTATTGTGATTGTCCATATTGCCTCCTTTGCTGGCTGGATTCATTTTTTAATCGCATTATACACTTTTCATTTCCATGGTTACGACCACCCTGAAATCCATTAGTGGTGGCCGTGCTTCCAGACTATAGGAAAAAACAGTGGTCTAGGTGCGTTCCGAAGGTCCTGGCCACCAGAGAGGCCGGCGCTTTTTCCTATAGCGTGCAAGCATGACCACCACTCATGGATTTCAAGGGTGGTTGTAAACATGGAAATGGGCAAGCAATATGCATAATAACAATACATTAGTAAGTGCCTTGTATTAACTTCCTCTTCATAATAAGTTGCATTTGCTGAAGTCAGATAACCCCTTTAGGCCACATTCTTATCAGTAAGATAGGAATTGAGCTATAATGAATATTTAGAAGGTTAGATATAATAAGCTGCCTGATGGGAAACTGGTAAAAATACAGATTTTGCTACTAGAGAATCTCAAGACTGTACAGAAAAAGGGGCTCAACATTTCTAACGAAGACTAAATTAAAAAAATATTTTTAATAGTAATAAAAAATAAAATAAAAATTGCCATAGCCTTGTGGTGTCCATAGCCTTTAAACCCCTACAACGATCATGTAATGGCATATCCTTGCTAAAATTATCTGTTGAAACACAGCTTTAAACACTTTACACAGTACACACTGGCCAACACAGCAGGCAATTATCATCGGAGGCAGGGGCATAACTACCATAGCGGCAGACCATGCGACTGCTATGGGGCCTAGGGCAAGAGGGGGCCCAGTTGGAATAATCCCCTCTTCTACTGGGGGTGCAAACTTGGTCAGGACTCTACCCTCTAAAGCAGGGTTTATCAACTCTGGTCCTCTGGACCCAGCTACCAGTCATGTTTAGATGAGCGCGCACCAGTGATGCTTTCAAACGATGAATGAGCGTTTGCATGTTCATCCGGTGATCGTCGGCACCTTTACACAGGGCAGTTATTGGGAAAGGACGTTCATAGGAGCATTTCTTCCTGATAATTGTCCAGATCATTGGCCCCTGTAAAGGGGTTGTCTCACTTCAGCAAATGGCGTTTATCCTGTAGATAAAGTTAATACAAGACACTTACTAATGTATTGTGATTGTCCATATTGTCTCCTTTGCAGGCTGGATTCATTTTTCCATTGTATTAAACACAGCTTTTATCCAGGGGCCTCTCTGGTGGCCAGGACCGTGAAAGTATGGCTATGTGCACTCCCATGGTCCCAGCTACCAGAGAGGCCGGCACTTTTTCCTATAGTGTGCAAGCACGACCACCACTGATGGATTGCAGGGTGGTCGTAACCATGAAAACGAGAAGTGTATAATGTGATGGAAAAATGAATCCAGCCAGTAAAGAAAGCAATATGGACAATCACAATACATTAGTAAGTGCCTTGTATTAACTCTGCTATTTGCTGAAATGAAACAACCCCTTAAAATGTCTACTGATTGAGAGAAGTCTAATTTCCGATGAGATACACAAGAGGGTTCTCAGAATGGACATGTGTAGCCTGCATATCTCATGGGTTTTATAGGGTGGCCCTAATATGTTTTCTGAGCACAGAGCTTAAATATGGTAAATTGTCCATGTACATGGGTGTCACTTATACCCAGTCCACGGACTTGTGTGTAGATCAAGTGCTTATTTCTTCTGGTTTTCTACATTACAGGGACTTGAAAACTGTTATAGTGCACTCCGGAATAAGCTGGCAGCATCAGGCCTCTTGGAAGAAGAACCAGGTATGATGTGGTAGCAGTTTAACCTTGATTTTGTCTAATGGTCTGGTTTATAAGCTGTGAAGACCTGGTGCGTGTTCATGTGTTTCTGCCGCACCACCACCACCACCAGCCATTGTAAGGTTACTCAACCTTTTTAACATCAGGATTAAACAGTCATTATTGTGGAACTCCTGCCGATTTATTTAAATTTTTTTGAAGAGGCTAAAATCAAATAATATTCAGCTAATTTAATTCAGACCTCTCTGTTATACCTCCTAGAAATATATGTGTAGATTGAGGACGTTCCCCTAAACACTGACACTATGCAATCAGTGCTGAAACTGTAGGCTGTAGGGACATGCCCCATTGACAAGGGGATTAATAACACCCATGTCAATTTATTCTAAAGTTTTTAGGAGGTATAATGGGGGAGCTGCCGAGAAAACATTAGAAAAGATGCTCCAGAATTATTGTTTGTCGTGTTTAAGTATTTACTTGAGGTGATGTTTCCTTTTTGTTTGACCCCAAACAGCAAAATGTATTTAGACCTTCGATATCGGTCCCCACAGCTAATTCATACTGCGGACCAAACCCCTACATTAATCAGACTCCACACCAGACCCCTAAATTAAAATCCCACTATCAGACAAAACAATTTTAATTACCTCTTCTTGCTCTTGGTTTCTCTGGTCTCCGGAGCCCTGCACACATGTTTTAACCCAAGCCAGTATCCGAACATTGTGTGCGGGACCCTGGAGGCCATCTTGTAGTAGGCGGGATGGTCTGTGTCCTGTGTACAGAGAATGCGTGTCACACCACTAAGTAAACCTGCCCCAGTGTTTTCTAACCCTGTCTAGAATAAGGCATTTTGAACTTAGTCTTAGGGCTGTTTCGCACGAGCGGATCCAGTGCGTGGAATCCGCTGCGTGAAAGAGAGCCAAGCCCCGCACTGTACAGCAGAGACACGGAGCATTGACATGATTGATAATGCTCTTTGCCTCTGTGACCTTTTTACTACAAAATCACGGTGACAACTTTATCTCACTGTGATTTTGTAGTAAAAGGATCACAGAGAGGCAAAGAGCATTATCAGTCATGTTACTGCTCCGTGTCTCTGCTGTCTAGAACGGGGCTTGGCTGTCTTTCACGCAGCAGATTACCCGCACGGCATCTCCTCATCTGAAAAACCCCTAAAGGGGTTTCAGGGACTTTGATGTTGATGAGCTGCAGCGCCCTAGTGAGCACCGCGGACTCTTCCTAGGCCAGTGACGTCACTTTCATTGGTCACATGGCCAAGGCGCAGCTCAGTCCCATTCAAGTGAATGGGGCTCAGCTATAATACAAAGCACAGTCGCTATCCAATGGACGGCACGGTGCTTGGTGATTTGAGAGTAGACCGTGGTGCTCACCAGCGTGCTGCAGCCATCTCAAACAGCTGATTGGCGTGTGTGCAGCATGTCAGAACCTGGCAAATCTGATATTGGTGACCTGTCCTGAGGAAAGAACAGTCCAAAAATTCCTGTAAACTATGCCAAATTTATCACAATAAGGGACATTTACCAAAAAGCATTGCACCACTATTGTGGCATAAAAAAGTTGTAAAATGTGCCACATGGCGTTTCCTTTAAGCCACACCCCTTCCCAATAAGCCACGCCCCCTTCTCTGACGAGACATAAAACGTATCTTAAAGCGGTTGTCAGAATTTTGATATCAATGACCTATCCTCAGGATAGGACTCAGTATCAGATTCTTGGGGTCTAACACCTGCACTCCCACTGATCAGCTCTTAACTTGTAGCCTCGGGACTGAAGCTGTAGGACCTCCTGCACTCCCACTGATCAGCTCTTAACTTGTAGCCTCGGGACTGAAGCTGTAGGACCTCCTGCACTCCCACTGATCAGCTCTTAACTTGTATCTTCAGGACTGGAGCTGTAGGACAACCCACTCTCCCACTGATCAGCTCTTACCTTGTATCTTCAGGACTGGAGCTGTAGGACAAACCACTCTCCCACTGATCAGCTCTTAACTTGTAGCCTCGGGACTGGAGCTGTAGGACACCCCACTCTCCCACTGATTAGCTCTTACCGTTTATCCTCAGGACTGGAGCTGTAGGACACCCCGCACTCCCACTGATTAGCTCTTACCGTTTATCCTCAGGACTGGAGCTGTAGGACACCCCGCACTCCCACTGATCAGCTCTTACCTTGTATCTTCAGGACTGGAGCTGTCGGACACCCCGTACTCCCACTGATTAGCTCTTACCTTTTATCCTCAGGACTGGAGCTGTAGGACACCCCGCACTCCCACTGATCAGCTCTTAACTTGTAGCCTCGGGACTGGAGCTGTAGGACACCCCACTCTCCCACTGATTAGCTCTTACCTTTTTATCCTCAGGACTGGAGCTGTAGGACACCCCGCACTCCCACTGATCAGCTCTTACCTTGTAGATTTGGGACCAGTAACTGATTAGCAGGTTGTTAGACCCCATGGATCTGATACTGGTGACCTATCCTGAGGATCGTAATCAACAAAAGGCGACGGCAGCATCTCCAGTTCTTTCTTTATTGATCGTACTTCAAAAAGAGTTTATACAAAAAGCCAGACAGCAATGTTTCGGCTACATAGTAGCCTTTATCAAGCTAAATAACAAGTGATATCTACAACTATGTTAGTGTCTAAAGCTCCTCCCATTTAGATGGGGAGCCAATCAAACCCCCAATTTTTGTATACTCTCTCTCTTTGAAGTACGATCCATAAAGAAAGAACTGGAGATGCTGCCGTCTCCTTTCGTTGATTACTGATCTGATGACTGCTGAGGATCTGGGGTCTTTGCTTGGCTGATGCATTCCGGTGTGGTCGATGAGGTCCATGAGTGCTGCTCTGCAATTTGTGTTTGTACTATCCTGAGGATAGGTCATTGATATCAAAATCCTGGACAACCACTTTAAAGTGTCTAAACCATAAATACAGAGCAGACTCAGTGTGCCAGTGTTTTTTTTTTTTTTTGGCGCTTACTGGCGCATGTTCAAAAATACACCTGCCCTGTTTCATGACATTACTGCAGTGATGCAGTTTAATGCTCACATTACTAATTTCATGCAAACGGGACTGCAGACCTGGACTGGTACCACAGCCTGTCTCTGCAGCGCACTGAGCGGCCTCTAAATGCATGTTGTACATTGCCTCTTGGCTGCATTTCCCCGTTCATTAAAATCAACCGTTCAGTAAATGTAGAATTGGAGGCGACAAGCTTTACTTTATGTTCACACTCTGCACATTAACAAAATGTAGGCAGTAAAACACATGCATGACAGATGGTTCCTCACCCTGTGTCTGTAGCATTACCCTCCCCCACTCCCAAATCTAGGAACACCCGGAGACCATTGAATGTTCTAAAAAAATTATGTCTCTTCTTCTGTTGAGCCCATTAGAAGATCTGCGCTGACCACATCTGTCCGTGGGCAACTGTCCCAGTATAACATGTATTTAGTCGCTCAAAACCAGAGGGTGACTCATATGTAAAAATCTGAATTTCTCACTTCAGCTGCACAAACCTCCTATCCAATGCTATATTCGGTGTCTTTATCTACATGATGCTGAAATGTTATACAGTGCTTTCGGAAAGTTTTCAGACCCATTTAACAAGATCTATATTTTCCCCATCTATCAGCACTCAATACTCCATAATGAGAAAGTGAGAGCAGGAGGCTGGAAATCTTTGAGAATCTTGCATTGACCTAAGTATTCAGACCCTTCACTCGGGACTTGGTTGAAGGCCATTTGCAGTGATTACAGCCTCCAGTCTTCTTGGGTATGATGCCACAAGGTTTACCTGTATTTGGGGATTTTCTGCCATTCTCTGCAGATCCTCTCAAGCCCAGTCAGGTTTCATGGGGACAGTCGGTGGACAGCCATTTTCAGGTCTATCCAGAGATGTTCGATTGGGTTCAAGTCAGGGCTCTGGCTGGGCCACTCAAGGACATTCACAGAGTTGTCCCTAAGCCACTCCTGTATTGTCTTGGCTGTGTGCTTAGTTGTAGACAACATTGTCTTGTTGGAACGTGAACGTTCGGTCCAGTCTGAGGTCTGGAGCACTCTGGATCAGGTTTTCATTAAGAATATCTCTATACTTTGCTTCATTTAGCTTCCCCTCAACTCTGAGAAGTAGGGCTGCAGCTATCGACTATGTTTGTAATCAAGTATTCTATTGATTAATCCAACGATTAATTGAGTACTCTAATAACAAAAAACTAATTAAAAGAACATTTTTCTTTATAAAAATTCATCGACGCGCTTCACTCCGTGGTCACATGACTTTTTTTGTGTCAAATTACTCGATTCAATCAAGTAATCGTTTCAGCCCTACTGACAAGTCTACCTCTCCCAGCCGCTAAAAAATACCACCACAGCATGATGCTGCCACCACCACGCTTCACTGTAAAGATGGTATTGGGCAGGTGGCGAGCCTGGCCTGGTTTCCTCCAGACTTTACGCTTAGAATTGAGGCCAAAAGTTCAATCTTGGTTTCATCAGACCAGAGAATCTTGTTTTTCAGTCTGAGTGTCTGTTAGGTGCAAACTCCAGGTGGGCGTTTATGGGTCTTTATTGAGGAGAGACTTATTTCTGGCCACTCTGCCATGAAGCACAAATTGGTGGAGTGCTGCAGTGATTGAAGAAAGAAGGTCAACCATCTGCACACAGAATCTGTGGAGCTCAGCCAGAGTGACCATTGGGTTCTTGGTCAACTCTTTCACCAAGGCCCTTCTTTCCTGATTACTTAGTTTGGTGGGCAGCCAGGATTATGGCGGCCTCTCTGCTCTTGGGTACTTTCAGTGAAGCCGAAATTTTTTGGACACTTCTCTGGACCTGACCAATCCTGTTTCTGAGCTCTACAGACAGTTATTTTCTCCTCATGGCTTGGTTTTTGCTGTGATGTGTACTGTCAGCTTTGAAACGTTATATAGGCAGGGCTGTGTCTTTCCAAATCATGTCTAAGCCACTGAATTTACCACAGATCGACTCCAGTCAAGTTGTAGTAACATCTCAAAGAGGATCAAGAGAAATTGGAGTCCCCTTGAGCTAAATTTCAAGTGTCATAGCAAAGGGTCTGAATACTTAAGTCCATGTGAAATTTTAGTCTTTTCTTTTTAATAAATTTGCAAACATTTCTAAAATTCAGTTTTCACTCGCTCATTATGGGGTATTCAGTGCAGAATGATGGGGGGAAGGGAGACTAGATCATTATTATTTTTTTAGCACAAGGCCTCAACATAACAAAATGTGAAAATAAAAGGGTCTGAAGACTTTCCGAATCACTGTATACTGACAAAATGTGTTTGTTCCTGCAATGGTTATGAAGTGTCCCTAATGGAGAGTGCCATCCTTCTAGTCAGTGCTAGGGTCAGGGCTCTTAGCAAGTTTCTTTTGGGTCTACACCGGGAAGCTTCTGGTATTGTCCCTAATGTACACATAGGGCTCTGTTCACCTGACAAAGGCCAAAGAGAGTCTTTCTGACCTCCATCGGGCAGGTTTATGTCGGTAAACCTTTTCTCTGGTATGGCTTAGCTTAGTTAGACTACATCACACTGTATAGTAGGATAACTGGATGTGTATGTCATGGGGTCCTCCAACATAGGTTCTAAATGTGAAGTGAATAGGACCTTATTTAGGGGAAATTGGAGGCTCATGCAGGACATATGGTTTGCACGTCTGCTTTTAGTCAGTGAGTTCTCATTCCATCAGAGCATTTGTGTAAGCCAAGTACCCGCTTGAATGCACCCCAATGTATGGTGTTCTGCACAGTGAGTACCCCTAGAGACATATGCACCCCTCCCTAGAGACATGCACTTCTCTGGGACACAGACATTAGAGCCTTGTACCAGCGCAGATATGAAGCCTCCTGCCAGTAAGTGAGCGCATCCAGAAGCCTCCACGTCCTAAGGAGCTAACCCCTGTACGATAGGAACTGGTTAAGTAATGGATATTGGGAATCACTACGGTTATTTGATAGGATTGTCCAGAGCTGCAACTCTGCACTAAAACCACTGCCAGCGATCAGCACTTCCCTAACCGGCTGCTGTGATTTAGTGCAGCGTGTCAGGGGCACTCTTCAGATACGTTTTAATATTTTAGTTTTTCTGGTTTCAGCAGGGTTATGGAGGAAAAAAGGGGATAGCGTAGATACTAATTCTCTAATGCAGTGCAGTTGTCAGCATTAGGCCAATTTTCACGTGTAACACGGTGTAACACGGGTGCAAACCCCTGCCAGAGTTCCTCATGTTGGTGTGAAATTGGCCACGCTCTCTTTTATTGTAGTGAGATTACTTCATGGTTATGACGTTCCGTATCTGAAATAGTGCATCTATAAGGCATTACCTAACCAGGCTATTATGTAGCTTCAGGACAACTTGTCCTCCAAGTGCTCATTAACAGCCCCAGTTGCCAGGGTAAACAGCCCAAATTGTCGCCATCAAGGCGATGCCCGGTCTAGTTATGGCCAGGACTATTATATTATGAGCGCTATGAATATACAGATCCAGAGAGAAATATAGATACCTTTCTCTACTCGGTGCTTGGTCAGGATTCACACGTGCAGTTTCTAATGCAGTTTTTATGCCAAAGCCAGTAGTGGATCCTGGGAACTGCTAACTATATGGAAAATGTTTCTACTGTGCATCATATTTTGTGTTCGCTCATGGCTTTGGCTTAAAAAAAAAACCTGTATGTGTGAATCCAGCCAAAAGCCCCTTATCGCCTTAATTCTGCCCTTGAACGTGAAACATGTGATCACATAAGTGATAATGCATGCACCTTTTAGCTTGAATTTGGGTTTTTCTGCATTAGGAAGCCATGGCTTCTTTCTGACAAAAAATAGCGCCACCCCTGTCTATGGGTTTCATTGGGTATTGCAGCTCAACGGCGTTGAAGTGAATAAGGATGATCTGCATTGTGACATACAAGCGATGGACAGGTGTGTGGTTTCTTGGGGAGAAAAAAGGCATGGTTAAAGGGGTTATCGTATCCTCAGGATAGGTCATTAATATCAGATTGGCGCAGGATCGACACCTGGGACCCCCACTAATCAGCGGTTTGAAGAGGTCGCTTCGGTGGGTGCTGCCTCCTCACAGATTATCCTGAGGATAGGCCATCAATATGAAATTCCCAGATAACCTCTGTAAACAGGTATTCTGGAAGCTAATGGCGCCCACTCTGTAACCTTTGGTGTTGGTCCTGTGTAACTCCGCACTATGCATGATGGCAGTAGGTGTTCTCCAACCCTTCTGTAAACTCTGATGTGGTCATCAATGGCCAACATTAGTGGTTAGTGAGGAAGGCATCAAATGAGGGCTGGAGAGCTCCTACTGCCATTATGCATAGTACAGAGATGCACAGGACCAGCACCAGGCCTAACTATGGGTCCAAGGTGAAAGATCTTGAAATGATCACAGGAGGACATCCAATATCTGTATGACCATCACCATGCTAGAGTTGTCCGAGTGTCAGCCTGTGTTACAGCAAGGGGAAATGTAACCCGGTATTAATGTGACCGTGCTTCATCATATACCCTACCGCAGAACCCAAAATAAAGGGGGCACCACCTCGGTTATGTGATCATTGACCAAGCACCACCAGCCGTTTATACTTTTGTCAGTCTCGGCTCAATCACATTACATTTTCCAGGTGTTCTTTTATTATTTTCCGGTAGTTGTATTTCCTTCATCCAAACCACTCCTCAGAGCAAGGATAATAATCATTTATATTCTATCCAAAGAAGAAAATTGCCGCTGGCTGCGAGTCCTTATTTATGTGCTATCTTCTGGGAATCGTCAGTATAGTCCTCAACGACCTGGAGAAGGGGAAGAAGTGACAAGGTTAATCTTCCTTACACGTGATGTGACGAAAGTAGCTTTATGCATTCATCATCCGGCTGTTCTCGTGTTTCCTTGTGTAGCATATGTATTAGATTTGCCTTCGTACTGGGGGGTAATGAGGTACGCCTGTAAATAATTGTCTGCTTATTCCTTCATCTGCAGATATCAAGATGCTCCCTACTGACAAGGGTTGAGAATAAAGCTGTCTGAGCTCTGGTCCGGGAGATTTCAGCTCACCGGAGGGATCTGCCTGCAGCCCACCAACAATCCCACAATCTCTTCTAGACCTTGGGCAACACCCTGCAGACCTTCCCCTCGATCCTCCAGCACACAACATACACCTCACTTGTAGGCTAGACGTAACGATTTGAGAGCAGGTCAAGAAAAAGTCCTAAAGCAACGTGACTGCAGCCGCTTTGTAACCTGGATGACGTTGCGGTGCATGAGATGTAACCAGTTGCAATCAGACTGATGGGTACATAGGATGTGATAAGAAAAAAAAAAGGCAATATGTGTTCGTTACCTGTTCGTTGCGAGCGTGTTTGTGCCATGAAAAATATCTCTATGAGAAGAAAAAAAGGAAACCGATCATTGTCATACATAAATGATGGGCAAACACCAGATGGTGTGTCTGCTCATATTCCAGAAACATGAGTGCAGGTTGCCAAAAACACTACTGAGCTAGCACCCTGGAGGCAGGCACCAGTAAAGCAAATAATATTTAGGGCCAGTAATAAGGTTGCCTGCGTTGCCTGCCTCCGTATTTGCACTGACAGTGCTAAGATCTTTATTAGCTGAGGTTCTCCCTCGTCTCCGTTCTCCCTTGTCCTCCGTATGTCTTCCAATCCCTGAGCTTGAAGAAAGGACCAGAGCTTCAGTCTCCTGCCAAGTTTCCCAGCTACACTGCCACCTTAACGAGACTGCCAGAATGCTCCTCTGAAGGCTGTCCTAAAGAACTTCCTGCATGACCAGAGCCCCTCGGAGAGGGGGAAGAAGAGTGTATCAGTCCGCAGTAAAGCATGCTCCATGCCGATCATCGCCGCCAATCAGTGTTGCCAATTTCTGACCGATTGTTGCTGCTCTACACAAGACGTCCCTGCAGAAGAGCGTCTGTTAACCGGACTCTTGTATTCCATGTAGACAATCGCCCATATCTGATGCTCGCATGAAGATGCAGCATGTTCAGACAGTATATGTATATGTGCAAGACTGCAATCACTACTTCATTTTTTTGTATTTGGACAGATTAGCACCAGCTGAAATGAACAAAGTTTCCATGTATTATTTTCTAGGCACTGAGATCTCCACCAGCCTCTTTACTCTGTGTTACTAGCCAATGAACCCAGGCCCGTATTCTACTAGCGCAGGTCATGGGTGTGACCGAGTACCATGTAGTTTAAGCTTAACGTGCCCGATATTTCTCCCATGCCAATATTGCTGGATTAGGAGATCAGGAAGCAATCTAGGGACGCGCCTTTGCACTTTTAGGACAGGTTATTCACGGCTTTACTCGGCTGTGTTTCCCCTTAAAGGGAGTTTTCTGCATCCTTTTTTCTTGTATGTATATGTATTTAAAGAAAATCTTCCAGATATATTCCTATTGTACATGAGAAGTGTACTCTTAACATTTGGCTTAAGACAAGATGTGGGAGTATTTTTTTGTTTTTGCGTAAGGCCATATTAACATTCATACTCTGTGTTTTTAATTATTGTGGATGGGTGTCTAAACTATATAATTATCCAAATGTATGTTTGTGACATAGTTATTTTATGAATTATAGCGGATAAAGTTGTATGATTCTGGAATGCAATGTCTCTTGGAGAGGAATGCATTAAAATGCGGGGGCGGGAGACGGGGAAGTTCAGTAATATTCTGATATTAAACGAGCTTATGGAACGATGAGGACATCCTCTTCTGTTTTTCTGTAGCGGCAAGGTCTGAAAAAAGCGTTAAAGAAACGAGTCCGACATTCAGATGAGTAGAAGTGCTTTCAAAGGAAATCGTCAGTCTCAGTGTGAAGCATTGATTATGTATTTAGAGGGTTACATAATAAAGGAGCTCCTCTGTAATACGCCGGATTCATAAGATAAAGGACAAAACTCAGTCGACTCAACGCTTACGTAGATTTTCAACAGAAATCAGTTTGAAGAGAGAAATTTTCGTTCACTTTAAGCACCGTTTATGGTGCAAGGGGTTCTCCTCTGTAATATGCCGGACATAATATAGTAAAGGACAATCTCTTTCTAACAAAGCTAGAACCAGCCCTGTACCTCACATGGATCCAGAGATAACCACATTCATTGCTCTGCTAGATTTATAAAGCTGATAGCTCAGGGGGAGTGTCTTTTCTGCTGCAGCTAAGGGGGCGTGTCTCAGCTCTGCCTATCACAGCTCAGGAGGCAGATGAAGGATGGAACTGAGCATGTGCGGCCATCTCAGTGAGCAGGACAAGGATTAGAAACAAATGGCAGGCGGTGCTATACAGATACATTTTATTGAATAATTCAGTGGCTATGCTAAATTTTTTAATTACATGCAATTACAAAAGTATTCAGGTCCAGGTGCTGGTTTGAAAACTGTAGAATATTTTTCATGGGACAACCCCTTTAACTTATCTCTTAGTAATTCTACATTAACTTGATTAATTTCCATCTCTAAGGGTATGTTCACGCAGCAAAATCCAGGGCAAAAAAAAAAATTAAGAAGTTTTAGGAGTATTTTACTGTTGGCGTCTGTGGAATCCACAATCCAGTCCGCTTCTAAGAAGTGAGGCTGTGTTCACACTGCTAAAATCTGCCACTGATTCAGCAATGTAAAGCTAAATCCACTTTCAAAACTCCGCTAACAGTTCCCACATTGTCTTTAATGTAAAAAAAAAATTCCACCTTGTGCACAGTGTAAAATGGTCAAGGTTTTTTTGTTTTCAGTTGCTTGTTTGAAAAACGCACGAGAAGTGACATGTTTCTTCTCAGAAACAGATTTGATTGTGGATTCCATAGAGGTCAATAGAGATGCACAAAACCTCAACCAAAAATTTTCTAAAAACTCCTCTAAAACCACCACAAAAAACAACCTGTTTTCAGCTGATTTTTCTGCTGTTGATTTTAGTCATGTGAACTTCCTGTTGGATCTGCTGCCGGTCATCGAATGGGTTGTTTTGGTTTCAAGCCCATGGATTTCTGCAAGCCCCATTCGGATGAATGACATTCTCAAGCGTTTCTACAATAAAGCTGAAGCTTATGATGATAGCCTTAGCCTGGAGAAGATTGTTGAAGAATCTCAATATCTTTATGGCTACTTTAGTAAATGTGATAGGGCTTTCTGACTTGTGTGTCCACCTAGTAGCAGAACCTAATGAGGAAGAGTGGTGATCAAATACTAGAACAGGATTAGGCAACCTCCGGCACTCCAGCTGTTGTGAAACTACAACTCCCAGCATGCACACTTGCTCTGCTCTTCTAAGAACTCACATAGAAATGAATGGAGCATGGTAGTTTTACAACAGCTGGAGTGCGGAAGGTTGCTGATCCCTGTACTAGAAGATCAATGCCCAGAACCTCTACAGCACTGGAAACCGCCATTCAGACTAACCACTTCCCTGCGGTTTCTGTGCAGCCATTTCCCTGCTGATTGCATCGTAAACCACTCATAGTGACTGGAACCCGATCTGTGAGCTTAAGTGATGTTCCTCCCCACATCCATGAAAGCACTTGTATAAGGAATGGAAGAGATTTGTGGATTCTTTGTTGAAGGTGAAGAAGGCATTCAAGTGGCTGCTGTTTTCACAATGAGAAAAGCCTTCAGTCAAACTCATTGAAATTCAAGAGGAGAAATTACAATGTGCTACTCTAAAGATAAGCACGTCATTAAACTGCTATATTGCTAAGTCTTCCCACCATTGTTTATCATAGAGCAGTCCAGTCACTGCGCATACAGATGGCCTGCAGTGCCCGAAACGGAGGGTGGATCTCCACCAATCACATGTTGGGGGGTCTATTTTTCCTGGAACATACCTTAAAACCTCTTAAGTACTTTTAGTAAGTGACACCTACATTCTCACAATTTTGTATTTCTTATGTGGGATAAGCTGCTACCAGTCACCTGTAATCCGATAGGCCTATTCCTTCTTTCCCCCATTGGCACACGTCAAGAGTCAGTCATTCGGGCTCCCATAGACATTAAACTCTCACCAAAATCAACAGTCAAAGGGAATTTCCAGTTCTTCTATTGATGGCCTGTCCTCAGAATAGGCCAATATCTGCTTGCCGATACTGGAAGCACACATCTCAGTCCATAGTGTAGTGGTCAGGACTGGTTACTGCAGCACCCGAGTAACCAGCTCTGGGCAACGTGCATGTTAGGCCCTCTCTTCGGTCAGGGGCCCTGTAACCTTTTGAAATGCCCAAAATATCTATATGGGACAAATCCTTTAAGTCTGACAAGATACAACACCCTACGTGAACCCCTCAAATTTTCTGGTAAGACCAAATGGTTGTGAACAGCAGGATCACACAGGCACACATTAAAAGAAAGTCTAGTTCAACGTATTATCCCCCGGTATTGATATAAAAATATCTACCATGAGGCAGAAGCTAATTCTCATGTTAGGTAGGATACATTTTCATGAGCAAGTGAAATCTCAGAGGTTACCCAAAAATGGGTTGGAGTGGTCTCTTAAAGGGGTGGTTTTCTCAAAAAAAAAAGATGGACAGGATGCACAGCATACCATCTGATGAAACTGAAAGCTTGTGGGAGGAAATCTAGGCTTGATAAGGGGGTGGTCTTCTCAGAGAGGTTTCACTGTATAATTCCTACGTCCACATGGCAAACAATACATTTCTAGACCACTGTCATCTCTCCTGACAACTACTTGGATCCCTGTTGTAATAATTCTGGTGCGTCTATTCCCATGACTGTTTATTTTTCCCTTTGCTATTCCTGCTAGAAGTTATGAATGCTTTATTAGCAGTTGACAATAAAGTTCCAGATGGGTGTTACCAGGTGAGGGTGTGTCCTTGCACAGGTGTTTACTGCCAACACTGTTTGAATAGTGTCAGACTGTGCAGGGGCAGCCCTCCTAACTGGTAACACCCACCTGGATCTTTGTCAACTGCTAGTAAAGCATTAATAACTTTTAGTGGGAAAGAATGGCACAACATAGAGTCATAAGAATAAATGCTCCAGGGTTGTTATTACATGGAGAATGCAAGTAGTTACTAAAACAGACTCCTCTTTACAAATGTATTACAGGTATTGTTTGAGATTTGACTAATGGAATCCCGAACTAATTTTAGAATAACAATGAATGAACCACCATAATAATCATGGGGCAAAAAGGTCTATAACCTTACAGTATAGGATACCTTTCTATGAGGCTGGCACAACCGTTTGCCTGTTGATTCAGACCCTTTCACTTTTTTTTTTAACATTTTCATGTTGTTGTTTTTTATTTCCCGATCATTCTGCCCTCAATACCCTGTAATGAGAAAGTGAAAAGAGAATGGCAAAAATGTTTTCTAATTTATTGATAAAAGCATCTTAGGCAGCAATTACAGCCTCCAGTCATCCCACAAGGTTTGCACACCTGGATTTGGGGATTTTTTTCCTCAACCCTGACCAGTCTTCCTGTCCCAGCCACTGAAAAACACCTCCACAGCATGATGGTGCCATGGTAATGGGCAGGTGATGAATAGTGCCCAATTTCCTCCAGACATGACGCTTAGAATTGAGGTCAAAATGTTCAATGTTGGTTTCCTCAGACCAGAGAATTTTGTTTCTCAGTCTGAGAATTCTCTAGGTGCTTTTTTGCAAATGTCAGGAGGACTTTCATGTGTCTTTTTTACTGAGGACAGGCTTCTTTCTGTCCACTATGCCATAAAGCCCAGATTGGTGGAGTGCTGCACTGATGGTTGACCTTGTGGAAGTTTCTTCCACCTGCACACAGGATCTTTGGAGTTCAACCAGGGGCGGACTGGGAACTTAAAGTGGCCCTGGAAAAAAATACTTAAAGTGGCCCCGTTGTGTAGACAGGTCCAAATTGATGGAAGGCAGGACCAGCAATATCATATTGTTGCACATTATACTAACCCAACAGAGCCAAATGCCACAGTCCATCTCAAAATACTGCCAGCCAGCACAAAATACATCCCCAAAAACTTCCACTGGACAGCTGTGAGGAGGGCCCAGGCAGCCCCCTGGGAAATCTCCCTGTAAGGTCTATTGCCAATCCGCCCCTGTCATTGGGTTCCTGGTCACCTCTCTTACCAAGGCCCTTCTCCCCCGATTAGTTTAGTGGGTGGCCAGCTCTAGGAAGAGTCCTGATTGTTCCAAACTTGTTCCATTTAAAAATTATGGAGGCCATTGTGCTCTTGGGAAAGTTCAGTGCAGCAGAAATCTTTGTACCCTTCTCCAGATCTGTGCCTGCCCACAATCCTGTCTCTGGGCTCTACAGGCAGTTCTTTCCCCCCCTTGTGGCTTGGTTTTTGCTCTGATATGCATTGTCCTGCTGTGTGTATCCAAATCATGTCTAATCCACTGAATCTACTGCAGATGGACCACAGTCAAGGTGTAGAAACATATCAAAGATGATCAAGAGAAATGGGAGGCCCCTGGAGCTAAATTTCTAGTGTCACAGCAAACAGTCTAAATCTTCATGTGAAATTTAAGTTTTGTCATTTTTGATAATTTTGCTAAAATGTCTAAATTATTTTTTATTTTAGCACAAGGCTGCAACATAACAAAGTGTAAAAAAAAAGACTTTCTGAATGCATTGTATGAGCTAATTAGGTCACCCCCAACCATCTTTTTTGCAAACTAAATAACCACAGTGTTTTTGGATACTGCACCCCATTAGCTGTATGAGTCCCGAGTCTCATGTAGTGTATATCAGCTTGATAAATTCCCTTGTGGATATTCAGGTTAATTATATATTCTATTCGTGTCTCCCTATAACATTTTTCCATAACTTTGACAAGAATGAGGCTGGAGGGTCGGCTGGTGTCCTAATGAATCTAATAGCTGGAGCTGCAGTGCAGGTCAGCGGAGTATGTGAGGTCTCATCATGGACCAATCGGCTAAATCCTGTACTCCAAGAGGGCTCGACAAGGGTGAAACCCTCTCATCAATATTTATCAGCAGTCAGTCATTTGGTTAAAACACACAGATTAAAGTCGGGGGAGATGCCGTGTTAGTTACTGATCAGTCGTTGGTGCAGAATATGATTATCATTTGCTTCTATAATGAGTGATCCAAATACATATAAAAAAAAAAAACTCCTGTAATAATTGTAATGTCTGAAGAAAGTAGATTGACTTGACCAGGTGGCAGCCCAGCAGTCCCAGGACCACACAAGAACATATGGGTGAAATGGGCCTGAACCTTCACTCTCCCAACATCTGCTTTTGCTGGAAAGACTGGACAACCCCATACACATTAGATTAGAAATCAGCAGTTCTGTTGACATAAAGGGGTTATCCAGGAATTGATGATGATGATGATGATGACGACCTATCCTCAGGTCCAAGTCCTTTCAACCCTGCCGATCATCTCTTTCAGGGAGCCGCCGTGCTCTAGTGACCACAGCCTGCTCCCGGCAGATTTCCAAGTACAGCGAAGTACATTGTATAGCAGCTGTGCTTGGTGCTGCAGCTCATCACCATTCACTTCAATGGGGTTGAGCTACAACTCATGGACTAGGAAGAGGCTGCTGTGCTGTTGGAGCGCCAGACTCTTCTAGAAGCTGATCGAAGGGGGTCCAGGGTGTTGGATCCCCGTCAATCTGATACTAATGGCTTATGCTGAGGATAGGTCATCAATATAATTTACTGGGGATAACCCCTTTAATGTTTATGGTCACCTTAAAGGGGTTTTCCAGGGATACTAGCTTTTAAAGGGAGCCTGTCTCCATGAAAATGCAATGTAAGCTACAGGCAGCACCTAATAGAGCAGGAGGAGCTGAACGGACTGATATATAGTTTTGTAGGAAATGATACAGTATAACTTGTATTTTATACATCTAAATTCCTGCTCATTCCGGGCTTTGAAGTCTAGGAGGCGGTCCTATCAGTGATTGTCAGGCTGCCCTCTATGACTGTGTATACAGACATAGCTGTCAATCACTGATAGCTCCTGCCTCCTGGACTTCAAAGACCAGAATGAGCAGGAATTTAAATGTAAAAAAACAAGTTATACTGTATCATTTTCTACAAAACTGTATATATTGGTCTTCTCAGCGCCTCCTGCTCTATAACATGCTGCCAGCAGCCCAAGGGGAGGCCCCAACCCTGAATCAACTCTTGAAACGTTTCGCACAGTACTCCTCTGCTCTCTATCATTTTAGTCCACCACGTTGACTCCTATTCCTCCATCTTCCTTTCCCTCAGCTTGTTTTCTTCAGGCCATGGCATGGACATGTGCACCGCTGCAGCCAATGGCTGGCTTCAGCAGTGACATGTCATTTATGGACGCATGACCACTGAAGCTAGTCATTGGCTGCAGTGGAACAGATGGTCATGTACAAAAAAGGGCCAGAGCAGCATCCCATAATATATCAACTTTTATTTGTCATATAAGAAAATTAATCCACAAGGTCCATGTTCAAAGGCAACACGTTTCAGACAAACGTGTCTCATGAATAAGGACAACAACACATTGGTAGGTATCAATTTTTCAGAAAGCGATGAAGGCTAGGGGGCCTTCCCTTAAAAGTTAATAACCCCTTTAAGGAATATTGAGTATCTGCATTTGATGAAGGAAGGCTGAAATCTCCACCATGATCCTGAAGATGTTTGGAGCTGCTGAATGACTTGAAATTGAAAGTGACATACTGTATATCTTCTAGTCCATCTGAATTGCAATCCTCAGGAATAAGTAAATAGCTTTGTGAACGGGGATGATATAATAGATGTCCTGTAAATCCAGGGAAACCATGCAGTGGTTGGCATCCAAAAGATTTATGGTGGTTCCTCCATCATGAATCTATTGTGTGTGACCAAGAACAATTTGACTTTCTAACCATGGAGGAAGAAAAACAGCCTTAGGGCTCATGCACACAAACGTATTTTCTTTCTTTTTTTTGCGGACCGTATACGGAACCATTGATTTCAACAGGTCCGCAAAAAAAGGAAGGTACTCCGTGTACATTCCGTTTCTGTATGTCCGTATATCCGCAAAAAAAATAGAACCTGTCCTATTATTGTTCGCATTACAGACAAGGATAGAAGCTGTTCTATTAGGGGCCAGGCTGTTCCAGTTCCGCAAAATACGTAATGTACACGGATGTCATCCGTATTTTTTGCGGGCCGCAAGATACATACTGTCGTGTGGAACAAGCTCTTATCAAGATGCTGGAGAAGAACATGCTTTTAGTAGCAAAGTCCTGCTTTCTGATTCCAATGGTAATAATTTGCTAAAAGAAAATACAGGTCCTTCTAAAAAAATTAGCATATTGTGATAAAGTTCATTATTTTCTGTAATGTACTGATAAACATTAGACTTTATATATTTTAGATTCATTACACACCAACTGAAGTAATTCAAGCCTTTTATTGTTCTAATATTGATGATTTTGGCATACAGCTCATGAAAACCCAAATTTCCTATCTCAAAAAATTAGCATATTTCATCCGACCAATAAAAGAAAAGTGTTTTTAATACAAAAAAAGTCAACCTTCAAATAATTATGTTCAGTTATGCACTCAATACTTGGTCGGGAATCCTTTTGCAGAAATCACTGCTTTAATGCGGCGTGGCATGGAGGCAATCAGCCTGTGGCACTGCTGAGGTGTTATGGAGGTCCAGGATGCTTCGATAGCGGCCTTAAGCTCATCCAGAGTGTTGGGTCTTGCGTCTCTCAACTTTCTCTTCCCAATATCCCACAGATTCTCTATGGGGTTCAGGTCAGGAGAGTTGGCAGGCCAATTGAGCACAGTAATACCATGGTCAGTAAACCATTTACCAGTGGTGTTGGCACTGTGAGCAGGTGCCAGGTCGTGCTGAAAAGTGAAATCTTCATCTCCATAAAGCTTTTCAGCAGATGGAAGCATGAAGTGCTCCAAAATCTCCTGATAGCTAGCTGCATTGACCCTGCCCTTGATAAAACACAGTGGACCAACACCAGCAGCTGACATGGCACCCCAGACCATCACTGACTGTGGGTACTTGACACTGGACTTCAGGCATTTTGGCATTTCCCTCTCCCCAATCTTCCTCCAGACTCTGGCACCTTGATTTCCGAATGACATGCAAAATTTGCTTTCATCCGAAAAAAGTACTTTGGACCACTGAGCAACAGTCCAGTGCTGCTTCTCTGTAGCCCAGGTCAGGCGCTTCTGCCGCTGTTTCTGGTTCAAAAGTGGCTTGACCTGGGGAATGCGGCACCTGTAGCCCATTTCCTGCACACGCCTGTACACGGTGGCTCTGGATGTTTCTACTCCAACTCAGTCCACTGCTTCCGCAGGTCCCCCAAGGTCTGGAATCGGTCCTTCTCCACAATCTTCCTCAGGGTCCGGTCACCTCTTCTCGTTGTGCAGCGTTTTCTGCCACACTTTTTCCTTCCCACAGACTTCCCACTGAGGTGCCTTGATACAGCGCTCTGGGAACAGCCTATTCGTTCAGAAATTTCTTTCTGTGTCTTACCCTCTTGCTTGAGGGTGTCAATGATGGCCTTCTGGACAGCAGTCAGGTCGGCAGTCTTACCCATGATTGCGGTTTTGAGTAATGAACCAGGCTGGGAGTTTTTAAAAGCCTCAGGAATCTTTTGCAGGTGTTTAGAGTTAATTAGTTGATTCAGATGATTAGGTTAATAGCTCGTTTAGAGAACCTTTTCATGATATGCTAATTTTTGGAGATAGGAATTTTGGGTTTTCATGAGCTGTATGCCAAAATCATCAATATTAAAACAATAAAAGGCTTGAACTACTTCAGTTGTGTGTAATGAATCTAAAATATATGAAAGTCTAATGTTTATCAGTACATTACAGAAAATAATGAACTTTATCACAGTATGCTAATTTTTTATAGAAGGACCTGTATGTGGTCATTTATAGAGGTGACTTGGTCTGGAGAACGATGGTGATGAAGCACTGTGGACATCAACTCCATCAACCTATGGTTGTACGTTCTTATGTTTTAGTAGATTCTCTCCATGTACCCTGGTTTTCTCTCCACATGAACATCATAAAAACATCAAAAGCTAAAGTGGCTCTTTATGAAACGAATTCTATGGTGTGTGTGAGGTGGGAATCCTACTGCAAGCAGTATGCTGCAGAATAGGCTGGCACTATATAAGCAGCTACAGAAGAAGTCCAGGAATCAGATTCCCAAGTTCTGGATTTGCATAGAATCAGAGTAAATGTGTAGAATTGATGCGAGAAGCCTCCCCCTTTAGGCACAGCATTACGGTATATTTCAGTGAGGTTTTATTGGCTTTTAATACTAGTCGTCTTCCTACAATGTGTTTCTAGTATCAGCACAAAGAACAGTTTGGTCACATTTCTTTTCATTACATCTAGTCAAGGAGATGCTAGACCTGGCGCAGTTCTCGGAGTTTCACACTCGCATTTTGGGCAGATCCATCGTGGATCTGCATAAATGGATCCGTTACAATAATACAACCGCATGCATCAGTCATGAATGGATCCGTTTGTATTATCTAGAACATAACCAAGACAGATCCGTCATGAACTCCATTGAAAGTCAATTGGAGACGTATCAGTTTTCTATTGTGCCCCGTTTGGCACAGTTTCTTCAAGCGGACAGCAAAACGCTGCAGGCAGCATTTTGGTCTCCACTTATAGAGCGGAATGGAGACTAATCGGAGGCAAACTGATGCATGAAAGTAGCCTTAGCTTCCCCTGCACCAGTTACCAACGTGTTGTATTTGTAAGTAATTGTTTCCTCTCTCTGATATGTGACACCGTAATTCATTGCTGTGAATCTAAATTCAAAGTTGGGACAATATCTGCTTTACAAACCTGAGTCCTGTAATGCTGACATCTTGATACCTCCTGACCGACTCCTTTATGACCTGTGTTCATTATTGTCCAGAAATACTATAAAAAGTATGTGTTTTAGACACTTCTTACACACACACACACACTGACAATTTAGAAAATCTGCGGCGTTTTATACGTTAGATAGGCATACCTCCCAACCATCCCGAATCCGGCGGGACAGGCCCAGTTTGCAGACGCTGTCCTGGTACGGGGGAGGTATGTCCCACTTTCTGGCAGCTGTCCCCACTTCCATAGGATGAAGCAGAGAGCCAGCATTGGCTCCCTGCTTCATCATTCCTCCCTCCACCTCTTGTTTGTGTGGGGGGCGGGGCTGTCAGTCAGCCTTGGCTCCGCCTCCTCCGCAGACCAGAGCAGCCGATATCCTGCTGCTGCTAGGAGCAAGGTAAGTATGTGGTGTTTATTTTCTTTAACTTTCTGTAGGGGCACATATTACTGGGGGCACAGCTGGGCATTATTCTGTGAGGGGGCACAATGTGGGCATAAATACGGTTTGGTGGCATGAAGGGGGAATAATTACTATGTGGGGGCATTAAGAGGACGGGTTGGGATTAGGTGCATAGTTATGTTTTGGGCGGAGTTAGAGGTGTCACCTAGTGCAGAAACAAATTAGCCTGTGGCGCGCTTTGCACGCCGCACAATGTATCCCTCTTTGTTCATTAAGAAAGTTGGGAGGTATGGATAGGGGTTGTCTCATCACAGACATCAGACAATGGAGGCATACAGTATCTCTAGGACAGGGATCAGCAACCTTCGGCACTCCAGCTGTTGTGAAACTACTAACTCCCAGCATGCTCCTTTCACATCTGTGGGAGTTCAAAGAACAGCCAAGCAAGTGTGCATGATGGGAGATATAGTTTCACAACACCTGGAGTGTCGGAGGTTGCTGATCCTTGTCCTAGAGATACTGTCTGCCCCTATTGTCTTATGGGACCCGCACCTATATCAGGAACAGTGCCCCACAAATGGTCTGGCCACCATTAAGCGCTCTCCCCATAGAAATGAAAGGGAGCGCATGACTGGCCACAGCTCCCATTCACTTTTTTGCGCCCGGCGGAAAGGAGAGTGGCTGCGCATGCACAGTGCGCCCTCCACCCCTTATGGTGTCCCGCACTTATAAGACAATGGGGACATATCCTAGTGATATTCCCCCATTGTCCTGTGATGAGACAATCCTTTTAAGTTTGACAAAAACTACAACTGTGTATGTGACCTGGGCTTGCAGTTTTTGGTGCACTTTTTATTTCCTGAAATGGACTTCTCATTTTGCATGCTGGAGTGGAGGACTAGAATCAGGTATACTGTATGTCAGAAGTGTTCCCCAATGTATGCCTCAGAAGGCTATGACTCATGCCTCTGCATAGGCCTATAGTGGCATGTGTTGCCCATTAATTTCCATTATTTAAAACCATTGTGTTATACAGCTTTTGTTAATGTACTATAGAGGCAGATCACACAACTGCTGTTGGACCCGGAAAGCCTGGTACTAAACTGTTTCTCTTGTTGAAGACATAGATTCACTGTAGTTCCCATTACCTTCTCACTACGGAAAGCTCAGTGCAAATATATTATTTGCAGGTTGCCATTGATATCAATAGTATCTGTATAAACTCCTGTGCACTGAGCTCTCCCTAGTGGTGGCTATAGGCAGCCAGTTTTACAATATGCTATGGGAAATGAAGCAGGAGATTTATCAGTGTCTGGCATGAATACATTGAGAAATATGGTGGTCAGAATGAGCGCTATCTTTATGAAGCACCCAAAGTGGTTGAGAACATATTTTTAATTTTTATTATGAATTTATTCTACTGGTAAATTATAAATTCATAAGGAATTCTAAAGAAGTTTTCCTGGCGCACATACGAACATACTTCTTAAATACAGTGTTGGGGATTTCTTTCAGTTGCCAAATTGAATAATCCTTGAAATTATGTTGATGCACATATAATGGTGTGCGCCGCGGGAATTTAAAGAAAATCATTCCAATTTATTTCCAGATATTTTTTCTTAAATGTGTCAAATAGCTTTTTTCTATGGAGTGTATTTAATTTCCAGAATTACAGGATTTCCCCGAGTCCTCATTCAGCTCGTGTTATTCCCTTGAATGGATTGATTTACTGTCCACAAGGCTGAGACCTTCATACAAATTTATGTTGGGCACCTGACTGCAGGATTATATATGGCATATTACTAAACTGCTAGCTACACAGGAAAGGAGGAGACAGAGCTTCAGCCAGCCCGAAGCAAGAAATATCAGAAATAGAAGCCAACAAACAGTGGCACAAGCAATGAGATAATCCCACAGATGCACAGTTACTTGCATTGCCACAAGTAAAACACACATACATTTATCAAAACTGCTTATTTGCTTAGACAGCAACCTAAATCCATATACTGTGTACAATTCTTATACTGACATGCACTAGGCATGGGGTTATTTTATAGACATTTACATTTAATTCATATTACAATGTATGACCTTTGAGGAAAAATCTGGCAAATAGTTTGGAATTTAGGATGTAAATCTGTTGTCCCTTATTCCCATCAGTAGCACAATGATGGGCGATTCTCCACCCCATGGGCTGATCACACTTTCAGTGACACTAAAACTATAAAGAGAAACAAAAACTTTGTCCCCTTGGGTATGTATGGCTAAAAATATGGAGGGAGCCTTGTGCTGACATCTGAGTGAGACCTCGTCTAGGTATGTCTCAGAAGAACCATGGACTGAAGATGCCCGCTCACTCTTTTTAAAGAGAGATAGGCAAGAGAGCTATCTTCCAAAGACTTCACTTAATTTCTTGAGGATCAGCAAAATATTCCAAGAAGGGACTGGAAACAGCAGCTTCTTATAAAAGGATCTTGAGTACAACAGATCCCAAAGAAGGAGGACAACTTGAACCTAGAGGGTTGTACTAAGACCCTTTTCAAAACCTTGTTGAAGGAAATCTAGAATTGTCTAAAACTGTTTTAGGTGAATCAGAGGTAGTGGATAAATCATGAGTCCTGCCCCACTGTCTAAGAAGATACTTTTGATCTTCAAGTAAATCCTATTAGTAGCAGCCAGTCAGGTATGCTCCATGCTCTAAAAGTGACCCTGACTCATGAGACGGAGAATCAGACTCTTGGGACAGGCTAGGTGTTATTGCAATTAGATGTCTTCTGCTGTGCTTTGGACAGTGCACCCTGGATCATTCCTATTGGAAGAAATGAAACCCCTTGAAACTGGAGTACATCAAGCTCTCCAGGGTGACTGAAGACCTTGAACTGTAAGGGTACATGCACACGTTAAGGATTTATGTGCGGAGAATCCACACTGAAATCCGCAGGTGTTCGCAGGCAAATCTGTGCGGTCAATCTGCATCAATTGGTGTGTGGATTTGCGTGCAGATTTTCTGCATGCGGATTTTACTAAGTGAATAAATAAAGTCCGGTCAGGAAAAAAAAAAAATCCTCGCTGAAAAAATCTGCATTGTGCGCATTGAGAATTTCAATTTCTCATAGAATACAATGTACATAACCTACGGTGCGTATTGTCCGCACGCAATCCTGATCGTGTGCATTTAGCCTAAGGGTGCCTTGATGGGCTCCCAGCTTTGCTGAGGTTGTTTACCTGCAACATATTAAAATAAAGGTTCTCCCACTGGGTGAATTTTTCTTCACCCACATGTCCCCACTCAATTGCCTTTATTAAAGAACTCCTTGAGCCCAACATCCTGCATATTTGTGAAACTACTTCTGGAGACGTGAAGTATAGTGGCTCATAGACAGTCATTGCTACAGTAGCAGACGCAGAGCCAGTACTTGCACTGTTACTCAGAGTAGGGGGGCAGGCACTAGATTGTCAGGGCCAGCTGAGATGTCCAGCCCAGTTTATCAGGTGGCATGGGGAGCTTCCCCAACTTTAGGGACAACCTGTTGCAGGTGCAGAACTTTGCTTGATGAGATGCCTTGGTTCTTATAAGTCAATTCGCTCACCTCTTGTTACAATACATTCACTGGATATCAGAAACAATGACATCCTATACAAGGCTGCTTTAACCATATGGGGCATGGTGCAGCTGCACTGGGCCCGTTTGGTAGGGGCATACTCTGGACACAGGTGCAGGTGAAAATTAAAGGTGGCACTTTAACCATTCTTGCCTCCCCCCACCTCTTTTGTATATCCGAGATATTCCCCCTCCTTACACACACAGAGCCACATATCTCACCATTCACCCTCTCCTCTGCAATGGATGGGGGGTTCGCTTCGCCTCTCCATACTAAGTGCTCATTACGTGTGGGGCAACATAGTCATGGCAACACAGCACTCTTTTCTGAATTGGTACTAGAGAAGATCAAAGTTCTGAAAAATTCAATTCAGCAGCTTCACCGAACTTCGACAAGAAATTTGATTTGTTCCGAATTACTTTGTCACAAATCGCTTTGCATAGCATGGAGTGGGTGCGATCATGGGGAATGGCGATCGTGCCAAATCCCCACCCCCGTCATTTAACCCCTCAGATGCGCAATGCTGATCGCGCCATCTGTGACTGACATTAAGCCTTTCAGAGGTTAAAAAAATGTATACTTACCTCATCCACTTGGTGATGATGTCACCACACGCACCCAGCATGATCACGTGGCAAGGTCATCACACTCGCCACAGGTCCTTTGGCGGGTTTTCTTCAACCAAGATGGGAGCGGACGGCCTCTCCATGAGCAAGTGGATAAGGCGAGTATCATTTAAAAAAAAAATATTTCAGCGACTATTTTAGGAAAAATTGATTAGTTACAATGAAGTGCAAGGAAATTCAGCTTTGTGAAAAATCTGATCGAAGTCCACTTCGGATACTTCAATTCGCTCAACAGTACTTGGTATCCTAGGGATTCTTACCAGCTGTTGGCACTGTTTGTTTTTCCTGAGGCAGGAGAGGAATGTTGGGTGTCGGGCGGCAGACTCAAGAGGATAGGATCACAGAAGACAAGGGGCAGGACGAGACACTGGAGGACATACTGTACCGTAAAAGAGTCTAACAAGGCGTGATTAATACCACCCCTCGTGCCCGCTTGATGTCAACTACGTTGAGCTCACGAGACGCGGTATGGTCCCTGGTTACCAAGGCGTGACGTTACGCCCTCCCAGAGAAGCATGTAAGGTCAGTTGGTACAGTTTACACAGACACCTCCTGTCCACACGGGCACAGAGAGGCAACAAGCTGAGAGAGCCTTTTCACTGCCACAGTGATACAGTGCTTTCTCAGCCCGGGTATCTGCCACCAGTTTCTCGTTTGATATAAGCCCGGTCCGCTAACGGGATTATATAGGGTGAGAAACCAACCTGCGGTAGCTTATAACTAGGCCGAAACACGGACGCGGGGATTCGCGATTGAGATTCAAGACAGCGCAAGTTTAAATGATATATTTAATCGCCTTAAGGGCACACTAGATCACACACTATACACAAAGAATATATACAGTGGTCAGAGGTTAGAAATACAGGTAATATAGTACAAACAGGATTACACAGAGCACAAGTCAGTTACCGGGTAGATGAATGTTCCTTTGGGCTATGATTAGTCCTTTGCTGTATTCACATGGATGGCAGTGATGTCCGCTGGTTGCAGGTTCCTCTAAACACATGACCCAATGTGACCCTCCTTCAGAGAAAAGACACGCCTGCTTTTTGGCACAAGCCTTTTAAACTGTAGCCGGCCCCTCCTCCTCTTCTGGGCTGGCAGCCAAGGACACACAAAACCCATTAGGGCCCATCGCTCCAGACCAGAACGTCACAGGGGGGTGGTTCTGGGACCAACAGATCCGCCTGGGTTCCAGCTACAAGTAGAGTCCAAACATGGTACCGTTATTTGGTTTCTGTGGGGAGATATGTATATCTCCCTTCCCTGGCATTCCACCACTAAACTGAGACCATGGGCATGTTCATTGTGGCCACCGGGACACAAATATGTATCCAGTTTGCGCCTGTGATGGCCAGGTGATTCATAATTCCTTATAAATCACCAGTTTCATGCTGTCTGCTAGATTTTATTGAACTGGGGAATGGCTTAGACCTTCTGCAGGGAGGTTTACCTGAGGTTCCATGCTGTCTGAATGGGGTGTGAAATTGTAAACAAAGGTGGCCTGCAAGAAGTTTCCTGCCATATGGCTAGGGCTTTGAAGCAGGGCCCTCCTGTGGAGTTCACTACCTCTGTAGGTATATAAAATACAGTGCACGTACCAGCTCACTCGGTTTTGCGAATCAGATGTACCCGTGTGCACGGTGCCTGGTTTTTCAACCTCCTCTGGGAAATACAGCAAGTATATAAACTCTTAGGTGTATCGGCTGTTCATGCGTTTCGAAAACTTCTTATTCGTAACTGCTACGAATAAGAAGTTTTCGAAACGCGTCAACAGCCGATACACCTGAGAGTTTATAATGTCCTACATGTCTGTGAATACCTACCAATAAAGAATGGAGAAAATGACACTTTAACAAAAGTGAGTGCTGGAGCCTTCATTTGCTATTTTACTTGCTGTATTTCACTACCTCTGCTATCTGACAGAAAATGGTGGGTGTGGGGACATGGCTGACAGTAAATATTAATCCATATTCCATACACCTCCCCCTTTTAGAGGGCGCTAGGGGAAGCACACTCCTGTGGTTCCCCATGTGCCCATCCGCACCCTCTCTGGTGGCAACTAGAAAAGTGGTATAGCTGGAGCGCCAGGCTCCCGCGTATCCACCTCCCATTTGATCCTGACCAATGGAGTCACCTGGACTGAGCCTGACACTGACGCCACAATTACTGGCGTCAGTCAGTACTATAAACGGCCGCTTGAAGTCAGCTGCCTGAAGTACCGGAATGCTGGAAAGGGTGTCCTTCAGCGCCTGCAAGGTCGTCTCGCAGTCGTTTGTCCAATTGACTGCGGAGGGCAGCTTTTTCCTGGTGTGGTCCGTCAGGGGCCTCGCCAGGCTACTACAGTTGCAAGAAAAAGTATGTGAACCCTTTGGAATTATATTGATTTCTGCACAAATTGGTCATAAAATGTGATCTGATCTTAATCTAAGTCACAACAATAGACAATCACAGTCTGCTTAAACTAATAACACACAAAGAATTAAATGTTACCATGTTTTTATTGAACACACCATGTAAACATTCACAGTGCAGATGGAAAAAGTATGTGAACAATTGGATTTAATAACTGGTTGAACCTCCTTTGGCAGCAATAACTTCAACCAAATGTTTCCTGTAGTTGTAGATCAGACGTGCACAACGGTCAGGAGTAATTCTTGACCATTCCTCTTTACAGAACTGTCTCAGTTCAGCAATATTCTTGGGATGTCTGGTGTGAATCGCTTTCTTGAGGTCATGCCACAGCATCTCAAACGGGTTGAGGTCAGGACTCTGACTGGGCCACTCCAGAAGGCATATTTTCTTCTGTTTAAGCCATTCTGTTGTTTATTTACTTCTATGCTTTGGGCCGTTGTCCTGTTGCAACACTCATCTTGTGTTAGGCTTCAGCTGGTTGACAGATGGCCTTAAGTTCTCCTGCAAAATGTCTTGATAAACTTGGTAATTCATTTTTCCTTCGATGATAGCAATCCCTCCAGGCCCCGACGCAGCAAAGCAGCCCCAAACCATGATGCCACCACCACCATACTTCACAATTGGGATGAGGTTTTAAAGTTGGTGTGCGGTGCCTCTTTTTCTCCACACATAGTGTTGTGTGTTTCTTCCAACCAACTCAACTTTGGTTTCATCTGTCCACAGAATATTTTGCCAGTACTGCTGTGGAACATCCAGGTGCTCTTGTGCAAACTGTAAACGTGCAGCAATGTTTTTTTTGGACAGCAGTGGCTTCCTCTGTGGTATCCTCCCATGAAATCCATTCTTGTTTAGTGTTTTACGTATCGCAGATTCGCTAACAGGGATGTAAGCATATGCCAGAGACTTTTGTAAGTCTTTAGCTGATACTCTAGGATTCTTATTCACCTCATTGAGCAGTCTGCGCTGTGCTCTTGCAGTCATCTTTACAGATCAGCCACTCCTAGGGAGAGTAGCAGCAGTGCTGAACTTTCTCCATTTATAGACAATTTGTCTTACCGTGGACTGATGAACAGCAAGGCTTTTGGAGATACTTTTATAACCCTTTCCAGCTTTATGCAAGTCAACAATTCTTAATCGTAGGTCTTTTGAGAGCTCTTTTGTGCGAGGCATCATTCACATCAGGCAATGCTTCTTGTGAAAAGCAAACCCAGAACTGGTGTGTGTTTTTTATAAGGCAGGGCAGCTGTAACCGACACCTCCAATCTCATCTCATTGATTGGACTCCAGTTGGCTGACACCTCACTCCAATTAGCTCTTGGAGATGTCATTAGTCTAGGGGTTCACATACTTTTTCCACCTGCACTGTGAATGTTTACATGGTGCGTTCAATAAAAACATGGTAACATTAATTCTTATTATTTTAAGCAGACTGTGATTGTCTATTGTTGTGACTTAGATGAAGATCAGATCACATTTTATGACCAATTTGTGCAGAAATCCATATCATTCCAAAGGGTTCACATACTTTTTCTTGCAACTGTATAGTGGGGCACGAACCTCCTATAGTACTCGGCAGTGCCCAGGAAGGACATCACCTGGTGCTTGTCCCGGAGGGTGAGCAAGGATGTGCTGGCATCCGCTCTCTCAGGCTCCAGTTCTGAAGCTTCCCCGCCTGCCCGGGGCCCCTTGCTTATGCCCAACTGGCACTTCTCTGGCAAAAGGGTCAAGCCTGGCAGATTTGCCCGAGCATCTGAGCCCATGTAGGACCGAAGATGGCAATGACCTCCAGGTTCGCGGACGCGTACCCTTCAAGTCCCTTAAGCAGCTTGACCATCCTCTTAGAAGTGGCAGGGGCATACTCCATGCCCAACGGCATCTCGGTGGACGCCGTCCTTCCGGGCGTTTTAGTGAACAGTTCCCGGAAGGGGAAGCATTCTGGGAGGGCATGTGCCTCCCGCTAATGATGCGCCTGTATCAGGTTCACGGGGAAGGCCTTATGCCTTCTTCGAGCATAGTCCAGGGTGACCAGGTACATCCTGGCATTGAGCCGCCGGAAGCTTGTCCTGATGTACGGGAACCAGCATCCACGCTTGCTGACCCACCTGGTGGGTCCTTTCACAAGCCATCTGGTCGTACCCCTGCTTCTGGACCTGCCCCATACTGTTGTGCACCAACCGAAACAAGGCCTGAACCTTTTTCTGGAAGCGCATGACACACTCGATGACGACACCCCAGGGGTGGCTTTGTCTCCCATCCAGGCCTCTGTCTTAGCGGCCCCTGGGTATCTGGTCACAAGAATTTCATGCGCAACCCGCAGAAACTCCACCCTGAACGGATAGGGCACCACGAATTGTCGGTCCCTAGGCCACGCCTCCGGTGAGCCCTGTTGGACCGTTTCCTGACACAACCGTCCTTGGTCCCAGACCGCCCTCTGAAAGAGTCCAAGGGAGGCCTGGCCACCTGCTCCTTGAGAGCTTTTGAGCTGGCGCTAACCCCTAACGCCACCTGAAACCCCTGGTGGAACGTGGTCAGAATAGATGAGACTGCCACGTCCCCTGTCATTTCTACTACCTGCCGGTCTTTAGGCCACTCCTCCGGTGAGCCCTGCTGGACCGAGACCCTGTACAGCCGTCCTTGGTCCCAGACCACCAGCTCGAGGTTTGAGTCCGAGGGAGGCTGTGCCGCTTGCTCCTTGAGAGCGTTCAGGCCACTAACGCCACCTGAAACCCCTGACCGGATGTGGCCAGATTAGCCGAAACTGCCACGTCCTCTGTCAGGTCCCCGGGACCTGTCTCCTGGCCTCCATCTGACTCGGCAGCCACTTGGTCGGAAGGAGGGAAGCCATCAGACCTCTGAGGGGCCCCAGCACTCCCACTGCACGTGACATCAGCTATGGCCGCTGCCACTGCTGGTAGTGTCTGCTTTCCCTTGGCTTCCGACCAAGTTGCCAGTCCAGACGGACTAACCTGGCCCTCGGACATGCCAGTTGTGGAGGAATCCTGCACTGAGGCTTTACCTGGGAGCCCTATCTCTCCTGGGACAGCCCTGACCTCATTGGCATCATCCTCCTCTGTAGCTGTCTGCCCAATGCTTGTCCCCTCGGTAGCCTTACCTGAGGACAACAGGTCCCAATGTGCTTGCTGGCCACACCCTGGGGCTTCAGCACAGCTGGCTTGATTGACCTCCTCCCCCTTGAGGGGAGAGGCACACATTACATCCCACATCCCTATCAACAGGCATGTTATGAACAATAACAGTATCAACAGGGGTGGACATGACATCACATTCTGGGGGATCGGACCTCGGGGTGTCGACGGCCACGTACACAAGCCGCCCCAGGTCCGTCCTAAGCAAAACACATGCAGGGATATTTAAGGGTACCCCCACCTCCCTTACTCTTCGACCGGTGCCCCAGTCCAAATAGACCTTGACGACGGGCAGCGCCGGTTCTACTCCTCCAATCCCGGAGACAGTAAGGGATCTCCCGGGCAACAAATCATGGGGTGCAACCAGTTCAGGCCGTACCATAGTCTTCTCAGTGCCGGTGTCTCTAAGTCCTATGTCCACAGCCTGGCCCACGGTGACCGGTTGCAAATTGTCATGGGAACTCCCACCACCCCCACCCACACACAACACAGTGGACGGTTTTCGGGTCGGCGACTGGGACGGGTCCCTCAGGCGCTGGGGACACATAGTCTTTAAGTGTCCTGGCTGCTTACACAAGTGGCAATATCGGGGTTCCCCCACTGACGTGGAAAATGTAGCAGGGGCTGGTGCCCACTTGGGCCTAGGGGCAGGAATAGCAGGTGCAGCGTGCGTCTTACCCCCTCTCCAGCTGACAGGTTTCCGGGCCTCTGAAGTCCTGTTGTTGGTGTATTCATCGGCCAGGGCTGTGGTGCGGAGGCCCCCTTTGGCTTACGGTCGTGGAGGTAATGCTATAGATCCTTCGGACAATTCCCCAAGAACTGCTCTGTGGCGATGAGCTCCTTCAGCTGCTGGACGGTGGTGAGCTCCTGTGGTCCATTGGTCGACCGCTCCTAGCAAGGCCTGCATGTGATCGGCCCAGCTCTGGTTAGAGCCCCTCTGCAAACTACAGGATGGTCTCGCTGGGCAGGTACCCAAAGATTTCATGGGCTTTTACCCTGAGACGTGGCATGAGGAATCTGACCCATTGGTCCTCCGGCAGCTGGTACTGATGGCAGGACGTCTCAAACGCCAACAAGAAAGTGTCCAAATCCCCATCTTTGTCCAGCAGGGGAAAGTCTGGAGGGGGGCTGCTGGAATTGGAGCTGGAGTACTTGTAGCTGGTGCTCACGCTCGGTTTGCTTGCGACGTTCTGCAGCCTGCTCCCAACGTTCTAGCTCTGCAGCTTCTGCTTGCTCGCGACGCTTTCGCTCTGCAGCCTCTGCTTGCTCGCGACACTCTGCAGCCGCCTGTAGCTCCGAAGCTGCCTGGTCTCCGGCCTGGACATGGTCCAGGGCAGCTTGTAGGAGAGCAGCCGAGCCCTGGCTGGGGGGGATAGGCAGGTGGAGTTAGGCCCACCGCGGACCTCACTACCGGCAACTGGCTCCTTGTGGAGCTTTGGATGTGCTCCCCCTCGCCTTGAATAAAGGTGCCTTCCACCTCCTCTGGGCCCCCTATCTGGACTGCGTCCTCCCCACCACCATTCATAGCATCGGCCATCTCCTTATCTTTGCTCCTTGTGATACTGGCCGTCATTGCAACTGATGATCACTGACACAGACTGCAACCTGATGCACACACACACCTTATTGTATTTTCCCTCAGACTGTCTAGTGTTGAGCTGATCTTAATACTCCAGCGGCAAAAGCTACTGCTGGTAGTCTTTAGTGTCTGGGAGTATGGGTCTCACACTCACACACACTAGTATCTCGATCCCACTTTGCTGCCACCAATATGTGAGGGAGCTCACGAGACGCGGTATGGTCCCTGGTTACCAAGGCGTTATGTTATGCCCTCCCAGAGGAGCATGTAAGGTGAGCTTGGTCCAGTTTACACAGACACCTCCTGTCCACATGGGCACAGAGAGGCAACAAGCTGAGAGAGCCTTTTCATTGCCAAAGTGATAAAGCGCTTTCTCAGCCCAGTTAATCTGCCACCAGTTTCTCGTTTGATATAAGCCCGGTCTGCTAACGGGATTATATAGGGTGAGAAACCAACTCATGGTAGCTGTCACGGCTGAGGATGGGGAAAACCCTCAGCCGTGCGATGCCAGAAGATGGATGGTTGATGCAAGGCCAGGACAGGAATCAGGGAACAGGTCACCTCCTATTAATCCCTAATTCTGACGCTGTCTCCTAGCTGTATGAGCCGACCCTGATGGTAGGAGGGCTCATACTCCAGAACCTAATATTCCGACTAGCCCTCAGGGTGGCCCTGGACTAGGAGCAGGGTAAGATGACCTGTTCCTCCTAGAGACGTAGGAACAGGAGTCTCACTGGCCAAGCTACATAAAAATGGAAACATGAACAGCTTATGGCAATGGCAGGTAAATGCAACAAGTAACACCTACCCGCCTCAGACACAAAGCCTGGGACCCATGCAGAAGCACTGCTGTCCACAAGATATGGCAGACACAGCACACACCACACATCACACAGGAACCCAGGACCATAAGCTGCAATAACAAGGAGACCAAACACACACCTTCATAACACCATGTAACATAACTTATGACCACAAGGGTGGCCCCTACTGGCAGATGGTATATCACAGGAGGATGACTTCAGCTAACCATGGCTGAAGTACCCCTCAGACTACTGATCACAGCAGAGGCTAAATAGCCCATGTAGCCACACCCACACAGACACACCCAGTGCACACACTCTAGGAAGGGAATTAACCCTTCCCACACCAGGGAAGGGAAGACAGTAACTTAAAGGGGAATACACACACAATAAACCCCGTGCACACCAGACAAGGAAAGTGCACACATATAAACACACGTTGCCATAGGCAACCGCATGCATACACAGTGAGCAGCCCAGCAACCAGCTCGAGCTGCTACACCGCCAAACTATATGTTGCCAATGGCAACCACACGTGAGGCAACAAACCCAGAGCCCTCATCTGTGGTTGACAACACAGAGCAAACCGCTGACAACCGCATGCGACCACAAGAGTCACGACCATAACCGGTCGTGACTCGTGACAGTAGCTTATAACTAGGCCGAAACACGGACATGGGGATTCGTGATCGAGATACAATATTTAATCGGCTTAAGGGCACACTAGATCACACACTATACAAAAAGAATATATACAGTTGTCGGAGGTTACAAATACAGGTAATATGGTATAAACAGGATTACACAGAGGACAAGTCAGTTACCGGGTAGATGAATGTTCCTTTGGGCTATTAGTCCTTTGCTGTATTCACATGGGGCAGTGATTTCAGCTGGTTGCAGGTCCCTCTAAACACATGGCCCGATGTGACCCTCCTTCAGAGAAAAGACACGCCCGCTTGCTGGTACAAGCCTTTTAAACTGTAGCCGGCCCCTCCTCTTCCCTCCTCTGGGAAGGATCCCCTCCTCCTCTTCTGGGCTGGCAGCCAAGGACCCACAAAACACATTAGGGCCCATAGCTCCAGACCAGAAAGTCACAGGAGGATGGTTCTGGGACCAGAAAGTCACAGGAGGATGGTACAGATCCACCTGGGTTCCGGCTACAAGTAGAGTCTAAACATGGTACCGTTATTTGGTTTCTGTGGGGAGATATGTATATCTCCCTTCCCTGGCATCCCACCACTTAACTGAGACCATGGGTATGTTCATCGTCACAAATATGTATCTGGTTTGCGCCTGTGATGGCCGGAGGATTCATATTTTCTTATAAATCACTGGTTTCATGCTGTCTGCTAGATTTGATTGAACTGGAGAATGGCTTAAACCCCCTGAAGGAAGGTTTTCCTGCAGGATCCATGCTGTCTGAATGGGGTGTGAAATTGTAAACAAAGGTGGCCGGCAAAAAGTTCCCTGCCATATGGCTGTGGCTTTGAAGCAGTACCTTCCTGTGGAGTTCAATACCTCTGCTATTTGACAGCAAATGGTGGGTGTGGGGACATGGCTGACAGTAAATATTAATCCATATTCCTCACACAAGGGGATTGGGTGGATCTTCAGGATTCGAGTGTACTACCCAGAGGGATGGTACCTCTGTGGCACAATTTACAATTAGCAATATAATGGTGGTGGGACCTGCTAATAAAGCTACCTTGCTGAGCCTACTGATGTGTTTATATAGCTTTGATCTTATGTGGCAAAGAAAAACACGCCAAAGGAGAAGAGAACAGTCTAATGAGAAGAAGAACAAAGGCAAAGATAAAAAATTTGAGCATCCTTGTGAAGTGTCAAAGACGAAAATGTCAAGAGGAGGTCGAGTCAAGGGCATTCCCAAGCTATGGAGAGCTGTCTGCTTACCTAGAACATAAAAGAAACAGTATAGGAAGTAGACATTGATGCATTCCCCTGGGAACCTCAAGGAATGTTATGGAATGTCACGGTATAATGTGTTTTCACACTATAAGATACAGTGGATGACAAGACAAAATCGAGCATAATTGGCAGAAAATAAATGTAGAAACCCGTTGTCTCACTTGGGATTTTAGATGCACAAAGAATCTTAGTGAATTTAGACATATACAGCAGAGGGACACATCTGGGGGCTTGTGGGGACATTTTACTCACAATGCAATTTTGTGCAGGTTTCGTTTTGTACCTGTGAGGTTTGCCAACATTAATGCACGTGCTGCAAAAAGGACACCACTCAGATGCATGGAATGGATTATCAGTCATAGAAATTTCTGCAAAACTACTAATAAATTGTAAAATGCAACTCTGAGGGCAACTGATGATCTTGAGAGGAGCTTGCTGCCCATAGAACAGGTAGTTAATATGGTTGATGTGGAAGGTGGAACAGAAATGGGATCCAGGAGGACCAGGAAAGTAGCTAGTTTAATGTACATTAGAGGGAGTAGAAAAGGTTCCCAGAGAAGAAAGGTCACTCCTGTTACTGTGCCAAACAAAATTGCTGTTGAGTGATGTTGCAAGGGTGTCATTCTCAGCAACAGCAGTCCTAGTGAATACTGCTGTCTCTAACAGTAGTCGAGGGAATGATAGTGTAGGTAGGACAAAACAGTTTAGTGGTTATATGGAAATCTATAATCAGAATATGGACAGAATAATCTGTTACCAACCAAATGGTTTTCTTTGCGGTCATTGACATTGGTGCCAGGGTTCAGCATGTGGCATAACAGGTGGATAAATTACTAGGAGGGACTGGTGGTGACCCAGCCATAATGGTCCATTTGCGACCCAACAACAGATCACATTGTAGGTTTGTTTTTTATGGGATGAATTGTACTTTTCAAAGGCACCATTTAAAGTTCTGTATAATGCGGGGCGGACACAGTCAGCAGAGGGCCCCTTTGCAAAGAATGTGCCTGGGCCCCCACCCCAAGCCAAATTCGCAACGTAACCTATTCCATCCTAACATTACTTATAGCAATACAAAACATACAGGATAGGGCTACTTTCACACCTGCGGCACTACGCTCCGGCCACCTGATCAAGCAGAAAATGCAAGGAATCGGCCGGCCGTGTCCCGCTGATTCTCTGCATTTTGCCAGATTGTGGCCGGATCTCTGCCGTACCCCATTATAGTCAATGGGGCCGGCGGGCAGTGAATTCCAACAGGCTGTTCTCTGCTGGAACAGCCTGCCAGAATAACTAATGTAGATGTGAAAGTAGCCTAATACAGGTTGTAGGAGGGCGCAAGGGTCCGTCATTGACGGAAGGTAGGTGTCGCCGAGATTCCTGGTCTCGGTGAGATAAGAACCAGTAATTTCGTGTCAGCAGCAGCTAGTGCTGGCTGACACTGTTGTTTTACTTAGTATGGCTGTATAGCCGATCTGGGCGGGTTCTTATTGAGAGCAGCCAAAGAGAAGGGTGGGTGGCTGTTCCCCACGTTTCCAGAACGAGTTTTGGGCTTGGTTATAAAAACCCAGCCAACAGTCTTACCTGGGTGGAATTGATCCTCCATCTGACAGTGGAGCTCTGTCAGGCTCTGCTTTGGGACCTAAACGTTTGGTACCGTGCTGGAGAGCCACACGCTGGCTGGCAATCAGGCACCCTAAAGCCTGCTGGGGACGGCTAGGGACTGCCGTGGATAAAACAGCCTGCCAGGTGACATCTTTGCTCTGTGGACTCTGTGCTGTGTGAATTAACACCAGGACTCTGCAAAGTGTTTGTTTTCCTTTTTTCCTTTTGTGTGAATAAACACTGAAATTTTGCTTTACTACCGTGTTCTTGCCTCTGTACTGCGTCCACTTACCCTACCTACCAGAGCAAATCCCTACAATTGGTGGCTTGGAGCGGGCAAGCACAGTGAGGCTGCCGTGAACGCCAAAATATTTTTGGTTTGCATTTTTGGGCGCGGTTGTATGTCAGTTATCAAACTGCTATGCTGGACCGGTTGTAAGCAGATATGTTCTGGAGGACTCTGCCACCCCCTCTCCAGCAATGGATTGGCCAGGTCTCTCTAGGCAATGCGCTTGAGATGGTTGACTTGGTGGAGCGCTATGAGGCGACCTGGAACTTGCAGGGGGGTTCTTTTGGGAGGAGGGCAGTCAAATCCCGTAACTCTCCACCCCGGACCCAGCGACTGGTGCCAACCAAACCCGCCCGAGATGATACCACTGTGGACCCAGCTCCAATAATCTGCTGGCGGTGTCAGGAGCCTGGCCATGTTCAAGCTGACTGTCCACATCAGGGGTAACCCATGGACACGAACTATGGCTTCCGTCAATCATTGTATGCCAGGAAACTGTGTGCAGTGGGTACTCTCTTAGGAAACCAATGGGGAGGAACATCCCGTTGTTTTCCTGAGCCGCAAACTTACCCCAGCCGAGACCCGGTACAGTATAATGGAGAGAGAGTGCCTGGCCATCAAGTGGGCACTCGAGTCTCTCCGCTAATATTTGTTGGGGAGAAAGTTCCATCTGGTGACTGACCACTCCCCTCTCAAGTGGATGAGCCAGGCCAAGGAGATGAATGCTCAGGTCACCAGGTGGTTCTTGTCTCTACAGAACTTTAAATTCTCTGTGGAACATAGGGCAGGCAGGCTACAGGGAAATGCAGATGCCCTGTCCCGGGTACACTGTCTGGCAAGTGTTCACCCCCTCAGGGTTGAACAAAGAGGAGAGGTATGTAGAAGGGCGCAAGGGTCCGTCATTGACGGAAGGTATGTGTCCCCGAGATTCTTTGTCTCGGTAAGATAAGAACCGGTAATTGCTGGCTGACACTGTTGTTTTACTCAGTATGGCTGTAAAGCCAATCCTGGTCGGTTCTTATTGGGAGCAGCCAAAGAGAAGGGTGGGTGGCTGTTCCCCACGTTTCCAGGCCGTGTTTCAGGCTGGGCTATAAAAACCCAGCCAACAGTCTCAGCTGGGTGGAATTGACCCTTCATCTGACAGTGGAGCTCTGTCAGGCTCTGCTTTGGGACCTAAACGTTTGGTACCGTGCTGGAGAGCCACACGCTGGGAATCAGGCGCCCTAAAGCCTGCTGGGGATGGCTGGGGACTGCCGTGGATAAAACAGCCTGCCAGGTGACATCTTTGTTCTGTGGACTTTGTGCTGTCTGAATTAACACCAGGACTCTGCAAAGTTTGTTTTACTTTTTGTGTGAATAAACACTGAACTTTTGCTTTACTACCGTGTTCTTGCCTCTGTACTGCATCCACTTACCCTACCTACCAGAGCAAATCCCTACAAGGTCCACATACCTCTTCCATCCAGTGACGTCTCCTTTGATGTAGATGTTCTCTGTCCTCATCTTCTCTTTTCAGACCAGACCGCCATGATGATTTCTTTCAGCCATCTCTTCTCTCTGCAGAGTTTGAAAGACATCTTAGTTTCCTACTTTTCCATTATCCTCCCACCTTCTGAACACCCCATCCTGCCACCCCCAATGCTGTGCCCGCTGTGCTCCCTATACAAGTTACACACAGATAGTTCCCCTTCAATAATTATTGGCAGTGTCCTAAAAAATAACTGTGGCCAGGAAACAGTGTCTCTGACACTAATAGTGTAAACATAATGTTCCTCAAAATTAATTGTGCTTAGCTGATACCGTGTCAGGGTTCCCCCCCCCACAGTAATACTGCTCTCCAAAGTCCCACCAATATAAATAAAATTATCTAACAGACAACACATAGTAGTAATAATGCCCCTGTAGTAATAATGTCCTCACTGTGTCCCAGAAGTAATAATGCTCCTCATACTAGTATTCATGTTCCTCATAGTCCCTCAACTGTAATAAAGCCCACCATAATGCCTACGGTAATAATAATTATTTTTATAATGTGTTACAATAAAAAAAATGCCCTGTTGTGTGGCAGTATAAAAAAATACCTCCTCTTAGTGCCCCCTGTAGAGCCAATGTCCCCATAGTGCCCTCATAATGTGTGCCAATGCCCCCTACTGTGTGCCCAAAAAACCCTCTTAGTGCCCTTAGTTGAGACAAGGTTCCCATAGTGCCCTAATATTTGCGCCAGTATAAAATACTCCTATATCGTGCCCCAATAGTGGGCCTCCCCTTATCCCCATGGTGCCTGACAATATGCCAGAATAAAATGCTCCCATAATGTGTGCCAGTATAATTTCCCTATATAATGACCCCAAGAGTGCTCCTCTCCCCCCTTCTCCATAGTGCCCCCATATGTGCTAGTATATAAGATAGGGCCCCCAAACTGCTCCTCCCCTCCATAGTGCCCCCCATGTCTGCCAGTATATAAGATAGGGTCCCAGAAGATGCCCCCATAGTGCCCCCCATGTGTGCCAGTATATAAGATAGGGTCCCCATAATGCTCCTCCCTCTCCATAGTGCCCCCCATGTGTGCCAGTATATAAGCTAAGGCACCCATATTGCCCCTCTCCCTCCATAGTGCCCCCCCATGTGTGCCAGTATACAATATAGGGCCCCCTATAGTGCTCACCCCCCTCCATAGTGCCCCCATGTCTGCCAGTATATAAAATAGGCAGCCCCCCCCCCCCTCATATGTCACTTGCTCAGAACCTTCCCCCCTAATATTAGTTGTTAATTATTTATTCAGGCACCCCCATATGCTCATTCAGGCCCCCCAATGGACATTGTGGATGAGCTTCAGTAAGAAACACACAATTAATTGTTGCAGACCCGATTCCCTCTCTTCCATTCTACCCAGCAGGTCTGACCGCCGAGGTGACTTTGTCCCTCCACTCAGGCAGCGGCCTGCTTCTTACCAGCTATGTCTCTCTTGCTCTGTCCATAGGGTGCACCCTACGGCCCTTACAGGACTACCATGCATAATGATGGGTTATCCTCAGGATCTGATCGCTGGAGGTCCAATACCCCGTTTGAAGAGACAGTAGCCTCTTCCAAGACTAGTGATATAACATTCATAGGTCACATGGCCTGGCAATACCATACAACCATACAGTGTACAGCGCTGTGCTTGGTAAGCTGTGAGGAGGCCTCAGTGCTCACTTGACGCTGGTATGGGCTATCATGCTCCCTCACAAACCGACCCCCCACCATACCCCGAAATAACGACACATACACCAGGTTGGAATGAATTTGGCCACAGCAGCCGTTTATTAATACATGAATTAAAACTTTCCTTTAAAATATATAATAACCAACCTATATGCAACGGAATATGACAACATTCGCCCCCCAAGATATGTATAACATATAAAACCTATTAATGATGAGGGAGGTCCTCGAAGCCCCAAAATGTTTAATATCCAAAACCTTAAACCGTGGGGTACTCCATCTTTTGCCCCCAGCTGATGAGCGCCAACTCGGAGGCACTACTGATGGACCTAAAACCCCAGCCCCGCAAATACCAACCATAGGAGCCCAGCCCCAACCATGGAGCCCTCCCATCCTCCATAACCTGTTATTCCACCAACTCTGAGGACCTCTCGCCGCCAAGAACGCCCGTGCTTGAGACCTTAAGCATGAGCATCCCTCCAAATTCCTAATGCTGTTTCATTGCCCCCTTGCAAACCCAAGTTCCACAGATCCATACCGATCTCATTTAGATGCACCCCATCAGTCCGCCAAAACGCACCAGAGCCTTGTTCCAACTCCTCATGGCGCACAACCATGGCACCGATCCTTAACATGAATCTTCCCACTGCCCCGTTGACCTTTATCCATGCCTTATTCAATCTATCCTTCGACCGAGCCCTACGCCACACATGCCTATAAACCACATCTGACCAAACTGTTACTGTTTCTGGGAATAAAGACCAAATCCAGTAAAACATCGAATTTTATGTCCCTAATTAGCTCCCTAAAAGGTCTCGCCCAAAGGTCATTACCACCAACATGTAGCACTAGCACATCCGGAGGTCTATCCAAACGCACTAGCCTGTAGATCTCTGGCAGCACACTATTCCAAACCATACCTCTTTTTCCTATCCAACGGATAACTGCAGCCTCTCTTGCAAAAGCTGTCGCCCGTCCTGCCGTACCGCCGCCCTCAAGGCTCCCCAAAACACATATGAATGGCCTAAGATCCAAATTAAGGCCGGTTGCCGTCCTGCAAGAGAAAAAAGAACAGAACATAGCACCGCTAAGTAAATACATATGTCTAAGTATACAACTATACCCAATCATAAACATAGTACCATTATACAACCACAAAAAACCTGACTACTTCCCAAGTCCCAACCCTACAGGCGAGCCAGGCGTACGTATGACCTAAAACGAACTGACTCCCACCAACCTATGCGTTTGACTACCTCTTTGCCTGTCCCTCCTCTTGCTGCCTCGGTAGCCGCCCCTATACGGAAAGAGTGGCCAGTATAACCCGCCCCCTCTAAACCCAGGCTCTTCAAACACAGACATAAAACTGCTAGGAACTGAAACCGGGACAAAAAGGACCCATCCTCATGAACTAGCAGCGGCCCCAACGACCTGTTCCTCTAATCCCCCAGACATTGTACCGGACACATAGCACAACCTGGCACTGTGTATAGTACAATCCTGCACCCTTTTCAGAACACATCCATCTTTGACCGTCTGATCCTAAACTCCAACCTGTCCTGATAGAGGTCAACGTCCTCCTGGAACAAACCACCCGGTCTCCGAACACTCCCGCTGACTAATTTCCCTAGAAGCAGAGCCCCAAAGAAGGCCAAAGAGAAGGCCAGCCTAAATAACGCCAATTCAAAACTTGACTTCCAAACACTCCAGGACCAAACGTTGCAGTAACTGAACAACCTAGGGCGACGCCGCCGACAATGAATTAATCGCCTGAACCACCCCCATATTGTCACAATGGAAACAGACTTTGCGATTATGAAAACTCCAGCCCCACAGAAAATCCACCACGAGTATCGTAAAAAGTTCTAATAGAGATAGATACGCACCCATCCCCGTGCGAACCACTCATTTCTCTGCGCACCATTGTCCACCACAATAAACCCCAAACTCCGTTCCCCCTGCGGCATCAGAAAATATTTCAAAGTCAAAACAATTCACAGTCTCACTCAGCAACAGTGACCGCCCATTATAAGATTCCAAAAATGAAGAATATAATGATGTTGTGCTGACGCCTTGGAGGTTGCCATTGACAGTCGCCGCAAAAAAACTCTGCCCATTGGTATTATTCGACACGCAAAATTTAACTTGCCCAAAAGCTACTGTAAGTTGCGTAACTGAATCTTGTTCAACCTCCAAACCCGCTGCACCGTATTCCTCAAGTCATCTAGCTTATCTTCCTGCAACTGGCATTTCATACTTTCGGTATCAATAACGATACCCAAAAAACTTAGCTGTGTCGCAGGGCCCACCGTTTTCTCAGGTGCCAGCGGAACGCCAAAACGCTTAAGCAACATTTCTAACATATGCAACAGTAAGGAACAAACCGACTACCCTGGCGGACCTATGCAGAGAAAATCGTCTAAATAGTGTATGATAGAATTCCAACCCACCGCGTCTGCAACCGCCCATTCCAAAAAAGAACTGAAAGCTTCAAAATATGCACATGACAATGAGCACCCCATTGGAAGGCACCGATCCACGAAAAAACTCCCATCCCAAAAACACCCCAATAAATGTAAGCTGTCCGGGTGTACAGGTAGTAGACGAAAAGCCGCCTCTATATCCGTTTTTGGTAGCAGACCAAACTTTCTCACCCAAGCAACTGCTGCGTCAAACGATGTATAAACCACCGAACACAGTTCAGGATCTATTCCATCATTGACCGAAAAACCCTCAGGGTATGACAGATGATGAATTAGACTAAATGTATTCGCCTCCTTCTTGGGAATCACTCCCAACGGTGACAAACGCAACCCCAACACCGGAGGCTCCAAAAACGGTCCCGCCATCCTACCCAGCCGCACCTCCTTATACAGCTTCTCTGTTACTACCTCCTTATGTTCGTACGCCGAACACAAATTCTTTTTCAACAAGACCGCCTCCCCCGGAACAAAGGGGATACAAAAACCGCAACTGAAACCATCCCACAACAACCGCGTCGCTTCCCTATCTGGGTACCTACTTAGAAATGGCACCATTTTTGCCTAACCCCTCTGAAACATCTATTCGCTCCATGTCCACCCCCGCAGAAAGAGCAATCGTGCTTGAACTTGCAGTTCGCCCCAAACGTACACCCTCCCTCATTCAACAAAAAACTAAGTCCCTTGGCCGCCGCAGTAGTAAACGAGGACTGGCCGGATCCCCCCGCCTCACCTCGAAAGGGCTGAACCGTTCTGACTGGTGCCGTAGCTTTTAGCCATAACGCGATATCTTTATGGTCCCAACGAATGTTGGGTCGCACAGCTTTCCGCTGGCGGAATTGTTCATCATAGCGGAGCCACGCTTGTCCTCCATAAAGCCGGTAAGCCTCATTAATTGTGTCAAGGTAACAAAAAAGAGCCGAACAGCATTCAGGCTCATTTTCACCGATGACACTGGCTAAAATCGTAAAGGCCTGTAGCCAATTTGCAAAGGTGCACGGTATCAAACTATACCGGCGCCTTTCTTCTTCCTCATTTTTGCCATCGTCCTTCCTATCCCTATCTAAATTAAACCGTTCAAGGGGTAATAGTTAAAAAACATTTCCACATACTCCCGCTTTTTAATCCGGTTCCCTCACATCCTGTTTTAAAATGTGCACCTAAAGGGCCGTCAAAGCACACATAAACCTCCCCCTTTGAAGCGTCATCCAACCTAACTGTCTCTTCCTCCACCAGACCCCCCGCTTGCGTCTGTACGGACACAGAACTCACTCCGGATGACGCAGCGCTCCCTCCGGCAACACCCCCCAACTGTGCATGTGCTGCCCCGGCATCCACGCCATCTGACGGATTGAACCTGGACCCGGAGTGGCGACACCTCGACAGGACCCCAGCCTGCTGCTAATGATGCCAAACCCCCCAACACGTTTGCCAACCCCCGCCGTAACTCTCCAGAAGGTCCCTCACCCCCTCCACCCCGAAGAGCACTAACAGTAGATAGGAAAGGTCCCCAGGAGAACTCACCAGGCTGCCTGGGCGCTGTGCACCCAGCAGCCGCAGATCCTGATTCCCATCCTGACTCTGCTCCAAGAACTCGTCCATCCAATGGTCCGGAATCCTGGCGCGTTCTTTCGCCGTTTGAAGATTATGGAGCCCCCCTGGGCCCTGGAACGGACGTGCTGATGGCAGTAAGTGAATAGGAAGGGCCCTCCCGGGGATCCGCCTGAACCTGGGACAGTTCCAATGGGATGCCTGGCGTAGAGGGTCCCTTGTGGGGCTCCGGACCCGGCGCCGGACTCTAGGTAAAAGATCCGGGCTAAGGCGCACCCTCCGTCTCACCTAATAAGCCCTGCAACTGGCCGCGAAGCCATTCCGGATCCTGGGCTGCGGCCGCCTCGCTCAGCTGGCCCAGCAGAGTTTCAATGTCCGCCATGTGGGAAAAGGTGAGCGCAGCTACTTGATATAATCTCCCTGTCTGCCCTAACTTTTCCTAAAATGGCTGCCATCTCTCTCCCGCCACCCCTATTTAAAGGCCCCCCTTTCTTACTCCACCCCCCCACTTTCGAACCCCCCAATCATGACCTGGCAGGGGTTCGCTAACGCCCCACCTGCGTCATGCCGGCCTCCCCCCAGGCTACGCCCTCTAGTCCGGCCATACTAGAGCGCTGCAGACTCTTCAAACAGCTGATTGGCGCGGGTGTCGGCAGTCAGACCCCCACCAATCAGATTTTGATGACCTATCCTGAGGATAGCCCATCAATATCAAAAACTCAGACAACCTCATTAAAGTGTCTGAGCCCTTTCCTGTTTTCAGCTAAAATTTTATGACTCCACTATAGGTTTAGATTTTATTTTTTGGAAAAACATTTGATCTAAACAGGATGGAATTTTAAGTAACCTCAAGTTATTTTTTTGTTTGCTTTCTACCCATGATGAGATGTAAAATTACTTTTACTTCCGTGGAAACTCTTGAGCGATGGGATGTACGTGCCAAGTTTCAATTTGATTAACCCTAATGAGGATATTGGGACAACTGCAGTTCCGGAGAAGTTTCATCGCCGCTTCTGGACTCCTTGGAAAGCCTTCAGTGAAAACTGCGTTCACAGCATCGTGTCAGTCAGGCTGATATAATTCACTTTGCCGCTTCATTATGCGTGTTATTTAAATTTCTATTTCCAGCCTTGTAAAAGTAACTTTTAAAGGCAGGAGTAAGGCCGGGTTCAGTCTTGTGGGTGTATAATTTTGCCCTGCAACTGATCTGAATTGCAGACTATGATATTATTCTTGAGGTGAAAAAATTCCAGACAGGTCGACTGAAACTCAGACAGGACTCCCGAACTGCAAGTGTGACATGAGGTTAAAATAGAAATTAGCATGTTTTGTTCATTAGAAAATGTTAGTTGGGGAGATGGAGATTTTCATTTTCTCTCTGTAGCTGTCTTTGCATTAATCAGTAGATGAGAAGAGACTAATCTGTATTGAAATGGCATATTGTCAACTAGCACAACCACGTCTGACACTTAACACCTACAGCATTGGGTGTCTATTGTAAGATACAGCTAACACCCTGCTACAATGGCTGGGATCAGATCTACTGTAGCTCCAATCCTGAATTTCAAGCCCCTTTGATGTTGTGGTCAGCAGCGACCTTAGCATGTAAGTGATTAGATAGAGCAAGGGGTCAGCAACCTGTGGCACTCCAGCTGTTGTCAAACTTCCCACCATGCTCCATTCATTTCTGTGGGAGTTCTGAGAAGGGCAGAGCAAGCTATGCATGCTGGGAGTTGTAGTTTCACAACAGCTGGAGTGCCGGAGGTTGCTGACCCCTGAGATAGAGGAAGGAGGATCCCTCTGTCACCTCATCGGTACCCCTGTCGTACATGGTGCTGATGGGTTTCCACTGCAGCATGGGGCGTCATGAAGACCCCTAGGTCCGCCAAACGGTTCCTATCAGTGTTAGGGCGGTTTTGCATTAGCATGACGGAAAATAAAAAAGTATTTTTTTCCAGTCATGCATAATGGAAGAAAACGGAACAGTTTTATGTGCCCACAGAAATATATTAGGATGGAGCAAAACGGAATGCCTCTTAATTCCATCCTAAAATTCCATTATAACTCTGTTATAACGAAACACTATAACAGAATTTCTAACGCTAATGAGAACCCGCCCATATACTGACAGGCATAATATATAGCCATTCAGAAGTATTTCAGTGGATTATACCAACAATGATGCCATCGTACCACCAAATCCCCTATAAGCAGGAATAAAAAAATGTTAAAACGTTAATGTTAAAAGTATTTTAAAAAAGCACAATACCCCTTTTCCCATTAAGAGTCTATATTTTACGTTAAAAAATGCACATAATAAGTATCTCTGTAACTGTAATGACTAGTACTATAAAACAAATGTATTAATTATCCCACATGGTGAATGATGTAAAAAGACAAAAAAAAATTGCTAGAATTACTGTTTTCATTTATTTCACCTCCCAAAAAATGTAATAAATAGAGTTGTATCTGGTGCCAATGAAAAATCAAACCTTTATAAAGCTCCGTCCAAGGAAAAGTTAAATGTTAGGCTAGTTTTACAGGAGCGCTACCTTTCCCTCATTAGCTCATTGACTAAAATGGGATCCGGCCTGTTTCCGGATTTAGTGCCAGGATTCGGCTAGACAAAAAAAAGGAGCTTGCAGCATTTTTTTTGGGACGGACGAATACTGGCACTAATGCAGGAAACAGGCCGGATACCCACTAAGTCCCATTGCAGGCAATGGGCTCCGACAGAGAAAGATAGTATCTGGCTATGCCGGATACGAGGAACTCTAGCAAGCTGCTCCTCTGCCGGGCTGGAAGATTATAGCGATAGTGTGAAGCTATCCTTAGGAGGCCTTTAAAAATGATAACACAAAAGCATTTTTTACTTTTTAAAATGTAGTAAAACAATAAAAATAAAATTCTAAACACTATAGCGAAATTGTGCAGCCCCCCCCCCCCTTTTCTAGTTTTCAGCATGCGTCTGTGCAAAACAACTAATATTGCTGTGTCTGTTAAATTATGTTGGTCCCTTTAGATAATGTTTGAGTTGATTCTTATACTTTTATGTGCCTGCCATTCTTTTCTCAGTGAATTCACGTTACATGTGTTTTTGGCATAACAGCACGTTGACCTTTATGTTCAATATTAGAGCTTTCCTGCCTCAGGGAAGGTACAGCGTAGGTCCTGACCGTAGTAAATATTCGCTCTTTATGCAGTTTCTAAGTCTGTACTGAGGTGAAATACTTTCCCCAACAACCACATTCTTCTCACTGATGGAAGCATAAAGTAGTGCTAGAAGAGCTAAAATTCAGGGATTGCCGAGAACCTGCATTATAATGATTGTAGCTAGTGTTGAGTGAAGCGAGCTTTGGATGCTACATCTGAAATCGCTTCGTTCAAAACTTCGGAATAATACTGTACGGAGATCCGTCTCCTTACAATATTAGAATGTAAGGGCTCGGAACCGAGTTCGATTTCAATTTTTAAAGTGGTTTCCACTTTAAAATTCAACTACCGAAGTTATTCAACGCACCTAACTTCGGAGCCCATTCATTCTAATACTACAGATACGGATCTCCGTACAGTATTATTCTGAAGTTTTGGCTGAAGCATCTGAAGCTCACTTCGCTCAACAATTGTAGCCCCTGCTGGAGAAGAGTCACGGCTGCCTGGAGAGAGTCATGAGTTTTCCCTCTCCCCAATCTTCTGCTGTTCATGACTGGCAGCTTTCTCCTTAGTCTCCACCCTAGGATACAAACTACCAATCATCGGCAAGTTGGTGGAGAGATGAGGAAGTCCGGAATAACCTTGACTCTTCTCAGGCAGCCATGACTCTTCTCCAGCACGGGCTACAATGGCGCGGGTTCTCGGCAACCTCTTAGTTTTAGCTCCTGAGTGACAGACCGCCGAAATAAGCACACCTATTACTACTATCGGTGAGGGCAGCATAAAGTTGATGACAGGTTCCTTTTAAATCTGCAGCATGCTAGTGCTTTCTGTGGATTTTACCCTCTCATAGGTTAAAATCCATGAAAGAAATATGCACGTAAAATCACAATAAAATCCATTCCAGATTTTTTCATCCAGTAACGACTGACCCAAGCTTCTATAGATCTCTTGCGCATAGAGCTTCATGTATAAAACGGTAATTCTGATAAGAAGTCGGCAAGACCTCAACCGCTCCGCAGCTACTGTCATTGACTGTGACATTGCTTATCTGTAAGTTAATAATTATATGAAATTAATTATGAAAGCTGAGAGGAGTGAGAGCACATAGAGTTCCCATAAAACTGCTTCTCGGGGTAAGTCAAATGTCTGCACTTTTCTAAAACCGTACAGTATTTCAGAGTGTTTGAACGTCTGGCATCCATCATGTCCATCAATGCCAGATGACAAAATTATACCGTACCTTCGCTGATTTATACCAGAGGTGACAAGTGATTTCATATTACGCCCAAAGCTTCACATTTAATGTTCTAACACAGTTTGCTTTTTGGAAGGCTGCACATTGTATCGTGATGAGCCTCCTGAGATAAGGGCCACTTCTTTCAAGAGGAATTCTTAATTTATTAATACCTCTAAATGCGAACAGCATATCTGGCAACCAGGCAATGCCAAGCCTGTGGACTTCTCCAATGCGGGATGTCCCACCAAAGTCTAGCCAAGCCTAGATGTCCATCTGTGGTCACCTAGGTGCCTCTGTGGGTCATGAAAAGGTCCCCCTCTACAAGCACAGGATACCACAACAGGATCTGAGATACACTGGCTGTCCAAGTAATGGCTAGCTAATCCTGAAATGTATTCAGCACCTTGAAGGGTTAATGCAAATTCATTAAAACAGTCTAAACACAACAGCCTCCAGCAGATTGTGACTTGCCTTGCTCTTTACTTTGGTTCCTCAGGAGACAGTGTTCTGGGTGTTGTTATATCAGGTGCCTGGCTTTGCTTCCTGGCCAGTGTATACCATTGGTGACTTTGTTGTCCTTCAGCTTCACTGGCTCCAAGACCTACAATGGGGACTGACCTGGGGATAATGCAACAAGCACTCTGCAAGATGCTGCAGATGGACCAGGAGTCTGTTCACCTTCCCACCATCCATTTGTGTCTCAGCCACTGCCGGCCACTTAGCTGCTTCTTCAGTGCCCCAATCATGCTAAGTTCTGCCCTGCCACCTTCTGCTCCCACTTTAACCAATTGTGCAAATCTCTTGCCCTGGGAGCCAACTCCCCTCCTTCTGTTTCTGCTACTACAGGTTACACCTTCTTCATTTGCCCAATAAGGTAAGTCATCAAAACTTTACAGACAAATGTATCTTCTAAGAAAGACCTCCTATTCAATTTCTGTTTGCATGAAGACTAACAATGTTGCCAGATGTCGCTGTGTTAGGCCAGCATGGCGTCATCTGTTGGTCAAAGTCAGAAAATCAATGTGTCTAGAGTGAGAGCTGGTGCTTGTGAACCTGTGTTCATTTCATCCGAGGAACAATCAACACAACGATGATGCACGTCACAGATGAAGCCACTCTTTTACAGTTGGTGACTATATTGCTTTCTACAGGATTTTGGCCTACTAGGAGTTGTATGCTATACCAAGTCCAATGCAATAAAGACAGTTAATCGTGGATTCAGTGGATCAGATGCTTTCTAAACACGCAAATAGAGTAAACCATCAGCTAAGTCCTTAATGATGCTGCTCCACCACCAAAACACCAAAGATGTACAGTGGGATGCGAAAGTTTGGGCAACCTTGTTAATCGTCATGATTTACCTGTATAAATCGTTGGTTGTTACGATAAAAAATGTCAGTTAAATACATCATATAGGAGACACACACAGTGATATTTGAGAAGTGAAATGAAGTTTATTGGATTTACAGAAAGTGTGCTACAATTGTTTAAACAAAATTAGGCAGGTGCATACATTTGGGCACTGTTGTCATTTTATTGATTCCAAAACCTTTAGAACTAATTATTGGAACTCAAATTGGCTTGGTAAGCTCAGTGACCCCTGACCTACATACACAGGTGAATCCAATTATGAGAAAGAGTATTTAAGGGGGTCAATTGTAAGTTTCCCTCCTCTTTTAATTTTTTCTGAAGAGTAGAAACATGGGGGTCTCAAAACAACTCTCAAATGACCTGAAGACAAAGACTGTTCATCATCATGGTTTAGAGAAAGGATACAAAAAGCGGTCTCAGAGATTTCAGCCGTCTGTTTCCACAGTTAGGAACATATTGAGGAAATGGAAGACCACAGGCTCAGCTCAAGTTAAGGCTCAAAGTGGCAGACCAAGAAAAATCTCGGATAGACAGAAGCAACGAATGGTGAGAACAGTCAGAGTCAACTCACAGACCAGCACCAAAGACCTACAACATCATCTTGCTGCAGATGGAGTCACTGTGCATCGTTCAACCATTCGGCGCACTTTACACAAGGAGATGCTGTATGCGAGAGTGATGCAGAGGAAGCCTTTTCTCCGCCCACAGCACAAAAAGGGCCGCTTGAGGTGGGCTAAAGCACATTTGGACAAGCCAGCTTCATTTTGGAATAAGGTGCTGTGGACTGATGAAACTAAAATTGAGTTATTTGGCCATAACAAGGGGCGTTATGCATGGAGGAAAAAGAACACAGCATTCCAAGAAAAACACCTGCTACCTACAGTAAAATATAGTGGTGGTTCCATCATGCTGTGGGGCTGTGAGGCCAGTGCAGGGACTGGGAATCTTGTCAAAGTTGAGGGACACATGGATTCCATTCAGTATCAGCAGATTCGTGAGACCTATGTCTAGGAATCAGTGACAAAGCTGAAGCTGCGCCGGGGCTGGATCTTTCAACAAGACAACGACCCTAAACACTGCTCAAAATCCACTAAGGCATTTATGCAGAGGAACAAGTACAACGTTCTGGAATGGCCATCTCAGTCCCCAGACCTGAATATAATTGAAAATCTGTGGTGTGAGTTAAAGAGAGCTGTCCATGCTTGGAAGCCATCAAACCTGAATGAACTAAAGATGTTTTGTAAAGAGGAATGGTCCAAAATACCTTCAACCAGAATCCAGACTCTCATTGGAACCAACAGGAAGCGTTTAGAGGCTGTAATTTCTGCAAAAGGAGGATCTACTAAATATTGATTTCATTTCTTTTTTGTGGTGCCCAAATTTATACACCTGCCTAATTTTGTTTAAACAATTATAGCACACTTTCTGTAAATCCAATAAACTTCATTTCACTTCTCAAATATCACTGTGTGTGTCTCCAATATGATATATTTAACTGACATTTTTTATCGTAACAACCAACGATTTATACAGGAAAATCATAACAATTAATAAGGTTGCCCAAACTTTCGCAGCCCACTGTAATAGGAAATCCACAAGACATATGAAAAGTAGTGGTGATGGTAAATCAAAATCAGTGGAACATGACAAAAGAAAAGTATTTACCGTAGTCAGATATTCAGCATTTTTATGTTGATTCTAACTTGGGAATATTATTGATTGTTATTCAAAGCGGAGTTCCCCTTTAACTTGTCCAACAGTTTAATTTGAGAACTCAGATGAGCTGCAGTACTTCATTTCACATAACCAGTGCCCCCATAGTTTTTATCTTTACTCTTTATTTATCTTGAACATTCATTAACTAAACATTACCTAACATGAAGCGAAAAAAATCACAAAAATAAAATAAAATGAAATAAAAAAATATAATAATGCACTAACAAAATAGATGGTGCTGGGGAGGTGGGTACAGATGTGTTTTGATCAATATATTGGCAAAGAGTCTCAGATTTTATTACATCAGAGTGAGGGATTGGTCCATGTATAATGTTTGCATCTATTTTGTTAGTGCATTAATATATTTATTTTTTCTGTGATTTTTTTCGTGAATGTGGCCAGGGACATCCGCATATTTATTTATCATACTGTGCAGGATGTTTTTATCTTTGTTTTTTTCTGTGATTTTTTTGATTACCTAATATGAAGCCATCAGGACCCACAAGACGTCCAACCAAATGCCAGGAGGATGTTCTGCATGAAGACCTGACAAGCCCCAAAGGCTTCAGAAAGTAACACAATGAATTTGTAATGTTAGAAGTCAGGACCAAAGCTGAACAGCGAGAGATGATCAGAACACATTGTATACACGTCACATGTATCTGGGAAGGACTGAGCTCTGATCCCAACGCATGAAGCATTCAATAACGAGCCAGTAAATGTATTTTCATCGATATTCTCCAACATCTTTATTGCTAATTCTGAGGTGATACATGCATTGTGGTCACTGGGATCAGAGACATACAGTAGTGTCCAAAAAACAGCATTGAGTTTAAAAAAAACCAAAGAAACCACAAAATCAGTATAATAACTTTTATTTCCGTAAATGCACTGGAAATGCTTCATATTCAATTCCAAATCAAAACCATGACAACATTTCTCTGGATTGTGTTAATCCGTTACCAAAGGTAAAGTAAAAGGAATATTAGGCTGCTCGAAAAAATAGTAATACCAGCGCATTTTTCTTTAAAAACTCAACAAGTTAATGTATAAACTGAAAAAAATGTTTGAGATTTCACTTTACTTTGAGTTACTGAAAGGGGTTGTCCCATGAAAAATACTGTACAGTTTTCAAACCAGCACCTGGATCTGAATACTTTTGTATTTGCATGTAATTAAAAATGTATTATAGCCACTTAGTTATTCTATAAAATGTATCTGTATAGTGCCACCTGCTGTTTTTTTCTCATTACTTTGTCCTGCTCACTGAGATGGCCGCACATGCTCAATTTCATCCTTCAACTGCCTCCTAAACTGTGATAGGGAGAGCTGAGACACTCCCCCTGAGCTGTGATAGGCAGAGCCGAGACATGCCCCCTAAGCTGCAGCAGAAAAGACACTCCCCTAGAGCTGTGATAGGTAGAGCTGAGACACGCCCCTTGAGCTGTGATAGGGAGAGCTGAGACACGCCCCCTGAGCTGTGATAGGGAGAGCTGAGACACGCCCCCTGAGCTGCAGCAGAAAAGACACTCCCCTTGATCTGTCAGCTTGATATAAATCTAGCAGAGCAATGAATGTGGAGATCTCTGGATCCATGTGAGGTACAGGGCTGGTTCTAGGTTTGTTAGAAAGAGATCACCATGTACTATATGATGTCTGATATTCATTTTTTTTTTTTTACATTAATCCTGGGAGAAACCCTTTAATAAGGCAGCCTTGGAAGTAATGATGGTTTTTAGTCTTTAACATTTGCACAGTGGACACCTCAAACGTTCCTTATTTATCTGTGCAAAACTATTCAAGCTTTCACTTTCAGTACACCAGCGGCGGAAACCACATCTAAACCAGTGTCCAGCATGGTGGCTCAGTGGTTAGCACTGGTGCCTTGCAGCGCTAGGGTCCTAAGTTTAAATCTGACCAAGGACAACATCTGCATGGAGTTTGTATGTTCTCCCCATGTTTATGTGTGTTTCCTCTGGGTTTTCCAGTTTCCTCCCACACTCCAAAGACATACTGATAGGGAACTTAGATTGTGAGCCCCATTGGGGACAGAGTGATGCAAATGTCTGTAAAGCGCTGCAGAATATAGTAGCGCTATATAAGTGCGTAAAATAAATAAACCTTCTGCTCCATACACTGATGTCTGCAGCACAGTCCAAAACAGACGATCAGTAGGTTTGCCGTGTGTCTCACTCCCTGCGATAGGATACATCATCAGTATCTGTAGTCCGGACAACCCTTTTTTTATATCACATATATTTAGAGAAATATTTATTTAATTATTAATAAATTAAAAACAAGGATGATGACCGATCTTCAGGATAGATCATCAGTATCTGATCGGTAGGGGTCCGACACCCAGCACCCCCGCCAATCCGAACTGTTCACCAAGCACAGCACCGTACATTGTATAGCACTTGGTATCGCACTCAGCTCCATTCACTACAATGGGGCTGAGCTGCTCCTAGTCCACGTGACAAATGAACCTACGAAAAGCAGAGAGAAGGCTGTGGGGCTCACGGAAGCTCCGGTGCCTTCTCCAACAGCTGATCAGCAGGTCCCGGGTGTCGGACCCCCACTGATCAGATAAGTGGCGTGCCTAGGATGTTTGGCACCCAGGGCGGGTCCTTTCTCTGGCACCCCCACCAATACTTAAAAAAAATGGTACCCCCTTACAGTAGTATTGCCCTCATTGTACAACCTTCACAGTACTTTTGTCCATATATGTGTCCTCTCATGGTAGTTATGCCCACATTGTGCCCCTTCAAGGCAGTTATGCCTTCACTGTACAACTTTCACAGTATTTATGCCCATATTGTGCCTCTTTAAAGTACTTATCCCTTCATTGTGCCCCTTCACAGTTTTAATGCCTTCTTTGTGCCTCCCTCACAGTAGTTATGCCCTCTCTGTGCCCATTTCAAAGTAGTAAGGCCCTATCTGTGCCCCCTTCACAGTTGTAATGCCCTCACTGTGCCCCCATAACAGTAATAATGCCCTCTGTGCCCGTTCATAATGATAATGCCCACTCAGTGCCCCATAACAGTTATGCCCACCCACTTTACAAGAGTAATGCTGTTTGTGCCCCCTTCACAGTAGTAATGCCATCTGTGCTCCCTTCATAGTAGTAATGCCCATTGTGCCCCCTTAATAGTAGTAATGCCCATTGTGCCCACTTCATAGTTATAATGCCCATTGTATCCCATTTATAGTAGTAATGCCCATTGTGCCCTATCATGTTACACATGCATGGTTTGCCTTTTCATTATGTGTGCCCCTTCTCTCTTTCCCTAGCTTCTGCTCTCTCTCTCTTGTCTCCTCCCTTCTTCTTCATTCTGGCTTCAACCCTCATCTCAGCTACTTGCTCTGTTAGCTGCTCACACCATGATTTTTTGACCTATCCATTTGTTCATCGGTGTATGATCTGCACAGTTTGGAATAAACTTCTTCATGATCTACAAGGTGTCGTTTGGATCGAGTCACTGTCAGCCAATTCACCTAAGATTGATGGTTACCGCTATCTCAACACAACTGTAAGTTACAGAGATCACACTTTCAATGCTTAGACTGGAGAGGCAGAACATGCCCCCTCCATAGTAGTAATGCCCATTGTGCCCCCCTAATACTAGTAATGCCCTTTGTAGTAGTGTTTTCAGGGTAGGACTGCGCTGCTATTTTAGTAATGCAGGATTCTTCAGTCTAGCACAGAACCATCCGCAGTTTTTTTTCTTTACTTTTTTCACTTTTTTTTTACATTTTTTTGACCCAGACCCACTTGGTTCTTGAAGATCCAGTGGGTCTGATGTGGGTCTGATTTTACTTACATTTTGTCTGAACAGATCTATGCCTTTAGCACAGATCTGTTCAGCGCCATGGACAGCAGGACGCCTGAGAAGGCGTCCTGTTGCCATGGGAACCTTCACCGTCTGCCACAACTGAGCAGACGGTGGAAGGGTAAGGAGGGGGACTCCCTCCCTCTGTCACCCCATCCTGTCTGGGGGCTGCAAAGGCACAGCAGCCCCCCGATCGGAGAGAGGGAGGGAGCCCCCTGATCCTGACTGTTAACCTTTTCCATACAGCGGTCCGTACGGACCGCGGTATGGAAAGCGTTAAACGGCTGACATCTGCACAGATGTCAGCCGTTTATACCAGAGTGTCAGCAATGTGCTGACACTCTGGTATACCCACTGAACACCAATGAATATTCAAGAGGAGGCGGGCGGGGGTCACGATCCCGCCTGCCGCACCGCCCACCTGCCGCACCGCCTGTAACACCCCCCCCTGCACCAACCCCCCTGCACCACCCGCCGGCATCAAATCATTCAGGGGTGCAGGGGGGGTGAAAAATCCATAGTTTCCGCACATTAAAGTTTCTGATCCCCGCGGTCAGGGACCGCAGGGATCAGAAACTGCAGGAAACACAGCAAACTGCAGGTCTGAATTGACCTGCTGTTTGCGGCGATCGCCGATACGGGAGGGTCACATGACCCCCCCTGGCGTTGTGAGAGGATGCCGGCTGAATGATTTCAGCCGGCATCCTGTTCGGATTAACCCCCGCGGCGCCGCAATCGCGATTTAAACTTAGGACGTACCGGTACACCCTGAGTCCTTAAGGATTCGGGAAATAGGGCGTACCGGTACGCCCTAAGTCCTTAAGGGGTTAAATAAATAAAAAAACACAGTACCTACTCACCTTGTCCCGTTCCTGAAGCTCACATCTCTCTCCCCTGCAGACACAGATCGCTCTCCAGCACTGTGAGGGCGGAGCTTATGCAGATTTCCAGGCTGCAGGCTCCACCCACACAGGCCAGAAGCGCGATCTGTGTCTGCAGACTGAATGGTGGAGCGGGAAGAAGTCTTAATGCTTCACCATTCAGTGCAGGAGAGACAGAGCGCAGGGAGCTGAGTGACAGGACCACAGCTCCCTGTGCTCCAGCAATGAACGCTTCCATCTATATGGATGGAAGTGCTCATTGCTTCTAGACCTCTGGCACCCCCTGAGAGCCGGCACCCGGGGCGGAGCACTCCCCCAAACCCCCCATCCCGGGCACGCCACTGGATCAGATACTGATGATCTATCCTGAGGATAGGTCATCAGTAAAAACAAATCTCAGAAAACCCCTTTAAATTTGGTCTGCCAATTTTTGGGATACAAAAAAAGCGCCACATGTGGATTGTGACTTTTTAGTGTTTTTTTTCTTCATATGCTTTTTTTATGCTTTTTTGACCTACAGACAAGGGTAAGGAAAAACACCGTTGCTACTGTGCTGTGAAAAAATACAAGTAGGATTTTTCCAAGGAGTATTGGAGCAGACCCTTACGGAGATATTCTAAGGCGTATGGCATCTAATGGAGTCTGCCACAATTGTTTTTATCTTGGATTTCATATGATTATATTTGGATCTTCTAGGCTGCCACACATTGTGTGAACAAGTCCTGAAGCTAAATTATACATAAGCCCCTCTTTCTTCTCAGAATAAGATGGGTTATCATTGTCATTCATTGAAACAGAGTTTGGCTTTGACATTTCAGGTATTCCCTCAGGAGTAACCTATCCCCAGAGTTACCCTTGGCTTCAGCACAAAATGCGCCTGCAGAAAGTGACCCATTACCATAAACACATGCGACACGCGGCTGAGGACGGAGAATACAGATTGTCTAGTCAGCAAGACAAATCAATAATTTCTAGGTTCATGAAAACCAAATCAGCTGCAAATCAAGGAGGCTTCACCCGCCACAGATAACAGGCTTCCAGTCTATAAGGGAAGAGGGATTCACACATACTTCTAGAAGGGGTCTCACACTTTCTGTAAGGGCTGATTCACATCACTGCGCTTGGACAGGGAAACACGGACTGTGTGTCAGCCGCATCTCCTGGACCGATCACGGCTCCCCTGACCCATACTGACTGCATCATAGTGACTTATAATACAGTCCATTCCTATCAGATTGTGGGTCTATTGAACTGTACTCACAAGATGATGTGAGCTGCGATCGGATAGGGAAGCTGTGGTCCGCCCTGACAAACGGCCCGTGTTTCCCGTTTCCGGTTCCTGAAGGCAGCAGAGGAGACCCTCGTATATATTACAGCAGAGGAATCATAAATCCTCTTCCAGCCTCAAAGCAGATGAGTCTGGAGTCAGTGTCCCGTAGTATGGCTTTGCTGAACAGTAGTCTGCAGTCTGCTCATGGCACCTCAGGGTGCAATGTGTGGGACGTAAAATCTTCTGTCTGCCCTGCCCTATGAAAAAAATCACAGAAAAAAAATAAGATAATAATGCACTAACAAAATAGATGCATACATTATATATGGACCAAGCCCTCACTCTTATATGATAATATCTGAGACTCTTAGCCAATATATTTTGATCAAAACATATCTGTGCCCACCTACCCAGCGCCAAGGTGGTCTCAGGTCAGGCGGGTCCTACGCTAAACCTACCCAAGCCATTGGGCATCTATGTTCAGGAGCGCAGACGCCACACATATGGTGCGCTGCTCCCAGTCACCTCCATGTGCATCAAGCAACCAATGGGTGGAGGAGCGAGCACAGCCATATGTACCACCTAATCAAGGCGCTCTATGAGATAGGAAGGGCAAAAGTGCAGAGGAATGCTACTCCTGTGTCCAGATCAACACCACTTATAACTGAGAATGATTCAGATTATCCTGTATGAGGATATACATATTCCAAAAATATTGCACCACTCCTAGCGGTTTTCAGAAAGACGGTTATTTATATGGTCGAGTCACATTATCATGACCACCAGGTAATATCTAGAGCAGTAATGGCTAACCCTTCGGCACTCCAGCTGTGGTCAAGCTACACATGGGAGATGTAGTTTTACCACAGCTGGAGTGCCGGAGGCTAGCCATCACATATCTTGAGTAACCACCGTGTGCAGCATGGACAGCAGCTCGACGGGCTGGGAGAGACCCAGTAAGGGCTCATGCACATGACCATAGTCTGTTTTGCAGTCTGCTAATTTCGGATCGTAAAACACTGATACCGGCCATGTGCGTAACGCATTTTGCGGAATGAAATGTCCTGCCCTCTCTAGACCAGCCCTATCCTTGTCCGTAAAATGGAAAGAATAGGACATGTTCTATTTTTTTTAGTAGGGCCGTGGAACGGTGTGCTGTCTGCATCTTTTGTGGCCCCATTGAAGTGAATGGGTCTGCATCTGACCTGCACAAAATGCGGATTGGATGCAGACCGAGAATACAGTCTTGTGAATGGGGCCTAAGATCCAGGTAGGTTGTCACAGGTATCTAGAGCCATGCTGACTGCAGTACATCCCACAGCTGCTGGAAGGGGTGTGGGAGAGGATCCACACATTGAACATGACGATTATGATGTCCCACAGATGCTCAATTAGGTTGAAGTCTGGGGAATTAGGGGGCCAGGGTAGTACTTGGGAGTCTTGGTCATGTTCTTCCAAACAACGTCAGACATTACTAAATGTGTTAAAACAAATCCAGCCGGCACTCGCTCTAAGGATTAGCGTTGCAGCGGGAAGGAGCGAAGAATCAGATAAAGAATTCCAGCAACCGCTGTTATGCTTGAAAAAAAAGTCTTCTTTATTTCATATTAATTTCATAATTAATAACGCGTTTCGGCACACAGCCTTTAACAATAGATACATAACAATGAATCAAGCCAACTTTATATAGAGTATATCCAATCCAACATAAGTGATATCATCCACCCCTCAATGGGCGGAAGCATGTCTAGCACCAATCTGCAACTAGGTTTCACTTCCACATAGGACAAACAATGAACACAAAGGATATTACATTTCAAGAGTGGAAGATCAGCGTGCCGATTGTGTCTATAGAAAGAAGAAAATAAAACACATCAGTAAAATAATATATCGGCAGCACTGCCAGATCATTATAATCCTATAACCTTGCAACCTCATAGTCATGATTCAGACCTCTGGGATGTAATGTACTAAGAAGAGTATGTATCCAGTGTGCTTCCCTACGGAGCAGGAGTTTTTTTTTATATGACCTTATCTCCTTGGTCTCATACGTAACTTGCTCAAGAACCTGAAACCTCAACTGGGACACTGAATGTTTACACTTGTCAAAATGATGAGGCAACGGTAATATCAGATTTTTTGGTCCCTATTGTGGACTTGTGCTTACATATCTTGTCCCTCACTATCTGCATCGTTTCACCTACATCTGCAACAAAAAAAATCCTAGCCTCAGAGATAAATTGGTGCATGCAGATTTAGGGAATAAAAAAGAGACATTGAGACAGAGCACATTGAGGACTGTGAAAAAGGGCACGTTCCCGTGCCTCCATTGTCTCCAATGTTCTCACCTAATTAAAGGTTTGAAGGTTTATCATGTCACTTATGTTGGATTGGATATACTCTATATAAAGTTGGTTTGATTCATTGTTATGCATCTATTGATAAAGGCTGTGTGCCGAAACGCGTTGTTAATTATGAAATTAATATGAAATAAAGAAGAAATTTATTTTCAAGTATAACAGCGGTTGCTGGGATTCTTTATTTCTTAATGTGTGACATGTCGCATTGTCTTGCTGGAAGATCCCATCCGCCCCAGGGAAGACAATCAGCATGTATGGGTGTACGTGATCTGTAAGGATGGATTCATACCAACATGATACTAAGTAAAGTATGCACCACTGTGGGTTTAACACCTTGAGCAGTACTCTTATGTGTGACATGTATGGCCTTTATAGCAGGGATAACACCCATTTGAGTCACATACCCTCTGGCAGAAGGTCGATGGATGTTTTAAGTAAGTCTGGGTCAAGTTGCACTGTGAGTGATGTGAAATCTTTTAGATACTGCACTTTATATTAGTGGCAAGTGATTGGTTAACACCCTGTACACTACCACGGCGGTGGACTGAATCAGGGGTCAACCTCCAACATCTATATGCTGTGTAGTACTTTCCTGAGAGGTGACCAAGAGGACCTCATGGAAGGAGCCACCTGAAGTGCCAGTAGAACACTGTGGCCGATGGTATAGAAATGACCAGCCACACTGCATGATATTTATGTAGCTACAGATGAGTGACACTCATCAATTGGCGCACCACCCAAGGGACCTAGGCAGATGTCGGAGAAGTGAGACCCACAGCAGGAGAGAGTGTTGAGCAGGGGCAGCCAACCATAGCAATTACCAGCACTCACTTTCGCAAGTGTTCAGTGGACCAGTGGTGCCCGAAATTATAAATAAGAGTATAGAGAGTGGAATACCACATGTTCTGCCCAGCAGGGTTAGGGAAAATTCAATTTCACGTCAGCCAGGGTTTTATTATTCCTGCACTCTGCCCTGCCTCTATGCTGGATGTTGAATAAGGCATTGGTGTACATTTTGGCCAAAGCGTAATAAGCCACTCACCACGTCAAAGTCGCCTCCATGAGTGGTCCCTAACACTAGTTCCTACCTGTTATGGGCCATGACAGCCACACAAAGTCCAGGGAGTGTAGGTACAGCATGCACGCCAAGCACACTCTGCTTTTAACCCCGTCTGGTGACATTACAGCTTTCATCGGATCCAGGGATGCAAGTACCAACATGCATGCTAAGCCCACTATATACTTCTCCTGGAGCCAAATGGCTACTGGTAGGTGCTATATAAGAAGACTCAGTTTTATACTGACTTTAAAACCAGCCTCCAGGGCAGACTAACTGGTCTTGTGTGCATGACTGCATGGAGATCGCCACGCCTCCAATATATACTACAAAGAAAAAAATGTGAGCCAGAAGCTCAGGGTACTCAGTGACTTGTTAATAGAGGTACAGGTTGCTCAGGCAGAAGGAGATCTGCCAGAGCTAGCATTCCTGGACACCGCCAGAGGTGTCAACCCGATTGTCCAAAAACTCCCTTATAACCTACAGGAGAAGTGGATCATGCATGGTTCTCATTATAAACAGTTTCATAATGTACCATTCCCCCCCTTTATGCTGCTTGTAGACTTTGTCGCTGAACAGGCAAGGATCAGAAATGATCCCAGTTTTGACTTTACATTGTCATGTTCCACTACCCCTGGTGTCAAACCTCATAAAACACCAGTGGCAGTCCACAAAACTAACATTGCCTCCACAGGTTCTCCTTACAGGCCGTTTAAGTCTTCTCAAGAAGAGAACAAACTCGAAGATTTACCAAAGAATGCACTCTGCACAAGAAACCACATTCTCTACTAAAATGCAGAGCCTTCAGGGAGAAGTCTTTAGAGGACCGCAAATAATTCCTTAAAGAAAATAACATCTGTTTCACTTGCTGCGCTACAACATCGCACTTCGCCAGGAACTGTAAGGTCAGTGTGATATGCACAGAATGCGGTACCACAGAACACGGCTTTACACCGTGGACCACCCTCTCAGGTATCATCCCAAGCAGAGGAGCATGACGGGAAGCAAAAAGACACTGACATAGACACCGCAGTAGTCACTTCTCACTGTACAGAGATCTGTAAAGGACTTGCAGGAGGGAATTCCTTCTAAAAAATCTGCCTTGTCAGAGTTTATCCGGTCGGTCACCGAGATAAGACGATCAAGTATATGCAATCTTAGATGATCAAAGCAACAGGTCTTTAGCTAAATCCACCTTCTTCGACACCTTCAACATCATAGGGCCCGGTTCTCCCTACTCTTTAAGGACATGTGCAGGTACCGTTGAGATGGCGGTGAGGAAAGCAATTGGGTACAAGGTAGAGTCCATAGATTGTCAGATCTGTTTGTCACTGCCAACCTTACAGGAGTGCAATCATATACTTGACAATCGGTCTGACATGCCTACACCAGAGGTAGTGGCATACCACCCCACCTGAGGCATATAGCTCACCTGAACTGGAGCCAGAATCCCAGATAGTCTTACTCCTTAGAAAAGACATACTACGAGTTCACAAGGCTAGAGGACAGATTAACGGCCCCCAAAACGCTCCATACACCCAGAGACTTGACCTAGGATGGGTCATCATAGGATATGTCTGTCTAGGAGGAGCACACAAGCCAACCTCAGTCAATAATATGCTCACCAGCACACTTGAAAATGGACATCCTTCCTTATTCCAGCCATGTCGGAGCAGTTTTCTGATGAAATAATTGCCACACAGTGCTCCTGTGCCTTGTTCTTTCGCAGATACCTCCTGTGAAGATCATGCCTGCGATGATGAGCAAGATCACTTAGGGTGCACAGTTTTCCAGAGGACAAGAAAAGACAACAGTGTCGCAATGTCCATAGAAGACAGGTTGTTCTTGAAGATCTTGGATCAAGGAATAGTAAAAGATAAGTCAAAAAGCTGGGTCGCACCTTTAACGTTTAAACCCCGGAGACAGCGCTTACCTAACAACAAAGAACTTCTCTACAGTCAATTCATCTCCCTCAAGCACAAACATCAGAGGACACCGGAGACGAAAGAACATTTCTTTACCTTCATGGAAAGAATATTCCAGAACAACCATGCAGAAATGGCACCCACACTCCAAGACTCCGAGGAGTGTTGGTACTTACCCATTTTCGGTGTGTATCATGCTAAAAAACCAAGGCAGATATGAGTAGTATTTGACTAAATTATGTCTTACTGTCTGATCCAGACCTCCACAACAGACTTCTGGCGGCACTTCTACGCTTCCGCAGAGATTCCGTAGCCTCTATGGCTGACATACAACAGATGTTCCACTGCTTCCTGGTCAAGAAAGAACACAGAAACTACTTGAGGTTCTTCTGGTACCGCAACAACGACCCCAATGAAGACATTGTAGAGCACCGAATGAGAGTGCACATCTTCGGAAACAGTCCTTCCCCATCAGTTGCTATCTATGGTCTAAGACATTCAGCCCAAGAGGGTGAAGCAAAGTATGGGTCAGATGTCAGATCCTTTGTGGAAAAAGATGTCTACGTAGATGATTGCTTGAAATCCACACCCAAGAACAAGACCGCAATCAGTCTCCTGAAAAGGGCTCAAGAGATGCTCGCTCTATCTAAGTTGAGGTTGCACAAAATCGCCTCCAACAGCCCTGAGTTAACCACCTCAGCTCCCCTAGCTTAAACACCCTTAATGACCAGACCACTTTTTACAATTCTGCACTACACTACTTTCACCGTTTATTGCTCGGTCATACAACTTACAACCCAAATGAATTTTACCTCCTTTTCTTCTCACTAATAGAGCTTTCATTTGGTGGTATTTCATTGCTGCTGACATTTAACTTTTTTTTTTATTAATCGAAATTTACCAATTTTTTTGCAAAAAAATGTCATTTTTCACTTTCAGTTGTAATTTTTTTTTTAAACTACATTTATATATACATTTTTCTCTAAATTTATTGTTCTACATGTCTTTGATAAAAAAAAAGTTTGGGTAAAAAAAAAATGGTTTGGATAAAAGTTATAGCATTTACAAACTATGGAACAAAAATGTGAATTTCCGCATTTTGAAGCAGCTCTGACTTTCTGAGCACCTGTCATGTTTCCTGAGGTTCTACAATGCCCAGACAGTAGAAACACCCCACAAATGACCCCATTTCGGAAAGTAGACACCCTAAGGTATTCACTGATGGGCATAGTGAGTTCACAGAACTTTTTATTTTTTGTCACAAGTTAGTGGAAAATTATGATTTTTTTTTTTTCTTACAAAGTCTCATATTCCACTAACTTGTAACTAAAAATGAAAACTTCCATGAACTCACTATGCCCATCACGAAATACCTTGAGGTGTCTTATTTCCAAAATGGGGTCACTTGTGGGGTATTTATACTGCCTTGGCATTTTAGGGGCCCTAATGCGTGAGAAGTAGTTTGAAATCCAAATGTGTCAAAAATGCCCTGTGAAATCCTAAAGGTGCTCTTTAGAATTTGTGCCCCTTTGCCCACCTAGGCTGCAAAAAAGTGTCACACATGTGGTATCGCCGTACTCAGAAGAAGTAGGGCAACGTGTTTTGGGGTGTATTTTTACATATGCAAAAACACAAAATGCAATCGCACTCTGCAACCAGCACTGTACATTTTGGCCAAAGCGTAATAAGCCACTCACCACGTCAAGGTCGCCTTAATGAGTGGTCCCTAACACTAGTTCCTACCTGTTATGGGCCATGACAGCCACACAAAGTCCAGGGAGTGTAGGTACAGCATGCACGCCAAGCACACTCTGCTTTTAACCCCGTCCGGTGCCATTACAGCTTTCATCGGATCCAGGGATGCAAGTACCAACCGACCTTGACGTGGTGAGTGGCTTAATATGCTTTGGCCAAAATGTACACCAATGCCTTATTCAACATCCAGTCTATGAACTCACTATGCCCATCAGCGAAGACCTTAGGGTGTCTTCTTTCCAAAATGTAGTCATTTGTGGGGTGTTTGTACTGCCCTGGCATTTGAGGGTCTCCGCAATCATTACATGTATGGCCAGCATTAGGAGTTTCTGCTATTCTCCTTATATTGAGCATACAGGTAATGAGATTTTTTTTTTTCCGTTCAGCCTCTGGGCTGAAAGAAAAAATGAACGGCACAGATTTCTTCATTCGCATCGATCAATGTGGATGAAAAAATCTCTGCCCAAAAAAAAAAAAAAAGGAGGGGAAAGGCGTCTGCCAGGACATAGAAGCTCCGCCGAACATCCATACCCACTTAGCTCGTATGCCCTGGCAAATCCGATTTCTCCATTCACATCAATCGATGTGGATGAATAAATCATTGCCAAGTTTTTTTTTGTGTTTTTTTATATACAAAGTGTTTGCCACCGCCCCCTCAGCTCATAAGCATCGGCAAACATATCTTTTTTACTGCAGAGGAGAAATCTTGTCTTGCAGCGCCGCATACACCGACTTTTGTGTAATCTGACAGCAGCGCAATGCTTCTGTCAGAATGCACATCAGTGCTGCAGCTGGTTGATCGGTTGGTCCACCTACAGTCATGTGAAAAAATTAGGACACCCTTTGAAAGCATCTGGTTTTTTGTAACATTTTTAATAAAAGGTTATTTCATCTCCGTTTCAACAATACAGAGAGATTAAAGTAATCCAACTAAACAAAGAAAACTGAAGAAAAGTCTTTTCAAGATCTTCTGTAAATGTCATTCTACAAAAATGCCTATTCTAACTGAGGAAAAAGATAGGACACCCTCACATGTATTCCCTCTTAAATTGGCTCAGATCTCACACAGGTATATCACACCAGGTGCACATAATTCGTAGATCGTTACTCTGCATGTTGAATGAGGCTTGCCCTATTTAAACCTCAGACATTTAGTTTGGTGTGCTCCTGACTGTTGAAGTGAGAGTGAGCACCATGGTGAGAGCAAAAGAGCTGTCAGAGGACTTCAGAAAAAAGATTGTAGCAGCCTATGAGTCTGGGAAGGGATTTAAAAAGATCTCAAAAGATTTTGAAATCAGCCATTCCACTGTCCGGAAGATAGTCTACAAGTGGAGGGCTTTCAAAACAACTGCCAACATGCCCAGGACTGGTCGCCCCAGCAAGTTCACCCCAAGAGCAGACCGCAAGATGCTAAAAGAGGTCTCCAAAAACCCTAAAGTGTCATCTCGAGAACTACAGCAGGCTCTGGCTACTGTTGATGTAGAAGTACATGCCTCTACAATCAGAAAGAGACTGTACAAGTTTAACTTGCATGGGAGGTGTGCAAGGAGGAAACCTTTGCTTTCCAAGAGAAACATCGAGGCCAGACTGACATTTGGCAGAGATAAAGTTGACAAAGACCAGGACTTCTGGAATAATGTTCTTTGGACAGATGAGTCCAAAATTTAATTATTTGGACACAACAGCAGAGGACATGTTTGGCGTAAACCAAACACAGCATTCCAAGAAAAGAACCTCATACCAACTGTGAAGCATGGAGGTGAAAGTGTCATGGTTTGGGGCTGCTTTGCTGCAGCAGCACCTGGTCAGCTCACCATCATAGAATTCACGATGAATTCTACTGTGTATCAGAAGGTGCTTGAAGAACATGTGAGACCATCAGTTAGAAAATTAAAGCTGAAGCGGAACTGGACCATGCAACATGACAATGACCCAAAACATACTAGTAAATCAACCAAAGATTGGCTGAAAAAGAAGAAATGGAGAGTCCTGGAATGGCCAAGTCAAAGTCCAGATTTGAATCCCATTGAGATGCTGTGGGGTGACTTGAAAAGGGCTGTACGTGCAAGAAACCCCTCAAACATCTCACAGCTGAAAAAGTTCTGCATTGAGGAGTGGGGTAAAATTTCCTCAGACCGATGTCGAAGACTGGTAGATGGCTACAAGAACCGTCTCACTGCAGTTATTTCAGCCAAAGGAGGTAACACTCGCTATTAGGGGCAAGGGTGTCCTATCTTTTTCCTCAGTTAGAATAGGCATTTTTGTAGAATGACATTTACAGAAGATCTTGAAAAGACTTTTCTTCAGTTTTCTTTGTTTAGTCGGATTACTTTAATCTCTCTGTATTGTTGAAACGGAGATGAAATAACCTTTTATTAAAAATGTTACAAAAAACCACATGCTTTCAAAGGGTGTCCTAATTTTTTCACATGACTGTAGAAGGTAAAAAAAAACTAACAAAAAAGAAAAAAACAGGCCGCAACGCAATAAATTTATTAACATGAACTTTATAATAACATTTGAACAGAACATTAACTTTTATGAACTTTGGAAACAGAACTTTTTTGCTTACCGGTAATTTTTTGATTTTTTTTACCTTTATAGGACAAACCTCTCCTTCCCCATGGTACAATGTGCAAAGCGCAAATCGCCCAGAGATGTGGCGAAGTACATTATGCACTTTGTCCCAGGTGAAGGGGGAGGTTTGCAACAGCTCTGTGTGAATGGTCCCTAATAGCCCTGTGTGCCTGTCCTGTGAGATGCAATCCCTATGCTAAGTGTACCTGTGTGTGGTACTTCCGGAAACACTCCCCTAAGCATAGGGCAGGGTGGTCAGGAGAGTCAGGACAGAAATAGCGTGTGTCACGCCTTATTCCACTCCTGCTACAGAGGTACCGGTTTGAGGTACTGGCAACGACACTGGGGAAATGTCGCTCGTGTAGACGGCTCACTACACTGGTGGTTGGGGCCACGGAACCTCCTGGATACAGGAGGTTCTTGATGATCTCTTCCTGAAATTTGAGGAAGGATCTTGTTCTCCCAGCCTTACTGTAGAGAACAAAACTATTATATACAGCCAATTGAATTAAATATACAGACACCTTCTTATACCAGTGTCTGGTTCTGTGGGAAAGTAAATAGGGAGCCAACATCTATCTGGTCATTGAAGTCCACCCCTCCCATGAGCGAATTATAGTCGTGGACACAGAGGGGCTTTTCAATGACACTGGTTGCTCGTTCAATTTGTATTGTCGTGTCTGCGTGAATGGAGGAGAGCATGTAAACGTCACGCTTGTCTCTCCATTTCACCGCGAGCAGTTCTTGGTTACACAAGGCAGCCCTCTCTCCCCTTGCAAGACGGGTTGTAAAGAGCCGTTGGGGGAAGCCCTGGAGACTAGTTCGCGCGGTGCCACAGCAGCCAATCTGTTCTAGGAACAAATGCCTGAAGAGGGGCACACTTGTGTAGAAATTGTCCACATAAAGATGGTACCCCTTGCCAAATAAGGGTGACTCCAATTCCCAGACTGTCTTCCCACTGCTCCCCAGGTAGTCAGGGCAACCGACCGGCTCCAGGTTCTGATCTTTACCCTCATAGATCCGCAATTTATGGGTATAGCCTGTGGCCCTTTCACAGAGCTTATACAATTTGACCCCATACAATTTGACCCCTTATACAATTTGACCCCATGCTTGCTTGGGATGTATTGTTTGAAGCCAAGGCGCCCGGTAAAATGTATAAGGGACTCGTCTACGCAGATGTTTTGCTCAGGGGTATACAAATCTGCAAATTTGGTGTTAAAGTGGTCTATGAGGGGCCGAATTTTGTGGAGCCGGTCAAAAGCTGGGTGGCCTCTGGGACGAGAAGTGCTGTTGTCGCTAAAGTGCAGGAAACGCAGGATGGTCTCAAATCGTGTCCTGGACATGGCAGCAGAGAACATGGGCATGTGATGAATTGGGTTTGTGGACCAATATGACCGCAATTCATGCTTTTTTGTTAGGCCCATGTTGCGGAGAACGCCCAGAAAAGTTTTAATTTCGGAAACTTGGACGGGTTTCCACCGGAAAGACTGGGCATAAAAGCTTCCCGGGTTGGCGGCTATAAATTGAGTGGCATATCGATTTGTTTCTGCCACAACTAAGTCCAACAGCTCCGCAGTCAAGAACAGCTAAAAAAAAAACAGTGCCGAACCGATCTGAGCTGTCTCAATCCGAACTCCAGACTGGGCGGTGAAAGGGGGAACTACTGGTGCGGCTGAAGTTGGGGGCTGCCAATCAGGGTTTGCCAGCACCTCAGGGACTCTAGGGGCTCTACGGGCCTGTCTGTGCGGGGGAACTAATGCACGTGCCACCGTACCAGCTTCAACTGCCCTTCTGGTGTTCGCCACTTCACCATGTTGTACGGCAGTGCTGGTACTAGGTCCAGGATGGGCTGCGCTGCTGGTGTATGCCTCATCACGTGATCCGACAGCGCCAGCCCCACTCTGCTGCCCTTGAAGCGGATCCTGCGCAACCTGTGGTATAGCAACACGGGGCCGGGTACACCTGGTGGTATCAGGGACCTCAACCTCCTCGTCCGAACTTTGGGTCAGACTGCCACTGCTTTCTACAGGTTCGTATTCTGACCCGCTGGATTTGTCAGATGAGGGTTCCCATTCCTCATCCGACTGGGTCAGAATCCTGTAGGCCTCTTCAGAAGAATACCCCTTATTTGCCATTTGGACTACTAAATTTAGGGGGTATTCCCTGAGACTACCCAAGAAAAAAAGCAAGCCTGTCTTACAAATGGGAGGCTAGCGAAGTACCGGAGGCCGCTGCGATTGATAAAAAATATCAAAACTGATTTTTTTTATCGCCGCAGCGCTTGTAAAGTGATTGTGCAGTGATCAAAATAAAAAAAAATTGTCACTGCGGTGGGGCAGGCGTGGGTGAACGCACGTGTGGGCGACCGATCAGGCCTGATCGGGCAAACACTGCGTTTTGGGTGGAGGGCGAGCTAAGGTGACACTAATACTATTATAGATCTGACTGTGATCAGTTCTGATCACTTACAGATACTATAAAAGTACAAATGCTGATTAGCGATACGCTAATCAGTGAATAAGGGACTGCGGTGCGGTGGGCTGGGCGCTAACCGACGCTAACTGCCTAACAAAGGGGCCTAAGCTATCCTAAACCTAACCGTCAATACTAGTGGGAAAAAAAAGTGACAGTTTACACTGATCACTTTTTTCCCTTTCACTAGGTGATTGACAGGGGCGATCAAGGGGTTAATTGGGGTGATCTGGGGGCTAAGTGTGCTGTTTGGTGTACTCACTGTGAACTGTGCTCCTCTGCTGGAACCAACCGACGAAAAGGACCAGCAGAGGAGCAGGGAAGCCATTTAACACATTATATTTATAAATATAATGTGTTAGATGGCTTCTGATTCGATTTTTTGAAAATCATCAGCCTGCCAGCGACGATCATTGGCTGGCAGGCTGGTGACGAAATGCTCCTTTAACTTTTGCCGGCCCGCGATGAGCATGCGCCGGCTCTGACCGAAATCTCGCATCTCGCGAGATGACACGCCAGCGCGTCCAGGAGGAATTACAGGGCCGCCGCCTGCGTGCGACGGTCCTGAGGAGGTTAATGGAGGCCTTTTCACCCCAAGACCATTCAAATGATCTAAAAGACTTGGATCTTAGCACAGACTCCCTTCCCATGCAGAGGAGCCTCGGTTTGCTCTGGGATTTAAAGGCAGACACATTCACCTTCCAAATCAGCAAGGAAGAAAAGCCCTTCACACGCAGAGGAGTTCTGTCCACCATAAACAGCTTATATCCTCTGGGATTCGTAGCGCCTGTTACTATCCAAGGTAAAATGATGTTAAGAGACTTCACCACAAAGACGTATGATTGCGATGAACTGCTTCCCACAGAGAAAAAGGACCTGTGGACAGGTTGGAGGAAGTCTCTCGAAGCTTTGACCAGCCTTCACGTGTCACAACCAGACAGCTGAGAAGCTCTGACAGAAGCCTTTCAGAACCTCCTCCTTGAGTTTCTTTGTTGTGCTGTTCAGTCCCTCATCTCGTTAGCCTCTCTCAGCTGTGATGTTGTTGGACTGATTGCTTCCCTTTAAATTCCTCCCCATAATGCATTACTGGGCGGCTTATAGTCTAGGTACGTGGATATGCAACCATCCACCTTTGGGATCTTTGCATATGCTGAGCAGCCAGGGAAATTGCCAGGTTTTGTGCAGGGGTCCCCCTTTTGGTTCCTTAGCTTTGGATCCAGTGAGTCATATATGCATGTTGCATTGTCTTGTTTCCTGTACACCGTCCGTGACATTATAAGCCGCCAAAACCGTCTCAAGCATGGATCCGGTTTCACTTTTGACTGAACGTTTCCAGGGTCTTTCATTGGAAGTAGCTGATCTCCGTAAGACTTTTTCTCAGCTTCAAGTGACCGGTTCAGCTTGCGTTCATGGAGTTTGTTCTGAGCCTAAGATCTCGCTCCCGGATACGTTCTCCGGGGGTAGTGAGAATTTTGTGCGTTTTAGAGAGGCTTGCAAACTCCATTTTCGCCTTCTTCCCCATTCCTCTGGTGATGAGGAACGGAGGGTGGGGATCATTATATTGCTGCTCAGGGGTAACGCTCAGTCTTGGGCCTTTTCGCTGCCGGAGGGGGCACGGCCTCTCCGTTCAGTGGATGAATTATTTTTAGCCCTGGGTCAGATATATGATGATGAGTCTAGACTACGTCTATTATGCCAGGGTAAACAATCCGCAGAGATATACTGCTCAGAATTTCGGAGATGGGCAGCTGATACTGGTTGGAATGATGCTGCACTCCGAAGTCAATTTTGCCATGGTCTTTCAGAGGGATTGAAAGATGCATTTGCCTTTCATGAGAGGCCTATTTATTTGGACTCTGCTATGTCTCAGGCCGTTCGTATTGACAGGCGTCTTAGAGATAGAGGAGAGATGTCTCCTTCCTGTCATACTCAGTCCCAGGACAGTGCAGCGGTCTCATTCTGTGTGCAGGGGTCTCGGTCGCTGTCAGCCCCTTCTGAGCAGGAGCCCATGCAGCTGGGGTTGATTGCTTCTGACAATAGAAGATTCAGCCCGCATGGGAGGGTTTGTTTTTGTTGTGGAGGTATAAATCATTTGGCAAATGTTTGTCCCTCTAGGAGATTCAGGCAGTTTTCTGGGAGTAATAAAGAAACAAACAGGAAAAAATCTTTTAAAAATGTTCCGTCTGTTACTATTGGCAGGGTTGAGGCGGAAATTGAAGGTTTTCCGTTTGCTTGTAGTTCCCGTTTTGTCCTGCCTGCTAGGGTGGCGCTAGAGAGCAAGAGCATTTTTTGTGACATTTTTGTGGATAGTGGAGCAGCTGTCAATCTCATTGATAATCAATTTGCAATAACTCATGGTTTCCAGGTGCGCACTTTGGGAAAGGATATTCCTGTTTTTGCTATTGATTCCGCTCCACTTTCTCAGAAATCATTAAAGGGCATAGTTCACAATATCCGTTTAATTGTGAGTGATGCTCATGTTGAGGATGTGTCATGTTTCGTCCTTAGCGGTTTGCCTACTCCTCTAGTGTTGGGGCTACCCTGGCTCACTAAACATAACCCCACCATTGATTGGCAAGCGAGGCAAATAAATGGTTGGAGTGACTTTTGCAGAGAGAATTGCCTCACGACATCTGTTTCTGAGGTTGCTACTAAGACTGTACCATCTTTTCTCTCTGAATTTTCGGATGTCTTCTCTGAGAGTGGAGTTCAGGATTTGCCCCCGCACAGGGAGTACGATTGCCCTATTAATCTCATCCCAGGTGCCAAACTGCCTAAATCTCGTTTATACAATCTTTCCCAACCTGAGAGGATCGCTATGCGTGCTTATATCTCTGAGAGTCTGAGAAAAGGACACATACGACCCTCGAAGTCACCTGTTGCCGCTGGTTTTTTCTTTGTTAAGACCTTGTCTGGATTTCAGGGAGCTGAATAGTATCACTATTCGTGACCCTTATCCGCTTCCTCTGATCCCGGACCTGTTTAACCAGGTTGTTGGGGCTAAAGTCTTTTCCAAATTAGATCTAAGAGGGGCATACAACCTGGTCAGGGTCAGAGAAGGCGACGAATGGAAGACGTCCTTCAATACCCCTGAGGGCCATTTTGAGAATTTGGTTATGCCTTTTGGTTTGATGAATGCCCCAGCCGTTTTTCAGCATTTCGTGAACAGCATTTTTTATCATTTGATGGGAAAATTTGTATTAGTGTATTTGGATGACATTTTGATTTTTTCTCCTGATTTCAAAACTCATAAGGAACATTTACGTCAGGTCTTGCTCATCCTGCGGGAGAATAAATTATATGCGAAACTGGAAAAATGTGTGTTTGCGGTTCCAGAAATTCAATTTCTGGGGTTTCTTCTCTCCGCTTCTGGTTTTCGCATGGACCCCGAGAAGGTCCGCGCTGTGCTTGAGTGGGAGCTTCCTGAGAATCAGAAGGCGCTGATGCGTTTTTTGGGCTTTGCCAATTATTACAGGAAGTTTATTTTGAATTATTCCTCTATTGTTAAACCACTCACTGATATGACCAGAAAGGGGGTAGATTTTTCTTCTTGGTCAGTAGAGGCGCGTAAGGCTTTTTCTAATATCAAGGAGAGTTTTGCTTCTGCTCCCATCTTGGTGCAACCTGATATTTCTTTACCCTTCATAGTTGAGGTTGATGCTTCTGAGGTGGGTGTGGGGGCGGTCTTGTCTCAGTGTTCCTCTCCTGCCAAATGGCGACCGTGTGCCTTTTTCTCGAAAAAACTCTCCTCCGCAGAGAGAAATTACGATGTGGGAGATAGGGAATTGTTGGCCATCAAGTTGGCTTTTGAGGAATGGCGCCATTGGCTAGAGGGAGCCAGACACCCTATTACCGTATTTACTTACCATAAAAATCTGGCCTACTTGGAGTCAGCCAAGCGTCTGAACCCGAGACAGGCCAGATGGTCTTTGTTCTTTTCTAGGTTTAATTTTGTTGTCACGTTCCGCCCTGGAGTTAAGAATGTGAAGGCAGATGCCCTGTCACGTTGTTTTCCGGGAGGCGGGAATTTTGAAGACCCGGGTCCCATTTTGGCTGAAGGTGTGGTGGTCTCTGCTCTTTTTTCTGAATTGGAGGCAGAGGTGCAGGCAGCCCAGTCAGAGGCTCCTGATCTTTGTCCTCCTGGGAGGTTGTTTGTGCCTCTCGCTTTAAGACTCAAGATTTTTAAGGAACACCACGATACGGTCCTTGCTGGGCACCCGGGGGCAAGAGCCACAGTGGATCTCATCGCTCGGAGATTCTGGTGGCCTGCGCTTCGTAAGTCGGTTGAGGGTTTTGTGGCAGCCTGCGAGACTTGCGCTCGTGCCAAAGTCCCTCATTCACGGCCATCAGGTCCTTTCCTTCTCTTACCCATTCCTTCCCGTCCTTGGACACATCTGTCCATGGACTTTATAACGGACCTGCCTCGTTCCTCGGGGAAGACTGTGATTCTGGTGGTGGTGGACCGTTTTAGCAAAATGGTGCATTTCATCCCTTTTCCTGGTTTGCCCAATGCTAAGACGCTGGCGCAGGCATTTATTGATCACATTGTCAAATTGCACGGTATTCCTTCAGACATAGTCTCTGATAGGGGCACGCAGTTTGTTTCCAGATTCTGGAAGGCTTTCTGTTCTCGCTTGGGGGTTCGGTTGTCATTCTCTTCTGCTTTCCACCCGCAGTCGAATGGCCAGACAGAGCGCCTCAATCAGAATCTGGAGACATATCTGCGCTGTTTTGTGGCAGAGAATCAAGAGGATTGGTGTTCTTTTTTGTCCCTTGCTGAGTTTGCTTTAAATAACCATCGTCAGGAGTCCTCTGATAAGTCACCATTTTTTGGTGCATATGGGTTTCATCCGCAGTTTGGGACTTTCTCGGGAGAGGGGTCTTCTGGTTTACCTGATGAGGACAGATTCTCCTCGTCTTTGTCATCTATTTGGCAAAAGATTCAGGATAATCTAAAGAGCATGAGTGAGAGATATAAGCGTGTGGCAGATAAGAGACGTGTGCTTGGTCCGGACCTGAATGTTGGTGATCTGGTGTGGTTGTCTACCAAGAATATCAAATTGAAGGTTCCCTCCTGGAAGTTGGGTCCTAGGTTTATTGGGCCTTACAAAATCCTGTCTGTCATCAATCCTGTTGCCTACCGTCTTGATCTTCCTCAGACTTGGAAGATCCATAATGTTTTTCATAAGTCCTTATTGAAACCTTATGTTCAACCCATTGTACCCTCCTCCTCCGATTATGGTTGATGGGAATCTTGAATTTCAGGTCTCTAGGATTGTGGATTCTCGTCTTGTCCGCGGTTCTCTTCAGTACCTTGTTCATTGGGAGGGTTATGGTCCTGAGGAGAGGATGTGGGTCCCAGTGACGGACATTAAGGCCTCTCGTCTCATCAGGGCTTTCCATAGGTCCCATCCTGAGAAGGTGGGCTCTGAGTGTCCGGAGTCCACTCGTAGAGGGAGGGGTACTGTCACAACCAGACAGCTGAGAAGCTCTGACAGAAGCCTTTTAGAACCTCCTCCTTGAGTTTCTTTGTTGTGCTGTTCAGTCCCTCATCTCGTTAGCCTCTCTCAGCTGTCATGTAGTTGGACTGATTGCTTCCCTTTAAATTCCTCCCCATAATGCATTACTGGGCGGCTTATACTACTTCCTGGAGTGTGTGTGCATGCTGATCCTGTTTCCCAGTCTGCTACAAAGTTAAGTGCTGTACATTTATCTGGTATTTTCTCTTTGCTGGATCCCAGGTGACCCTGACTCCCTCCGTGTCTGGTGTAGGGAGCCGGTGGTCGTGTCCCCTCACTATTATAGGGTGTTCAGGGGTTATATAGTCTAGGTACGTGGATATGCAACCATCCACCTTTGGGATCTTTGCATAGGCTGAGCAGCCAGGGAAAGTGCCAGGTTTTGTGCAGGGGTCCCCCTTTTGGTTCCTTAGCTTTGGATCCAGTGAGTCATATATGCATGTTGCATTGTCTTGTTTCCTGTACACCGTCCGTGACATCACGTGGCACGACCCTATGGTTCCGTGCCATCAACTGAAGTCAAGATGCAAAGACTGTATATCCTCTGCGATGCTTCAGTCAAGGCAATTGCTGCCGTAGCATACCTAAAGACCATTGATGTCAAAGAACAATGCCATATAGGATTTGTCATGAGCCGGACCAAACTGGCTCCACTCCGCGAACACACAATACCTACACTGGAGCTCTGCGCTGCTGTGCTTGCAGTGGAGTTGGCTGAACTTATAACATCAGGAATGAATTTGGAAATCGAGGAAGTCGACTTTTACACGGACAGCAAGGTAGTCCTAGGATATATTTGCAATGAAACCAGACGCTTTTATATTTACGTCTGCAATTGGGTGCTAAGGATCAGAAGATCCACTTGTCCTAAACAGTGGCACTACGTGCCTACACAGCATAATCCTGCGGACCACGTGACTAGATCTGTCGCACCAAGCCACCTTAAGGACACAACATGGTTTACGGGTCCTGTATCATTCAATGTCTTGCAGTACCATAGCCAACACGTTTGAATTGGTAGACCCAGATGCAGATGAAGAAATCCGACCTGAAGTATCTGTTCTACATACGGTGACTTCGGACCACCCACTCAAATCTCATCGTTTCGACAGGGTCTCCACCTAGATGTCACTTGTTTGTGCTATAGCCTGTCTAGTTCATAAAGCTCAGTCTTACAAATCAACACTACCTGTGAGCCAGCAGCCCTGCATAGGTTGGCATCACTGCAAACATGCCTTTACCGCTCCTAACCTGGAAAAGGTTCAAGAACATAATAATTCGCACTATACAACACGAATGTCCAGCTAAGGAAATAGACTACCTCAGCAAAGGTCAAACAGTCTCCAAGGATAGCGCTTTAAGGAAGCTTGATCCCATCATTGTCCAAAATTGGTTGTTAAAAATGAAGGATTCAGTGGTGGCGTATGTTGACGCCAGACGGGAAGTGTTCTGCCCAGCAGGGTTAGGGAAAATTCTATTTCACGTTAGCCAGGGTTTTAGTATTCCTATAGTGATTAATGTGGTAATAGCTCCATCTAGCGGTGTTAAATTGTATTGCACCTTGTTTTTCTTGTTTCAAAGACTGCTGTATTGTGGGTGGTGCAAGGCATTGTGGGAGTGCAAAGCATCCTGAAAAAGAGAAGTCTCCAGGACACAGTACAGAGCTGTCCTCCTGCATATCTCCTTCCATAAACTGCACCATAAGGTAAAAACATATCTGGTGAGAGATCTACCTTTGTTTCAGGGATTTTATGTTATGCAGAGCTGTTCAGCTAGTTGTAACTGCGTTATTCAGGGGGTTGTAACTGTTAGATGTTAGACATTAAGTCCTATGTTAGGCAGACATTTTACCATGTGCTTCTGTGTTATGCAAATGTTACAGTACATGCTATGCTATATTCTTAATGTTATTTGTGTTCTTATAGTTTTACCATACAAATACTCCTGTTTTGCCAACAAACAAGTTCGACTACAAAGAACAGTCCTCTTATTTGGAAGACAGGAATGGTTTATGCTGAATGTCAGACTGCACACTGTGTGAACGTGTATGAAGACAGAACACCACAGTCTGATAGTAAGGCAAGTGCTACATGGCGACACCTGTCGCGTCCAGGATCGCTGAGTAGCGGTGATCCAATAGAAATTAAAAGGATGGCTGCAACAGTCGCAAGAAATCCAACCGCGCAGCAGCGATTCCATTCATCTCTATGGGATCACTGCTGCTCAGCGATCCTAGCCGCGACCAGTGTCGCCGTGTAGCCCTAGCCTAAAGGTGCATTTCGATGGCCCAAGAATCGGGCAGATTATCGAGAATGGCCGTTCCTGCGAAAGGACGTTCCCGACAATCTGCCCATGTAAATTTGCCACCGATCACCCAATGAACAGGCTAAAGGTTTGTTCATCGGGTGATCCTGTCGTTCATGCAGGCACCACTGATCATAGTTTACTCTGTTTAGACCACACAATCTGCTGCTCAGAAACCATGAATCTGTATGGGGATGAGGGATCGCAATAGCCATCCCTCATCCTCATAACGGGAAGGAGATCACTGCATGTAAATGTGTGGTCTCCTTCACTGAACGAGCAGCTGACTGTCAGAAAGAAGCGCTTCCCAACTAATCGGCCCGCTCAGTCAGCCTGTGTAAATCCAGCTTACAGGGCCCTTTACATGGGTCGAGAATCATATAGATCATCACTAATGAGCATTCATAGTAACGCTTCTTAGCTATGATTTAGCGGTATAAATGTACCACCGATTACCCTGATGAATGAGCAAAACGCTCATTCATCGGGTAATTGGATCGTTTTGCGAACACAAAAGTCATTATGGGGAAGAGTGATGCAATTAGTGATCGCTCCTCCCCGTCTGTGCATGTAAATACAGTGGTCTCCTCCACCAGCGGCCAGCAGATTATCGGGAAGGACAATCTGCTGTAATATCGTCTCATGTAAAGGGACCTTAACCTGTAACCAAGAGTTAGAACAACAACCAAATTTGTTACCCTAACAAATGGTGGAGCCCAAACACCTGTCACTGGTGAAAAAGATCCTAAGGAGTCTGAGCTCCTTACATTTAACTGATATAGTTTATAGGGTGGCATCCATAGCTATATACAGTTTATAGGATGGCATCTATAGCTATATACAGTATATAGGATGGCATCCAAAGCTATATATACAGTTTATAGGATGGCATCTATAGCTATATACAGTTTATAGGATGGCATCTATAGCTATATACAGTTTATAGGATGGCATCCATAGCTATATACAGTTTATAGGATGGCATCTAAAGCTATATACAGTTTATAGGATGGCATCTATAGCTATATACAGTATATAGGATGCACCCAAGCTATATACAGTTTATAGGATGGCATCTATAGCTATATACAGTTTATAGGATGGCATCCATAGCTATATACAGTATATAGGATGGCATCCATAGCTATATACAGTTTATAGGATGGCATCTATAGCTATATACAGTTAATAGAATGGCATCTATAGCTATATACAGTTTATAGGATGGCATCCATAGCTATATACAGTTTATAGGATGGTATCCATAGCTATATACAGTTTATAGGATGGCATCCATAGCTATATACAGTTTATAGGATGGCATCCATAGCTATATACAGTTTATAGGATGACATCTATAGCTATATACAGATTATAGGATGGCATCCATAGCTATATACAGTTTACAGGATGGCATCTATAGCTATATACAGTTTATAGGATGGCATCCATAGCTATATACAGTTTACAGGATGGCATCTATAGCTATATACAGTTTATAGGATGGCATCCATAGCTATATACAGTTTATAGGATGACATCTATAGCTATATACAGATTATAGGATGGCATCCATAGCTATATACAGTTTAAAGGATGGCATCTGTATATATTTTATAAGCTGGCATGTCTGCTGGTGAGAGGAGCGATATATCCTATTAACAATAGTACACTGGTAAATCTCTGTCAGTCACTTCTCTAATATTTCCTGCGGAGTGCTTATAAACCAGATGCCTTCCCTGAAAGCTCATTGACAATCACCGTGCATTATGCTCCATCTTATTTGGAAAAGCTTCTCTGCGCATAAACTGCATGTAATCTAGGATTCTTCTGCGTTGTATTCGTCAGTATCCGATCACAGAACCAAATCCCTTCTAACTGAATTTGCGGAGATTTGCTCTGCGCTGATACGAACAGTACGACAACAAAGCTCTTCGCCTTTTTTGACGACTGCCATGGAGCATCTGTCACCCTGGTCGTATCCCTGTCTGCACACGCTCCTCTCATTCACGGCGGTCACACGGGGCAGCTCCGATTGGTAGAGCACCTATCAGTCAATTGGCAGCATAATGCATCCCGGGGACTGAGTCTGAGAGGTGCTCGGTGATTGACACAAGTGTCGGGGATCGGGTGGGGGTAGTGCTCCTCTTACAGATATGCTATGATGCAGGATTACAATTCCTGACACGCTCCGGCTGCTGGTGCTTCCAATATAGCGAGGAGGAGAGGGAGGCTGATGCACAAGCTGTGATTACATTTTAAATTAAACTCATCTTGCTGATTTTTTTCTTTTGGCAGAGTGTATGCTCCCGTGCACACCAGCTACAAGCCGTCACGCTGACAGTGTAACTTCTGCACATTACTGTTACTTTTCTGCCTATTGTTTCCTCTTTTTTAGTGTTTGTTCTTTTGTATCTAATGACTGTTGTAGTCTGGACTTAAATGGGTTCTTTGGGCTTTTCTCCTGAGGATAGGTCATCAATATCAGATCGGCGAGGGTCCGACACCCGGCTCCCCCGCCGATCAGCTGTACAAAGGAAGGCGCGCGCAGTGCGTGCGTACCGTTTCCCTTCTCTCTTTCTGCTCACCATAGACATAGCAGGAGCGAGCAGGAGGAGAGAAGGTAGACGGCACGCACGTGCACACTGCGCGCGCCTTCCCCTCATACAGCTGATTGGCCCCCTGTCGATCTGATTTTGATGACCTATCCTGAGGATAGGTCTTTAATATTAAAAGTCCGGAGAACCCCTTTAAGGCCTCATGCACACGACCGTTGTGTGTTTTGCGGTCCGCAAATTGCGGATCCGCAAAACACGGATGGCGTCCGTGTGCGTTCCGCAGTTTTGCGGAACGGCATGGACAGCCTTTAATATAACTGCCTATTTTTGTCCGCAAAGCGCGGACAAGAATAGGACATGTTATATTTTTTTTGCGGGGCCACGGAACGGAGCAACGGATGCGAATGGGTCCAGCACCCGAGCCGCCAAAACTGTGGCTCAGATACGGACCAAAACAAGGGCCGTGTGCATGAGGCCTAAAGGGAATGTGTGATCAGAAAATGACCTATTGTTTAAATCACATATTTTTTGATGATGTTATCGATCTTTAAACAAAAAGCCTAGTTTCTAAACTGGCCACTAAGCCGAATAATAGACACCACTGTACAGATGACTTTACTGCAGTTATCTGCTTATCTGTCATTCTAATCCCACCTGGAATGATATCACCTCTGTGTATAGATAAGACAGGATCCTCCATTCACAATAGGTGATTGTCAGAGATTATCTATTCTTTCCTTGTACAATGACCTCTCCACGGGTCACAGGGCATGCCCAGAAGACTAGGTCCCCTCCATTGTGTCTATAGACCAGGGGTAGGCACCCTCCGTCTCTCCAGCTGTTGTGAAACTACAACTCCCAGTATGCATACCTGCTCTGCTCTTCTAAGAACTCTCATAGAAATGTATGGAGCATGCTTGGAATTGTAGTTTCACAACAGCTGAAGTGCCGCAGGTTGCTGATCCCTGCTATAGACCTTTGGGCTGCCGTGAAGCTATTTTTTTTAATGCCGTATTAAATGCTGTTAAGAAGAGCTCAGACAAGATGGCCGCCCCCATAATCATGGCCAGGAAATGGAAGAAATAAATCTGCAATCAGAAAATAAAAACATATTACAAAAGGAGATGTGCCAGTATCTGGATTTAACTTGCAGATAACATTTTTGGTGACACATTTCCTTTAGGCCTCATGCACACGACCGCTTTTTTTTTTTTGCGTTTAAAGGCCTTTTTTTGCGTTCCGTATACGGTCCGTTTACAGAATCATTCATTTCAATGGGTCCGCAAAAAAATCGGAATGTACTCCATATGCATTCCGTTTCCGTATTTCCATCCCATTGAAAGATGGGAAAGGACCGCAAAAAAAACGGAACACATACGGAAATGCATCCGTATGTATTCCGCATCCGTTCCGTTTTTGCGGAACCATCTATTGAAAATTTTATGCCCAGCCCAATTTTAGAAAAACGGACCGCAAAACCCTGAAAAAGCCATACGGTCGTGTGCAATGGGCCTTAAGGAACCGACCTAGTTTGCTAGTTTTCCATTTTTGTTCATTAGTCGGCTTTTTTTTGTCTTTCCTGCTTCTCTTTAAAAGAAAAATAATAATAAATCAGCATGCTGGAGCTGTTGCCGTTTTTACATCACCTTCTCTATAGGGGAAAAACGTAACGGGGGTCATTCATCAAAGACCGGCATTTTACACCAGAGGATGCGCTTAATTTATGACTAGGCACAGGCCTCATCATAAATTAGACCTATTCTCCGTCAGGCACAGGCCTCATCATAAGGGCTCATGCACACAACGTCTTTTTTGTCGCAATTTTTGCAGGTCTGATGCGGACCTATTCACTTCAATGGGGGCAGCAAAATATGCGGACAGCACTCCATATGCTGTCCGCATCCGAATATCCATTCCGTGGTATCCGCAAAAATCTAGAACATGTCCTGTTCTTGTCCACATTACAGACAAGGATCCATTCCGCAAAATTCAGAACGCACACGACTGGTATCAGTGTTTTGTGGATCCGTGATTTTCGGACCATAAAACAGGCTACGGCCATGTGCATGAGCCCTAAATTAGACCCATCCTCTGGCAGTCTGTGCTCCTGGATTGAAATCTACTCCAGTCTCTCGCTGAAGTAGATTTTAATCATTAAGGCCTCTTGCAGACGAACGTAAGGGCTCCGTTTGCGTCTTGCGGATCCGCAATACACGGGCATCGTTCTGTGTGCATTCCGCATCACGGTTGCGGACCTATTGACTTGAATGGGTCCGCAAATCCGGAGATGCGGAACGGAAGCACGGAACGGAACCCCTTTGGAAGCCCTACGGAGTGCTTCTGTGGTGTTCCGTTCCGTGCTTCCGTTCCGCAAAAAGATAGAACTTGTCCTATCTTTCTGCGGAACGACGGTTCGCGGACCCCATTCAAGTGAATGGGGGTCACGATCCGCCAGCGGCTGAACCACGGTTGGTACCCATGCATTGAGGACCGCACGGGCACGGAGCCATTACGTTCGTCTGTGCCCGTGAAACTGGTATAACTATTGGAGAATGTGCCGCAGCTGATGACTCCACCCCTACCCCGGTGGCGAAGGTGGCATAAAAACGGCAAGTGTGCCTAAATTTAAGTGCATGGGCATTCAAAAAGTCGTAACTTGGAGTTTGGGCTCATTTACACGGCAGTTTGCGGTCCACAATGCACGGGCACCATCTGTGCGGCTGCCGTGACGGGTCCAGACACATGGCTCCGAATCGACTCTCCTTGATTTTTTTACAGTGCTGAGGCACGGAGAGAAACCCCACAGAAGCACTCCGTTCCGCACCGCTCCTTCCGGATTGCGGACCCATTCTGTCTGGTCTCTTTTTACCGGTAATAAAATGCCAGAATAACAGCGTGTCATTTTTGGCCACCTATGTCTTAGACACCCCCCACTGTGATACATTTTTTCCAGACACGCACCAAAAATTCCATCTCTATCATCCCTGCATGTGTAAGAGGGCCCCAAACCCCGTCCTGGGGAAACATCCGCCAAATGCGGATTTCCATTGAAAGCGATGGTGGCTCTGATTTAACGCAGCTCTCGGCACAGAAAATCCACTTTGAAGGTATGTTTACAAGGTCACATGGATTTGGGCAAGTACTTGGTGTTGAAATCCTCATCAAATCCGTGCCCATTAAGAATCCATGTTGCCTTTCATATGTCTTAGGGCTCATGGGGATTAGCACCACTGAAGGGGTTAATCCACGTGTGGAGCCACTTTAGTGGCTAGTGCTCATGAATCCTATAAATAGTGATAACGACAATACGGTATAGTGCTGCAGTAAAGCAATGGGATGGCCCAAAAAAAAAAAGGTTCTACATTTTTCAAACCAGCCCCTGGATCTGAATACTTTTGTAATTATATGTTATTAAAAATTTAATATAGCCAGTGAGTTATTGAATAAAATCTATCTGTATAGCGCCACCTGCTGTTTGTTCTTTTTCTAATTTCTCTGTCCTGCTCACTGAGATGGTCGCACATGCTCAGTTCCATTAGCTGGCAGCTGGAAATAAATCTAGCAGAACATATGGACCAATGAATGATGAGACCTCTGGATCCATGCGAGGTCCAGGGCTGGTTCTAGCTTTGTTAGAAAGACATTGCCCTTTACTATATGATGTCTTATTTTTTTTATATTTTTTTTACATTCTTCATGAGATAACTCCTTTAAATCCTGTCAGCAGATTTGTACCTATGTAACTGGCTGACCTGTTACACAGGGGTGGACACAGACAGCAGAGGGACCCCATGCAAAGAATGTGCTTGCCCCCCCCTCCTCAAACCACACATACAAATATAAACATATACAATATGTGCATAATCCTGGAAGACCAAGCAGCATATAAGGCCCAGGAGCGCAGCGCTGGCCCAGGAAGCAACATTTAATAAGTACAGTACCAATGAAAAAGGGGGGGGGGGGGGGAATAAAATAAATAAATACAGTGACCCCTTTAAGGCTGCACAGTGCTTTTGGCCAACAATGTGTCGTGCAACCAAGGATCACAGCAGCACAATGCTACGATGCATTGAGTTAAAATGAATGGGGTTGCATTGTGACCTTGAAGTTCCTTAAAGGGTTTCTACCACCAGATTTGGTCCTATTCAGCTGACTGATACTAGTGAAGCGCTAGTGTCAGCAGTCCATAACAGTGTTCTTACTTATCATCTGTCTGCTGCCGTTCACCTTAAAAACGTACTTTTATAGATATGCTAATGAGCCTCTAGGTGCTATGTGGGCGTCATTAGCACCTAGAGGGCTCCGTCCACTAACCATTTCAGCCGCCCATCGTGTCCCTCCAGCCCGCCCCGCTCCTGTTGATTGACTTGAAACTTCTCAGTATCTCGTACTAATTCCCGCGCCTGCGCCGTGCGCGTCTGTATTCTCCCGGCGCCGGCTTTCTCACTGCGCCTGCGCCAACTACGTTACAGTGAGGAAGCTGGCACCAGGAGCGCGGCTATTACTCACTGCGCCTGCGCCGAATACAGAAGCGCACGGCGCAGGCGCGGGAATTGGTACGAGATACTGAGAGGTTTCAAGTCAATCGACAGGAGTGGGGCGGATCCGGTACCAAGTGTTCCGGAAAACCGGATCAATTTTTTCGATCTGCTCATGATCAGACCTTCAAAAATGTGAAAAAAAAAACACCTGATCCGTTATTCCGGTGTTTCAATGCATTTGTCTGCCGGATCCGGAAACAAATGCTATCTGTTTTCATACAGATTTCCAGATACGGGAGGCAGTTCTGGCTACGGTACTGCCTGCCGGAATCCGACAACGCAAGTGTGAAAGTACCCTAATGCGGGCACATAAGAACATGGGACCAACACAGATGCCTTCAGCTGCCAAACGCACATGTAACAGGTCAGCCGGTGTCATAGGTACAAATCTGCTTGACAGATGCCCTTTAAAGGGGTTTTCTGGGAATTAAGAAAATGAAAATACTTAGATATAACTTTATTATAAATATATTACCAAATACATTTCATTAGCTATAATGGTTCATTTTTCTGGGGAGCAATCATTAGGAAAAATAAAATGGCCGCCGTACTATTAGCACACACAAAACCTGTCCTAATCCCGCCGGAGGACAAGTTACTTCACAACACTGAGGTAAAGAGCTGCCTCATCCTCCTCTCTGCTTGTCAGGGATTATGATTCTTCCTTGAATACAGCTGATAAGATCTTCAGCTAAATCTCTGTAGGAATGAAGGTAATGAAGGAGACATGAAGTACAGAGAGGACGGAGAGAACAGACTGTGGTAATGGAGACTACATACAAGTGCTGCTGCTCATTATCTACACCCCCACTATCCTCTCTGTACTTCATGTCTCCTAATGAACTCCATTTCGACAGAGATTCATCTGAAGATCATATTAAAGTGTATTCAGGATCATATTCCTTGACAAGTAAGAGAGGAAGATGGCGCAGCTCTTTAACTTCTTCTTCTGTGTAATTAGGACAGGTTTTTGTGGACTAATAGGATGGCGGCCATTTTATTTTTCCTAATGATTGCTCCCCGGACAAAATGAGCCATTATAACTAATAAAAGGTATTTGGTAATATATTTGCAATAAAGTAATATTTAAAGAGGACCTTTCACCTGGAAAAACATTGTGAACTAAGTATCCTGACATATACAGTGGCACCCAGGGATCTCACTGCACTTACTATTATCCCTGGGCGCCGCTCCGTTCTCCCGTTATGTCCTCCGGTATCTTCGCTCAGTGGGTTATAGTAGGCGGAGACTGCCCTTGTTCTGCTCGGCGTCTCCTCCTCCTAGGCTGTAGCGCTGGCCAATCGCAGCGCACAGCCTGGGAGAAAAAAAACTCCCAGGCTGTGAGCTTTGCTCTGCGATTGGCCAGCACTAAGGCCTAGGACAGTGATGGCGAACCTATGGCACGGGTGCCAGAGGCGGCACTCAGAGCCCTCTCTGTGGGCACCCGCGCCTTGGAAAAATTCTATGGCGTACCATTATGCTTTAAACTTTTCCTGCCATTCATCAGCACAGTACGCACTATGAACAGCACAGGCAGCGCATTGTATGTAGGCTATTAAGCTATTATAGCTAAATGATAAAGTACATGGAAGATGTACTATATTGGTATTCAGGTAAAATTGCTGTGTTGGCAATTTGCGATAAATAAGTGGGTATTTGGTTGCAGTTTGGGCACTCGGTCTCTAAAAGGTTCACCATCACTGGCCTAGGAGGAGGAGACGCCCAGCAGGCCCTCTCTCCTTCTATTTATGTTGACCTCCTTGAGGCCTTATTTGACCAGAAGTACTGTATAAAAGATGCCAAGATCAGGGGCGTCATTTTTTTAAATGAATAGTCTAATAAATGCAGTAGACCATTCTCCTGTCTTCTACATCCTCGCACATCACCCATTTTTATCCCTCACATAAAATGACCTGATAGTATAGAACCCCCTAGAGATCCTGGAAGTGTTTCACGCTTATTACTCCCAACGTTACAGCATTAAAGATTAATTCACAGATGTGCCCCCTCCTCCCTTACTGTTCGCATCAATGACTATATATATATGAGACCGCATTACCCTTTATATCTACACATACCAGAGAAGATCTAGAGGAAGCTTTCTTGGAAGTAGACCTAAGGACAGCCATTAAAACCTCCCCATTTGGGAAAAGCCAAGCCCAGATGGTTTCAACCAACCTTCTATAAACATTTTAAGAACCAATTAACACCTTTCCTAACTATAATCTTTAATTGTATTCAGGAGTCTCCCTTTGTGGCCCAATCCCTTGAAGTGCACATCCGTGTTTTGCTGAAACCTGGCAAAGATCCCTCTCTAACATCTAATTATCGTCCTATTTCCTTAATTAACATTGACATAAAACTTTACTCCAAAATCCTGGCTGAAAGGCTTGCCCCCCTTCTCCCTGCTATTATCTTTTCAGTACAAGTTAGATTCGTCGGTGGCTGGGAGGTCTGTAATAAAACCATAAAAAGTCTGCTGTGAACACAGCCTGGGCCCACTCAATGCCTCTTGGCCTACTTTCAGTAGAGGTGCAGAAGGCATTCGATCAGGTCCACTGGGAGTTCTTAGATGCCACCCTTAGGCCAAGTTCACACTTCAGTTATTTGGTCAGTTTTTTCCATCAGTTATTGTGAGTCAAAACCAGTAGTAAAGCCTACAGAGAGATAATGTATAATGAAAAGATCTGCACCTGTTCTGTGTTTTTGACCCAAACCTGGTTTTGTCTCACAATAAGTGACCAAAAACCTGTAGTGTGAACTCAGCCTTAGACTGATTGGTCTGGTCCCTCGTTATCTTGATAGGATCCATGCCTTATACTCTGGCCCCACAGTCAAAGGAAGGGTCAATGGGTTGCTATCGGCTCCTAGCCTCATTCTCTTTCAAATGCCAACCACATGCCATCAAATACCTGGGGGTTAATGTCCTGGCTGACCAAGACGAGTTTTATGTCCTGAACCACCTTGCCCTCCTGGATCATACTTTACATGAGCTCAACACTTTTAATAAGAAGGGACTTTCTTTCCTGTTTCAAAGGCATGAACGGACTTAAGATGGACATTTTGTCTAAGTTCTTATATTATCTTATATATCCTCTTTCTTTCAACGTCTGAAAAAGGCAGTCCTTCAATTTGTGTGAGGTCATCTTAGACCAAAGTCTTTTGGTGGTGTTGGCCTCCCAGACTTTAATTTATGCCTTACAGCAGCTATACTATAGACTTCTATATTGGCATCATCATCATAGGGTTCCTAAGCAGTGGGTTGGATTATAATAGATCTTTTATTCATTCCCCTTGATGCATGCTTCCTGGATTTCTCCTGGAGATAGACCTCAACTGGCCAAGAATGCCGTATTATTACAACAAATTCTATGGGACTCCTTAACACATAAGAATGTCGGTTCATGGAGGGATAGCCTCCTCACTCCCATTTTCCAGAATCCAGTATTTAATCCTAGCCTTCAATGGGAAAACTTTTTTGGTCTTAAACCCTCCGATGACCCCCGCTTCTATCACTTATTGTTCAAGTCCCTACTATCTTCGTTTAGACCTGGTTACTAGGGTTGTCCCAATGTGACTCTTGCTGGAGCAGTGCTAGAGGAGTTATTTCACAGTTGTCCTCCCTGCTGACTCCTCTGTATTGCAATCTGATCAAAGACACACATGGTGACCCTCCTTGTTTCCTCTCAGCTTGAGAACATGAGCTAGACATGAGAGACAAACTGTCTATGGAGCCTTTTGCCCAGGAAAAAATAATTGGTAGAGGTTTCCTACCTGGCTACATGCAATCTTTTCTATGGTACCTGAGACCTGTTGGTACTGGGAGGGGGAAAAGGGAACTACTGTATGATTCATGTGTGGTGGAGTTGTGATTGATGTAAACCTTTTTGGAGTAAGGTTTCTCAGAAATCAGTGAGGAGTTGCCCTCAAGTTATTCACCTCTCTATTCTACCGGGTTCGATCTGCATTTTTGTATTATAGTGGCTAGATCAATAATACCATGGACCATTTATAGAATGATACCAGGAGATGATATAATTATGTTGCATGGCGGAACTCACTGCAGAGTCTCTTGGTGAACCTTCATCATGATTTCTTACTATGGAGCAAAACTGGTTTAAGTTTCCCCTGACTTCTAGATTCTGTTCTTCTGATCCCCACTCTCGGGTACATGACTCCTGATATGCAGACCCCTGTGCCTACCAGGATCCTGGTAGTAATAGTTTTTTCCTCCCTTCTATAACCTCCTTCCCATCTTAACCCTATTTCTCGATTTCCCCCCTCCTTCTAGTTTATTTTTATTTTTTTCACTTCTTTCTTTTTCTTTCCGTCTCTTGTTCTCTTGTTAGCTATTGCAAATGAGTCCTCTTCTGAATGTTTAGCTTACAGTCTACTTACACATAAATATTGTGCACAGACCTGGGGGCTATCTGCATATGCTTTTATTCTAAATAGTTTGTATTGTTATGTATTGTATTGCATTTTATATTTTTCACGGATAGCCATTACTTCTAGGAAGGAATGAGAGGCAATGTTTAGCAAGGAACAGAGCTAACCACCCTGTTGCTTCCCTCTTAGTAGGAGTAGGCTGGCCCTGCTTCTTGCCTAAAGGTAAAGTTCCTGACACTAAGAGGAGAGGAAGCCTTCAGAGCTCCTGCTCCTGTTACAGATTCTCCTGAGAGATAAACTTTATATGTCCTCAAGTAAATCCTTGAGTAGTCAGACAGCAGAGTGACCTGCATCAAAGACACTGCTGTAAGGTGAGGGACTACGGACAAGACACCCATCACTCAGATTACCACTAGGCCAGTTACAAGTCTAGACCTGATAGTAGATATCTACACTTAGAAGTGTTACATTTCTGCCCTCCAACCTGCCTCCACATTCCTTACTGGTGCCAGAAAATTGCCCTTGGAGTCCGCTGTTATTGGATGTACCTGAAGTTGTACTTTGCACTTAGTAACCATTATACATTCACTTCTGGCCGCATGCTTCAAAACTACATTTCCACTGCTTGATCCCCAGTCAGCAATGGCCTGAGGGAGTAAGCAATGACAACACGTCATCAGGCCCACTACCACTCCCATCCTCTGCACTGGCTCATCAGGGGCTTGCAGCAATTGTACTGTAACTTGCCTGGTAGGGTCTTTTTCTCTTATCCTGCAGTAGGCAAATGTCTGACATCAGGCAGGATTTATGCTTCACAGTCTACTAATGAGTAGTAACTACCGTAGTACGCTCTGCTCTTCCTTGTTGTATGCTTGTACTATTGTTGGATCTTGCCTGATCCTATGTTATAAACCCATGTTTCTTCATAAAACTGTTAATAAACAGAGATAAAAACATATTAATAAATTAACCAGTGCAGAATTTTGAATTTATTTAGACTTAAAATCGTGTTCAAGACCGGGCAGGAGGGTGCTCTCCACATTTCTGGATACCAGTGGTTACCTATTAAAACCCGTTTCATCTCTTTGTTGGCGATTATCTCCTATCATCGCTCCATGCTCCAAATTAATAATGTAGCGCCAAGTTCAAGTGAATAATCCCCATTGACTAGACTGGATAAGCGGTTAATCCCATAAAGGTCGGAGATTTTTTTCTCCATCAGCTTAATAACAGGAAGTTAATTGCTTAAAGCGACATAAACCCGTTGTTTAGGGTGATATTAACGCATTAATTAACTGGTGCTTAATGGATTATTATTTTCATTTTCCATATATATATATATTAATGCAGTTATAGGATTGTAATAGGAAAACTTGTTAGGAATCGGATCTCAGTTTTCCCACTTTTGTATTTTTTTTCACACTAGTTAGACTACTTTAACACTTTTGTTGTCAATTCCGGTATTGAGATCCGGCAGAGGATCTCAATACCGGAATTAAACGGATCCGTTTTGATTTTGCACATCAGGATGCATCCGTTCTCTTAGGAGGCGGTTGTGTGAAATCAGAACGGATTTGTCACTAAATACATAGAAAGTCAATAGGTGAACGATCCGTCAGGTTTTTTTTCCCCATTTTTATTACCAAACACAAAACCGTGGCTTGCAGCGGTTTTGTGTCCGGTCACAAAATGGAATGCTGACGGAACGGAAGACATCCTGAACGGATCTCTTTCCATTCAGAATGCGTGAGTGTGAAAGTCGCCTTACGCCAAGGTATACTTACTTTGAAATCATAATTTATATACACCAATACTATGTAAAGCTCTGACCCGTCGAGGCATAACCTCCAACAAGACCTCTGATGGTATCTCAAGGTGTGTGACACCAACAAGGGGGTACAACTAGCCTTTCTGCTGAACCGGCGCACCCCCCCTCCCTTCCCAATGCAAATTTCTTAACCTAACACCTTCCCTTCAGCCCATGGTCCCTTGACTGCCCCCCTCTTGCCCCTACTTGGTGCTTCCCGAGGTGATCGCCTCACCTGGCCTCATTGGTGGTGCACTCCTGGACACCAAGATACAATTTTTTTTAAAATGTCTGGGGTAACGCACTCCATTATTTTAATGATATCAATGCAAATAATGCGGCTCCCCTGTGTAAGGGCTGATGCACACGAATGTATTTTCTTTCCGTGTCCTTTCCGTTTTAGTTTTTTTTGCGGACCGTATGCGGAACTATTAATTTCAATGGGTCCACAAAAAAAAACAGAAGTTACTCCGTGTGCATTTCGTTTCCGTATGTCCGTTCCGCAAAGAGATAGAACATGTCCTATTATTGTCCGCATTATAGACAAGGATTAGACTGTTCTATTAGGGGCCAGCTGTTCCGTTCCGCAAAATACGGAATGTACACGGATGTCATCCATATTTTTTGCGGACCGCAAAATACAGACGGTTCTGTGCATGAGCCCTAATTCTCGGCTTTTTTTTCTCTTTTATTTCTCTTTTATTATTTCTGCTCTTTCTGTGGGTGGTCAGAAGCTCATTAAGCACCTGCAACCCCAGGAGTGCATTGCGGTCATCTCTCATTAACCCCTTCCTCCCCTTCGCTCACAGCCGCAGAGAATCCAATAATAACCATCACTATGATACGCACAGTAATATCATTTTCTCCTCCCCTCTCTAGAGACAGATATTCCTATATATTTCGAGGGATGAATGAATGGTGCCTGGATCACTTCTTTATCAGATCACTACACCAGAACTGACAGTAGGGGAGCAGGGAAGCTACTGAGCACGTGTGTCCACCACTGAATGCAGAAGAAGGTGGACCAGAAGGATAAACAGCAGGGGGAGCTACTAGAGAGGAAAATATAATTTACATGTAATAATACATCATTTGAAATGCCCTGTTCATTTCATAGTAATACTCTTCATGGGAATATTTAACTATCGCTAGCTCATTAGCACTATTTGTGGGGGGTATTTATCAAGCCCCGCGCTCCAGAATTCTGCCTGCATAAAGTTGGGCTAAGCATTTGTGACATTTTGCATATTTACAGTTGTGGGGAAGTCGTCATGGTAAGCCTGTCGAGCTTATATAAACCAGACGTAGGGCTCATGCCACACGACCATTGGATGTTTTGCGGTCCGCAAGTTGCGGATCCGCAAAACACGGATACCGGCCGCGTGCATTCCTTATTTTGCAGAAAGCTAATGTCCGGCCCATAACAGAACAGTCCTATCCTTGTCCGTAATGCGGACAATAATAGGACATAGGTTCTATTTATTTTTGCGGAACACTCATGAGGACATATGGATGGAGTGATTTCCGTTTTTTTCGGCACCATTGAAGTTAATGGTTCCACATACGGGCCACAAAAAAAAAACTATGGAAAGAAATGGACACAAAAAAAACAACAACATTTGTGTGCATAAGACTTTGACTGTTGCAAAAATTATCTCAATCTTACTCCAGTGAAGGGGTGGTGTACAAAGTAGAGGAACATCTCAAGACTGAAAGGCTAGACTTAAAGGGGTTATCCTATGACTTATGTAAAAAATTAAAATCAGACATCATATAGAACATGGCAATCTCTTTCTAACAAAGTTAGTACCAGCCCTGTACCTCACATGGATCCAGAGATCTCCCCATTCATTGCTCTGCTAGATTTATATCAAGCTGACAGCTCAAGGGGAGTGTCTTTTCTGCTGCAGCTCAGGGGGCGTGTCTCAGCTCTCCCTATCACAGCTCAGGGGGCGTGCCCATGCTCTGCCTATCACAGCTCAGGGGGCGTGTCTCAGCTCTCCCTATCATAGCTCAGGGGGCGTGTCTCAGCTCTGCCTATCACAGCTCAGGAGGCAGATGAAGGATGGAACTGAGCATGTGCGGCTATCTCAGTGAGCAGGTCAAAGACATAAGCAAAAAAAAAAACAACAGGTGGCGCTATACAGATACATTTTATTGAATAACTCAATGGCTATGCTAAATTTTTTATTACCTGCAATTACAAAAGAATTCAGATCCAGGTGCTGGTTTGAAAACGATAGAATATTTTGTGGTGGGACAAGCTCTTTAAAGATGCACCAAATGTATCAAACATTGTGCCTAACTTTGATAAATTCAGTGCAAATTGCTGAAACTCCTGCAGGACTTAGTTTAAAAGGAATCTCTCCTGTACAGAAGGAACCGCGATTGTCATTTTAAATTTTCCTACTGCCTCCCTTTCTACCACTGTCAGCTCTCAAAGCTGCGCTAAGATACACAGTCCGGACTGCTGTGCGGTGCTAACATAATAGAGAGGACTCCTGTGCGCATGTGCAGCAGTCCTGACAATGTATTTCAATGCAGCTTTAATTGTTTACAGTGAAGGGGGGGGGGGGAGGGGGGCAGTAGGAAAACAAAAAGTCCCAATCTGGACCTTATATTACTGTGGATGATAGTCCAAGATCCTGGTGACAGATTCACTTCATAATCAATGTACCCCATTGTCAGCTATGAATCTGGGATATATCTATTGGTATCTATGTCTGTGTCGGATGTTTGTGGACAGATGCATGTATTGCCCCCCCCTGCAATGTGATTATTTGGGAACATTAACGCACCTCACGTACGGTCCCATGCTATTTATCCAGATTGCTTATCTGACCCATTTACCTCCCTGTTCTGTAAATTATTGCTCCCCTCTGATTGTCTGCTAACTACGCAGATTAGAGGATGAGTCACACACCGCGCTGGTCTGTGCGTCAGTATTCCCCCACGTATGGAGGCACTTATAGAGCCGTACAGTGCATGCGTCAGCTATACTGGGTACGTGATGGCCCACAAATAACATGCACTGACCTGAAAGTATGGGGACCTAGGACTATGCCGAGCAGGTCCACTGAACTCATGTCAAGGACTTCAGAGCAAAGTCACATGTATGACACCAGTCACACGTATGATACTTGTGTACATGGATCTGCATCTTCCTTGGTGTTACAGAAGCTCCAGATCAGTTATCTCCAACCTGTAGCCTTCCAGCTACAAATCCCATCGTGCCTTGATAGCAGCAGACTGTCAGGGCATAATGAGAGTTGTAGTTTTGCAGCAGCTGAGAGCAGGGGTGTGCATAGAAATCACCGGGCCCCATAGCAAGAATCTAAATTGGGCCCCCATGCCCCATTCATAGCCCCTCCCACTACCCATTCCTGGCCAGTATATACAGCAGTGTACTGATATGTGAGGTACGAGGTATAATAGATGCAGTGTGTACTGATATATAGTATATACAGCAGTGTACTGATATGTGAGGTATGAGGTATAATAGATGCAGTGTGTACAGATATATAGTATATACAGCAGTGTACTGATATGTGAGGTACGAGGTATAGTAGATGCAGTGTGTACAGATATATAGTATATACAGCAGTGTACTGATATGTGAGGTATGAGGTATAGATTACAGCTTGTACCTCACATATCAGTACACACTGCATCTATTATACCTCATACCTCACATACCAGTACACTGCTGTATATACTATATATCAGTACACACTGCATCTATTATACCTCGTACCTCACATATCAGTACACTGCTGTATATACTATATATCAGTACACACTGCATCTATTATACCTCGTACCTCACATATCAGTACACTGCTGTATATACTATATATCTGCACACACTGCATCTATTATACTGTATAGTACATGTAGATGCAGTGTGTGTGTGTGTATACATATAACTCCTCTCACCACTCCATTCAAGTCTCCGTGCAGAGCTCATCCTGCAGTTCTTCTCCATGCTGTTGAAGTACCTGTCCTGATGGACTGTGTAGTTCATTTACTAGATGTACAGGACCTGTGATGACATCATCTCAGGTCCTTTAGCTTTTTTCCAATGATGATAGGGATACTATACCTCCCAACCATCCTGTATCCGGCAGGCTATCCCGTGGTCCTGTGCAGCACCTGCAGACAGAATACCTGTAGAGCACTACTCCCCAACCTGTGGCCTTCTACAGTTCTTAACATGAATGCTTAGCTGTTGTCAGAACTTCCAGAGAAGTAGTGTAATTGGAGCATGCTGGGAGTTGTAGTTTCACAATAGCTGGAGTGCTGAAAGTTATTGACCCCTCCTCTACTCCGTACAGAATGTGCCCTTTTTAATGCTTATTGCACACAAGAGTCCTTTTCTCAGGTGGTGTGTCTTTCCTGCTGCAGCTCTCACAGCTCAAAGGGATGTGTCCTTTCTGCTGTAGCTCTCTCCCTATCATAGCTCGGGGGGTGTTATTCTGCCACAGTTATCGTCTTATCACAGCTTAGAGGGGTGTGTCCTTTCTGCTGCAGCCCTCTCCCTATCACATCTCAGTGGGCGTGTCCTTTCTGCTGTAGCTCTCTCTCTTTTTATCATAGCTCAGAGGGTGTGTCCTTCCTGCTACAGGGCTCTCCCTGCCACAGCTCAAGGGGTGTGGCCTTTATGCTGCAGCTCTCTCTCAGTATCACAGCTAAGGGGGTGAGTCCTTTATGTTGCAGCAGTGCAGCTCTCTCCCTATCACAGCTCAAGAGGCGTGTCCTTTCTGCTCTAATTCTCTCCCTATTGCAGCTCGGCAGTCCTTTCCGCTACAGCTCCCTCCTTATCACAGTTTAGGGATGCGTCCTTTCTGCTACAGCTCCTTCCTTATAACAGCTCAGGGGATGTGTCCTTTCTGCTCCAGCTCCTTCCCAATGCCAGCTCGAGGGAGGGGGGCCTATTCTCAGAGGGCGTGCCGTTTCTGCTATAACTCTCACCCTGTAACTGTCCCAGCTTCTAACAGTAGATATGACTGGTGGCAGTTGGAGAATTAAACCGAGGATTTCACAAAGGGTGCGGTCACCTATAGTGTCTTTTTGGCAGCTTTTATCCTGGTGATTTTTTTGCTGACATGGCCAGAGGTTTGCTGTACAGTAACTGGGAGGCTAATAGTGGCCTTGTGTGATCTTTTATTCTTGGTGCATTTTCTGGGTACATTTTTTATAGGGAAAAACAACATGCAGGTAAAAAATGTTTGTGAAGGGAAGCTAGCAATCTTAGGGCTCATACACATGGTCGTAGCCGTTTTTGCAGTCCACCGGCCGTGTGTGTTCTGCATTTTGCGGAACGGAACGTCCTGCCCACTATAGAAGTGTCCTATCCTATCCAAGAATAGGAGATAGGAGATTTTTTTCCAGGCACAACAGAATGGACATACAGGCGCAGGCAGCACACACAGGCGCAGGCAGCACATACAGGCGCAGGCAGCACATACGGGCGCAGGCAGCACACACAGGCGCAGGCAGCACACACAGGCGCAGGCAGCACATACAGGCGCAGGCAGCACATACGGGCGCAGGCAGCACATACGGGCGCAGGCAGCACATACAGGCGCAGGCAGCACATATGAGCGCAGACAGCACACACGGGCGCAGGCAGCACATACAGGCGCAGGCAGCACATATGAGCGCAGACAGCACACACAGGCGCAGGCAGCACATACAGGCACAGGCAGCACACACAGGCGCAGGCAGCACATACAGGCGCAGGCAGCACATACGGGCACAGGCAGCACACACAGGCGCAGGCAGCACATACAGGCGCAGGCAGCACATACGGGCGCAGGCAGCACACACAGGCGCAGGCAGCACATATGAGCGCAGACAGCACACACGGGCGCTGGCAGCACATACAGGCACAGGCAGCACATACAGGCACAGGCAGCACACACAGGCGCAGGCAGCACATACGGGCACAGGCAGCACACACAGGCACAGGCAGCACATACAGGCGCAGGCAGCACACACAGGCGCAGGCAGCACACACAGGCGCAGGCAGCACACACAGGCGTAGGCAGCACATACAGGCGCAGGCAGCACACACAGGCGCAGGCAGCACATACAGGCCCAAGCAGCACACACAGGCGCAGTCAGCACATACAGGCGCAGGCAGCACATACAGGCGCAGGCAGCACATACGGGCGCAGTCAGCACATACAGGCGCAGGCAGCACATGATGTTGCTGTCCGCATCTTTTGTGGTCCCATTGAAGTGAATGGGTCGGCATCCAATCCGGAAACAATGTGGATCGGATGTGGCCTTAATAAAGGGAAGCAGTCAGCAGTTTTATGCCCCTGTCTGAATGCAGCATACACTAGTGAGAGATTCCCTGAGCTGAAGCCTCTTTATATAACAGTCCCCACCGTTTTTCCACAATCTTGTATGGAACGGCTCGGGCGCTTGCATGTGGCGAGTACAGGTCAAGTGCGGCCATTAACAATAAACTGCAGGTCGTACCCACAGCTCAGCCGCAGATATGTGATAGCGCCCTTAGGGAGCATTCACACATGGAAGACTTTGTTCGTCTGATCGCGGTTGTTTAGGAGGGAAGCTCACGGAACTGATTTTCAGTTCTGGAAATTTTTGCAACGAAATCTGGCGTGTGTGTATTCCCCGGCTTCTCATGGTAGACGCGTCCCAAGTTCTCATTAGGCCTCATGCACACGACCGTTGTGTGCATCCGCGGCCGTTGTTCCGTTTTCAGTTTTTTTCCGCTGACCCGTTGACTTTCAATGGGTCTGTGAAAAAATCGGAAAATGCTCCGTTTGGCATCCGCGTCCGTGATCCGTGTTTCCAGTCCGTGAAAAAAATAGGACCTGTCCTATTTTTTTCACAGACAACGGTTCACGGACCCATTCAAGTCAATGGCTCCGTGAAAAATCACGGCTGCACACAAGATTGTCATCCGCGTCCGTGATCCGTGTCCGTGATCCGTGTCCGTTTTTTCCTATCATTTCAAAGGCAAACTTGACTTAGATTTTTTTGTTCATTTTTCATGTCCGTGGATCCTCCAAAAATCAAGGAAGACCCACGGAAGAAAAAACGGACACGGATCACGGAACAACGGAAACCGTTTTTGCGGGCAGCAAAAAAAAACGTCTGCGTGCATGAGGCCTTACATGTGCGCCCCCCCCCCCCTCCTTTTTCCAACGTGTTATCGATATCATAGGGTTTAATCCACACATTTTGGTGCAGAAAACCTGCAATAGACAAAATCTGCAAGGAATAGGCCTCATGCACACGGCCGTTGTTTTGGTCTGCATCCGAGACGCAGTTTTTGCGGCTTGGATGCGGACCCATTCACTTTAATGGGGCCACAAAAGATGCGGACAGCACTTTGTGTGCTCTCCGCATCCGTTGCTCGGTTCCCTGGTCCGCCCCAAAAATATAACCTGTCCTATTCTTGTCCGTTTTGTGGACAAGAATAGGCAGTTATATCAATGGCTGTCAGTACCGTTCCGCAAATTGTGGAGCGCACACGGACGCCATCTGTGTTTTGTGGATCTGCAATTCGCGGACCACAAAACACACAACGGTCGTGTGCATGAGGCCTTACCTGCAGATTTTGCTACAGATTTGCTATATATTTCCATGGCGGAAATCCGCAGCATAAATGGACAGGCTGCAGGGTTAAAATCTGCACCGCTGGTCAAGATCCCATGATGAAAAGTGTTTTTAGTGTGGATGAGATGCTGTGGAGGTCACTTATTAGGGCCACTGTGGATGTCACTGTTATGGGGGCACTGTGGATACTATTGTTATGGGGGCACTGTGGATGTCACTGTTATGGGGGCACTGTGGATACTATTGTTATGGGGGCACTGTGGAGGTCACTGTTATGGGGGCACTGTGGAGGTCACTGTTATGGGGGCACTGTGGATATCACTATTATGGGGGCACTGTGGATATTATTGTTATGGGGGCACTGTGGATTTCATTGTTATGGGGCACTGTGGATGTCACTTCTATGCGGGCATTGTGGATGTCACTGTTATGGGGGCACTGTGGATGTCACTGTTATGGGGGCACTGTGGATACTATTGTTATGGGGGCACTGTGGATGTCACTGTTATGGGGGCACTGTGGATATCACTATTATGGGGCACTGTGGATATCACTATTATGGGGGCACTGTGGATATTATTGTTATGGGGGCACTGTGGATGTCACTGTTATGGGGGCACTGTGGATGCCACTGTTATGGGGGCACTGTGGATGCCACTGTTATAGGGGCACTGTGGATATCACTATTATGGGGGCACTGTGGATATTATTGTTATGGGGGCACTGTGGATATTATTGTTATGGGGGCGCTGTGGATGTAACTGTTATGGGGGTGCTGTGGATGTCAATGTTATGGGGAACTGTGGATTTCACTATTATGGGGGGCACTGTGGATCTATTGTTATGGGGGCACTGTGGATATTATTGTTATGGGGGCGCTGTGGATGTAACTGTTATGGAGGCACTGTGGATGTCAATGTTATGGGGGCACTGTGGATGTCACTGTTATGGGGGCACTGTGGATTTCACTATTATGGGGGCACTGTGGATACTATTGTTATGGGGCACTGTGGATGTAACTGTTATGGAGGCACTGTGGATGTTAATGTTATGGGGGCACTGTGGATGTCACTGTTATGGGGGCACTGGGGATGTCACTGTTATTGTTATGGGGGCACTGTGGATGTCACTGTTATGGGGGCACTGTGGATGTCACTGTTATGGGGGCACTGTGGATGCCACTGTTATGGGGGGCACTGTGGATATTATTGTTATGGGGCACTGTGGAGGTCACTGTTATGGGGGCACTGTGGATGTCACTGTTATGGGGGCACTGTGGATATCACTATTATGGGGGCACTGTGGATATTATTGTTATGGGGGCACTGTGGATGTCACTGTTATGGGGGCACTGTGGATATCACTGTTATGGGGGCACTGTGGATGTCATTGTTATGGGGGCACTGTGGATGTCACTTCTATGCGGGCACTGTGGATGTCACTGTTATGGGGGCACTGTGGATGTCACTTCTATGCGGGCGCTGTGGATGTCACTGTTATGGGGGCACTGTGGATACTATTGTTATGGGGGCACTGTGGATGTCACTGTTATGGGGGCACTGTGGATATCACTATTATGGGGGCACTGTGGATATTATTGTTATGAGGGCACTGTGGATGTCACTGTTATGGGGGCACTGTGGATGCCACTGTTATGGGGGCACTGTGGATGTCACTGTTATGGGGGTACTGTGGATTTCACTATTATGGGGGCACTGTGGATACTATTGTTATGGGGCACTGTGGATATTATTGTTATGGGGGCGCTGTGGATGTAACTGTTATGGGGGTGCTGTGGATGTAACTGTTATGGAGGCACTGTGGATGTCAATGTTATGGGGGCACTGTGGATGTCACTGTTATGGGAGCACTGTGGATACTATTGTTATGGGGGCACTGTGGATGTCACTGTTATGGGGGCACTGTGGATTTCACTATTATGGGGGCACTGTGGATATTATTGTTATGGGGGCACTGTGGATGTCACTGTTATGGGGTCACTGTGGATGTCACTGTTATGGGGGCACTGTGGATGTCACTGTTATGGGGGGCACTGTGGATACTATTGTTATGGGGGCACTGTGGATGTCACTGTTATGGGGGCACTGTGGATGTCACTGTTATGGGGGCACTGTGGATGCCACTGTTATGGGGGGCACTGTGGATATTATTGTTATGGGGCACTGTGGAGGTCACTGTTATGGGGGCACTGTGGATATCACTATTATGGGGGCACTGTGGATATTATTGTTATGGGGGCACTGTGGATGTCACTGTTATGGGGGCACTGTGGATGTCACTGTTATGGGGGCACTGTGGATGTCATTGTTATGGGGGCACTGTGGATGTCACTTCTATGCGGGCACTGTGGATGTCACTGTTATGGGGGGCACTGTGGATGTCACTTCTATGCGGGCGCTGTGGATGTCACTGTTATGGGGGCACTGTGGATACTATTGTTATGGGGGCACTGTGGATGTCACTGTTATGGGGGCACTGTGGATATCACTATTATGGGGGCACTGTGGATATTATTGTTATGAGGGCACTGTGGATGTCACTGTTATGGGGGCACTGTGGATGGCACTGTTATGGGGGCACTGTGGATGTCACTGTTATGGGGGTACTGTGGATTTCACTATTATGGGGGCACTGTGGATACTATTGTTATGGGCACTGTGGATATTATTGTTATGGGGGCGCTGTGGATGTAACTGTTATGGGGGCGCTGTGGATGTAACTGTTATGGAGGCACTGTGGATGTCAATGTTATGGGGGCACTGTGGATGTCACTGTTATGGGAGCACTGTGGATACTATTGTTATGGGGGCACTGTGGATGTCACTGTTATGGGGGCACTGTGGATTTCACTATTATGGGGGCACTGTGGATATTATTGTTATGGGGGCGCTGTGGATGTCACTGTTATGGGGGCACTGTGGATGTCAATGTTATGGGGCACTGTGGATGTCAATGTTATGGATCACTGTGGATGTCACTGTTATGGGGCGCTGTGGATATCACTGTTATAAGGGCACTGTGGATGTCACTGTTATGTGGGCACTGTTGAAGTCACTGTTATGGGAGCACTGTGGATGTCACTGTTATGGGGCATTGTGGATATCACTGTTATGGGGGAACTGTGGAGGTCTCTGTTATGGGGGCACTATGGATGTCACTTTTGAGGGGGCACTGTGGATGTCACTGTTATGGGGGCACTGTGGATATTATTGTTTTGGGGGGACTGTGGAGGTCACTGTTATGGGGGCACTGTGGATACTATTGTTATGGGGCACTGTGGATATCACTATTATGGGGGCACTGTGGATATCACTGTTATGGGGGCACTGTGGATATCACTATTATGGGGGCACTGTGGATATCACTATTATGGGGGCACTGTGGATATCACTATTATGGGGGAACTGTGGATGTCAATGTTATGGGGTCACTGTGGATGTCATTGTTATGGGGGCACTGTGGATATCACTGTAATGGGGGCACTGTGGATGTCACTGTTATGGGGGCACTGTGGAGGTCACTGTTATGGGGGCACTGTGGAGGTCAGTGTTATGGGGGCACTGTGGATATCACTGTTATGGGGGCACTGTGGATGTCACTGTTATGGGGGCACTGTCGATGCCACTGTTATGGGGGCACTGTCGATGCCACTGTTATGGGGGCACTGGTGGATGTCACTGTTATGGGGGCACTCTGGATGTCACTGTTATGGGGGCATTGTGGATGTCACTGTTATGGGGGCACTGTGGATGTCACTGTTATGGGGGCACTGTGGATATCACTATTATGGGGCACTGTGGATATCACTATTATGGGGCACTGTGGATATCACTATTATGGGGGCACTGTGGATATTATTGTTATGGGGCACTGTGGATGTCACTGTTATGGGGGCACTGTGGATATCACTGTTATGGGGGAACTGTGGATGTCACTTCTATGAGGGCACTGTGGATGTCACTGTTATGGGGGCACTGTGGATGTCACTGTTATGGGGGCTCTGTGGATGTCACTGTTATGGGGCAGTGTGGAGGTCACTGTTATGGGGGTGCTGTGGATGTCACCGTTATGGGGGCACTGTGGATGTCACTGTTATGGGGGCAGTGTGGATATCACTATTATGGGGGCACTGTGGATATTATTGTTATGGGGGAACTGTGGATGTCACTGTTATGGGGGCACTGTGGATATCACTGTTATGGGGGCACTGTGGATGTCATAGTTATGGGGGCACTGTGGATGTCACTTCTATGCGGGCACTGTGGATGTCACTGTTATGGGGGCACTGTGGATGTCACTGTTATGGGGGCACTGTGGATGTCACTTCTATGCGGGCGCTGTGGATGTCACTGTTATGGGGGCACTGTGGATACTATTGTTATGGGGGCACTGTGGATGTCACTGTTATGGGGGCACTGTGGATATCACTATTATGGGGCACTGTGGATATTACTATTATGGGGGCACTGTGGATATTATTGTTATGGGGGCACTGTGGATGTCACTGTTATGGGGGCACTGTGGATGTCAATGTTATGGGGCACTGTGGATGTCACTGTTATGGGGCGCTGTGGATATCACTGTTATAAGGGCACTGTGGATGTCACTGTTATGTGGGCACTGTTGAAGTCACTGTTATGGGAGCACTGTGGATGTCACTGTTATGGGGCATTGTGGATATCACTGTTATGGGGGAACTGTGGAGGTCTCTGTTATGGGGGCACTATGGATGTCACTTTTGAGGGGGCACTGTGGATGTCACTGTTATGGGGGCACTGTGGATATTATTGTTTTGGGGGGACCGTGGAGGTCACTGTTATGGGGGCACTGTGGATACTATTGTTATGGGGGCACTGTGGATATCACTATTATGGGGGCACTGTGGATATCACTATTATGGGGGCACTGTGGATATTATTGTTATGGGGGCACTGTGGATATCACTATTATGGGGGCACTGTGGATATCACTATTATGGGGGCACTGTGGATATTATTGTTATGGGGAACTGTGGATGTCAATGTTATGGGGTCACTGTGGATGTCATTGTTATGGGGGCACTGTGGATATCACTGTAATGGGGGCACTGTGGATGTCACTGTTATGGGGGCACTGTGGAGGTCACTGTTATGGGGGCACTGTGGAGGTCAGTGTTATGGGGGCACTGTGGATATCACTGTTATGGGGGCACTGTGGATGTCACTGTTATGGGGCACTGTGGATACCACTGTTATGGGGGCACTGTGGATGTCACTGTTATGGGGGCACTGTGGATGTCACTGTTATGGGGGCATTGTGGATGTCACTGTTATGGGGGCACTGTGGATGTCACTGTTATGGGGGCACTGTGGATATCACTATTATGGGGCACTGTGGATATCACTATTATGGGGGCACTGTGGATATTATTGTTATGGGGGCACTGTGGATGTCACTGTTATGGGGGCACTGTGGATATCACTGTTATGGGGAACTGTGGATGTCAGTTCTATGCGGGCACTGTGGATGTCACTGTTATGGGGGCACTGTGGATGTCACTGTTATGGGGGCACTGTGGAGGTCACTGTTATGGGGGCAGTGTGGAGGTCACTGTTATGGGGGCGCTGTGGATGTCACCGTTATTGGGGCACTGTGGATGTCACTGTTATGGGGGCAGTGTGGAGGTCACTGTTATGGGAGCACTGTGGAGGTCACTGTTATGGGGGCACTGTGGAGGTCACTGTTATAGAGGCACTGTGGATGTAACTGTTATGGGGGCACTGTGGATGTCACTGTTATGGGGGCACTGTGGATATCACTGTTATGGGGGCGCTGTGGATATCACTGTTATGGGGGCGCTGTGGATATAACTGTTATGGGGGCACTGTGGATGTCACTGTTATGGGGGTACTGTGGATTTCACTATTATGGGGGCACTGTGGATACTATTGTTATGGGGCACTGTGGATATTATTGTTATGGGGGCACTGTGGATGTAACTGTTATGGGGGTGCTGTGGATGTAACTGTTATGGGGGTGCTGTGGATGTAACTGTTATGGAGGCACTGTGGATGTCAATGTTATGGGGGCACTGTGGATGTCACTGTTATGGGGGCACTGTGGATGTCACTGTTATGGGAGCACTGTGGATACTATTGTTATGGGGGCACTGTGGATATCACTGTTATGGGGGCGCTGTGGTTATCACTGTTATGGGGGCACTGTGGATGTCAATGTTATGGGGCACTGTGGATATCACTGTTATGGGGGCACTGTGGATGTCACTGTTATGGGGGTACTGTTGAAGTCACTGTTATGGGGCACTGTGGCTATCACTGTTATGGGGGAACTGTGGAGGTCTCTGTTATGGGGGCACTGTGGATATTATTGTTTTGGGGGGACTGTGGAGGTCACTGTTATGGGGGCACTGTGGATACTATTGTTATGGGGGCACTGTGGATATCACTATTATGGGGGCACTGTGGATATTATTGTTATGGGGGCACTGTGGATATCACTATTATGGGGGCACTGTGGATATCACTATTATGGGGGCACTGTGGATATTATTGTTATGGGGGCACTGTGGATGTCACTGTTATGGGGGCACTGTGGATATCACTGTTATGGGGGAACTGTGGATGTCACTTCTATGCGGGCACTGTGGATGTCACTGTTATGGGGGCACTGTGGATGTCACTGTTATGGGGGCACTGTGGAGGTCACTGTTATGGGGGCAGTGTGGAGGTCACTGTTATGGGGGCGCTGTGGATGTCACCGTTATGGGGGCACTGTGGATGTCACTGTTATGGGGGCAGTGTGGAGGTCACTGTTATGGGAGCACTGTGGATGTCACTGTTATGGGGGCACTGTGGATGTAACTGTTATGGGGCACTGTGGATGTAACTGTTATGGGGGCACTGTGGATGTCACTGTTATGGGGGCACTGTGGATGTAACTGTTATGGGGGCACTGTGGATGTCACTGTTATGGGGGCACTGTGGATATCACTGTTATGGGGGCGCTGTGGATATCACTGTTATGGGGGCGCTGTGGATATCACTGTTATGGGGGCGCTGTGGATATCACTGTTATGGGGGCACTGTGGATGTCACTGTTATGGGGGCACTGTGGATATCACTGTTATGGGGGCGCTGTGGTTATCACTGTTATGGGGGCACTGTGGATGTCAATGTTATGGGGCACTGTGGATATCACTGTTATGGGGGCACTGTGGATGTCACTGTTATGGGGCACTGTGGCTATCACTGTTATGGGGGAACTGTGGAGGTCTCTGTTATGGGGGCACTATGGATGTCACTTTTGAGGGGCACTGTGGATGTCACTGTTATGGGGGCACTGTGGATATTATTGTTTTGGGGGGACTGTGGAGGTCACTGTTATGGGGGCACTGTGGATACAATTGTTATGGGGGCACTGTGGATATCACTATTATGGGGGCACTGTGGATGTCACTGTTATAGGGGCACTGTGGATATCACTGTTATGAGGGCACTGTGGAGGTCACTCTCCTGACATGTCTGTATTAGTAACAATTTTTATCCCCCATGTAATAACCATTGTTATGACTCTCCTCTGCCAGCAGTCTGCAATAAAGTTCCATCTGGGTGTTACTGGGAAGGGGGGGGGGGGGGGGGGTCCCTGCACAGTCTCATACTGGCAGCACTGATTGGATAGTGTCAGACTGTACAGTGACACATCCCCAACTTGTACCACCCAGATGGACCTTTAATTATAAACTGCTAGCAGGAATCATAAAGGAACGGCACATCTTAGTCATAGATGAAGAGATGCTCCAGAATGATTATATGCAAGTAGTCAGAGAGGTATCACAAAGAGTATGGACAGGATTTTTTTTCAGGGTGGGACTTTTTAAAATTGCTGTGGATTTTTTGTGTTTATTTTATTTTTTCTTTAAATCGCAGCAAACACCACTAAAGAAAGTGGTGAAAAATAAAAAACCTCACTTTTTACCAACTTTTTTTCAGCGGCAAAATGTATGCGTGTAGACATGGGGTTGCTTCTGCAGCGGGCGCATGGATTTTTTAAAAATTTTCATTGGCAGGCTCCATTCCAGTCAATGGCACAGTCACAGAACTCTACCCTGATAACCAACAGGTTGTGTTAGGAGTCGGGTGCGGTAATTGCTATTCATGCAGTTGTCTCCACCTGCGCTGACTCCGGATCACTCCGTACCTGTAGATCACCACTCCATCCCTTCTTACGTCATTTCTCCAGCCAACCACCCCCCCCACTCCCTCTCCATTAACTCCTTTTCCTTCTCTGACCCCACATCCCCTCACCCCTCCTTTCTGCAATCCCTTCTTCCACCTAATCCCTCCTTCTCCACAGCTCCCTTTTTCCACAGTCCCCCCCCCCCCCCCACAGTCCTCCTCTCCATCGCATCCTCCCTTCTTTTCCTTCATGTCTCTTCTCCTCGGCGCTGCCTCTGAGCCGCTGGATAATCCTGAAGGAAGACGCTGCTCTGCCTCATTGTCTCCTCTCTTCGCCCCTTCCGCATTATTCGCAGCCCCCCCCTCCACCAGATGTGCTGGGGCTGCTGCATTTAGGAGGCGACGTCTGTGACATGACACCAGGGGCAGAAGAATGAAGCATGGAAGAGAAAGAAAGAGAAGACACGGACTATCCCCCGGCTTATTCTTGTAGACGAGGAGGAGGAAATCCTAGGAACAAGTCCAAGCACTTAGGAGCCATGCACTGAGATACGGAAAGGTAACGCAAGTCCACGTTTCCAATTCCGCTTCGTACCCCCGATCATCAGTCATTCCGCTCGACAACCCACCGGCTTCTCATGGTAGACGCGTCCCAAGTTCTCATTACATGTGCGCCCCCCCCCCTTTCCTTTTTCCAACGTGTTATCGATATCATAGACGCTACTCATAGAGAAGTGACGTGAAGCCCTGTCACTTGTCACGGCGGGACGAGAAGGGTTAACGACGCAATTACTTCCTCCCTAACGAAATCCAGGGTGCAAATTCTATTTATTCTGTAAGGCTTTTTGCATCTAATGCAATGCTGCATCACGGTGAGGGTAGGGGGGAGTGAGCTGCATCAATCTGCCCGGGGAGTTGGATGGAGTGTATGGACGAGGTATGGAGCAGCGTATACCTTGCAGTGGTAGACTGGCGGCTTGGTAATGAGCAATCCCCCCCCCCCCCCAGTCCTCGAGCGGCGAGTAATGAGTCTATGTCTGGTCAGGAATGTGTGCTCTCTGGTGACATTGAGCGGCAGGTGGACAGGCCCAGGGAGAGCTGCACCAGCTCAGGGGGCTTCTCCTGCCCCCTCCAGAATGGATGATTTCCCTGTCATTAGTTACTAAGCAGAGATGGACATGGAAGGGACATGAGAAGAAAGCCTAATGAATGGAAGGCTCCAGCTCCCTGGCCGAAGGAGCTGGGACTTCTAGAAGGAGACAAATTGTAATTATTGGATTGTGTTTCACAGCAGACAGGGTGGGCCAAATGGTAATCTGCCTTGTGTCGGCTCTCGGGGGCTACAGAGCCCGGGGGTGGGGGACTACTACTCCAAATATACATCGATGAGAGTGAAGAACACTATCTAGCTATTATCTAACTATCCTTTATCTATCTTTCTAGCTATCTGTTTGTCTGTCTTATCTATCTATCATCTATCTATTATCTATCTATTTATCTATCTATCTATCTAATTATCTATCTATCTATCTATCTATCTATTATCTATCTTTCTATCTGTTTGTTTGTCTGTTCTATCCATCTATCTTTCTATCTACCCTCTATCTATCCATTATCTATCTATCTATCTATCTATCTATCTTTCTATCTTTCTATCTACCCTCTATCTATCCATGATCTATCTATCTTTCTATCATCTATTTATCTATCTATCTATCTTTCTATTTATCTATCTATCTATCTATCTATCTATCTGTTTGTCTGTCTCATCTATCTATTATCTATCTATCATCTATCCTTTATCTATCTTTCTATCTGTTTGTTCTATCTATCATCTAATATATCTATCTATCTATCTATCTATCTATCTATCTATCTATCCTCTATCTATCTAGCCTCTATCTATCCATTATCTATCTATCTATCTATCTATCTATCCATTATCTATCTATCTATCCATTATCTATCTATCTATCTATCTTTCAATCCATTATCTATCTATCTATCTATCTATCTATCTATCTATCCATTATCTATCTATCTATCTATCTATCTATCTATCTATCTATCTATCCATTATCTATCTATCTATCTATCTATCTATCTATCTATCTATCTATCTATCATCTATCCTTTATCTATCTATCTATCCATTATCTATCTATCTATCCTCTATCTATCTATCTATCTATCCATTATCTATCTATCTATCTATCTATCTATCTATCTATCTATCTATCATCTATCCTTTATCTATCTATCTATCTATCTATCTATCCTTTATCTATCTATCTATCTATCTATCTATCTATCTATCCATTATCTATCTATCTATCTATCTATCTATCTATCCATTATCTATCTATCATCTATCTATCTATCTATCTATCTATCTATCTATCTATCTATGTCCTATCTATCATCTATCTATCTATCATCTATCTATCTATCTATCTATCTATCTATCTATCTATCTATCTATCCTCTATCTATCTATCTATCCTCTATCTATCTATCTATCTATCTATTCTCTATCTATCTCATATCTATCTATAGATGTAGTCAAGCTAAAATTGACTCTGATATCACGGCACAGTGTTATCTCGTAACAAAAGCCATTGAAATCCATTGAAAAGGTAAATTAACATTTTCTTGCCATTGTTTACTTACCTAATGACCCTCCCAGTGTAGCTCGGCTACATCTGTATCTAATCCATCCCGTATACATATATATCCACGCAGACGCAGCGATACATATATCTTCTGTGCACATCCTGCAGACTGGGAATACAGGTGTGCAGGTTCTCCTTGGAATGTCCTTTCATGGGGGTTTCTACCCCTAAATACATATATACATTACTATCATTTCCTAAACAGGGTTCAGATCGGCAAGCCATTGGGCACTGTTGCCCCCAAAACAATCTGGGGTGATAAGAGAGCGCCCGCTTGTCATAGGCAGGTATCCCGGTTCTCGTTACAGTGTAGTTTTAATTCTTTTCATGCTTATTTATTTATTGTATGCACTTATATACCGCTACTATATTCCGCAGCGCTTTCCAGACATTATCATGCACCTAAATACCCATGAGACACTTATGGTGTCTTAAAAAGGGGTTGAATCGGTGCCTCTAAAATCAGCGAGCTCCTATTAGGTACTATTACCCCCATGTCTAGGGCAGTTAAAGAGCGCCCCCTATGTTTATTGAAGGGAGTATGTAGGGGGTCGGTCGAATGATCCTGGTGACTTGCCAGAGGGGACGTTATTTCTTACATAAAGCTTGTGCCTTGTTATATGCTCCTGTGCCCAGCCGTGCGCTTGGGAGCTACAGCGCCAACTAGTGGAGCCCTATTCTAAAATTCTAGCAGGCAGACCCCCTATAATTGGGTTTTCCAGTTTTAGGATTCAGTGACCTGTCAGGGATCGCCACCAATGCCAGGAATAACGAGGTAAGAGTGCAGCCGTATTGATGGCGTTGGTAACGTCTGATCCAATGGGGTATGTACTAACACTCACCTCCTGGGCACAGTTGGCGGCATTAGCACCCCCATCCCTAGGATCCCTTTACATTACCTTATATTTGAGAGGCCGATTCGATCTTTGATACTATTTTATACTATATGTTTGATACTGTAAATGACTTTCCCGCCTTTGTGCTGACGTGACGAAAGTACTGAAAAAGTGCTGCAAGCGAGGGGCGTACTCGTGCAAGATGTGCGCGGCGTTTACGCCAGCAGCCGCTGAAAAGGTGGCCCCGGCACGCAGGGTGCAACCACAGACAACGCGAGCCTCCTGTACACGCATCTCATGCGACCGTCATGTGAAGACTGGTCTACGGCGGGATGTGAGCAGCAGCGGGTGCAGCCAGCCTCACGGATGTGTCTCATCCCACCGCTCTGGCCGTCCCAGCTTCCATTCATGTGCACGTTCCAGCCGTGCAGAAAGAGAGATTGCTGCCATGCAAATTACGGAGTGACATTTAGAAAGTCATTTGTGAAATGATAATTGGAAACGTGATTTCTCTGGCTGTTCTCGTGGATCTCGGCAGCGCGCGCTCTTCCTGTTTTGCGACGTGTTTCGCTCTTTCTTACGCATTCTGCACCAGGGCCTGAGCATGAATATTCATCGAATCCCATTGTAGTTGAGTGTAAATGATGAGATGTAAAGAAAAGTCCAGACCAAAACTGAAATTCCGCTACGTGCGCAGGTTATTTTTTTAAAGATGACAGTAAAATGCATTGAAATAGGAAAATATATGTGTGAATGAAGCCGTCACTGTTTTCCGCCAGTGCTGTGTACTTTTAGGGGTCGTCTAACACCCCACTACATGCATTTAACGTAGCTTGCAATGGTATGTCATCGGCACATTACCGCCACACTTCCTTATTCTCCCGCCTACTCCAGCAATGACGCGTTAACATGACATGTGACCGCTGCAGCCAATCACTGTCTGTGTTGGTGAGCTCTCGACAATGCATAAGGTGATTGGCTGTAGAGGTCACATGTTGTGTCAACAGTGCATCCCTAAAGCCACACCTCCCAAATGTCCCTCATTTAAACCTAAGTCCCTCTTTGCTCCTTAAAGGGGTTGTCCAACAAAACATATTCTACATTTTTCAAATCAGCACCTGGATCTGAATACTTTTGCAATTGCATTTAATTTGAAATTTAGTATAGCCACAGAGTTATTCAATGAAATGTATCTGTATAGCGCCACCTGATGTTTTTTTCCTTATTTCTTTGTTCAATTCGCTGAATTGGCCGCACATGCTTAGTTTCATCCTTCAACTGCCTCCTGAGTTGTGATAGGGAGAGCTGAGACACGCCCCCTGAGCTGTGATAGGGAGAGCTGAGACACGCCCCCTGAGCTGTGATAGGGAGAGCTGAGACACGCGCCCTGAGCTGTGATAGGGAGAGCTGAGACACGCCCCCTGAGCTGTGATAGGGAGAGCTAAGACACGCCCCCTGAGCTGTGATAGGGAGAGCTGAGACACCCCCCTGAGCTGTGATAGGGAGAGCTGATACACACCCCCTGAGCTGTAATAGGGAGAGCTGAGACACCCCCCTGAGCTGTGATCGGGAGAGCTGAGACATGCCCCTGAGCTGTGATAGGGAGAAACCTGCAGTAGAAAGGACACACCCCCTGCGCTGATGACTTAGGTTTGGTTCCTACCTGTATATTAGCCCTCAGCTTCTATATATATATTTTTTTTACTTATTTGATGCAATTTTGACTTTAAAATGTCTATAATTAGAAGATCTAAAGGGTATTCCAGAACAAAAAAAAAACTGTCCCAGGAGCTGTACATGCACAAGAAAACCCTCCAAAAAAAACTAAAACCCTGCGATCCGCGTGGCGCTGCAGTTCTGATGGAGCTGGGTCCCCGCTGCACTTCCTGCTACTGTCTCGACATGGCGGGAAATGGCTGTGAATGCTGCTCAGTAAAATAACTGGTTGCAGCCATGACCTGCCTCAGCCAGTGAGTGATTGGATCTTTCACATCAGCTGTACGTGTCCCTCTTTAACCATCCAAAAAGTTTGGTGGTATGCCTAGAGCATTAGGTATAGAGACCGGAAGGGCACACCAGAGTGATAGGGGCAGAGTAAGGTAAGTATTACTCCTTTTTTATTCTTATGACGATGTATGCTCTTTCCAAAAAAATTCAGAGGGTTAGATGACCTCTTTACCCCTTCCCAACGTCCATTGTACATGTTTAAAAATGGTGCCTTGCTGGATTATACTATGTTGGCTTTGCTAAAAAAAAACTTTAATTTAAAATAAAGGTGGTGCCTGCTCAGCACTTTTTACACAGCCGGCAAAGTCAATGATTGGAGACAACTCTAATCATGGACATTGAACTGCAGTACTCACATGCCATGGTCAATTGCAACCATAGCATGTGAGGGCTCATTTATCCGGAAGTGGGGCTGCTTCTGGTGAATGTACATACCCCCTGGCGACTAGAAGGCTCCATGGCCTGCCATAGTAAAGTTTCTATAGAGCCTATAGAATAAAAAGTGATGAAAAAGTTATATGTGCCCCCAAAATGGTATGAATAAAAATTCCAGATCGCCTTGCCAAAAAGAGCCTTCACGCAGCTCAATAGACGAATATAGCAAAAAGTTATGGGCGCCAATTCTTTTTTCTCTTTGAAACATAATACATAAATTGGGTATTGTTGTAATCATACTGACCTGCAGAATAACGGTAACCTGTCATTGTTGTAACCACACCGTGATCGCATGTCAACTTAATGGTGCAAATAGAAAGTATAACCTGTCCCTCAAAAAACAAGCCCCCATACGCCTGTTTGAACAGAAAAATAAAAAACGGTTATGGCTCTTGAAAGACAGGATGGGAAAAACTAAAATGGAAAGTGGTTGCGTCCAAAAGGGGTTAATGGCTAGAGGCAGAAAGTAGAGGCATCTTCTCCTTCTGGGAGCTTCCTGGGGGACATTGCCTATAATCCTGCCCAATCACCTTTTCGCACTGTACCTGTTGAGCACTCCTGATCTAGAGCCCTATGTACAGATGTAGTAGAGTTAACACTCATGCTTTATGAGACGTGTTATCTAAACTAAATGCGTTAAGCAAACGCCTTCAATTGCTTTTCAATGGCTTTTGTTTCAAGATTAACACGATGAGTTAAGAAATTTGAGTTAAGAGTTTGAGTGTTAACCCTGCTACATCTGTATAATAAAAAAACTTCCAAATTCAAAGTATGACTTTTTTAAAAAATAAATAAATATGCACTCGGACAATATCATAAGCCCTGCTATACGGCACATGTTTTAGGCTCTGGTCTCATCTGTGACTGATGCGCCATTTGTATCGGAAGCCACGATGCTTTGACAGATTGACTTATGACGGGATCCATTGGACTCCATCTGGGTGTCCACCATGTGACGGATCTGTCACGTCGTTGCGATGGCAAATCAAATGTGATGAGGCTCCGCGACACGGATGTGAACACGGCCTTACTGGTATCACAGGAATAGCCGCTTACAGTCAGCAGCTCTCCGTAGTCTTAGTCATCCAGTGACCCTTAGGTTCAGAAGCAATTTACTCTCTACAGAACAACAACCTCCATGCTTTATAGGCTCAAAGACATGGCGTGAACATAAAATCCAATAGTAGGGTAAAAAAAAGTCCATTTCGGAAAGACTCTGTAACTTAACTCGAGGACTGCTGTCTATTTTATATGCGTTTTGCTTGAATTTCTCATTGATTAAATTCTACGTTCAATTCTTTTCTTCTCAGGCTTGTCGGGAACCCTTGTGAATTTACCTTATATTGCCGCTTTCATACTAGCATGTCTGTTAAGGTGTGGGTTTAAGAAATGATTTCCCACTTCAAATGTTCTAAGATGAAGTGTTTCCTTAAAAGAATTCTTAAAAGGAATGTGTCATTAGAAAATTACCTATTGCTTTTCTGTTAAGTATATTTTTTAAAGAGGATCTGTCAGCAGTTTTATGCCGTCATTTAGTTCAAATCCCTGTGGAGCAGCTCCAGCAGGGTCCGAGTGCTGGAATCCCCCGCCGTCCTCCATCTGATTGACAGGTCTCTTCCCATACTGTGTACAGGGAGAAAGACGTCTTTCAAAAAAGGTTGGGGAAACTCAGAAAATACGAGGACTCCACAGAGCATGTTCATCAATGAGAGGACTCTGCAGTGACCTAGCGGATCACTGCTAAAGAGTTAAATGTTGTGATTTATTGCCTAAGCGCTCTAATGTTAAAGTATTCTCTTATCCTAATGGTGATGTATAGGCAGGAAATCGTTAAATCGCAGCTTTTTAGTGCATGTGCTTGAGTGAAGGGCTAGTTTCACCCCTGGTTAGAGAGTCTTAGCTGAGCAGGCCTAGAGCGAGGACATGCTTTTGGTGAGCTGCAGACAACTAAGCCTAGTCAAGTGAACCTTTAGCAACTGAACTAAGAGACTACCCCTAAGAGAATGGACATTTCAGATGGTTGAGAACCCAGGCCATGCTGGATACAGACAGTAAGGTAACGCTTGTTTATGGCAAAGGACTTACTGCATTGTGGAAACCATTAATTGCCTCTGGCTCCTGCCACACTTTAGAGGTGGATTGGCCATTTGGTCTAAGATCCGCACCCCTCAGACTGGGAATTGCAGAATGTGTTAATGAGAATGGAATTGTAAATCTGTCATTATTTGGGAAGATTGTGAAGTGTTTCTAGAGAGAGAATCAGGGAAGACTACTGCCACCATTGCTACTGTCTATACACAACTATTGGGAAAAGCCTCCTCTGTAATATATCTCATAACTGCCTACTTCTGCTACGTCTACTGCAACTCCCATCATCTATACAGTAAAGAGAGGCTATATTTATTGCAACCAAATGGGCCTGGTCATTTACTCCACCTTCCCTCCTGCCTTGCACCCTGCCAACCATCCACCGTCAAGGACACCCCAACTACCACCAGGCAGGACCCCCAATACCGGGGTGTGCCCCAAGGGAAGAAAAAGTGTGCCCCACCATTCACTGTATGGCCCAGGGAGCGTCAGTGTAAGGACTGCCACTGTGAGAGCTACCACCCCCATTATTGTCACTACGGCAACCACTCTTTTCCTCCACTTTCGCCTCCTAGGCTTGCTGTAACTCCAGCGCTTAGGACTCAGGATTTTAAGAAGCTGACTGGATCAAAAAAAGAGTGACCTTAAAGGGGTTCTCCGTGAGTTAAGAAAATTAAAATCTTAATTCCTGGAGAACCCCTTTAAATTTTATTCCATAATTAATTATGAATTATCCTGTCCTCAGTTAGGACAACATAGAGATGGTGACAGTCCCTGTTTAACAATTTTTGGTCATTTTTAAAACTTTCCACGTCACTAAAATTTATTTTAGGATTTATTTTCATTTTTCACAGCATAATAGGCTGGCGCTTCCTGTTCTGTAGAGAACACTGATTGTTCACCACTTTGTGATGGGAGCATCCGGGTTCTAGGTGCTACTGGAAAGGAGTTAAGTGAGTTAAACGGGTAACATATAGTACAAGGAATCCTCCCGGAGCGCCCAGTGCTGGTTCAATTCAGATGAATATCATACGACATAGCCTCTGCAGCTATGTCAGCGTGCGCCATAAAATATTCATGCGCTGTGAAATATATGCTGTTTCTTATGCTAATCCACATAAGAATGAACACACACCATAGTCTCCACGGGAAGCTTGTTACATAAAGCCGCATATACTATCTCCTCAGAGGTTTCTATTTCTGGAGCTCCTTTCTAGATGCCCCCAGACCTGCCATTAGTATCATGGACAAGCATGCATCTGGAGGTACGTAGCCCGTAGGAGATGGCATGAGTAGCCTAGAGTCCCAATTACCGTTGTCTAAGTAACCACAGCACACAGAAGTGCGTATTAAAGCTATATTTCCCATTATTTATCCATCCGGCAAACAAATACACCGTTTCGATCTACTCCCTGGACCTTGAAGCTTCCTCCAGAGGAGCAATCGCCATTGACTCTGCTCGCTAGCTCTCCAAGCCATGAACAAGGTTCAGGGAGTAGATCGAAACATTGGCAGAGGTTGTATTTGTTTGCTGGATGGATGAACAAAGGAAAGTATATCAGTGATTAGAAACAGTTCTTAGAGAACAATACTTGTAAATCGTCCTACCACTGAGCACCAGACACACCAAGAATTAAGTGTGCCCACCATCATCTTATTAAAGAGTCCCAATTTCTACCTACCTCCCAAAATCAAAGAGAAACACAAATGGTTCACTGCATAAAAAAATCTATTTTGTTCCTGGAGATCCATGCCCTTGAATAATTTTAATTTACACAACAGAACAAAAATCATCATCAATTTTAGTACAAGATGGCACCAAATGATAAAATAATTATACAAGGTGAGCTTGAATATGCAGATAGGAGCCAGATAGACGCTTTCTGCATCAGTATGGTGAAGATCCATTCCCCAAGTCACAGCAGTCCAGTCCCATTCATGGCTGAGATTGAAATACCTGTCATATGTGGTGGCCAGCGGTGGACGGAGATATCGAAAAAGCGGAGCGGGCTGTACTGTGCCATTTCCATTGCTCCCACAGATGTGAATGGGAATTATAGAAACATTTTAGCATAGCCCACTAATGTGTTCTTGTGTCTCTGGGCACCCCTGGCCACTCCATACGATGGGTATGACTGAGATGGAAGAACCCCTTTAAAAAGCAAAGATCGACAAATGGATTTGGGTTAGAGATGAGCGAATTTATTGAAATTCATTTTGTGTCCAATTTGGCGAATTTATAAAAGAAAATAGGTTCGGACCCCAATCAATTCTACACGAATCGAATATGCTTTGATTGGCCTGAAAATTGTTTTATGATACTCTGACATCTCCTAGGTCTATTTTTATGAAAAGATGTTATCTCTTTTTGCTAATTTTTTATGACTTTTTGCTCTTTCTCCCCCCTCTTAAGCTCTCGAATGCAATGACAGTAATAGAAAATAATATCAGAGTGACACTGACATACATAGCTATGGGTAAATGCATGGTTGACAGTGTTAACGAACAGCGTGTTTACAAATATACTGCACCGTCACATGTGTTATGCTTTTTCATATTAGAAAGCTTCCAAAAATTGTTCTGTATTGCTGGGGTCAAATGCCCAAAATACACACATGACTTATTGTCATAAGAAACAGTGGCTTGTTCTGCACAAGCATCCAAAAATTCTATGTTAACAGGGGCAGAATGGCTGTCCATATTTATACACATACAAGTGTTAAATTGTCATAAGAAGCAGTGGCTTGTTGTGAACAAGCCTGGAAAAATTCTCCCTTTTAATTGGGAGCAGGAGCAGTACAGTTCGGATGTGGAAAGGGTAGGATAATAGTGGGAAGTGGCCACAATAGTAGAGGCAGCAGTAGCAGCACAGCATGGAACAAACAAGGCGGTAGATGTGTGTAGCAGTAGATGTGTGTAGTAGTAGGTGGGTATAGTAGTAGTAGTAGTGGTGACTGAGTAGCGGTAATGGCAGTGGCAGAAGGGGTAGTGGAAGTGGCAGTAGTGGGATTAGCAGCACGGAGTAGCAGATGCTGTCAGTAGCAGAAGCCATACTGTACAAAATATGATTGAAGGCAGGCCAACAGCAACAGTGGTATGATGACAGCACCAGCAGCCATACATTATGAAACATGATGGTAGGCAGGCAGACAGCACCAGTGGCATGATCGCGGCATCAGCATCAGCCATACATTATGAAACATGATGGTATGCAGGCAGACAGCACCAGTGGCATGATCGCGGCATCAGCATCAGCCATACATTATGAAACATGATGGTAGGCAGGCAGACTGTGGCAGTGGCATGATAATACACTGTCAGCAAGGGCAGATCTATTAATCAGCCTCAGCTGCAGGAGTGTGAAAAGTCTCATGGATCCATGCCTTGTTCATTTTGACAAAAATTATGTTTTGTACGCTGGTGGAGGACAACTTTGTTTAGGTGTCATGATACCCCCTGCCACGCTGAAAACCTTCTCTGAGATGCCACTAGAGGCTGGACAAAGCAGAACAGAGAGAACATACTGAGCCAGTTCAGGCCACTCTTCCAATCTGCCTGCACAGAAGTCCATAGGGTCAGGGAACACTGTATACGCCAGAAAAAGGCCATAGTCCAGGTAGGACTGAATCTGGGTGTTGAGACAGTATGTTTCCGTTTGGTGATTTCCATCAGCCCAGATTGGCACATGAAAAATTTACTCCATCATGTTGATAATACTGAATTGGCTGCTGCTGTGGCTTCTGATACTTGTGGTAAGTGGCGGGAGGTGGTTGACTTTGCGGGGGGCAAAGAGGAAAGGGGGACCTCCTGGTCAGACACACGGAAGGCAGGCATCTGCTTGCTGAAAGCTGTGGCATGCGTACACAGTAAGTAATTTGGCCTCCCTTTCTGCAACAGGAAGACATTTCCTAATTTTACTTTGATAGTGGCTATCCAGTAATCATCAGACCGCTTTATGTGAATGATATGCCTGTCGCTGCGTAAGCATGCCTGTGGACCCAATTGCAAGTGTGTTTTCCGTAATTTAAAGACAGAGGCACAAACACAGTGAGCACTCTTATTGACAATTTACTTTGGGAAGAATACAGAGTTTGCAGTGAAATGTCTTTGAACTATTATGTCTTTAATATCACTGGTGCAACAATGAAATGTTTGTACTAAATTGTTTATGAAATACATGGTCTGATTCAGTAATATGTCTGCTAACACGGATATAACGATGCAGTGTTTTTGCTGTAAAATATCTTTAAACTATCCGTTCAATATCACGGGTATAAAAATTGAATTATTGCAGTAAATTGCTTTTGCTATAAAGCAACAGGTTTAATAACATGGATATAATTAAAAAAAATTGCTCGGCGTTTGCAGCAGAATGCTATTAGGATGCTGTGCTGGGAATAAATCTATATATGAACTTGAGGTATTCACATACAGAAAGAAAAAGTTTTTAGTTTTTTTTTACCTTGCGGGGGATTTTGGTGTGAGGATATGCCAGGCTAAGCTGTGTTAGGCTACTTTCACACTTGCGGCAGAGAGATCCGGCAAGCAGTTCCGTCGCCGGAACTGCCTGCCGGATCAGGCAAAATGTATGCTAACTGATGGCATTGGTAAGATCTGATCAGTCTTAAAAATGCCTGATCAGTCGAAAAAATGCATTGAAATGCCGGATCCGTCTTTCCGGTGTCATCCGGCAAAACGGATCCGGCATTTATTTTTTTAACCTTTTTTTCAGTCTGCGCATGCGCAGAACGGAAGGACGGATCCGTAATTCCGGTATTCTGAATTCCGGATCCGGCACTAATACATTCCTATGGGAAGAAATGCCGGATCCGGCGTTCAGGCAAGTCTTCAGTTTTTTTCGCCGGAGATAAAACCGTAGCATGCTGCGGTTTTATCTTTGTCCTGATCAGTCAAAACAACTGAACTGAAGACATTCTGATGCAAACTGAACGGATTGCTCTCCATTCAGAATGCATGGGGATAAAACTGATCAGTTATTTTCCGGTATAGAGCCCCTGTGACGGAACTCTATGCCGGAAAAGAAAAACGCTAGTGTGAAAGTACCCTTAAGCACAGTGTGACCAACCCCTCCCTCAAAGATTTCCCTGATCAAATTCCCTAAAATCTACCGAGTTATATCTCTCTATCTCTCCCTATAGTGTTCCTAGTGTTGAGCATACTGTTTGATTTCTTCTGGGCAACAATCAACCTCAAAATTCATCTTCAGTGGAGAAACTGCACAGGCAGTGGCTAAATAACCTAAAGTGTCATCCAGTGTATTTAGTGTCGGACTGGGGTCGCTAGGGTCCACCGGTTGAACTGACTTTGGGGGCCCACCCAACAGTTGCATGCAAATATTGCTAGTTCATTCTTAGGCCTTTAGGACACAGCAATTTTTCAAAGCATTCCAAGACGAATAACTTTTTAAATAGTAAAACCACTATCGTTATATGGCTTTTTTATTGCATGAATAGTGCAGTGTAAATAACATTATTATGAACTTTGTATAGTTTATTTCATATTTCACTAATTTTGGACATTAAAAGCGTGTTTTACGGAGAAATGGTAATTTTTATGTCTGCATTCCAAGAGCCATAACTTTATTTTTCTGTCAGTATAACGGAATAAGGGCTTGTTTATTTGCAGGATGAGTTACAGTTTTTGTTACCAGCATTTTGAGATACATATAAGTTACTGATTGTCTTTGATTAGGGGAATATTGCTAAAAAGGAGTACATTTTAGTAAAGTTAATGCCATGCAACATATCCATATAATATACACACACATTATCTATATAATCTCAAGCTGCTACTTACTGTAGATATGTTAACAGAATTAAGCCCAGCAATAAGATACGCTAAGATATGGGAACAGAAATAAGCTTTACACATAGATACGGCAGAAGAGCCAAGACCCAGTAATAGAACCAAGCTCAGTACTGACATACGATATCTGAACCAAGCTGACCACTAAGAAATGTTAACAGAACCATGCTCAGAACTATTATACCATAACACTGCGATGGTTAACCTCCGGCACTCCAGCTGTGGTAAAACTACAACTCCCAACATGCATACTTGCTTGGCTGTTCTCAGAACTCCATAGAAATGAATAAAGCATGCTAAGAGTTGTAGTTTCACCACAGCTGGAGTGCCGGAAGTTAGCCATCACTGCACTAACAGATGGTAACAGAACCAAGCTCTGTGCATAGACACTGTAACAGAACCAAGCTCTGTGCATAGACACTGTAACAGAACCAAGCTCTGTGCATAGAGAGACGGTAACAGAACCAAGCACTGTGCATCGACACGGTAACAGAACCAAGCTCTGTGCATAGAGAGACGGTAACAGAACCAAGCTCTGTGCATAGATACAGTACAGAACCAAGCGCTGTGCATAGATACGGTAACAGAACCAAGCTCTGTGCATAGACACGGTAACAGAACCAAGCTCTGTGCATAGATACAGTAACAGAACCAAGCTCTGTGCATAGATAAGGTAACAGAACCAAGCTCTGTGCATAGACACGGTAACAGAATCAAGCTCTGTGCATAGACACGGTAACAGAACCAAGCTCTGTGCATAGATACAGTAACAGAACCAAGCTCTGTGCATAGATACGGTAACAGAACCAAGCTCTGTGCATAGATATGGTAACAGAACCAAGCTCTGTGCATAGACACTGTAACAGAACCAAGCTCTGTGCATAGACACAGTAACAGAACCAAGCTCTGTGCATAGATACGGTAACAGAACCAAGCTCTGTGCATAGACACGGTAACAGAACCAAGCTCTGTGCATAGACACGGTAACAGAACCAAGCTCTGTGCATAGATATGGTAACAGAACCAAGCACTGTGCATAGATACGGTAACAGAACCAAGCTCTGTGCATAGATACGGTAACAGAACCAAGCTCTGTGCATAGATATGGTAACAGAACCAAGCTCTGTGCATAGATACGGTAACAGAACCAAGCTCTGTGCATAGACACGGTAACAGAACCAAGCTCTGTGCATAGACACGGTAACAGAACCAAGCTCTGTGCATAGACACGGTAACAGAACCAAGCTCTGTGCATAGACACGGTAACAGAACCAAGCTCTGTGTATAGATATGGTAACAGAACCAAGCTCTGTGCATAGACACGGTAACAGAACCAGGCTCTGTGCATAGATACGGTAACAGAACCAAGCTCTGTGCATAGACACGGTAACAGAACCAAGCTCTGTGCATAGACACGGTAACAGAACCAAGCGCTGTGCATAGACACAGTAACAGAACCAAGCTCTGTGCATAGACCCGATAACAGAACCAAGCTCTGTGCATAGACACGGTAACAGAACCAAGCTCTGTGCATAGATACGGTAACAGAACCAAGCTCTGTGCATAGACACGGTAACAGAACCAAGCTCTGTGCATAGACCCGATAACAGAACCAAGCTCTGTGCATAGACACGGTAACAGAACCAAGCTCTGTGCATAGACACGGTAACAGAACCAAGCTCTGTGCATAGACACGGTAACAGAACCAAGCTCTGTGCATAGACACGGTAACAGAACCAAGCTCTGTGCATAGACACGGTAACAGAACCAAGCTCTGTGCATAGACACGGTAACAGAACCAAGCTCTGTGCATAGACACGGTAACAGAACCAAGCTCTGTGCATAGACACGGTAACAGAACCAAGCTCTGTGTATAGATATGGTAACAGAACCAAGCTCTGTGCATAGACACGGTAACAGAACCAGGCTCTGTGCATAGATACGGTAACAGAACCAAGCTCTGTGCATAGACACGGTAACAGAACCAAGCTCTGTGCATAGACCCGATAACAGAACCAAGCTCTGTGCATAGACACGGTAACAGAACCAAGCTCTGTGCATAGATACGGTAACAGAACCAAGCTCTGTGCATAGACACAGTAACAGAACCAAGCTCTGTGCATAGACACAGTAACAGAACCAAGCTCTGTGCATAGACACTGTAACAGAACCAAGCTCTGTGCATAGACACTGTAACAGAACCAAGCTCTGTGCATAGACACGGTAACAGAACCAAGCTCTGTGTATAGATACGGTAACAGAACCATGCACTGTTCATAGATATGGTAACAGAACCAAGCTCTGTGCATAGACACTGTAACAGAACCAAGCTCTGTGCATAGACACTGTAACAGAACCAAGCTCTGTGCATAGATATGGTAACAGAACCAAGCTCTGTGCATAGATACGGTAACAGAACCAAGCTCTGTGCATAGATATGGTAACAGAACCAAGCTCTGTGCATAGACACGGTAACAGAACCAAGCACTGTGCATAGACACGGTAACAGAACCGAGCTCTGTGCATAGATACGGTAACAGAACCAAGCTCTGTGCATAGACACGGTAACAGAACCGAGCTCTGTGCATAGATACGGTAACAGAACCAAGCACTGTGCATAGACACGGTAACAGAACCAAGCTCTGTGCATAGATATGGTAACAGAACCAAGCTCTGTGCATAGATACGGTAACAGAACCAGGCTCTGCGCATAGACACGGTAACAGAACCAAGCTCATTTAGATAAAGCAGCAGAAGTCGGTACACGACGACGACACCAGCACATAAACGCAGCGATCGCTCGGTAATTACTTGTGTTCTATTTCATCGCATACAACTGCCATTTTGGTGGGAAATTTGTCACCTGTTCCATGCAATTCATATGCCGTTTTGTTTCTTATGAAACCACTTAGTTATACGCAGCTTCTGTCTATCCCCAAAATACATTCCCTTTTACTTCACATTTGGGAAATTGTTTTTAGATCAAAAGGATGATTGGACTGTGTGTTTTAGAAAAAGAGAAATCATTCCTAAAAGAAATATTAGTGACCATTTGCTTTCTCCTTTGAGTCACACTTAGATGTTTCTTTTTATTTAAAATGATGTAGGAAGAAGGGATCTCTCAGGGTCCTAACAGTGAAATATAGCGCTAACTAGAAGTCAGACATATCGACCATCGCTCACACAGCTCATGCCCATGACCGTATCCATATTTCGTTCTGCAAACGACGGAACTGCAAAATACAGATACCTCCAGTGTGTGCTCCACATTTTTATCACTCTCGTTAGAAATAACTATTCTCGTCCATAATACGTAACAGAATAGGACATGTTCTATAGCTTGCGGAACGGACATAGGGATGCAGACAGCGCACGGATGACATCTGTGTGAATGACAGGGTCTGTGTCCTATCTGCATGAAATGTGGATAGCACACGGATGAAAAATACCATTGTGTGCATGAGGCCTAATATTATTATTAGGCTTGAGCGAATTGAGCTTAGAATCATAGATCCAAAGTCGATTCGTCATCACGTGGTGAGCACGGTGATGTCATCGCAGGTCCTTCTATCTTCATTCAGCAGGACCTGCGAAGACGTCACCGCACTAACCACGTGGTGAGAGTAGTGACATCATCGCAGGTCCTTCTATCTTCATTCACCAGGACCTGCCAAAGGACCTGCGAAGACCTCACCGCATTCACCACGTGGTGAGCGTGATGACGTCATCGCAGGTCCTTTGGCAGGTCCTACTGAAAGAAGATAGAAGACACTGCGGCAGCACGATCAATTGGATCAGGTGAGTTGGTTGTTGTTGTTTTTTACCCCTAAATTGCCATATTCTTTTGCATTCTGTCTTAAGAATGCTATTATTTTCCGCTATAACCATGTTATAGCATAAAATAATAAAGTGAAGTTTGGGTCCCCATTGACTTGAATGTGGTTCGGGGTCAAGTTCAGGTCCCGAACCCGAACTTTGACATGAGGTTCGGCCGAGCCCGGCGAACCTGAACTTCCACGGGTTCGCTCATCCCTAGTTCTGACATGTATTCCAGCAGGTGGGCTAACCACCCTGTTCCTATCTTCTTGGCAGGAGTGGGCTAGTCTTACTTCCTGCCAGGAGGGAGAGTTTGAGAGTAGAGAGTGTGGAGGAAGGAAGCACATGCTTGAGCTCCTAATGTGAAAGCCTGTTTCTATTCTCCTTTGAGACCCTTACTCCAGAAAGATAGCCAGAGTCAAGATATGGCTTTCCCAAAAGTTGCAGCGGATAAAGTCAGCAGACTGACTAGCTAGATTCAGCTGCACAGACCCTGCTGCCGGTGAGGAAAAACAGGTCAGACACCCATCACCTACAATAAGGCTATACTAAAGAGTCTATACATATTTTAAGCCTGTATCACACAGTGGACAACTATATGTACAAGTGCCTGCTAGTGCCATTAAAAAAGTTTTCAGAGATTTATTTATTTTGTTACTGAGGACCTGTCTTCTGGATAGGTCATAAGTACCCTGGCCGATCAGCTGTTTGAGAAGGCACCGGCATTACTCTGAGTACCGCTGCCTTCTCGCAGCTCACCAAGCGCAGTGCTGTACATTATATAGCGCCTGTGCTTGGTATTGCAGCTCAGCCCCAATCACTTGAATGGACGTGTCATGAACGTGTCATCACTGGCCTAGGAATAGCAGAGAGACGGTCACAGTGCTCACAGGAGCACCACTGCCTTCTCAAACAGCTGATCAGTGGGGGTCTTGGAAGATGGACCCCCACCAATCAGATACTGATGACCTATGCAGAGGATAGGTCATCAGTAAAAAAAAAAATTGGAAAACCCCTTTAAATTGCCACCCAACCAGCCACCATACATTATTCCCTGGTGACCGAAACTGCACCTTGTACCTACTACTGCTGGATGTGCCACAAGTTATATTTTGCACTCCATAAAGAGAGACTGTTACACTTCTGCACCGATCCCCAGGGAGCAATGACCTAAGGGAGCTCACCGTGACACAACATCTCACTCCTCAGCGGCTCGCTGCACATGGCTCTTATTAGCACCAATCTGGAGATGTGATCTTCAGATATTTGGATGCCTGATAAGCTAATGGCCTCTTATGACACATAATCAGGAGCAGAAACTGATGAGTGTGATTGATTCCCATGGTTTCGGCTCCAGAACCTCATACCTCAACTGCTGCCTTTTGCGGCTGTTCATCTAGGATCGCTTGTCCTCAGATTTTAGATGAGCGAGGTCTTTTCAGGAGTGCATCGGCACATCACCAGCTGACCACTTGTGGTGTGCATTACCATGGCACGATAAAGGTAAGTGGTGTGTGTGGTGAGTAGCTGTGTGCGGTTGCATCACTTCAGAGGAACGCCTTAACATCAGGCCCGTTGCCATCTTTGTGGTGTATATCTCATAATGCTGCATAAAATGTGATTATCTATTGATAGATAGATGGCTATTCTCAATGAATTGCCAGCAGTCTGTTACCAGTTGGGGGGGGTGTCCCTGCACAGTCTGACACTGGCAGCACTGGTTGGTTAGTGTCCCACTGTGCAGGAGCACACCCCCAACTGGTAACGCCTATCTACACCTTCATTGCAGGCAGCTGTGTGACCTGTGCAGAGGTCAGGAGGGAGTAGAAAAGCAGTGATATCACCTACTGTGAATGGTGGATCCTGTGTTATCTATACAATAGGTGATATCTGTCATTGTAATCCTGCCTATCATGACAATGCAATGGTCACTTTATGACCTATTATTAGTCTCAGTATGAAAATTGCATGATTATATACCGTTAAAAAAAAAATTATATAGATAGATACATAAATAAAAAATATTAAAAAATTCTGAAAAAAATGTTTAGCATAAAATATGTGATTTAACCAATAGGTCATTTTCTGATGACACAATTCCCCTTAAGGCCTCTTGCACACGAACGTGCCGTGTTTTGCGGTCAGCAAAACACGGATGCCGCCCGTGTGCCTTCCACAATTTGTGGAACGGAACAGACGGCCCATTATAGAAATGCCTATTCACGTCCGCAAAACGGACAAGAATAGGACATGATCTATAATTTTTGCGAGGCCACGGAACGGAGCAATGGATGCAGATAGCACACGGAAGTGAAGTGAATGGGTCCGCGCCCGAGGCGCAAAAAATGCGGCTCGGATGCGGAACCAAACCGTGGTCGTGTGCATGAGGCCTAAGTATTGGGTTGTGATCTTTTCAGCACATTTGTGATGGACGTTCCCGTCACCTGTGGAGAAAATATAAACCTGTAAGAAATAAATTTGCTTCCGCATCGCAATCGTCAACGTTAGAAGCACAGCAGGCGGCACATAATAGTAAAATGAAGAATAATTAGTGGTTTGGGGCCCCGCTCATAGGATCTGCGGTTGCTAATGATGCCGGTTGTGTGGTGAATAAGGCCTTTTGTTTGTGTTTGGTAGGAAGCACTTTAGACTGATAATAGGCTGCAGGAGCGGCGGCGCAGCCTTTGATCCAGCCTCACAATTGCCTCGTTAATGGAAGTCATAGATTACAGGCCTCGGCACCGGGAAGTTGTATTTTTAGAGATTGCTTGGGTATTTATTCTTTTGCTGTAGCCAAATGTAACTTCGCAGACATGGATGAATAATTGTGGTAGCTGGAAAGCATGGAGGCGCTTTAACATAAAATATTACAGAGCTCCAGAAACTGCAATTATCTCATATATTGTTAGCTGTAGTAGAGCCGACTGGCCTTTGACGTGTCCAATTCCCTGCCATTCGTTTCAGTGAGAGGACTATGAGCTTTATGAGGTTTACAGCCCCACTGCTAATTATGCACTCCTCTCATCGCCGATGGTGCGCCGTAATCTCGCGCATGCGTCCTAAATCCACTGGTCAGCGCCTGTGGGCGAAGTGCGCAGACAGCTGGTGCATGCGCGCTTCGTTCGCTGAGGCTGCTGCCAGGACACTGCGCGGGCCCTGACCAAAGGATTTAGGGCGCATGCGCGAGATTATGGCGCACCATCAGCGATGAGAGGAGTGCATAATTAGCAGTGGGGTGGCGCTGGGCTACGAGATAAGGGGCGCGGCTGGGCACAAACGGCTGGAGGGACAGCCCCTTGGGCACGCTAGTAAGGTAATTAGCATATTAATAAAACCGATTTTTATCCAAAATGAAAGGACAGGTGGGGGTAAAACTAGTATATTTTTAATTAGATAATGGAGACTGAGAGGATGATATGAACAGCTCCATATTGAAAATCTTGATGACAGAATCCCTTTAAGGAATCATGTCAGATGCAAAAGAATACAAGTCTTTCTTTACCTAGTAGTTGTGTACAATGCAGTTTCTCTTCCCAGATGATGAGGTATGGTGGCTGGCAAAGTAGTTGATAATAGCACCTCTGGTATACTATCTTGCTCAGGGATGGCTCCTTCTGTTAGCCTGAACTTCTGGCTAACAGCTGGAAGCTGACACTTCTGGCTTTAGGGGTCCACTGTGTAATGAAGGCTTTAAATTGGTCTGGCCTGAATATGATCTGGGTGAGGGGTGTCTCAGCTGTAGTCCCTCACCCGCAGCATTGTCTGTATAGCTGAAGTAGCTGGTCACTCTGCTGACTATATAAGGCCTCATGCACATGACCGTTGTGTGCATCTGTGTCCGTTGTTTCGTTTTCCGTGATTTTCTGCGGACCCATTAAATTTCAATGTGTCCGTTGAAAACTCGGAAAATGCACTGTTTGTCATCCGCGTCCGTGATCCGTGTTTCCTGTCCGTCAAAAAAATATGACCTGTCCTATTTTTTTGACGGACAACGGTTCACGGACCCATTCAAGTCAATGGGTCCGTGAAAAAACACGGAGGCACACAAGATTGCCATCCGCGTCCGTGATCCGTGTCCGTAGGCTACTTTAGCACAGACGGATCCGAAGATCCGTCTGCATAAAAGCTTTTTCATAGCTGAGTTTTTACAACGTGAAAACTCAGATCCAACAGTATATTCTAACACAGAGGCGTTTCCATAGTGATGGGGACGCTTCAAGTTAGAATATACTAAGAACTGTGTACATGACTGCCCCCTGCTGCCTGGCAGCATCCGATCTCTTACAGGGGGCTGTGATCCGCACAATTAAACCCTCAGGTGACGCACCTGAGGGGTTAATTGTGCGTATCATAGCCCCCTGTAAGAGATCAGGTGTTGCCAGGCAGCAGGGGCCAGACCCCCCTCCCTCCCCAGTTTTAAATTCATTGGTGGCCAGTGCGTCTCCCCCCCTCCCCTCCCTCCCCTCCCTCCCCTGTATTAAATTAATTGGTGGCCAGTGCGGCCCCCCCCCTCTCCCTCCCCTGTATTAAATTAATTGGTGGCCAGTGCGGCCCCCCTCTCTCCCCTGTATTAAATTCATTGGTGGCCAGTGCGGCCCCCCACCCTCCCTCCCCTGTATTAAATTCATTGGTGGCCAGTGCGGCCCCCCCCTCCCTCCCCTGTATTAAATTCATAGGTGGCCAGTGCGGCCCCCCTCCCTCCCTCCCCTGTATTAAATTCATTGGTGGCCAGTGCTATAGGCAATGCGCCGCACAGACCTTTCACTTACCAGTAGGAGGAGCGCCTGGCCGGTCACAGACAGCGCAGGTAAGTATAATGCTTCTAAAATTGCTGAGTAACCATGGCAGCCAGGACTGCAGTAGCGTCCTGGCTACCATGGTAACCGATCGGAGCCCCAGCGATTAAACTGGGACTCCGATCGGAACTCTCCGCTACCACCAATGATGGGGGGGGAGAGGGGGGGCCGCACTGGCCACCAATGAATTTAATACAGGGAAGGGAGGGGGGCCGCACTGGCCACCAATGAATTTAATACAGGGGAGGGAGGGAGGGGGGGGGGCGCACTGGCCACCAATGAATTTAATACTGAGGAGGGAGGGAGGGGGGGGGCCGCACTGGCCACCAATGAATTTAAAACTGGGGAGGGAGGGGGGTCTCCTGATCTCTTACAGGGGGCTATGGCTATGTGCGGCACCTGAGGGGTTAATTGTGCGGATCACAGCCCCCTGTAAGAGATCGGGTGCTGCCAGGCAGCAGGGGGCAGTTATGTCCACAGTTCTTAGTATATTCTAACTTGAAGCATCCCCATCACCATGGGAACGCCTCTGTGTTAGAATATACTGTCGGATCTGAGTTTTCACAATATAACTCAAATCCGATGGTATATTCTAACATAGAGGCGTTCCCATGGTGATGGGGACGCTTCAAGTTAAAATATACCATCGGATTGGAGAAGAAAACTCTGATAGGGACTCCTGACTTTACATTGAAAGTCAATGGGGGACGGATCCGTTTGCAATTACACCATATTGTGTCAACGTCAAATGGATCCGTCCCCATTGACTTGCATTGTAAGTCAGGACGAATCCATTTGGCTCCGCACGGCCAGGCCGACACCAAAACGACTTTTTTTTTTTACTTTCCTTCATGTCTGGTGATCCTCCAAAAATCACGAAAAAACGGACACGGATCACGGTGCTTCCTCACTCCTCACTAGTCTCACTAAGACTCCACCTCCTGACAGGAAGTAGGACCAGACCACTCTTACCAAGAGGGGAGATATGGGATAGTAAGTCCCATTCCAAATGCCAACCACGTGTATCTGCTCATGTACAAGGTATACAAGAACTTATAAAAACATAACATACTATACAGTTTGCTGATACCCTCAAGTCTGGGGTACTGCACTATCAATCAGACAGGGCCTGTGTGTATGGGAATATATACGTACATGGAATTTCGAGTGAAAGGTGATACATTTTGCTGTGAGAATTATCTATCAACTGTCTGATTGCTCTAAGCCTGCTCTATCTGCTCAGCTGCCATCTTACAGGACTCCACTGAGTGTATCTACAGCAATGCCAAAACAGGCCTACCTTACACCTCCAAGCAACCAGCTGAAGGCTTTGTTGGTTGTCACATAACCAATGAAATAACAAAAGGGGCAGACCCACATGATTCGGTGACCGTACATTGGTCTTTACTGCAGAAACTCACCGAGAATGGTTCTAAATACAGCGGTGATCTAGACCGGACACAGCATGCTACACTGTCAGGCTGCTGGTCCATATGGCCACCAAGACAAGTTATTTCTATACTTACCTAACCTTCACCTTTAATAATTCTCTCTGACTGCCTTTTCTTCTTTTCCCCCTCATGAGTCAAATACAGAATGCATAGGGGAATAGCCTCTCACCCTGCTTTCACACCTGAGCGTTTCTCAAACGCGCGTTTTACGCGTGTTTTTGTCGCGCGTTTTTATGCACATTTTTTGTAATAATAAACGCGCGTTTGACGCGCGTTTGTGTGATTGACTGCAGTGTCCTATGGCCACAAACGCGCGTCAAAACGCCCCAAAGAAGCTCAAGTACTTGATTACGCGTCGGGCGTTTTACAGCGCGATCGTACGCGCTGTAAAACGCCCAGGTGAGAACCATTCCCATAGGGAAGCATTGGTTTTCATGTGTTGAGCGTTTTACAGCGCGTTTGAACGCGCTGTAAAACGCTCAGGTGTGAACTTAGGGTCAGGGCCTAAAGAAGGTCAGGTGTGCTGAGGTGGGTACAAGCCCCACCCACTGTCAGCCCGGGGCAATGTAAATTTGGAGGGACTCTGAAAATTAGGGACAGTTCCTGCAAATTCAGGACTGTTGGCAACTATAAAATCCTCCACTTAGGCCCCTTTCACACAGGCGAGTTTTCCGCGCCGGTGCAATGCATGACATGAACGCATTGCATCCGAAAGGAATCCTGACCCATTCATTTTAATGGGGCTGTGTACATGAGCAATGTTTTTCACACATTACTTGTGCGTTGCGTGAAAATCGCAGCATGTTCTATATTCTGTGTTTTTCACGCAACGCAGGCCCCATAGAAGTGAATGGGGCTGCGTGAAAATCAAGCAGGTGCGAATGCAATGCGATTTTCACGGATGGTTGCTAAGGAGATGACGTAAATAAATAGGGATGAGCCCCGGGACCCCATTAAAGTCCATTTACTTTATTATTTTCCATTATAACATGGTTATAATGGAAAATAATAGCATTCTTAAATACAGAATGCTAAGTAAAATGACCATTGAGGGTTAAAAAATAATAAAAAAATTACTCACCCCGTCCACTTGATCGCGCAGCCATTATCATCTTCTTTCTTCTTCTTGCAAGACCTGCAAAAGGACCTGTGCTGATGTCATCGCGCTCACCGATGATGTCAGCGCAGGTCCTTTTGCAGGTCCTGCAAGAAGAAGAAAGAAGACGATGACAGCTGCGCGATCAAGTGCATGAGGTAAGTACCCACCATCCAGCAGTACGTCAATGTCTATGTTGATACTGTAGTGCACTGGAGCTAGGGTACTTTGGACTATGGACACTTGCCCCTATTGCTACTATACAAAGCCATCAACTCACTACGTTAGTACACTTTGAAGGGTTAAATTGCACTGTAATTTATGCTGTTGTGTGCACTTATATGGTTTTATATTGTTGAACTGCATTTTATAAGTTTATTTAACTTTATTGTAATACATCCTGTTCATTTGCACTCCTATTACACTATAGCTGCACTGCACTGTGGAAAGCATTAATGCACAGCCAGCTAATACTCAGAGACATTGGGACCCCCTGTCTATGCACTGATAAGTTACAAATCCTTCACAGTTACTATAAGGGACTATGCAAAGTTTAGGAGGGGAAAAAAAACAGACACGCTGACCTTCTGACTGTCTGGTTTTGCTTGGTTGTTAATGTCTTGAAACACTGTTTAATCATTCCTATAGACTTGCATTGAAACTCTATACAAGTCTACGACAGACTGAAATTACAGCATTGTTTTTGTTTAGGCTATGATTCTCCACTCCACCCCTTCCACTAGAATGTATTAGTTCAGTAAAAACTGTATATGAGAGCAGTCAAATACTCTAGTTGTCTTCTGATAGGGACAATGGTTTAGTAGAAGAGACTTTGCTGCCAAACTGTGTAAGTGACCAGAAGAAGATGCTGAGATGGGGATGCTAAGCCACAGACCCTGGGTCAGCAGCCCTTTGACCAGAGAGCCAGACGGATGACCGAGCCACAGACCCTGGGCCCCCGTTCCTTTGTCTAAGGCACCAACCATCTGAGAGAGGGACAACTAGCTCAGCACAAAATCTTCTTCTGCCAAGGCGGAGACTGGAGAAGTCAGTTCAGTGCCTTTCCTGTATTGTTTTCCACTTCCTCCAATAAAGAAGCACACTGGTTTACTGCAGACCCTGACTCTCTGGACTTATTTCTCATTGGGGTGCACCATGCCTTATTTTCACCTCTGTAGAGCAGCAACACGTGGTGACACCTCAACAGTGTCCGGGGACCCAGCGTAGCATTGGGGTCATCCTAAAACCGGCCACTGCAATATACTGTACATGTCCACCCATTCTGGCAATTAGTTGGGGTCCCAGTGGTCAAACCCACACTGAAGTAGTATTTGTAACCTATCAAGTGGATGATAAATGCTTGTTACTGGAATACCCCTGTAAGTCTGGTGTGTGTGGGTCCAGCCTCTGTGACCTCCACCATCGCTGGGAATAGGATAAATGTGTCCTTCTCCATAGATTTGGGATGTGGGGGTGAATCTTGGTAACAGTAATGGGTACAGATGTCAGAAATACTTTTACGATGTCCAGAAAAAAAAAAAAAAACTTGTCCGCATTCTGATATGTTCATAGGTATTTATGGGACACAAAGTTACAAATATTGGAAATACACTTACATCTAATAGTTAAGAAGTGTGACAGCATCTTCAAAACGTTGCATTTTTTCTAAGTTTGAGGAACATGGTTTTGGAACTTCTTTTGCATCCATTTGGTTTCACTCTTCTCCATTATATAGGGTATAACTGATGGATTATAAAAGTAAAAAAAAAAATTAAAAATAAAGTTTTTATCACAATAATAATAATAATATTAGTAGTAATCATAATAATAGTTAAAGGGGTTCTGCACTTTGTTTAAACTGATGATCTATCCTCTGGATAGATCATCAGCATCTGATCGGCGGGGGTCCGACACCCGGGACCCCCTCCGATCAACTGCTTGAGAAGGCAGCGGCGCTCCAGGAGCTGTTTACCGCTTCTCGCTGTTTACCGCTGGCCCAGTGACGTCAAGACTTGTATCAACTGGTCTGGGCGCGGCTAAGCTCCATTCAAGGGAACCGATCAGATGCTGATGATCTATCCAGAGGATAGATCATCAGTTTAAACAAAGTGCAGAACCCCTTTAAAATAATAATAATGATAATGATAATAATGTGATAATACTAGTAATAATGGTAGTAGAAATAATAGCAATAACAGTAGTAATAAACAAAGTAAAAATAATAGTAATGATAATAATAATAGTGATGATAACAATAGTAATAATAGTTGGAGTAATACAATAATAGCAATAGTAATAAAATTAAAAATAGTAATAATAATAATAGTAATAATAATACATTAAACAATAGTTGCTCAGAAAGTTCTCTTATATTTTGTGTTTTGACTTTGTTCATGGTATTGCAAACGGATCCGTTCTGAACGGATACAAGCGTCTGCGTTATCGGTGCGGCCCCGTCTGTGCAGATACCAGACGGATCCGCACCAAACTCATATGGGAAAGTAGCCTTACCTGTAAACTGTAGGTAAAGGTTAGTTCCCGTCATGCAATATTTCACACTAACCCGCCGATGGTTCAGTGATGGGTCGTAAAGTTTTTTTGGATGAAACTGAATGTGAAAGCTAAAAGTGTCTGCCGCCTCGGTGGACACAGCCCTGACAGCAGAAGCTAGGGCTGGCCGGAGCCACTGAGAAATCATTTTTCAACATGGAAAACCTAGCGGTTATGAAATAACATTAATCACTAGGCTCCAACCAAAGTAAGAAGATGTGACTGGACGTTCAAGGACCTCCCGGTAGCAGAAGCTATACCTTTATTTAAGATCAAAATCATTTTTATATATTTTATATCTTGTTCTCCTGAATGTTATCAATGTTATAAGCATGGCGAGTAATCTTGTAAGCATCTGGAACGCAGGCTAAATTATGGCATTTTTTTTTTATTAGGTGGCTTACATTTTTAATAAATAAAATAAAACGTGCTCCGTCTCACCCAATGGAGGAGGTGCTCAGAATCCTCAGATTCCCATCTTATAGTACATGTGCAACACGCCAGACCTGCAGGGTATGACGAAGTGAGGTCACAGTTATGGGCAATCGAGGGTACTCACTATATTTGCGGAACCCTGGGCAGGCGCGTGGCAGTGAAGGAGAGGTAGACACAGTTCCTCTGGGGCACGCTCTGTAGATAGGGACCAGGCCTGATGGTAGTTGAGGTGCCCTGGATGTTATAGGTATTTTGTGTGCCTGGGGCAAGGTCCCTGTGGTATTCGTGACGCCAGTGCCTTTGGCCGGTGGCACGCCGGTTGGTGGTTGGAAAGATGAAGGTACACAAGTATGCAGTGAACCAAACGTAAACTTTACTGGACAATCCAACTTTGTACAGCAGGGAGTAGTACAGTCCTTAGATTACAGTTCCACAAAAGGGGCTTATTCACAAATATGGCAGGCAATAGTCATGCAAGTTACACTGAGGGTAAATTCCACAAGCACTCAGCAGCAGGTTGTACTTTGACACTGTCCTTTCTAGAACTCCTACTCTGGCTTGATAATCTCCCAAGGCCCGGATGCCTAAAAGGGTGGCTTATATCCTTGGTTATCTCCTTCCTCAGGTATTATACTACTTGCAATGGTTTCTAAGTTCCTCTGCCTATCAGGGGCACTTGGCTTACCCTGGGACGCCTCCTCCCATCAGGTGGATAACTGTCGGTTTCTCCCAGGAGGTTGAATCCTGCAACTGGGGTATCTCTTCAGAGCTAACTTAGGCTCTCTTGTTCTTCAGGCAAGCTGGAGCTTCTCAACAGCCTCCTGGACATCACTAGCAGCCATGGGCTATCCAGCTGCATGTCAGGAGCAGGCTTCTTAACCTGTGTCTTCTCAGACTCCTGGCTCTGCACTAACTCTCCCTGTCTGGGCCTGGACATTTATACTAGGGGCTCCCTATCTCCCTCTAGTGTCTGGGATGTCTAACTACACCCAACTAGGCCTGCTGCTGCATTAGACAGGGGTACATTGCATATAACAACACATTAAAACATACATTAAATGCAGAATTAAATATGACATTTCTGTTCCTTGTGAGTAGGAGTAACGCGCACACCAATTGACCCTTGTGTAGTGCCCACCCATACCTAGTGGGACACTACATACCCCCACGCTATAACGTTGCCCGTCCTCGGCGCAACATGGAGGGTCCCTGCACAGCTGGATACTGCACCTGTAATGAGGACAATAAAGCAAAGCAGGAAAACACATCTACATTTGCAAAATATACATTATATGTATACATATATTAGGCAGTTCCACTGGAATAGGAGCAAGTAATGGTGAAAAGGGGCGTCGTTCTCTTCTCTCAGGATAAAACAATGGGAACAGGGGCGCTGACCTGGCACAGCGTAACAATAACCCAGGATGGTCCATATAATACTTTTTAAGTGCAAATTGTCCATGATAGAACAGTTGTAGTCCATGGAAAATGTAAACATTAAATAACAGTTCTTTGGAGGCTCAAAGCATTTAAAATGAGTCCGTACCCAGTTTCTTTTCTTTTCGTTCATTCCACAGCTAAGTAGAGATATAAGACCTTTAGGAATCATAGCAAGCATCACAGAGGCTCGCACGGGGTGGAGTCCATCTCTGGGCACAATACTTTAAAACAGTAGCAAAATCTCAGAGGCTCATGTGCATTTGAGTCTATCCCTGGGCCCAATTCTTTTAAATTCCAGTTGCATAATAAAATGACAGCACATAAAATAGTCCACATTATTTAAATGGCATACACATCAAAGTAGTGCTGTAATACCCTTAATCAACCTGAAAAGGGGGTTAAAGGGTTAAGAGTGCAACTTATGAAAACAGGCACAACTGGGTTTTCACTCTGAGAAAGCAGGCAGGAGGTCCTGTAAACAAGATGGCCTTGCTGCACGTGGTATTTTCAGTGGCTCACCGCCTCCACTGAGCCGTGGGTAACTGGCAGCAGCAACAGAGGGCCAAAACAACGAAGGACTCCTGTCCTGGAAGGGTTAAATCTTCGGTAGGATCCCTTGGCAAAATAAATCACACATCAAGGGCCTAGCAGGCCAATTCACAGGGGCATATCATATTCACTTTGCATTTCAGTGGTGCTCCCTGGCTCCATTTGTATATTGGGCCTGTACTGAGGTTCAATCGATGGATGTGCCCACAACACAGTATTGGGGGGCAACTGCAACATAAACGGACCCCTAATAGGTATAGGCCCCATAGGCCTAGGGGTAATCACAGTCGCTGACCTCACCGGAGCAGGCATAACAATCGTGGGCTGCTGCACTGGCCTGGGTACCGCTGCTGCAAGCGGTCCGGTGGGTTCTGGGACGACTGGCTCTGTGCGCCGGTGCACAGCATATGAGGATCCCACCGCAGGTGCCGGTACTAAGCAGGGACGACTGGCAGGGACAGGTACTCTCACCTTTGGCCCGGAGACGTCCGGGTCCTTACGTTGTAGGCCAGGTGGAGTCCGGATCCTGGCGGTGGCAAGCTGGCGTAGCTCCCGCAGTTTCAGCTCCAGCCGCACGATCTGGTCGTCCAGGCTTTCGGAGTCGGGATCGCTGGTCTCCGCTGTCGTTGTCGGCACTTGGGCGGTGGGTGATTCGTCCTGCGCAGCCGCTGCAGGCTCAGGTGAGGCGTCCGCTTTCCTCCCTCTGCGGATATTCTCCAGGGCAGCTTTAAATCTCTCTGCATCCTGAAGCTCACGGACAGTTTTCTCCCTGCGAGGCAACTCAGGTGAGGGCCATGGGCTAACCCTCTTCTCTACCACTGTCGGCTGCCAGAACACATTTGGGCCAATGAAAGAGCCCCGTTCTTGGAAGGCGTGATGGGCCGGTCCTGGAGAGCATTCAGACTCACGCTCGCAGCCAGGGTTGTCCTCCGGAGAGCGCACAGACTCACGCTCGCAGCCAGAGTAGTCCTCATCAAAGTCCCAGTCCTCTGTCTTCTTCTTAGGACGGGACACGGCAGTGGCGTAGGGGCCTCGCAGGCCCTCAGCAGGGGTAAATTCAACCTCCTCTCCCTCGCGGAGGTTGTGTAGACGTTCTGGGAGGTAACTCCGCTTGACGGACCTCCTGTTGACATATAAGTCTCGTCCAGTCAGGTAGTCTTTAATGAAACCGAAGCCTCGGTCCTTGTCAAAGGCCACAACCAACCCCCTTCTCCTTTCCAGGCGGGGTTGTGTGTCGGTGTGGCACTCGTGAACGGTCTTTGCCAGTTCTTCATAGTATATCTTAGTTTTGGTTGTCTTCTTTATGGCGGCCTCCCGGATCTCTGCCATCAATGCGGACCACTTGAACGAGGGCTGGAAGAAGTCTCTCCAGGAGCCATAATAGGTCTCCGGTTGCGTCCTCTGTGGCGGGCAGGCGGGTCTCTCCGGTCCCGGAGAGTAGGCCGGTGGAGCGTCCTCTTGCTCAACACCAGTCACATTCGTCATTAGTAAATCAGGCGCGGACATCTCAGCAGGAAAGTCCTCACTCCTCAACATGCTCGATCCTTCTCTGGAGAGCGACAGGGTGGCGCCAATAAGTTCAGACAGATCCTCCCATTGCACTGGGAGGCCGCCCCCCAGGTACTCCAGTATGGGGGAGGCGGAGTCCATCACAGCAGACATGCAAATGTCCAGACAGGGCGGTGGCGCCAGCATACAGCCTTCCCGCACTTTTAGCAGAAGGCGCCAATTTTTACCGCCAATTTAAGATGAAGATGACGCAGCAAACAATTTCAAGCAAGCTCAGCGGCCATCTTTGAGCAAAAATAGCTGTCTATTCATTGACAGCAAGCGGTGGCTTAAATAAGTAGAAAACAGTCCACACAATGCTATTTTCACACCGCAATCAGTACAGTTCACTTTGGCCCAGCAATTTTCAATAAAACAATTGGGGCATGTCACTTTAAGATAACTTTTAGCACACAGTTCTTAAATCCGCTATGGCGCAGGAATATTCGTATCCTGTTCGTGACGCCAATTTATGCAACACGCCAGACCTGCAGGGTATGACGAAGTGAGGTCACAGTTATGGGCAATCGAGGGTACTCACTATATTTGCGGAACCCTGGGCAGGCGCGTGGCAGTGAAGGAGAGGTAGACACAGTTCCTCTGGGGCACGCTCTGTAGATAGGGACCAGGCCTGATGGTAGTTGAGGTGCCCTGGATGTTATAGGTATTTTGTGTGCCTGGGGCAAGGTCCCTGTGGTATTCGTGACGCCAGTGCCTTTGGCCGGTGGCACGCCGGTTGGTGGTTGGAAAGATGAAGGTACACAAGTATGCAGTGAACCAAACGTAAACTTTACTGGACAATCCAACTTTGTACAGCAGGGAGTAGTACAGTCCTTAGATTACAGTTCCACAAAGGGGCTTATTCACAATATGGCAGGCAATAGTCATGCAAGGTACACTGAGGGTAAATTCCACAAGCACTCAGCAGCAGGTTGTACTTTGACACTGTCCTTTCTAGAACTCCTACTCTGGCTTGATATCTCCCAAGGCCCGGATGCCTAAAAGGGTGGCTTATATCCTTGGTTATCTCCTTCCTCAGGTATTATACTACTTGCAATGGTTTCTAAGTTCCTCTGCCTATCAGGGGCACTTGGCTTACCCTGGGACGCCTCCTCCCATCAGGTGGATAACTGTCGGTTTCTCCCAGGAGGTTGAATCCTACAACTGGGGTATCTCTTCAGAGCTAACTTGGGCTCTCTTGTTCTTCAGGCAAGCTGGAGCTTCTCAACAGCCTCCTGGACATCACTAGCAGCCTGGGCTATCCAGCTGCATGTCAGGAGCAGGCTTCTTAACCTGTGTCTTCTCAGACTCCTGGCTCTGCACTAACTCTCCCTATCTGGGCCCGGACATTTATACTAGGGGCTCCCTATCTCCCTCTAGTGTCTGGGATGTCTAACTACACCCAACTAGGCCTGCTGCTGCATTAGACAGGGGTACATTGCATATAACAATACATTAAAACATACATTAAATGCAGAATTAAATATGACATTTCTGTTCCTTGTGAGTAGGAGTAACGCGCACACCAATTGACCCTTGTGTAGTGCCCACCCATACCTAGTGGGACACTACACATGATAAGACTGAAATGTGTCAGAACACACAGTGCATATGGGGCTGTGTAATCACAGGGCACTACTTACTTGGGGAATAGCTGGCACCAGAATGAACTATGGGAAGAAGACAGTTTGGCGGAGGCCGTGAAACGTTATGCTGGTAATGGTTGGGTCCTGGCATTCTTGTGGATGTAACACTTACCACCTACAGTACTGTACCTAAACTGTTACCCACCTTTATGGCAACGGCATTCCCTAGTGGCAGTGGCCTCTTTTTGCAACAATAGGGACCACAGGGGCAATGTGTGAGTGTGGTTGCCTGATGGGTGTAGTAGTTGATTCTCATGTTTCTGCAGCTCCCTGGGCCATCGTGCAGTGATGAGAAGGAAGGCACCGTATTCCTTCAGGGCACACTCTGTTGTTGAGGGATCTCCTGCCAGATGTTTGTTGAGGTGCCCTTGGTTGTCTAGGATATTAGGTGCAGGGATGGCAGGGTCCCTGAGGATTGTGACGCCAGCACCCTTGGGTGCAAATGAGGTGATAAAAGAAAAAGGAGTCAGTTTGAATAAATTACTGGAACATTTACTGAGAATCACTTGCCTTGAGGTAGATGTACAGATTATTGCAGTGCAGAGCGGTAGTTGTAATCCATTCAAAGCACATCACAATTCTGTAATCCTAAGTGAGGTATTAATTCTGGTCACACTCAGGCTATTGTCACTTCTGGCTGACTGTCTATCTTCCAGGGGAGTAGACATCACTAAACTTCTCTGTTTCACACAACCGGTACATATACAGTCGTGGCCAAAAGTTTTGAGAATTACATAAATATTGAAAATTGGAAAAGTTGCTGCTTAAGTTTTTATAATAGCAATTTGCATATACTCCAGAATGTTATGAAGAGTGATCAGATGAATTGCATAGTCCTTCTTTGCCATGAAAATTAACTTAATCCCAAAAAAAACTTTCCACTGCATTTCATTGCTGTCATTAAGGGACCTGCTGAGATCATTTCAGTAATCATCTTGTTAACTCAGGTGAGAATGTTGATGAGCACAAGGCTGGAGATCATTATGTCAGGCTGATTGGGTTAAAATGGCAGACTTGATCTGTTAAAAGGAGGGTGATGCTTGAAATCATTTTTATTCCATTGTTAACCAGGGTGACCTGCAAAGAAACGCGTGCAGACATCATTGCGTTGCATAAAAATGGCTTCACAGGCAAGGATATTGTCGCTACTAAGATTGCACCTCAATCAACAATTTATAGGATCATCAAGAACTTCAAGGAAAGAGGTTCAATTCTTGTTAAGAAGACTTCAGGGTGTCCAAGAAAGTCCAGCAAGCGCCAGGATCGTCTCCTAAAGAGGATTCAGCTGCGGGATCGGAGTGCCACCAGTGCAGAGCTTGCTCAGGAATGGCAGCAGGCAGGTGTGAGCGCATCTGCACGCACAGTGAGGCGAAGACTTTTGGAAGATGGCCTGGTGTCAAGAAGGGCAGCAAATAAGTCACTTCTCTCCAAAAAAAACATCAGGGACAGATTGATCTTCTGCAGAAAATATGGTGAATGGACTGCTGAGGACTGGGGCAAAGTCATATTCTCCGATGAAGCCTCTTTCCGATTGTTTGGGGCATTGGGAAAAAGGCTTGTCCGGAGAAGAAAAGGTGAGTGCTACCATCAGTCCTGTGTCATGCCAACAGTAAAGCATCCTGAGACCATTCATGTGTGGGGTTGCTTCTCATCCAAGGGAGTGGGCTCACTCACAATGTTGCCCAAAAACACAGCCATGAATAAAGAATGGAACCAAAACACCCTCCAACAGCAACTTCTTTCAACAATCCAACAACAGTTTGGTGAAGAACAATGTATTTTCCAGCACGATGGAGCACCGTGCCATAAGGCAAAAGTGATAACTAAGTGGCTCGGGGACCAAAACGTTGGCATTTTGGGTCCATGGCCTGGAAACTCCCCAGATCTTAATCCCATTGAGAACTTGTGGTCAATCCTCAAGAGGCGGGTGGACAAACAAAAACCCACAAATTCTGACAAACTCCAAGAAGTGATTATGAAAGAATGGGTTGCTATCAGTCAGGAATTGGCCCAGAAGTTGATTGAGAGCATGCCCAGTCGAATTGCAGAGGTCCTGAAAAAGAAGGGCCAACACTGCAAATACTGACTCTTTGCATAAATGTCATGTAATTGTCGATAAAAGCCTTTGAAATGTATGAAGTCCGTGTCATTATATTTCACTACATCACAGAAACAACTGAAACAAAGATCTAAAAGCAGTTTAGCAGCAAACTTTGTGAAAACTAATATTTGTGTCATTCTCAAAACTTTTGGCCACGACTGTATAGCTGGCTTTCCTGGCTTAGGCTACTTTCACACTCGTACTCATTTTCACGTTCAGAATGGATCCGTTTGTATTATCTTTAACATAGCCAAGACAGATCTGTCTTGAACACCATTGAAAGACAGATCCGTTTTCTATTGTGCCAGATTATGTCAGTGAAAACGGATGCGTCCCCATTGACTTACATTGTGTGCCAGGATAGATCCGTTTGGCTCAGTTTCATCAGACGGACACTGCAAGCAGCGTTTTGGTGTTCGCCTCCAGAGCGGAATGATGACTGAAGGGAGGCAAACTGATCCATTCTGAGCGGATCCTTTTCTATTCAGAATGCATTAGGGTAAAACTGATCCGTTTTGGACCGCTTGTGAGAGCCCTGAACGGATCTCACAAACGGAAAGCCAAAACGCCAGTGTGAAAGTAGACTTACTCACAATTTCCAATAACACGTCCACACTGTCCATAGAGGAATGCGGCTCCAAATACAGCTTGTACTTCACTGCAGGATGTGAACAGGCACCGTAGGCTGAGTCCTGTCTCACATGGGTGCTAATGGAATCTATAGGCTGAGGTAACACCCTCACCTCCACTAGTCTCTCCTTATACTCTCTCAAAACTCTGGCTTTCTGTTATTCCTCTCTCGAGGCCTACCCTTGGTCTGCGCACAACTTAGAGGGGTAGCTGCTTGTCTTCAGGTTTCAGTGGGTCCAGCCCTATGCTATGGTCAGCTGGCTCTTTCTGTCCGACTCTGCGGTCTCAATCAAAATTAGACAGCTCACCACTCTTCAGTAAAGACTCTTGCACGGGAAGGGATCGGTCTGGCTGAGGCATTTGACTTTTGTGTCTGACTCCAGAGTTTTCTTGGCTTCAGACTAAACATGTGCTGCCCTGACTGGACTTCGCTTCATAACTTCATCTGGATGACACTTCCTCTTACTGCTTACTCTGTCTTGCACCTCCTACATATACAGTGGTCCCTCAAGATACAATGGTCTCAGGATACAATATTTTGAACATACCATGATCTTTTCTGACCCATCAAAAGTTGAAACTAGACTCAACATACAATGTCTCAGACTCAGATCCATCCAATCAAGGCCACTTGTCTGGTAAACTAGTTGTATTAGTTGCTAGTTAGCAGCTGTTCCTAACTGTGATATGTAAGGACTTGTTTTGTCTGTCTTAGTTATCTGCTTATTTATCTTATATCTTCTCATCTTGGATGACATTTGGGGTGTTGGAACCGATTACTCAACTTACAATGGTTTCAACATACAATGGTCGTCCTGGAACCAAATAATATTGTAACTTGAGGGACCACTTATATATATTTGATGAGTGGGTGTTTCTGCATGCAAGATGTAAACTGCCTGTTATAGGAATTACAGCAATTAATACATATCATAAATTAACATTCTGCTAATACCCTTATATATACAGGGCCCCACTACTGATACGGAGGTGGGACACTGCATTTGTAGAACGATAATGCCCCTGGCCACACTAAGTAAATTGTAAAAAAATGGTTTCTGGAACATGACAAAAAGCTCCAGGTGATGACTTGGCCTCTACATTCCACAGATCTCAATCCAATCGATCATCTGTGGGATGTGCTGGAAAAACAAGTCTGATCCATGGAGGCCGCATTTCACAACTCGAACTGTAAAGTGTTAATGTACGATATTTTATGCACTATGTTTGCCCCATAAGGTTGTACATGGAGTGGAAGGTGTCTTGGCAGGGCTGGCTCCATAGGAGGAAAGAGATGTCAGTCTAGTGTGAGCTGTGGAGGAATGTATAGCAAGGAGGCAGAGCTGAGCCAAGGAATACTTCCCTTGCAGATTATAAAAATGTAAAAGTGACAATTTATTTGCCAGCCCGTGAAGGAAAGAGGTACTGAAAGCAGCAGAGTAGAGCGGCCTTACAAGGAGGATTGCAAAGCATTTGTCAGAGAAAGGTAAACACATTTACATTGCGGCTACAGCCTTCCCTGCATGTGGTGGGAAACAATAATCCTTCGGCTGCCCATCATACCCAAAGGAAAAGGCTATCTGTTCAGAGACTGTGGATACTACAGAGCTAGCATATATAATTAGCTATCAAACCTGACCTAACAGGTAAGGTCACATGGCAATTAACAACACAGAAAATAACTAAATGGAAACCCCTGAGTAAAAATCAATATAAGCCACTAGATAAATATCAAAATTGTTTATCACAAAAAAATACATTAAAATACATTATTCATTAAAATTTGAATCCAATCAGATCAGTATGGAACAAGAGGAACACCCGGCGGACAAAAATGTACGGCACTGTGTGTAGGCCACATACCATACAAGTCACAGATATATGTACCAATGTCTTGTACTTAGCAATATACCAATTAAATAAATAACATAATGAGGACAATATCTCATATAAATGAAAGTCCAAGAATCACCCAAAAACACATTACCAGAGAAAGTAAAGAAGAGGCATAAACAACAGATGCTGGCCACCTATGGCGCGTTTTGCAAGAATGCTTTGTCAGGGGGATGGTGTACCATAACAAGGCAGTCTTTTTATACTGCATTACCTTATGTTGCAGGCCTAGACGCACCCTCCCGTTGCGCCAGTTCTGGCAAACAAATGGGGTGCCAGGAAGCCTACAGGGGCACATGACTGGCCACAGCCTGCTGGAAAACCTGCCTGTATCCTCATGAAATGACCAGTCACCTAAACCACCTCTCGCACATCAGAAATGACCTGCATAAAAATCACATGAAACAGATCACATGACTGGCATTAGCGATTGTTGGTTATATTAAAAATATACAGTACAGACCAAAAGTTTGGACACAACTTTTGGAGTTTTCTTTATTTTCATGACTATGAAAATTGTAGATTTACACTGAAGGCATCAAAACTATGAATTAACACATGTGGAATTATATACATAACAAAAAAGTGTGAAACAACTGAAAATATGTAATATTCTAGGTTCTTCAAAGTAGCCACCTTTTGCTTTGATTACTGCTTTGCACACTCTTGGCATTCTCTTGATGAGCTTCAAGAGGTAGTCACCTGAAATGGTCTTCCAACAGTCTTGAAGGAGTTCCCAGAGATGCTTAGCACTTGTTGGCCCTTTTGCCTTCACTCTGCGGTCAGTTTCTTTGTAGCGCTTGATGGTTTTTGTGACTGCACTTGGGGACACTTTCAAAGTTTTCCCAATTTTTCGGACTGACTGACCTTCATTTCTTAAAGTAATGATGGCCACTCGTTTTTCTTTACTTAGCTGCTTTTTTCTTGCCATAATACAAATTCTAACAGTCTATTCAGTAGGACTATCAGCTGTGTATCCACCTGACTTCTCCACAACACAACTGATGGTCCCAACCCCAATTATAAGGCAAGAAATCCCACTTATTAAACCTGACAGGGCACACCTGTGAAGTGAAAACCATTTCAGGTGACTACCTCTTGAAGCTCAACAAGAGAATGCCAAGCGTGTGCAAAGCAGTAATCAAAGCAAAAGGTGGCTACTCTGAAGAACCTAGAATAGGACATTTTCAGTTGTTTCACACTTTTTTGTTAAGTATATAATTCCACATGTGTTAATTCATAGTTTTGATGCCTTCAGTGTGAATCTACAATTTTCATAGTCAACTCTTTGAATGAGAAGGTGTGTCCAAACTTTTGGTCTGTACTGTATATATAAAAAGTAATAAACAAAATAAAAAAAAACTAAGGACACACATTCCCACCTCATTGAGGCATAAATACAGTGTTGAGCAAATCGAAGTTCATGAATTGGACTTCGATCCAAATTTCAGAAAAAATTTGATTCCCTACAAAGCCGAATTTCCTCATGCTTCATGGTAACGAATCGATTTTCCCTGAAATGCCTGTTAAAAAACCCCCCCCCAAAAAACATACATACATTTGAGCTGGAAGAGCCCACTATGGCCATCTTGCTTGAAGATACCGCACTCGTGAGCGGTGATGTATAACCTCACCACACCGGCCGATGTGATGACATCACCATGCGCCGAGCGAGATTTCACGCTGGATCTTCAAGCAAGATGGGTGCGACGACCTCTTCGCTCTCAAATGGATGAGGTATGATTTATTAATTTATTTTGTTGATCAACCTCTGAAAGGCCTTAATATTCACCTCAGATGGCGCGAACAGCAATAATGCACCTGCTTCCGGATGCAATGCGTTTTTCACTGAAGCCCCATTCACTTCTATGGGGACAGGGCTGCGTGAAAAAATGTACACAGGCTCATTGAAATGAAGGGGTCAGTATTCAGTGTCGATGCTATGCGTTTACGTCATGCTTTGCACCCACGCGGAAAACTCGCTCGTGTGAAAGGGGCCTTAGTGTCATGGCTGATCTGTATTCTTAATACTTTTTCCCTCATAAACATTGAGTTTACGATAATTCTGAGACTTTGAGTCTTTGACCAAAACTTCCTGTGGATCCCTCACCAAGTCCCATAATCTGTTCTTCTAGATGATTAGGCGTAGGATCCGTGGTTTTGCTTCTTCTGCTTGATGTGAATGTCCAAAAAGAATTGCGTTGTAGCTAAAGACACATCCGTGAAGCTTTTCCATGTACATTTATGCCTTTAATGCATGTACAATAATAGCCCTGAAATTTGCCGCTTGGGCGCCAGACCGTGGATTTATCTGGAGCAATGGAAACAATTACTAGAAATGTGCAGATTACCACAAATTGCTTTTTAGGACAGTAGCGTTGCGGGTGCTGTTATAATTGTGATGGCGGCAGGGGGGCAGTTTTGAGGCACATAAGGAAGTTTTTTTAATAAATTTATAGCGTAATCCTACTTAATAAACAGGCAAGAGTATCACAATGCCTTGCCCGTAGTACGGTAACTGAAATGTGCTATTTGCAGCCTCAGTAGACCCAGAGACCTGAAGGTCATTTTTTTCTCTCTAATTACTCCCGACAGACCTTCATTAAAGCAGAGATATTCCTACTTCACGCAGAGCCTTCAACTGGTAAAATTAGATATGTCAATGGTTAAAGACGATAATAAACCTATAATGGCGTCTAGCTGTGTTAACCGAACCTACATTTCCAAGCCCATCACTCCATTTTTCATCGCATTTTTGCAGGGTAGTCAGTCTCTAAAGGCGGGGGCACTGATAATAAATGCCAGCGTACAGACAGGATTCACACATTCCTCATTATTTAGTCCTAGGAGAAGAATTATAATCTCCCCATAAACATATAATACACAACAGACCAAGAACCAAGATATCAGTGAGCATGAAGTGCAAAGATCAATCTCCTGACAGCCTGCACAGTGCCATGTCTAAGAGTCAAGGGCAAGGCTAAAGTCGTTGGCTGTCTTAATGGGAATGTATTTTATATACTATATGTTTTATGTATTGGTGAATCGCCCCTTGCTGTTTTTTGGTTAAAATACACATGCTGACCTGTGTCCGCTGCCAAAAATGCCTACAATGGGCATCAGAATTAGACCATGGAGCAATGGAAGATGATGTCCTGGTTCGATGAATCACATTTGCTATTTCTATTATCACTTACCTAGGGCACCAAGATGCACTATAGGAAGAAGACGAGCCAGCGTAGGCAGCGAGATGCTCTGGACAATGTTCTGTGGGAAGCTTTTGGTTCTGGCGTTTATGCGGATGTGACATGTACATCCTAACTAAACATTTTACGGACCAAGCATCTTCTTTATGGCAGCGGTAATCTTTAACGGCAGTGGTTTCTTTCAGCACATTAATACCCCGGCCACAATGCAAAAATTGTTCAGGAACGATTCGAGGAACATGACAAAGAGTTCCAGGTGGTGACTTTGGCCTTCGAAATTCCCCCATATTTCAATCAGTTCGAGCATCTTTGGGTCCAATCCATAGATTTCCCAATTACAACTTACAGGACATAGGTTAGAGTAATGTTACAATCATCCGGCTGGCTGTTCCGGGTAGAGTTCCTCTTATCTGGCATACCTTGGTGCTGCCTTTCCCCGCTGGAGCCCATTGACTATCATGTGCTGTTTTTTGTCCTGCCGAACATTGGCACTAATGCTAGAAATAGGCTAGATCCCTGCTGGGTCCCATTATAGTCGATGGGGCCTTGCAGTGCTCTGGACCTTTCTGGCTATGCAATACAATTAATTCGGAATCAGAAAAGCCTGCTTCTGGTTGTAGTTTCACTAGTGTGAAACTCGCTTTAAAGGGGTTATTCCATGACTAATGTAAAACATGAAGATCAGACATCATATAGTACAGGACAATCTCTTTCTAACAAAGCTAGAACCAGCCCTGTACCTCACATGGATCCAGAGATCTCCTCATTCATTGTTCTGCTAGATTTATATCAAGCGCAAGGCGAGTGTCTTTTCTGCTGCAGCTCAGGGGGCGTGTCTCAGCTCTCCCTATCACAGCTCAAGGGGCGTGTCTCAGCTCTCCCTATCCCAGCTCAGGGGGCGTGTCTCAGCTCTCCCTATCACAGCTCAGGAGACAGTTTAAGGATTAAACTGAGCATGTGCGGCCATCTCAGTGAGCAGGACAAAGAAATAAGAAAATAACAAACAGCAGGTGGCGCTATACAGGAACATTTTATTGAATAGCCCACTGGCTATACTAAATGTTTAATTACATGCAATTACAAAAGTATTCAGATCCAGGAGCTGGTTTGAATACTGTAGAATATTTTTCATGGGACAACCCCTTTAAATGATCGGATGCTAAGTCTTGGTGCCAGGTACCTGAGGGCACCCTCTTATAGAGTGAAATACTCAGAAGGAGCGTACATATTTACCATGGGGCCCCATAGCAAAACTTATTGTGGTCACCCCAATGACATTTCTGCTGAATGTCCATTTTTTTTAGATTTCCCACGGGTGTTCCATATGTCTTAATCCCTTCTGCACTACTGAGAGATGCCTCTTAATAAATTAGGCGCATCTCTGTCCTTCCCTGTCCCAGAAACTAGATTTGTGCTATAATTTATGTTACGTTTCTGGCATATTTATATGAAATCTGTCCGGCTGGGATAGACCACACCCCCTCCCATAAGCCCCATCCCTTATTTTTTTACCTGTTTAGAAAAGTGGCAAGAAGCTCAAAAAGTGGCAAATTATGGTGCAAATATGGCTTGCACTGTTATTTGTGACTTTTTAACTGTAAACAGGTTGATAAATGCCCCTCCATATTTCTCACTGTTTTTCTATCAGACAGTTGGCATAAATGCAAAGATAAATCTCCCAACACTGTAATAATCTCCTGCTTCCCTTCACATTGTGCATGATAAAACAGGCTGCCTGCAGTCACCACTAGGGGGACGCTCAGCCCGTAGGAATTTATACAGTTACCATTGAACTTAGTGGAAGCTGTAGAAATTGCTGTGAGCCAAACTCCTCCTAGCGGTGGCTGCAGGAAAATACGTTTTTATTTTGTCGGGAACAGGAGACATTGCTCAGCATCAGGCCCCGTCACAGTGGCATGATCTGCCTCCACGGTGTGTAAATGACATTAGACATCCTTCTACGAATATGAATCGGTACACAAATGGATAATGATAGTAACATAGTAACATAGTACATAAGGCCGAAAAAAGACATGTGTCCATCCAGTTCTGCCTGTTATCCTGCAAGTTGATCCAGAGGAAGGCAAAAAAAAAACCTGTCAGATAGAAGCCAATTTTTCCCACTTTAGGGGAATATAAAATTCCTTCCCAACTCCAATCAGGCAATCAGAATAACTCCCTGGATCAACGACCCCTCTCTAGTAGCTATAGCCTGTAATATTATTACACTCCAGAAATACATCCAGGCCCCTCTTGAATTCCTTTATTGTACTCACCATCACCTCCTCCTCAGGCAGAGAGTTCCATAGTCTCACTGCTCTTACCGTAAAGAATCCTCTTCTATGTTTGTGTACAAACCTTCTTTCCTCCAGACGCAGAGGATGTCCCCTCGTCACAGTCACCGTCCTGGGAATGAATAGATGATGGGAGAGATCTCTGTACTGACCCCTGATATATTTATACATATTAATTAGATCTCCTCTCAGTCGTCTTTTTTCTAAAGTGAATAACCCTAATGCTGATAATCTTTCAGGGTACTGTAGTTGCCCCATTCCAGTTATTACTTTAGTTGCCCTCCTCTGGACCCTCTCCAGCTCTGCTATGTCTGCCTTGTTTACAGGAGCCCAGAACTGTACACAGTACTCCATGTGTGGTCTGACTAATGATTTGTAAAGTGCTAGGACTATGTTCTCATCACAGGCATCTATGCCCCTTTTGATGCAACCCATTATCTTATTGGCCTTGGCAGCAGCTGCCTGACACTGGTTTCTGCAGCTTAGTTTGCTGTTTATTAAAATTCCTAGATCTTTTTCCATGTCAGTGTTACCGAGTGTTTTACCATTTAGTATGTACGGGTGACTTGCATTATTCCTTCCCATGTGCATAACTTTACATTTGTCATGATCTATTTACAGTTTGGCGAGGATACTGTATGGCTACGTATCAATGTGATCAATGTGTGTACCTGTTAAGGGAAGCTTACTTACTTGCTTCCCGCTCCTTCCCTTCTCGGACTGTGCTGCTTCCTCGCTGTAAACAACCGGTTTGACACAGCTGCAGCCAATCGCTGGCCGTGGCGGTGACCTGCTTCTGTTGCGTCACATGCCCATTTGTCATGACGTAAGGGGGAGCCGGTCACTGCCATGGTCAGCGATTGGCTGCAGCCGTGTCAAATCGGATGTTTAGAGCGAGGGAGCGCAGCGGAGAAGCACCGGCCAAGAAGGGAAGGAGCAGGAAACTAGTGCAAAGTAGAACCTTGCACAACCCTTGAAATAAATAATTCTATACAATGTTTCAAATTCAAGGAAATTCAAGTTTCAAATTCGCAAAACCCTGAACTTGCACAACCCTTTTAATCTGACCCAGCAAGGCAAATGCTTTAGGGGGTGTTCAAATATTTTTATTTTTTATATTTTTGTATCCATTGACAGATTCCATTCATTTCTATGGGATGATGATACTAAAGTTCATCAGTCTTCATTTCTTCTGGCATGAACAGGATTTTTACAGGATTTTTTTTCAGGTCAATGGGTGACAGAATAATTAGCGGTGATGGAAACTGATACAAACTGATGGCGGCCAGTCATTAATTTCCCATTCGTTTAGATCAAGGGCAGAGCAATAATGCATATGGCAAAACGTGCACGGGAGCCTGCAATTATACCGGGAGCTCTGTGGCATCTTCATGGTATTTTTAGTCAATTTTAATAGAGAATAAAAGATAGGGAGGGCAGAAGGAGGACGTGAGCGAACTGGGAAGTATGATTCCCCCTTCCCCAATCTTCACAATACACAGTTTACTGGTATAATTGAAAAAAGGTTGTACAGTATGTCCACCATGTTTAACCAAGGAAAGAGTGAGGATGTGGATAATTACAAGGGGAGGGTGGAAGGAAATATGCAGATTATCCCCCCCCCCCCCCCCCCCAACCAATAAATAAAAACAAAAAACTAATAACATGGGACCAATCTGCCCAAACGTGGTGGAAGATTCCTTCCCAATCCCAAGTGGACTGCAGGGGTGGGCATACTATATCTGCAACCTGTGCAGCTGCATAGGGCCCTGAACGCAAGGGGGCCCATAAATCATACTGGCTCCTTTCTATTATATCCCATTTAAGGGACTAGGTAGATTGCCAGTCATGTCCCACAATTGCTCTCGGATTATACAGCAGAGTTTGCCCGTGTGTTGATACAGTACCTGCCCCTAGGTGATATCAGAAGTTGTAGTCTGGTAGGTAGCTGTGACATCACAGTGGGCTTCAGTCAGGTCAGCTACTATGACATCACTAGTGGGTTACAGCTGTCATGACGTCACAAAAGCCTTTCTGTCAGGTGAGCTGCTGTGACATCATAAGTGGGTAAGGTAAGTAAGCTACTGTGATATCACAAGTGCATTAAAGGGGTTCTTTGAGACTGGAAACACCTTTAAATATGGTCGGGCAGGATGTGGGGGTGAAAAAAAAAGACTCGCCTGTCCCTGGCGGTCCAGTTCCAACGCGAGATCCCTTCTCCTCCACTTCTGGTGCCCGCCGGACTGGAAGTGTGTAACGTGCCCTCTACACGCACATGACACACACTGGCCAATCACTGGTGGTGATGGAGGTAGGCACAAGGACTGCTGCCCTCTCTGAGGCCATTGCAATAGACAAGATAAAATTGTGTATGCCTAAAAAGCTTTTCTCTGAAAGGGGTTGTCCCATGAAAAATATTCTACGTCTTTCAAACCAGCTCCTGGATCTGAAAAATGTTGTAATTGAATGTAACTAAAAATGTAGTATAGCCAGTGATTTATTCAATAAAATCTATCTGTATGGCGCCACCTGCTGTTAGTTCTTTTCCTTATTTCTCTGTCCACTTCTTTGAGGTGGACGCACATGCTCATTTCCATCCTTCAACTGCCACCAGCCCTACAGGGTACAGGGTCGGTTCTAGCTTTGTAAGGCTACTTTCACACTAGCGTTTAAGTTTTCCCGCATTGAGTTCCATCATAGGGGCTCAATACCGGGAAAAAAAACGCTTCAGTTTAGTCCCCATTCATTGTCAATGGGGACAAAACTGAACTGAACAGAACAGAATGCTCCAAAATGCATTCCGTTCCGTTTAGTTGCGTTCCCAGACTGAACCGCAACATGTTGTAGTTTGCTTTCCGTCCTGGGATGTTTAGCAAGACGGATCCGGCATGACCCCCAATGCAAGTCAACGGGGACGGATCCGTTTTCTCTGTCACAATCTGCCACAATAGAAAACGGATCAATCCCTTATTGACTTTCAATGGAGTTTATGACGGATCCGTCTTGGTAATGTTATAGATAATACAACCGGATCCATTGATAACGGATGCAGGCGGTTGTATTATCAGTAACGGAAGCGTTTTTGCTGAACCCTGCCGGATCCAGCAATAACGCTAGTGTGAAAGTAGCCTTAGAAAGAGACTGTCATGTCATATATGATGTCTGATTTTCATTTCTAACTTTAATTATGGCACAACCTCACTGTCTTCCTCGCTGCTCGTCTGTTTGCATTGTAAACAGAATTTTTGCTTTTCCGTAGAAAATAGCTAATAAGCAAAGCAAACTTTGTCTCAGTAGCTATATTTAATTATTACCTCTCTCCGGCATTGGAGAATGACATATGTTAGCCAAGATTGACTTCCGAAGTTTCACAAAAATCTAGGCCTGCTGGATTATCTGTATTCGTACAAATGCCTCTGCTAATTAACGAGTCGTTTGCGCGCCTCTGTGTGGGTGTCTGTGTGCCTTTCTCCAGATTGTTTGCTTGCACACACAAAATTGCTAAAGAAAATCATCACATTCCAGCCAACAAATAGGAGAAGTACTTACGTCCTTGGAGCGTTTCTTCAAGACAAAAGACTCCTCAGGCCCGGGGCACACAAGGTGTGTTCCCCGCATTGTGGCCACTGTGGGCAGATGTTACATTGCTTTGAATGGTTTTTACCCAAGCGCAGTTGGAAGATGTGTCTTTATCAGTGCCGCACGCTACATCCCATTTTTTATGATTGTAGTTATTCTATTGTACCTGATTATGCAGGCGGCTATCTTGCCTAAGCCTGCCGTTCACAGCGTTCAGAGATAATGCTTTACAGCAGTCACGTGGACCATAGGAAACTGTATTCTGGAGATGACACATTGGCAGAGTGTTGTGGGCATGCTCTGTGCAGAGGTCATTGTGCAGGGAGGTGTAGGATGTAAACTGTGCTATCACCTATTGTAAATGGTGGAACCGGTCTTATCTAGATATAGGTATTAGATATAGATATTTCATTGTAATCCTGTATGTGATGATAATAAGATGACTGCTGAGAAGTGATTTCTGGAGAACAGGAAGCCTATTATGGCCAGTGTGAAAACTGGAAAAAGATTTTTTTTTTTTTATTATTCTAAAAAAAAAACATGTTAAAGGCCTTATGCACACGGACGTTTTTTTTGCGGTCTGCAAAAACGGTTTCCGTTGTTCCGTGATCCGTGTCCGTTTTTTCTTCCGTGGGTCTTCCTTGATTTTTGGAGGATCCCGGGACATGAAAAATGAACAAAAAAATCTAAGTTAAGTTTGCCTTTGAAATTATAGGAAAAAACGGACATGGATCACGGACACGGATTACGGACGCGGATGACAATCTTGTGTGCAGCCGTGATTTTTCACGGACCCATTGACTTGAATGGGTCCGTGAACCGTTGTCCGTGAAAAAAATAGGACAGGTCATATTTTTTTCACGGACTAGAAACACGGATCACGGACGCGGTTGCCAAACGGAGCTGAAAATGGAAATGGAGCAACGGCCGCGGATGCACACAACGGTCGTGTGCATGAGGCCTAAAGGGCATCTGTCAGCAGATTTGTACCTATGACACTGGCTGACCTGTTACATGTTCGCTTGGCTGCTGAAGGCATCTGTGTTGGCCCCTGTTCCTAGAGGCTCTGCTCTCTATGAAACTGCTGCACCCTCTCCACTTTGATTGACAGGGCCAGGCAATGGAAACGTCATCATGCTAGGTCCTGTCGATCAAGGCGCATAAGGCACGGCAGTTGCAGAGAGAGCAGAGCCTGTAGGTGTAATGGCAATGCCCCATTGCTCCTAGAGCCCACATATGAACATGGGACCAACACAGATGTCTTCAGAGGCCCTTTAAAGGGATTCTGTCATCAGATAAGTCACAATAAACCCGACTCACCTGAGACATGTGCGCTTAACAGTTGTACATCATGGTCTTGGTCCCATCTTCCTAGGTGTCCACATTCTTGACAAAATAGTTTGTTTCTATAATATGCATATTAGCCTCTAGGAGCAACGAAGATGTATTTACCCAAAGCTTTAGTTAGTATCACTCTGGCATTATTTGCTATTGCTGTCATTGCATTAAAGAGCTTAAAAGAGGGCAAAAAAAATAAAATAAAAGAGAAAGAGAAGAAGGAAAGAAAAATATCCTAAGAGAACTCAGATGCCATATACCAATTTTCAGTGCAATTGGAGCACTTTTGATAGAATCGATGTAGACCCAAATACAAAATTGTGACTGATTCTTTAGAATTGAATCCAAAACTAATTTCAAGAATTTGGCTTATTTCTAATGCTAAGCTTAGCGATGTACAGTATATAGTTTTCTGTAATTTATGTATAAAACTGCCAGGACTCATGGAGAAATCCTGCATCCCTCATCTACAAACTCTAACAAAAAAAGCTGTAAAAACTAGTGAAATAAATAGGACCTTCTGGGCTTTTCCTAGTAGCATTTGTAAAACTTTTTATTTAAAAATATTGAATTAAAGCATAGAAAGCTACGTACCCTGAGCAGAAAACCTTCTCCTCTATCATATCTTGTTAAATGGGTTATCCACTATTAGACAAACATGGCTGCTTTCTTCCAAAAACAGTACCACGCCTGTCCGCAGGTTGTGTGTGGTATTGCAGCTCTGTCCCAATAATTCCAGCCCGTGGACAGGGGTGGTGCTGTTTTTAGAAGAGAGCAGCCATGTTTTTCTAATAGTGGACAACCCCTTTAACCACCTCCCGACCGCTGTACGCACATATGCGTCCGGGAGGTGGTTGCTTTACTCCTCCTGGACGCATATACGCGTCATCTCGCGAGACGCGAGATTTCCTGTGAACGCGCGCGCACAGGCGCGCGCGCTCACAGGAACGGAAGGTAAGCGAGTGGATCTCCAGCCTGCCAGCGGCGATCGTTCGCTGGCAGGCTGGAGATCCGAATTTTTTAACCCCTAACAGGTATATTAGACGCTGTTTTCATAACAGCGTCTAATATACCTCCTACCTGGTCCTCTGGTGGTCCCTTTTGTTAGGATCGACCACCAGAGGACTCAGGTAGGTCAGTACAGTCCCACCAAACACCACACTACACTACACCCCCCCCCGTCACTTATTAACCCCTTATAAACCCCTGATCACCCATGATCACCCCATATAAACTCCCTGATCACCCCCCTGTCATTGATCACCGCCCTGTCATTGATCACCCCCCTGTCAGGCTCCGTTCAGACGTCCGTATGATTTTTACGGATCCACGGATACATGGATCGGATCCGCAAAAAGCATACGGACGTCTGAATGGAGCCTTACAGGGGGGTGATCAATGACAGGCGGGTGATCACCCATATACACTCCCTGATCACCCCCTGTCATTGATCACCCCCCTGTCATTGATCACCCCCCCTGTAAGGCTCCATTCAGACGTCCGCATGATTTTTACGGATCCGATCCATGTATCCATGGATCCGTAAAAATCATGCGGACGTCTGAATGGAGCCTTACAGGGGGGGTGATCAGTGACAGGGGGGTGATCACCCTGATCACCCCTGTCATTGATAACCCCCCTGTAAGGCTCCATTCAGACGTCCGCATGCGTTCTGTGGATCCGATCCATGTATCCATGGATCCGTAAAAAATCATGCGGATGTCTGAATGGAGCCTTACAGGGGGGGTGATCAGTGACAGGGGGGTGATCACCCTGATTACCCTGATCACCCCCTGTCATTGATAACCCCCCTGTAAGGCTCCATTCAGACGTCCGCATGCGTTCTGTGGATCCGATCCATGTATCCATGGATCCGTAAAAAATCATGCGGATGTCTGAATGGAGCCTTACAGGGGGGGGTGATCAGTGACAGGGGGGTGATCACCCTGATTACCCTGATCACCCCCTGTCATTGATAACCCCCCTGTAAGGCTCCATTCAGACGTCCGCATGCGTTCTGTGGATCCGATCCATGTATCCATGGATCCGTAAAAAATCATGCGGATGTCTGAATGGAGCCTTACAGGGGGGGTGATCAGTGACAGGGGGGTGATCACCCTGATTACCCTGATCACCCCCTGTCATTGATAACCCCCCTGTAAGGCTCCATTCAGACGTCCGCATGCGTTCTGTGGATCCGATCCATGGATCCGTAAAAAATCATGCGGATGTCTGAATGGAGCCTTACAGGGGGGGTGATCAATGACAGGGGGGTGATCAGGGAGTCTATATGGGTGATCACCCCCCCTGTCATTGATCACCCCCCTGTCATTGATCACCCCCCTGGTAAGGCTCCATTCAGACATTTTTTTGGGCACAAGTTAGCGGAAATTTTTTGTTTGTTTTTGTTTTTGTTTTTTCTTACAAAGTCTCATATTCCACTAACTTGTGTCAAAAAATAAAATCTCACATGAACTCACCATACCCCTCACGGAATCCAAATGCGTAAACATTTTTAGACATTTATATTCCAGACTTCTTCTCACGCTTTAGGGCCCCTAAAAAGCCAGGGCAGTATAAATACCCCACATGTGACCCCATTTCGGAAAGAAGACACCCCAAGGTATTCCGTGAGGGGCATATTGAGTCCATGAAAGATTGAAATTTTTGTCCTAAGTTAGCGGAAAGTGAGACTTTGTGAGAAAAAAACAAAAAAAAAATCAATATCCGCTAACTTATGCAAAAAAAATAAAATTCTAGGAACTCGCCATGCCCCTCATTGAATACCTTGGGGTGTCTTCTTTCCAAAGTGGGGTCACATGTGGGGTATTTATACTGCCCTGGCTTTTTAGGGGCCCGAAAGTGTGAGAAGAAGTCTGGGATCCAAATGTCTAAAAATGCCCTCCTAAAAGGAATTTGGGCCCCTTTGCGCATCTAGGCTGCAAAAAAGTGTCACACATCTGGTATCGCCGTACTCAGGAGAAGTTGGGGAATGTGTTTTGGGGTGTCATTTTACATATACCCATGCTGGGTGAGAAAAATATCTTGGTCAAATGCCAACTTTGTATAAAAAAATGGGAAAAGTTGTCTTTTGCCAAGATATTTCTCTCACCCAGCATGGGTATATGTAAAATGACCCCCCAAAACACATTGCCCAACTTCTCCTGAGTACGGCGATACCAGATGTGTGACACTTTTTTGCAGCCAAGGTGGGCAAAGGGGCACCTTTCGGATTTCGCAGGGCATTTTTTACACATTTTGATTGCAAGGTACTTCTCACACATTTGGGCCCCTAAATTGCCAGGGCAGTATAACTACGCCACAAGTGACCCCATTTTGGAAAGAAGACACCCCAAGGTATTCCGTGAGGGGCATGGCGAGTTCCTAGAATTTTTTTTTTTTTGTCACAATTTAGCGGAAAATTATGATTTTTCTTTTTTTTTCTTTTTTCCTTACAAAGTCTCATATTCCACTAACTTGCGACAAAAAATAAAAAATTCTAGGAACTCGCCATGCCCCTCACGGAATACCTTGGGGTGTCTTCTTTCCAAAATGGGGTCACTTGTGGGGTAGTTATACTGCCCTGGCAATTTAGGGGCCCATATGTGTGAGAAGTACTTTGCAATCAAAATGTGTAAAAAATGCCCTGCAAAATACGAAAGGTGCACTTTGGAATATGTGCCCCTTTGCCCACCTTGGCAGCAAAAAAGTGTGACACATCTGGTATCGCCGTACTCAGGAGAAGTTGGGCAATGTGTTTTGGGGTGTCATTTTACATATACCCATGCTGGGTGAGAAAAATATCTTGGTCAAATGCCAACTTTGTATAAAAAAATGGGAAAAGTTGTCTTTTGCCAAGATATTTCTCTCACCCAGCATGGGTATATGTAAAATGACACCCTAAATCACATTCCCCAACTTCTCCTGAGTACGGCGATACCAGATGTGTGACACTTTTTTGATGCCAAGGTGGGCAAAGGGGCACATATTCCAAAGTGCACCTTTCGGATTTCACCGGTCATTTTTTACAGATTTTGATTGCAAAGTACTTCTCACACATATGGGCCCCTAAAATGCCAGGGCAGTATAACTACCCCACAAGTGACCCCATTTTGGAAAGAAGACACCCCAAGGTATTCCGTGAGGGGCATGGCGAGTTCCTAGAATTTTTTATTTTTTGTCGCAAGTTAGTGGAATATGAGACTTTGTAAGGAAAAAAGAGAAAAAAAAAAAATCATCATTTTCCGCTAACTTGTGACAAAAAATAAAAAATTCTAGGAACTCGCCGTGCCCCTCACGGAATACCTTGGGGTGTCTTCTTTCCAAAATGGGGTCACTTGTGGCGTAGTTATACTGCCCTGGCAATTTAGGGGCCCAAATGTGTGAGAAGTACCTTGCAATCAAAATGTGTAAAAAATGGCCTGCAAAATCTGAAAGGTGCACTTTGGAATATGTGCCCCTTTGCCCACCTTGGCTGCAAAAAAGTGTCACACATCTGGTATGGCCGTACTCAGGAGAAGTTGGGGAATGTGTTTTGGGGTGTCATTTTACATATAACCATGCTGGGTGAGAGAAATATCTTGGCAAAAGACAACTTTTCCCATTTTTTTATACAAAGTTGGCATTTGACCAAGATATTTTTCTCACCCAGCATGGGTATATGTAAAATGACACCCCAAAACACATTCCCCAACTTCTCCTGAGTACGGCGATACCAGATGTGTCACACTTTTTTGCTGCCAAGGTGGGCAAAGGGGCGCACATTCCAAAGTGCACCTTTCGGACTTCACAGGCCATTTTTTACACATTTTGATTGCAAAGTTCTTCTCACACATTTGGGCCCCTAAATTGCCAGGGCAGTATAACTACGCCACAAGTGACCCCATTTTGGAAAGAAGACACCCCAAGGTATTCTGTGAGGGGCATGGTGAGTTCCTAGAATTTTTTATTTTTTGTCGCAAGTTAGTGGAATATGAGACTTTGTAAGAAAAAATAAAAAATAAAAATCATCATCATTTTCCGCTAACTTGTGACAAAAAATAAAAAGTTCTATGAACTCACTATGCCCATCAGCGAATACCTTAGGGTGTCTACTTTCCGAAATGGGGTCATTTGTGGGGGTTTTCTACTGTTTAGGCATTGTAGAACCTCAGGAAACATGACAGGTGCTCAGAAAGTCAGAGCTGTTTCAAAAAGCGGAAATTCACATTTTTGTACCATAGTTTGTAAATGCTATAACTTTTACCCAAACCATTTTTTTTTGCCCAAACATTTTTTTTTTATCAAAGACATGTAGAACAATAAATTTGGCGAAAAATTTATATATGGATGTCGTTTTTTTTGCAAAATTTTACAGCTGAAAGTGAAAAATGTCATTTTTTTGCAAAAAAATCGTTACATTTTGATTAATAACAAAAAAAGTAAAAATGCCAGCAGCAATGAAATACCACCAAATGAAAGCTCTATTAGTGAGAAGAAAAGGAGGTAAAATTCATTTGGGTGGTAAGTTGCATGACCGAGCGATAAACGGTGAAAGGAGTGTAGTGCCGAAGTGTAAAAAGTGGCCTGGTCATGAAGGGGGTTTCACCTAGCGGGGCTGAAGTGGTTAAGATCCACTTTAAAGGTGTTATCTTTTTTTTTCCAGTGGTCCACCCAAAAATAAGATCATAAAATATGCTGAGACCCCCTCCCCCCAGCCGTCTGTTGTAACCTGTCAGAGAACCCAGTATCAAGACTTTAAAGAGTCTCTGTCTCCAGGATCAACCCTATTAAACCAGGCATATAGCCTGGTAGGGTTGATCTAGCTGAGTAAAACGATACATGTCTTTTCTTTCTAGGTGCTGGCATTTGGAGAAAGGAAGACTTTTATTTTGATGCAAATAAGCCATTGGAGCACCAAGAGGTTGGCTTATGTGGTTTGAGCACCTCTCCAGCGACGCCCCTGCTGACGACAGACGGCTCCAGCACTCCAAACACGCCCCCTCCCCTTAGATTGACATTGCTAGACCTCACATCTAGCGCTGAGTATTTGCACCTGTGCAGTTGTTAGCAAGCATGGTGCCTGCTCACCCCGTCTTCTGCTGCTTGCCGAGCAGCGAAGATGATTAGTGTCCATGCGCCATTGACGTCACTCCACCCAGAAGTGGTGTCAGTCTAAGGGGGTGGGCGTTTTTGGACCACTGGAGGTGTCTGTAGTCAGCCCCAGGGGCATCGCTCGAGCGGTGCTCAAACCCCATCCATAAGACCATCTCTTGGTGCTCCAATGGCTCATTTGCATAAGGATACAAGTCTACATTTCTCCACAACGCTGGCACTTAGAAAGAAAAGACAGGTATTGTTTTACTTAGCTAGGTCAACCCTACCGAGCTATATACCTGATTTAATAGAGTTGATCCTGGTGAAAAAGACTCTTCAATTCCCAGGACAGGGGGTAATGGAGCATTAATGGGGTATTCTCATCTCATCATTTTTGGCATATCCACAGACCACCTCACCAAGTGGGAAGAGAGTCGGGAGGACTACAGTTTTGGAGACTTTGTACTCTAGCTGATAAATGAGGGTGACCTCCGTCTATTGAAGGGGTTTCCAGGATTTAGACCTCGATGATAGATCATCAGTATCAGATCGGTAGGGTCCGACACCTTACCGCTCAGCTGCATCTATACAGTGGATGAAGATGGAAGCAGAAAGCTTCCTCCACTGAGAAGTGGCCAAACCAGGGTACTGCAGCTCACCTTCAATTCAAGTGAATGGAAGCTGAGCTGCAGTATTCTGGAGCTGGAAACTACACAGTGGATGGACCCTTCTGTCCATGATATGACTTCCGTCCGAACAGGTGGAACAGTAGGGGTGCTGGGTGTCGGACCCCAGCAGTCTGATATTGATCAGATCCATTTCCTTGAATAAGCCGCAATACCAGACATTAGCCCATGGAGAAGACTGGTATTTCTGGACAGACCCAAAAAACTTTTGAAATCTTATTAATTACTATCTGTCTTATTTCAATCTGTAGACCTTTGCGTTACCCTGCCGCAGGATATAAAAATAACATACGAAACGAAATAAAACTAAATTTATGACTGTACAGAGTGCTGCATATTTATGTAACACTCACTACTGCAAATGCAAATGAGAAAAATCCCAGCTGTTACCCGCGAATAATTACTTCTTGTTTTCATTTTGAAACTGAAAAAAACAATAACATCCACGAAATGACTCCAAGTTCTCCATATGGATAATGTAAATGTTACATCAGTAAAGTAAATTGGGCTTCACGTATTTCATCCTGATACATAAATCTGGAACCAAAAGCACAAATATTTCATAGCTAAAAAAGAATCAAAGCTTAAAATATACACTAAGTTATCAAATTATAGAGTACACGTGCCTAGTGGTGGTTAGAACCAAATTTTGCTTTTCTTAAAATCCTGTGGCATGTATTTGGGGGGCATTTGCCCCAGGTGCTGGCTTTTTAAAGTTTGGACAGGAGCCTGTTTTACCTGTTAAAAAAAACCATACTTACTTCCTCCCTGCTGCTCCGTGTTGGCTCTCTGGCTCTTTTTAGTGGTCTTCCAGTCCCCGTCCTTTAAACCAGGTGGATGGGGTCGTGTGGGCATCTGCAACCAATGACTGGCCTCAGCAGGGACGTGTCCAAAAGCGGCGCATCACTGCTGGGTCACGTGCTACTTGGGGACACATCAACATTGAGGCCAGTCATTAGTTGCAGAGGTGCACGTGAACCTATCTACTTGGTTTACAAGACAGGGATCAGAGCCAGGGAGATGAAACTGAGTAGTGCAGGTGAGTATTGTTTTTTCAACACATAAAAAAGTTAAAAAAGTTGAAAAAGTTCAGAAAGCTAGACAACACTTTTAAGATACAAGGCGGAACTGAACCATTGGTATCATCTTTGGTATCAATCATCTGATGGTTAACATACATTGACTGATGCAGGTTACCACTTTCGATCGAAACATGAATTTAGTCATAACACAAATCAATCGCCGACGCCTCAAACTGATGTTTATGGTATATTATTTCATCATGTGGATAAGTGCAATGTACTGGGCATAGTTCCGAAATAAATTCAAACAAGTGTGCTCAAGTGCTCAATTCATTAGTACATGAAAAGAGAATAATCAGCTTTCAAAGTAAAACAATAAATGGAGGATTCCACAGATTCTTCAAAGTCCTCCAAGAATATATTATGAGGTATGTAATATGCAGCCCTTGCCAAGGAAAAGTCATTCACTTAAAGGCTATGAACACCTGCAGGCACTTTGTTTTTATTATTATTGCATTCTACTCATTTTGGGCTAAAAATAATTTTTGCAATTAGTCTTTTTCAAAAAATTTCTGCAGTTTTTGTGATACAGGGGTTAAGTTTCAGTATATATGCAGACTGTCACTTTCTCGTCAGATGACGACTTGGGATGAGCGAATCGACTTTGGATGAAACATCCGAAGTCGATTGACATAAAACTTCGTTCCAATACTGTACGGAGCAGGAGCTCCATACAGTATAAGAATGTAATGGCTCCGATGAGCCGAAGTTGTTGTTTTGCGAAGTCTCGCAAGACTTTGGGTAATAACTTCATAAATTAATTTGTACTGTAAAAAGACATTTCCCAAACTCGGGTTAGGTTCCAAGGTACCACTTAAAACCTAACCCGAGTTTGGGAAATGTTTTTTTACAGTACAAATTATTTAGGAAGTTATTACCCGATGTTTCGCGAGACTTTGTGAAGCAATACCTTCGGCTCATCTGAGCCAACACATTCTAATACTGTACAGAGCTCCTGCTCCGTACAGTATTGGAACAAAGTTTTATGCAAATCGACTTTGGATGTTTCATCTGGAGTCGATTCGCTCATCCCTAATGACGTATAATGTATAGCTCTTATCTCTGATCTCCTGACCCAATAAGCACTCATTATAGCTGATAAGATAAGTGATAACAATACAACATAAAGGGGTTCTCCGGGAATTTAGAAAATGAAAATCTTAAATATTACTATATTATAAATATATTTGCAAATACACTTCATTAATTATAATGGCTCATTTTGTTTAAGGAGCAATTATTAGGAGAAACAAAATGGCCGCCGTCCTATTAGTACACACAAAACCTGCCCTAATCACACAGGAGGACAAGTTACTTCACAACACTGAGCTAAGGAGCTTCCTCATCCTCCTCTCTGCTCTGCTTGTCAGGGATTATGATCCTGAATACAGATGATAATATCTTCAGCTGAATCTCTGTAGGAATGGAGTTCATGAGGAGACATGAAGTACAGAGAGGATGGACAGGACAGACTGTGGTAATGGAGACTACATACAAGTGCTGCTGCCCATTAGTCTCATCCCCACCTCCCCTCTGTACTTTATGTCTCCTCATGAACTCCATTCCTACAGAGATTTAGCTGAAAATCATAATCATCTGTATTCAGGATCATAATCCCTGACAAGCAGAGAGGAGAGAGAGGAGGTGAGGCAGCTCTTAGCTTAGTGTATTGAAGTAACTTGTCCTCCTGTGTGATTAGGACAGGTTATGTGTGTACTAATAGGACGGCGGCCATTTTATTTCCCATGAGGATTGTTCCCTAGACTAAACAAACCATTACAACTCATGAAAGGTATTTGGGAATATAGTTATAATAAAGTAACATTTAAGTATTTTAATTTTCTTAATTCCTGGTGAATCCCTTTTAAATGAGTGTTTATAAGGCCAGGAGATCAGAGATAAGAGCTATACATAAGTCGCCATCTGACGGGACTCAGAAAGTGATAGTGTGCAAGTAGACTGAAATTTAACCCCTATGTCACAAAAACTACTGAAAATTTTTAATAAAGACCAATAGAAAATGATTTTTTGCCCAAAATGAGTAGAATACAATAATATATGAAAAATTCAAAACAAAACAAAACTGCTCCTGAAAGTGTTCATAGCTTTCAATAATAATTTGAGGATAGTATATGTGCTTTAGGTTTGTGGTAAATTTATTCCCACAGGATAGGGAATAACTGATTGGTGAAAGTCCAACTGCTAGGACTCAAACCGATCCTGAAAATGGGGGTTTTGGTAGAACGGCAGTTGAAAATTGTACAGTGCTACTTCATTCATTTATTTTGCACAGCGTTGTACTTACTATCTCCTTCAGTCCCATAAAGAATGAAAGAAGTGACAGGACGCATGCTCCACCTGTTGTTCCATCAGAACAGAGGAGCGGGACCACCCCATCCTTGTAATTGGTGAGGTTCCCACTGAGCGGACCACCAGTGGGAATATCTTTCAAACCAGTCAGTTATATTTCCTGGGCCCAAAGAGCAGTGGTCCTACATTGGGTAACATTACACATGTTACACTAGGACTTTCAGGTTCTTATGATGGGTATGCGACGCACGACAACGGCAAATGTTTTTAGTGATGCCAGTTGCAATGAAGCAACAAGGGCACAGGGCCCCTTTTAGTGATGTAGTAGATGGTACCCAGGTGTAGGAATGCCAGAGTGGTGTAGGGTGGCCTAAATGTCCCTTAATGTTGGTGCTCCTACCTGGATACGCTGGAACCCAGGCGTTGTTGTCCGAAGCAGAGCAAATAGGGGGAATAATCAAGGGATTTGAATAAATAAATTGAGTCCCGACCTTGTGATGAAGTTCGATTACAGCTTTACTTGAATAAACGTTTCTCCAACAGTTTCGGGCTTTGTCTTGGTTCCCAGCAGGCGTTAGCATTAACTCTGGCAGGCAAACAAACTTAACTCTGGCTTTGGCAGGACACATCCAGTAGGGACATGGACCTGCTTCCTTCCCCAAGCAGGGGGTACTCTACACTGACCTCTAACTAACTAAACTCCTCCTTAGAGGGAAAGAAAAGAATGAAAAGAAGGTTCCATCCTCTGCAAATGTAGCTCTGCCATGCTTGCTGCCACCTTCTGGGGAACCAGGTACAATACATGAACGATAACAGTTGCATAGAAATAGTAATGCACGTTGTAGTGGCTGAAATAAACGCATAAGATGACACTGTGTTAGCCCATAGAAGACAGTAGTGGGGTGCGGAGTGGTAATGGCACTCTGGGTCATTACAGGTATAAGGACACAAGCCTTCTTACCCTCCTAGTAACACGGTTGAATATTTTCAGGACATTGATAGTTTGCACCCGTTGTGCTACTGTAGCACTTCCAGCAAGGGTTAACATGCCCTATGCATGCTTTTAGATCATGGGATGCAGCCAAAAAATGTAAAAGAAACCTACATGAAAACTGAGAAAATGTTGAAAGGTTGCATTGGTTGGATTGTAAGCCATGGCCCAAGAAAAATGGGTGAATAATGGTGCATTTAAAATGCAATTACAGTCGTTACATTTGCTTTATCCGTACAATTGTACCTTTTTATTGCATTTGGTCACCGCTGAGCTAATACAAACCAAAATGACTCTTGTAGCCCATCTGGGATACAAGTCTCGATAAGAATAGTACAATGTACCGTGTTCTCTTTCTTAACAAATTGAGTTCATACTGTAACTTAATTAGCGTATTTTCGTTAAATATAGTATAGATATCACAAAATCATATGCTGGCAATTTTATGCAAAGATGATAAAATCATCAGTAAGGCAATACTAATCACAGTACATTAGACGGTATTCACACAGCATGCTTGGGTACTATAGCTCAGATCCCAAGCATCTACTGTAAATGAATTATCAAAGTTCAGAGACCGAGCAGAAGTTCAGCGCTGAGTCCACTCAATTATTTCCACCTATTAAAGGGGTCGTCTCACTTCAGCAAGTGTCATTTATCATGTAGAGAAAGTTAATACAAGGCACTTGCTAATGTATTGTGATAGTCCATATTGCTTCCTTTGCTGGCTGGATACATTTTCCATCACAATATTAGTGATGAGCGGCAGGGGTCATATTAGAATTTGTGATATTTCACGAGTATTTCATAGAATATTTGTCGAATATTCGCGAATTCGAATATTCATTAGGAGTAGTGTTCAATTGATTGCAAATTTTCGTAATGAGAATCAATGAGATCGTGAAAACTCAGATCCGATGGTATATTCTAACCCCCAGGCGTTCCCATGGTGACGGGGACGCTTGTCGGGGAGGAGTATGCCAAAGTGGAACAACTGTACAGATTTTTTTTTAAAAGACGAATATTCTAGAAAACAAATATATTCTTTTTTAGAATATTCGTAATATTCAAAAACAAGAATATATAGCAATATAGCGAATATTCGAAAAAAACGAAAATAGAGCAATTTAGCTAATATGGTGCTATAATCTTCTTTGTCTAATAGTTATAATTTTTTTCTTATCTAAAGTTCAGATTGGAAAAAAATTATAGCACTATATTGCTAAATATTCTTGTTTTAGAATATTATGAATATTCGAAAAAACTAATATATAGCACTATATCGAATATATTAGTTTTTTAGAATATTCGTCTTTTTTTCCATCTGAAGTAATGATTCCTCTCTGCTTAAAAAGACGAATATTCTAAAAAACAAATATATTCGATATAGTGCTATATATTTGTTTTTTAGAATATTTGTAATATTCTAAAAAGAATATATAGCAATATAGCGAATATTCGAAAAAAACTAATGTAGAACAATTTAGCTAATATGGTGCTATGATCTTTTTTTTATAGTTGTAATTTTTTTCCAATCTGAGCTTTAGATGAGAAAAAAATTACAACTATTACTTAAAGAAGATTATAGCACTATATTAGCTATATTGCTCTATATTCTTTTTTTTTTAGAATAATCACTATATTGCTATATATTCTTGTTTTTAAATATTACGAATATTCTAAAAAACAAATATATAAGTTTTTCAGAATATTCGTCTTTTTTTGGTAATCTGTACAGTTGTTCCACTTTGGCATACTCCTCCCCAAAACGAGTCACCGTCACCATGGGAATGCCTGGGGGTTAGAATATACAATTGGATCTGAGTTTTGACGATCTCATTGATCCTCATTACAAAAATTCTCATTATGAAAATTTGCATTACGAAAATTCGCAATCAACGCAACTCCCGTGCCAAGCTCCTCTGTTCCGGACTTCCAGTTCCCGGGCCCAGAACTTGGTGGGCGGCCTAATTAGAACGGCGCCGGCTTGACTCTAGCTGGCTGGCAGTAAGATGCACAGGGGGGTGGGGTCGCAGGGACAGGGCGGGTAACCAATGTCGCCGCCGCAGCGCCAGTGTATGTGAAGGGGCCCTAAAAACTTATTAAAGAGGACCTTTCATGGGTCCAAACATTGTAAGATAACTATCTGTATATGAAGCGCGGCGCCCAGAGATCTCACTGTACTTACTATTATCCATGGGCACTGCTCCGTTCACCCGCTGTGGCCCCGTTACCTTCTCCCGCGCTGTATGGTAATTGCTTCTATTGGAACAGCAGGGAGGAGTCTGCCCTGTTTCTCCCTGGGCGTTCCTTCTCCATGGCTGCAGCGCTGTCCAATCGCAGCGCAGAGCTCACAGCCTGGGAGGTTTTACACCATGTAAACATTCACAGTGCAGGTGTAAAAAGTATGTGACATCTCCAAGAGCTAATTGGAGTGAGGTGTCAGCCAACTGGAGTCCAATCAATGAGATGAGATTGGATGTGTTGGTTACAGCTGCCCTGCCCTATAAAAACCACCACCAGTTCTGGGTTTGCTTTTCATAAAAAGCATTGCCTGATGTGAATGATGCCTCGCACAAAAGAGCTCTCAGAAGACCTACGATTAAGAATTGTTGACTTGCATAAAGCTGGAAAGGGTTATAAAAGTATCTACAAAAGCCTGGCTGTTCATTACTTCACGGTAAGACAAATTGTCTATAAATGGAGAATGTTCAGCACTGCTGCTACTCTCCCTAGAAGTGGCCGTCCTTTAAAGATGACTGCAAGAGCACAGCGCAGACTGCTCAATGAGGTGAAGAAGACTTACAAAAGTCTCTGGCATATGCTAACATCCCTGTTAGCGAATCTACGATACGTGAAAAACTAAACAAGAATGGATTTCATGGGAGGATACCACAGAGGAGGCCACTGCTGTCCAAAAAAAACATTGCTGCACGTTTACAGTTTGCACAAGAGCACCTGGATGTTCCACAGCAGTACTGGCAAAATTTTGTGTGGACAGATGAAACCAAAGTTGAGTTGTTTGGAAGAAACACACAACACTATGTGTGGAAAAAAAGAGGAACAGCACGCCAACATCAAAACCTCATCCCAACTGTGAAGTATGGTGGTGTGGGCATCATGGTTTGGGGCTGCTTTGCTGCGTCAGGGCCTGGACGAATTGCTATCATCGAAGGAAAAATGAATTCCCAAGTTTATCAAGACATTTTGCAGGAGAACTTAAGGCCATCTGTCCACCAGCTGAAGCTCAACAGAAGATCAGTGTTGCAACAGGACAACGACCCAAAGCATAGAAGTAAATCAACAACAGAATGGCTTAAACAGAAGAAAATACGCCTTCTGGAGTGGCCCAGTCAGAGTCCTGACCTCAACCTGATTGAGATGCTGTGGCATGACCTCAAGAAAGCGATTCACACCAGACATCCCAAGAATATTGCTGAACTGAAACAGTTCTGTAAAGAGGAATGGTCAAGTATTAGGCTAGGTCTACACGACGACATTTGTCGCGCGACATTTTGTTGCACTAATGTCGCGCGACAATTTTTATAATGGCAGTCTATGGTGTCGCATTGCAACATGCGACATGCTGCGACTGCGACGCGACAGTCACAGAAAATCCATTCGAGATGGATTTTTCTGCGACTGTCGCGTCGCAGTCGCAGCATGTCGCATGTTGCAATGCGACACCATAGACTGCCATTATAAAAATTGTCGCGCGACATTAGTGCAACAAAATGTTGCGCAACAAATGTTGCGCCCTATTTGTCGTGTAGACCTAGCCTTACTCCTGACCGTTGTGCACGTCTGATCTGCAAATACAGGGAACGTTTGGTTGAAGTTATTGCTGCCAAAGGAGGTTCAACCAGTTATTAAATTCAAGGGTTCACATACTTTTTCCACCTGCACTGGGAATGTTTACATGGTGTGTTCAATAAAAACATGGTAACATTTAACTCTTTGTGTGTTATTAGTTTAAGCAGACTGTGATTGTCTATTGTTGTGACTTAGATGAGATCAGATCACATTTTATGACCAATTTGTGCAGAAATCCATATCATTCCAAAGGGTTCACATACTTTTTCTTGCAACTGTATATATATACTTACAATAGCGAGCTGACTGCCTGCGCTCCTGCATCTCGCAGGGGCTGGTTAGTTATTCAGCACGTCAGGGATACAGAAGGATCATACACTGTCAGTGTAAAAATAGCAGGAGGACAGGGAAGAATATATAATATATATATATATATATATATATATAAATATATGCACTGAAAAAAATATAAACACAACACTTTCAGATTTTCTCCCATTTTGCATGAGCTGAACTCAAAGATCTGAAACATTTTCTACATACACAAAAGACCCATTAGGCTGCATTCACATGTCCGTGGAACACGGTCCGTCTGATACCGGCCTGGATTTCTTCAGAGTGCAGGAGCTCACGGCGTCATTTGTTGCTATGATGCCGTGCGCTTCCTGCTGCCGCCGCAGTGCAGTAGTACACTGGTATGTTCTATACCAGTGTACCACTGTACAGCATCGGCAGCAGAAAGCGCACGGCGTCATAGCAACCAATGATGCCGTGCGCTCCTGCACTCTGAAGAAATCCAGGCCGGTATCAGACGGACCGTGTTCCACGGACATGTGAATGCAGCCTTACTCTCAAATATTGTTCACAAATCTGTCTAAATCTGTGTTAGTGAGCACTTCTCCTTTGCCGGGATAATCCATCCCACCTCACAGGTGTGGCATATCAAGGTGCTGATTAGACAGCATGAATATTGCACAGGTGGGCCTTAGACTGCCCACAATCAAAGCCCACTCTGAAATGTGCAGTTTGATCACACAGCACAATGCCATAGATGTCGCAACATTTGAGGGAGCGTGTAATTGGCATGCTGGCTGCAGGAATGTCTACTAGAGCTGTTGCCCGTGGGATGAATGTTCATTTCTCTACCATAAGCCTTCTCCAAAGGCGTTTCAGAGAATTTGGCAGTACATTCAACCGGCCTCAGAACCGCAGACCACGTGTAACCACACCAGCCCAGGACCTCCACATCCAGCATGTTCACCTCCATGATCGTCTGAGACCAGCCACCCGGACAGCTGCAGCAACAATCGGTTTGCATAACCAAAGAATTTCTGCACAAACTGTCAGAAACCGTGTCAGGGAGGCTCATCTGCATGCTCGTCGTCCTCATCGGGGTCTGGACCTGACTGCAGTTCGTCGTCGTAACCGACTTGAGTGGGCAAATGCTCACATTTGATGGTGTCTGGCACATTGGAGAGGCGTTCTGTTCTGTAGGGTTATGGTATGGGCAGGCGTATGTTATGGACAACGAACACAGGTGCATTTTATTGATGGCATTTTGAATGCACAGAGACACCGTGACGAGATCCTGAGGCCCATTGTTGTGCCATTCATCCACGACCATCACCTCATGTTGCAGCATGATAATGCACGGCCCCATATTGCAAGGATCTGTACACAATTCCTGGAAGCTGAAAATATCCCAGTTCTTGCATGGCCAGCATACTCACCGGACATGTCGCCCATGGAGAATGTTTAGGATGCTCTGGATCGGCGTATACGACAGTGTGTTCCAGTTTCTACCAATATTCTGCAACTTCGCACAGAGAAGTGGGCCAACATTCCACAGGCCACAATCAACAATCTGATCAACTCTATGAGACGGAGATGTGTTGCACTGCCTGAGGCAAATGGTGGCCACACCAGATACTGACTGGTTTTCTGACCCCGCCCCCCACCCCACCCCCTAGTTAGGCAAAACTGTGCACATTTCAGAGTGTCCTTTTATTGTGGGCAGTCTAAGGCACACCTGTGCAATATTCATGCTGTCTAATCAGCACCATGATATGCCACCCCTGTGAGGTGGGATGGATTATCTCGGCAAAGGAGAAGCGCACAGATTTAGACAGATTTGTGAACAATATTTGAGAGTAATGGGTCTTTTGTGTATGTAGAAAATGTTTCAGATCTTTGAGTTCAACTCATGCAAAATGGGAGCAAAACCGAAACTGTTGCGTTTATATTTTTGTTCAGTGTATATATATATATTGTCATGTCAGTTCTACGGATATATATGAGGGGGCAGTGAGTCCATTGCGCTGCGCAGTGAAGATAGATATTCCTTAGCAATGCTCATTTACAGTAGCTAGATCTTCTAAGGGACATTACAGAGCAAGTTTTTTCATACAAAAGTTGAAATTTACTTAATAAAGTATATTACAAAAACGTTATCCCCATAGTGTTAATAAGTAGTGTTACGATTTTTGGTACCCGAAGCCGAACTTTGCTGGCAAATTTCGGGTTTGAGTTCGGTGTTCGGGCATTTAATTAAGCTTGCTGAAAGGCTGCATTGCAGCCAATCAACAAGCTTTTAAGCCGTGTGCCCTTAGAAGCCATCACAGCCATGCCTACTAATGGTCCCAAAAAATCTTCAATGGAAGATTTTTAGGTTTTCATTTTCAATAAATTAGGAAAGATTTTGAACATTCTGTTCTCACTTTCTCATTATGGGGTTTTAATTGCAGAATGATGGGGATTTTTTTTTAAATTGTAGCACAAGGTTGCAATGTAACAAAATGTGAAAAACTAAAAATGTGTCTGAAGACTTTCTAAATGCACTGTAAAGGAAACAATACAGGAGAGTAATTGTCAGTAGAAAATGAGGTTGGAATCTTACAGTGCTCATGTCCTTTTACAGACTTGTAATGAAATCACGTAAGCTCTTCTTTTCACAGTGTTTGCTAATATTGAGCCATTTGGTAGAAAGGCATTTAAGGAAAATAAAACCTGAGAGAACAGAATGAAATTGTAATGTGACAGAAATTGAAAATGTGCCCTAAGACAATTGAAAGAAAATGATGATTATTATCAAACCCCATGATGAGTGTGAAAATGTCACTCAAGACAGATCAGAGTATTTCATGATGGTGGCAGACACTCTGAATGATAAGAAACATATGGCATCCTGAAAAAAGCTCTGACATCTAAGGCCTCTTTCACACGGGCGTCATGTTTTTTGCCCGGATAATAGGCGGGTGCGTTGCGGGAAAATGCGGGATTTTTCCGTGTGAGTGCAAAACATTGTCATGCGTTTTGCACTCGCGTGAGAAAAATCACGCATGTTTGGTACCCAAACCCGAACTTCTTCACAGAAGTTCGGGCTTGGGATTGATGTTCTGAAGATTGTATTATTTTCCCTTATAACATGGTTATAAGGGAAAATAATAGCATTCTGAATACAGAATGCATAGTACAATAGCGCTGGAAGGGTTAAAAAAAATAAAAAAGTTAACTCACCTTATCCTCTTGATCGCGTAGTTCCCGGTCTGTTCTTTACTAGCTGTGGGCTAAATGACCTGTGGTGACGTCAGATCACATGCTCCAATCACATGGTCCATCACCATGGTGATGGAGCATGTGATCTGACATCACCACAGGTGAGTTAACTTTTTTATTTTTTTTTAACCCTTCCAGCACTATTATACTAAGTATTCTGTATTCAGAATGCTATTATTTTCCCTTCTAACCATGTTATAAGGGAAAATAATACAGTGAATAGACTGTCACCTAGAACCCATGCGTAAAAATTGCACCGCATCCGCACTTGCTTGATAGAATATAGAACATGCTGCGATTTTCACGCAACGCATAAGTGATGCGTGAAAATCACCGCTCATGTGAATAGCCCCATAGAAATGAATGGGTCTAGATTCAGTGCGGGTGCAATGCGTTCAACTCACGCATCGCACCCGCGCAGAATACTCGCCCGTGTGAAAGGGGCCTAACTGTTTGAAGGAGCTGAGAACAGAGTCATAGTTAGGGTATGTAGATATGGAACTTAACTAGTCTCCAGCACAGTTATGTAGAGATATTGTGACGGATGATATTGCAGATAGCTGGAAGTTATGGATAAACATCCGACTGGCTTGATCCCAAAGTAAGGAGCATATAGGTGACCCCTATCAAACCCAAAGAGCTCACCCTGACTGCTAAGCACATACAAGGGTCTCAGAGGTAGACGATTGCATGCCCACGTACCTAGACTGTATGACACCTGAAAACCCTATATTAGTGAGGGGACATGACCACCGGCTCCCTGCACTACATACGGAGGGAGTCAGGGTCACCTAGAATCAAGCCAGCAAGGAAACACAATACATGAAAGGACTTATCTGAACAAGAAGCAACAGAAGTCTCCAGCAGTGAACACTTCAATCCAGGATGTAGTATAAACCGCAAAGTGAGGCAGTATGGGAGGGAATATAAAGGAAAGAGGATTAGTCTAAATAGGTGACACCTGGGAGAAGGAAATGAGATGAGAAAGTGAAACCAAAACAAAGAACATCATGCAAGAGGTAGAAAAGGACGTCTGTCAGACCTTCTCACAGAAGTGGCGGACACAGATATAGAAGGGAAGCAGGATGATATGTCTAGAGGTTCTGCTTCTTCTCCCTGTCCTGTCTGTGCTGATTTAAGTTATAACAGCCAGAGCTTATTGCCAGCTGTTGTAACTTAATCCCAGATAAAATACTGTTTTGGCAATCGCTAAACTGTCCATTTGTGAAACTCACAAGCTTTCTCATATTTATTTAGTTCAAAAGTTATATTGAACTATATTGAAGCCTGGCTCTGATCAGGCAGCCTCATTGACATGACTTGGAGTTGTCCAAAATGATTACAGGACCGCAAAGAGGTTCTGAAATTTATTCATTCAACCTGTTATATAACTCTACCAGCAAATCCCTCTTTGTATGTCCTGGAAGATGCTGGATGCATCACTTTTCTTCTTGTCAAATCTGATGGATTTTGCACGGAAGCCTCAGAACAGAGCCCACCTTGCAAATGTGAACACAGCCTAAAGGATGTAGCTTGATGCGTACCTACACCAATTCCCAAATACAATATAGCAGAAGAGGTATACTATCAAAAATGTTATTCTAAAACTTCAGAGATGATTTATGTGGCTGTACCGTATGTTGGAAAGACAATCCGGGACCCCATTCCAGTAACAGAACTTTTTGTTCTCATTTTTATAACAGCATAAATCCCTGTAAATTAGTCTTTGACTTACATAAAGGCGCTGATGCTGATTTCTGCATGCAGTGTTTTTGTATGCGCTTCCCCTGAAGCATTTTAGTCGTTTTTGTTCTTTGTATAAGTGTTTGGTGTGAATATTTTAGTTTAGCTACATTCTGTATTCACAGGACTTGTTACTACTGATACCAGACAGGTGGAGAATCGTTTGTAGTTAAATCCCTTTCTACCTCGGTCGGTGTATTAAGCAGCATACATTATACACTAGGAATCTGTCTTTTTCTTTTTATTCCTTACATGCTCCTCCTGTTTCATTTATGTCTATTCTTTTTTTATACAAAGGCTGTATAATCACAGCTGCATTTGTGGCCCGTTTAACCTACTAGAATTTGAACGAGATCTAGGGGCCAATGCCCAGGGGGACGTCTGAGCCCTCGTCACTGTCACTGGTCAGGTACACAATGATTGGATGCTCTCTGCATTAATAAATGCCAGGAGCATCAGGTTATGTCCCTGGTTGGCAGCTGCAGGTCAAACTCTTGAATTCAACTGTATCTTTGTCTTTAGGCTACTTTCACACTAGCGTTTTAGTTTTCTGGTATTGAGATCCGTCATAGGGGCTCAATACCAGAAAAAAGCGCTTCAGTTTTGTCCCCATTCATTGTCAATGGGGGCAAAATGGAACTGAGCAGAACAGAATGCTCCAAAATGCATTTCATTCTGTTTAGTTGTGTTCCCATACCGGAGAGCAAACCGCAACATGTTGTAGTTTGCTTTCCGTCCTGGGATGCGGATCTGCCACAAAAGAAAACGGATCCGTCCTCCATTGACTTGATCATGTTTGATCCGTCTTGGCTATGTTAAAGATAATACAACCGGATCTGTTCATAACGGATGCAGGCGGTTGTATTATCAGTAACTGAAGCGTTTTTGCTGAACCCTGCCAGATCCAGCAAAAACGCTAGTTTGAAAGTAGCCTTAGGACTCTAATACAGTTGAATACTGCAGTGAAGGTGGCAGTATTTTGTGCTGCACTGTGATATTTGGTTTTATGTACTTTGGCGGTATTTTGTGCTGCACTACGGTATTGCTGGCCCCGTCTACTTCTGTTGTCCCTGCAGCCTTCTGTTGTCTCAACTTCATTAAATTTGGACCCACCTACAACATTTGGCCACTTTTAGTTTTTTTTCCAGGGGCACTTTAAGTTCCCAATCCGTCCCTAGATCTAGCTGTAATAACAGGTTATCTTCAACATCTACATCTGCTGTGTAGTCACCATTGTCTTTTCCTGTATTGGTTTGTTGTATGTTCTGTCACATGGGTGACTTTTCAGGCTTACATTATGTTTATATGGTGTGGGCTACATGGTTTCTCAGTGATTGCAGCTCTGGAGTCCTTGCTTCAAATCCAACCAGAGATATCATCTGCATGGAGTTTGTGTGGGTTTCCTCCCCTACTTCAAAGACATACTGATAGGGAACTTAGATTATGAGCTCTATTGGGGACAGAGTGATGATAATGTCAGCACTATACAAGTGAGTAAAATAAATAAATTTGACACTAATTTCAATGTGTTTTCTGTGCCAAAATTATTGTGAATACCATGTCAGATGTGTGGTTCATTGTTTCCAGTGGGATTTGGACTCCATGTTGCCATTTGTACAGACAGATTTATTGAAATCTGTGCTATGAAATAAGGCTGGTTCACATGTGGAACCCAAAGTTTCCCACCTGAATTTTTCTTTATTCTGGACAACTTGCCCATTTTTTTTTTTATGGACAGTGAAAAAAGCCCCATATTGTCACAGACTGCCTAGGAATGTTTGGATGATGGGCAACCCTGGTGAAACCACAGAATGACCAACTGCAAACCTCCAAAAGGAAATGCAAAAACAATGCAACACCAAATATAAAATATATAAACTAATTCCATGTTCATTATACAAAATGAATATGAGGCACTTAGCAACTATATTTTAATCAAAATCATTTGTGCCCATCCATCACGGCAAGGTGACCTCTTTTGGATGGGAACCTACTGTATATTGACTTCTCTCCTTATGCCAACTGGCCTCAAATGAATTCAGAGAGAGCAGGCTCTATTTATATACTGAACGTGCTCTATATCATACCCCTCCTTGTGCCAACTGGCTTCAAATGAATTCAGGGAGCTCAGGCTCCAGCTATATACTGCACTAATTAAAAACAGCCTGTGAGAAAGATGAGTTCGTTAGGAGTGCACAACCAAACTGAAAACCTCCGTCAGAAATCCGAGATTTACCCTCGGATTCCACATAAGATTTTTTTCCACAAAACTATAAAATTGTGTGGACATCCTCTTATACCACAGTTCACAGAAGGTCCATTATACATCAGCCAGTGAACTGCTGAACCTCTCCTATATATTCCAGGGCAGGACACCACGCTAGTACTTAACCAATAGGTTCACTAAGTTCCTGCTTGTGTTTTTGACTACTTATTACGGCCAGTGTTGGCCTAGTTTTGCTGTCTGCTTCAATCTCCACCTAACTACTCATATCTGATCAAGTTCTACTTCCCTAGAGAGACCACAGTCTTAATCAGGGACGGACTGTGAACTTAAGGTGGTCCTGGATAGTGTTGATTGCGAATATTCTAATCGCAAATTTTTATCGTGAATATCTGCACTTCGAGAATTTGCAAAGATGTAGAAAATAGTGCTATATATTCGTAATCGCAAATATTCTCGATTTTTTTTTATCAGTAACCTCCCTTCTTGCTTGTGGGCCAATGAGAAGGCTGCAATATCTTTGTCAGAGCTTAGCAACATCCCTAGCAACCAATAGGAAAGTTGCCCACACCTTACTATATAAGAGACTCCCCTGCAGCCATTTTCGCGCAGTTTTTTTTGCAGTTCTGAGAGAGACAGCAGTGACATTGCTGTGCTCTGTGCTTTCATCTGGATCCTATTCCTTATCCAATTACATCAGATAGTTAGTTAGCTCATATATATATAATACAGATAGTTAGTGGGAGATAGTCAGTGTGGGTTAGATAGTGATATAGAGTAGCTGATAGGTGTTAGGTAGTGTGATAGGAATTACTGTTTCTCTGCTGTCCATACATACATGCTACAGACATAGTGCTGTGATGTCACAACAATACATAGTGCACCAATCAGTAATATCTACTCAGACCTGATAAAATGTGAAGTTGCATGTATTGCGCAAAAAAATATGCGCATCATTAGTGCCGATTTGCGCAATTGCGAAAATAATGACTGGAGATCATGAATTATAGAATTCGTGAATTTATTGCGAATATTATGTGAAACATTCGTGAAATATCGCGAAAACTAATATTGCCTAAGCCGTTCATCACTAGTCCTGGAAAGGAAACTAAAAGTGGCCAAATGTTGTAGGTGGATTCAAATTGAAAGAAGGTTGGTCAACAGCAGGAGGCAGGGACAACCAAAGTATTATCGGGGTCCCTCTATACCATAATGCAGCAATAAAAATGCCACCCCAGCAGAACCAAATATTACAGTGCAGCATAAAATACTGCCACCACCACTGCAGTATTCAACTATATCACCGTCCTAAAGACAGAGATACAGTTGAATTCAGGAGGGGGGCCTGCGGCCTACAGCCAGGGTCATACTGTATGTACCTGATGCTCCTAGCATAAATGAATGCTGAAAGCATCCTATCGTTATGTACATGGCCAGTGACAGTGAGGAGGTTTCAGGTGGGCCCACCGGAAAATTTTCCTGTAGGGTCTATTCTGCCCCTGGTCTCAATACTCTTTTCTTTAACAATCCGGCTAAAAGTTAACCACCCAGTACACACCCATCAGCTGTATCTATAGTGCTGGAGCAGTCCACATATTAAAGGACTGTCATTCATCTGAATGGCTGCCATTTAATACTGTATAGAAATAATGCCTTCGCAGTAAAGGTTTCCTCCAGTAAAATCAGCCGTTTCCTGGGAGGTGCCAGGAGCTGGTCGCCGATGATACAACCTCCAGATTGGACGTAAAAGACTGTATTACCTGAGTACATGTCCCAGTGGGCACAACTAGAAGTTTTCAAAAATTCAATTCGAACGCTTCACCAAATTTTTCCCCAAAATGTGCTTTGTTCTAAATAATTTAATCATGAAGCGTGTTAAATCAGTGATATCCCGGCCTGCAGGGAGAGTGCATCTTGGTGTACATCACTGTGTATTGCAACAGCGTGCATAGCTAGTCCGCTGTAGTAGTTAAACAGTTACTGTGTGTCTGTATGACAGGGAGGTCTCATACAGTATATGGACGTGTGCATCGTCGTGCAGGCCACCAACAGTCCTAGCTAACCCCTAGCTAAACCAAAAGAAAAACACAACTACTGGGTGACAGTGGCAGCTCCAGCCTGTTGCTGCTGCTACCACCACCCCTTCTTCTGCTGCTACTTCTGATGGCTCTGTCAAAGTAGCCCTGAATTAGAGCATTTAAGATACACTATGGTGCTCCAAATCAATGTACCCCTAAGGGGTTAATATCCACACGTGGTTGAGAGACTAGACACTGACACAGAAGTTGGTCAAAGCAATCTCTAACTTTTATTACACAGAGTAAGTGGTATATGTATCTTCAGAAAAGGGCAGTACTTTCTGAGGCTTAAGCATTGTTTCATTGGTCAAAAAGGAAAAAGAGATAAGAGAAACAGAGATAACACTTCAACATCTGCGCAGTGAGTACCACTTTGGAATGTGAACTAATGTAAACATCTAAGTGTTAGCCATTTTGTAATGGCGGACAGTCTAACAATAATACTGCATACGTCATATGTGACACTTCAAAGAGGTGCTTCTCTATAGGCAGTGAATATGCATTCCTCGACACTCTATATACCTCCCTTGGGACACCTGTACAAAGATGAGAAAACAGACGCTGCCCACAGCACAGCTCTTTGCCCCCCCCCCCCTCTCTTCTCCAGCTTGAAACAAAGAGAGGGGTGGGATGCACTTGAAAGTAGAAAAAGTAAACTCATTACAATCCTAGATATACAAAAATATAGAATAAAATTCACACATCTTTAACAGCTCCAGCAACAGTTTTGCCCCTGCCTGTTCCTTTGGAGGGCCCTGGCACCTGTCCGTTGGACATACTGTATTGTAGCACTCTGTATGTGTAAAATAACTTATTCCATGTCAATGTGGACACCCCACTAACAATAGAACAGGAAAGGTTATTCACCCCAATTTGATAATCAAAGCGTGATAGAATTGCTTATGTAATAAACAAAGAGGACATTGTTTAATTAAATAACTCTGTGTCCGAACACAGGAATTGATGCAAACTGCGCTGTCGCCTATCGATCCCTTCAGTTTCAGATTACAGTCCCTGCCCTGTCCCTGCAGTCTCCCTATGCTCTTCCTATTTTCTCCCTACAGTATTTAAAACTCTCCCTACGGTCTCCCTACACTGTCCTTGCACTCTCCCTATCCAATCTCTCACAATTAAAAGCTTTTAGCAGCACTGTCCCTAGTGCTTGTCATGTCTCTCCCTATGCTCAGCTCACATACCATGTGGGATGAGGCTTTTAAAGGGCTGTGACATCACAGGGGCTGGCTAGCTGCTAATTGGCTGTCTGCACTGCATTATGGGAGATCTTGCATTCCCGGGCTTCTTACTTTCACTTTGTAACACGTTGAGTTGCCATTTTAGGAAAGAAACCGATTAGTTACCACAAAGCGCAAAGAAAATTTGGATTAGTTGTGAATTAAAAAATTTTTTTCCTTTATTTTTTTTTTGGTTCAAGATTTTCTTACAGAATTTTCCACGGCTGAAAGTAAGTTCCATTCACCTGAATGAGGCTTGCGGAAATCCATGTGCTTGCCGCCCCATTTAAATGAATGCAATGATCTTCCGTCGCAGGAAAATTCTGCAACAAAATCCACAGCGCGTGAAGGCGCTCTTAACGGTATCTGTTTAATAAGTTGACATCATTCAATAGAAATAACTGAACTTATGTTGAGCCTCATTCTTTCCCGTTGGCCTTTTCATTTTTGCAATCGTGTTTGTGCAGTCTGCCACATGTTAGCTCAGTCTCTGTGTGTCTTCTGCAATGTCTACCATCTGCTTCTGGTGCTCTTAGTTCATTACTCTCCAATATGCTCGATATTTACTCTCGATTATTAATTACGAAGCTTCAAATGACAGCATATAAGCCACAAATAAGCGACAGGCAAAAGTTATTACAACTGGAGTTCAGCAAACTTTTATTTCTTAAAGGGGTTACCCCATGATTAATGTAAAAATTGAAAATCAGACATCATACAGTACACGGCAGAACCAGCCCTGTACCTCACATGGATCCAGTGATCTCCACATTCATTGCTCCAATTGCTCTGCTAGATTTATTTCAAGCTGGCAACGCATGGGGTGTGTTCTTTCTCAGGGGGTCAGGTCCTTTCTCAGGGGGTCATGCTTTCTGCCGAAGCTCTCTTTCTCTGTAACCGTCAAAGCTTCTAACAGTACATACGGCTGGTGTCGGTTAAAGGACAGAACTGAGCATGTGCGACCACCTCAGCAAGGTGGACAAAGAAATAAGAAAATGAAAAAACAGCAATAACTCAGCGGCTATGCTAAATTTACATGCAATTACGACAGTATTCAGATCCAGTTGCTGCTTTGAATAATGTAGAATATTTTTCATGGGACAACAGCTTTAGTGATGTTGATGATGAAGTAAGAGGAAAATTGATATCTTGATATTGTAATTAAATGTAGATTATCGACGATTTGCAGTCACTGAAAATAAATAGGCGCAAAACAGATATTCTTATTGGTAGAATAAGATTTCTTGAAAAAGGGGCACAAATGTCATATGCATCTTGCCAGACACTGTATCAAACAATGCAGCTATAAATAATAGGACGACTCTACTTTTTCCAGTTTTCCTTGGCACGCATACCATAACATCATCCGGATTAGTTGTTCTATCTTGGACCCTTGATGACAAGGAGACCCAGATCAATTAGGCCTCGCTATGCCTTCTCAATGGCCATTGTCAAGAGAGAGCACTCCTACACCTGTAGGGATAGTCCCATCTCAGACATTTATGGCATATCCACAGGATCTGACATATGTGGGTCCCATCTCTGAAACCCAAATACCCAACCCCCATTCTGGCTGGCGAGGCTGTGGCTGACCTCCACATCCAGGTGGAGAATGAATGGAGAGGTGGACACAATTGTGAGCGCACTTCTATGGGAGTTACCCATGCAGCTAGAGAGACCTGTGAACATTTGAGTCCACCCACATCTATCAGACATCTGTCTCCAGAATAGAGGTCCCCTGACCTCTGTCCTGCCTGGTGAGGTGCCCAAAGACCACTGCATCCGTAATTTGAATTGAAGGTGGGCGCAAGTTCTGCGTCTATCAGACATTTATGGCACTTCCCCAGAGGTGCAGCTAGAGGAGGGCTGGCAGGGCATTTGCTATGGGTGCTATCTGCCGGTGGGGGCATTAAAGACAATTTACCCAGGCCAAAATATTTTAATACCTGGCTAAGCCAGTGAACAGAGTCAATCAGTGTTTCATGACAGTAACTCGAGATCTTGCACAGGATGCATAATGTTTTATTATGGGATCATAAAATGGGACAGTCCCTTTAAGCACTCAATAATATCGTATTTGTAGTTCGTAATCTGGCACCAGATATACGACTATAATAACACTAATGTGCTTGGCAGCAGAAGAGCAAATTTTATATCTGGCACTTGGCATCACTTGTAAATGTGATATACACTGTTACATAGCTAATAGAGCAGAACAAAGACATTACCTTGGCTATACCACATTGCCATTGTTATAATATAGACATTTGGTAGGACAGGATGGGGAGGTGGGGGTATGCATCTGCCATTCGTATGGATTGTGCATTATGCATTATATAAGCAGTCCCGTCCTTCGCAGGGTTGTGTGCTACAAAAGCCAATGAGGCAAGGGTGACCTTCTTTCTGGCATGCTAACATTGTCTGACACATTGTTATATGTGCTATATTATATTTCATTATTATGTTATGTTCTATTAATCGAAGGCTCTGTTTTGTTACCAATTGTTATTGAAAATTGAAATAATGTATCCCACTGGAATACCCCTTTAATTACCTGCCAAGAGTCATTTGGGCGGTCCTGTACTCCGTTCAGGAGTCATGCAGTCTAATTCCCCAAACAGACTCCTCCGGGCATGATTGACATTCCACAGGCCAGCAGCATCTGTCGTATACAATACAGGGATATTGACTGGCCTTGGCTTCGTCTGCATACAGTGCATGCACAAGATACCACCAGAGCTGGTTTATAATAACATATGCCAGCCTGTGAGATGCCAATCAAGCCAGGAGGAGCATGGTTAGGGACAAGACTGTATAACTTCTCAGGTGCTATTTTATAATTTTATCTTATACTTTATGCTATAATGTGCAGTGACCCACTGGTTCACTGCTAAAGAGTTAATGATATGATATGGTTCACTATTAAAATTGTTGAAATGTTTACTGTGATGCTATCTGTGATCTATGCATTCTGTATTCCAAAAAGCTATGTATGGGAGAAAAAATACTTAACTGGCAGTCCTTGGTAATAGTTGCCGAGTAGTGGGCTGGTCGTATTCTTCTATGGCTAGTTTGGGGTATTAGCAAACATGCAAAGAAAAAAGATGTGAAGCTGGAGAATTCTTCTCCAGGGAGACACCATCCCTGTGTGAGTGGAAGCTGCCAGAAAAGCAACTTTGCTCAGAACCAAACTTTGAGGGAAGGAAACAATGAATTTGTGCAGAAGGTTGAGGACCATTAAGTGACAATGTTTGGACAGACACAGTAAAGGAAATGCATGCTTACGGATTTGGACTTTACTGCACAGGGTTAGGCTTAATTGCTTCTGTTGCGTGCCACATTACTGAGATGGACTGTTCATCCAATCTAGGACTGCAGCCCGTAATTGGGCAATGCAGACAAGTATTGAGAGATTATATGACTTTGGTCATTTGCAAAGATTGCATGTACCTATAGAAAGAGACTCAGGGATCTCCACCAAAGCCAGCCCCTATACACAGCCTTTGGGAAAAACCTACTCTGTGAAATATAAGAGAACTGTGGCTACTACTTGTATTTGTATTGTGACCCCCATCATCTATTCGGTAAAAGAGGCATCTAGTTTTACTATAACTAAGCTGGCCTGGTCATTTGGTTCTACATCCGATCAGGCTCCCTGCTCTCCTGCTTGCACCTCGCCACCCACTCACCCAACATCAAGGGCAAGGGCATCCAATGTCTAGGATGTGTCCCCAAGGGAGGAAAGAGTGTGAACCTCCAACCACTCAGCGGTGGCTTAGTGGAGAGTTGGAGTAGAATCACCATAAGGACTACAACCACCCTCATTGCCACCACCACCAGGCCTGTCGCTACCCAACAGGCAAAACAAGCAATTGCTTGGGGCCCCGAGATGGTTGGGGCCCCGAGCTGGCCCGGGGCCAAGCAGAGCTGAGTAACTCAGAAGATCCGATGGTATATTCTAACCCCCAGGCGTTCCCATGGTGATGGGGACGCTTGCCTGCGGGTTAGAATATACCATCAGATCTGAGTTTTACGAGCTCAGTGAGATCGTAAAAACTGAAATCCGATGGTATATTCTAACCCCCAGGGCGTTCCCATGGTGACGGGGACGCTTGCCTGGGGGTTAGAATAAACAGGGCCACGCCGCTCACAGCAGTATATTTATAAACTAATCAGTAACTACTTTAACTTTAATAATTGCTCATTGCTGAGCTCTTTACTTGGATTATTTGGATATCTTACTTTGTCTTAGCTCCGGTAATAGCAGGCAGTGCGGGGGGCGGCGCTCACTAACTGACCGACGTCACACGCCTGCTCCTCCCACTAGGCGGCGCAGGCGCGTGACGTCAGTGAGTGAGCGCCGCCTGCACTGCCTGCTGTTACCGGAGCTAAGACAAAGTAAGATATCCAAGTAAAGAGCTCAGCAATGAGCAATGATTAAAGTTAAAGTAGTTACTGATTAGTTTATAAATATACTGCTGTGAGCGTCGGAGAGGGGGATCTGTGGATGGCACTGTAGGGGGATCTGTGGATGGCAGTGCCATCCACAGATCCCCCTACAGTGCCATCCACAGATCCCCCCTCCCCTAAACAGTGCCATCCACAGATCCCCCCTAAACAGTGCCATCTACAGATCCCCCCTAAACAGTGCCATCCACAGATTCCCCTCCCTAAACAGTGCCATCCACAGATCCCCCCCCTAAACAGTGCCATCCACAGATCCCCCCCTAAACAGTACCATCCACAGATCCCCCCTAAACAGTGCCATCCACAGATCCCCCCTAAACAGTGCCATCCACAGATCCCCCCTCCCCTAAACAGTGCCATCATGGCACTGTTTAGGGGAGGGGGGATCTGTGGAAGGCACTGTTTAGGGGAGATCTGTGCATGGCATTGTTTAGGGGGGATCTGTGGATGGCACTGTTTAGGGGGGAGATCTGTGGATGGCACTGTTTAGGGGAGGGGGGATCTGTGGATGGCACTGTTTAGGGGGGATCTGTGGATGGCACTGTTTAGGGGAGGGGGGATCTGTGGATGGCACTGTTTAGGGGGGATCTGTGGATGGCACTGTTTAAGGGAGGGGGGATCTGTGGATGGTACTGTTTAGGGGGGATCTGTGGATGGCACTGTTTAGGGGGGAGATCTGTGGATGGCACTGTTTAGGGGGGGGGATCTGTGGATGGTACTGTTTAGGGGGGATCTGTGGATGGCACTGTTTAGGGGGGAGATCTGTGGATGGCACTGTTTAGGGGAGGGGGATCTGTGGATGGCACTGTTCAAATTTCATGCACATTAAATGCAACAGCAGTATTTGCACTGTAAACCTCCTTTTTTATTTATATAAAGTGTGGGTGAACTTAAACTGTATGGCTATACTGTGGTTCCTGTAGGCTTTGCGTGCGTAAGGTGTGAAGGGGGGGGGGGCCTCCATGTCTATTTTGCTTGGGGCCCCCAAATTCCTTCAAACGGCCCTGACCACCACCATGCCTATCCTCTCCGCTCTCACAGCCTCCCCCCCATGGGCCGGTGCACCACAAATGCGTGGTTTATATAAGGACATCTTTAGAGACTGATTACCATCTGCTATATTAGAATGGCGGTGGTTTAGGGGCCTAAAATGTGGTGACAGGTTTCCGGTTTCTGCATTTTACAGACTAGGACAGTGATAAAGCACGCCCATTAGTGCCTGTGACGTCACCGGGAACACTGCTAGGCAGAAGCCTCCGCCTAGCAGAGACCGGATCTGCAGAAAAAGCCCTTGCGTGATTCAGCGCAGGGCAAGGGAGAGCATTGGAGCATGAAATGCTCCGATGAGCATTATAGAGGGCTTGCCTGGGTGAAGGTGTAGAACACAGATTCGTAATACAACTGTGTGCATGAGGCATAATATGAACTATCACTAATTGCATAGTATCACTGTAGTTAAAGTGGTTGTGCAGTGATTTATATTGATGACCTATCTTCAGGATAGGGGATCCGACACCCAGATCAGCTGTTTGATGAGCAGGAGGCGCTTCATGCGAGCGCCGCTTCCTGTTCTTTACACTACGTGTCGTCTGTTCTGGATTGGCGGTGTAGTGTAATTATAAGTACTCGCTCCATTCAAGTGACTAGAGCGGCTACTTGTATTACAATGCACTTCCGAGGCGAAGTGCAGTGTAATGAAGAGGAGGCGGCGCTCACATGGAGTGCCATTTCTTCTTCAAACAGCTGATTGGCGGGGGTCTTGGGTGTTAGACCGCCACAGATCAGATATTGATGACCTATCTTGACGATAGGCCATCAATAGAAATTGCTGCACAACCCCTTTAGGTCAGGTAGACTAGAGATGTTTCTGGTAAAGGAAGCACAGGCCATTCCACATGTATGTGGGCATTTGGTCGTCTTGGTGAGCCTACTGTGTAACCGGCCTTTGGCTTTACAACCGTCAAGCATGTTTATCCAGATCCCTATAGGCTCCCCAATCTGGCCTGGTTTACCTGATACTGATGCCAGCCCCGCAGTGGAACAAGGCCAACCATGACAGCCTTAGTATCCTCCAAGCATAGGTAACAGGAATATGGGATTTTCTAGGAGGCATCATTACTGGAGAGCACCAAAAACTGTCTAGCCAATACAAATAAAATAGGAAAATAAAGTGTAGAATACATTAAGAGTATTTTAATTAGCGATGAGACAAAGACATCATGTTAATCATCCACATCCTTCATGATGATGTTTAATGGAGGAGCCGCAAATCCTAGCATTTCAAGAAGGCTAATCTGAACCACATAAAAGAAGCATTAAAGCTCATTGACTGGGACAACGGCCAAAATAGATATTTAAAACATATCTTAAATAATCATTGCCTCATATAAAAACTCATAGATACCAAACATTTAAATCAAGATAAAACACTTTTTTTTCTTTCTTAGCGAAAAGAAATGGAGGCAAAAGAGCTTTTCATCAGCTGGAATTAGAATGAAGTTGGGGGAGGCATTAAAGAACCAAAAAGGAAATAATGTGACCCATAAAAAAGACTATAAAGTAAAACTGGGAATGGAAAGACGAATTGGCAAATAAAGTAAAACGTTCTTCGAATATACAAAGAGCAAAAAGATTAAAGCTGAAAGTATTGGAACATTTCAACGATATTCAAGGTAGACTGATTGAGGGAAATAAGGAGAAAGCTACTTCTTGTTGGCAAAAAGATCCTTTAGATGCATAGGCGTGCGCAGCCTATTGCATTAGGGTGTGCACCCTAAAGCACAAACACACACACCGCCCGTATATATATATATATATATATATATATATAGCCTTTATGCCATTAGCCCCCATTATTAGCCCTTATGCCTTATTAACCCCCACTATGTCTCATTAGCCCCCATTATGCATCTCATTAGCCCCATTATGCCTCATTAGCCCCCATTATGCCTCTTATTAGCCCCATTATGCCTCATTAGCCCCCATTATGCCTCATTAGCCCCCATTATGCCTCTCATTAGCCCCCATTATGCCTCATTAGCCCCATTATGCCTCATTAGCCCCTATTATGCCTCTCATTAGCCCCCATTATGCACCTCATTGGCCCCTATATGCCTCATTAGCCCCCATTATGCCTCATTAGCCCCATTATGCCTCATTAGCCCCTATTATGCCGTTCATTAGCCCCCATTATGCGCCTCATTGGCCCCTATATGCCTAATTAGCCCCCATATACCTCATTAGCCCCCATTATACCCCCAGCAGCCTCATTTTTTATAAAATAAAAAAACACTTACCTCTCTGCTTCTGGACTTCGCCGTTCCTCGCCGCCCACGATCCTCTTCCTCCTGCTGTCGGCTGTGCTCTGAACGGGTGCGCACAGCGTGACGTCACAAAGCGCCTCATGCTGTGCGCAGCCCTGCACAGCTCACAGCCGAGGACCAGGAAGCGGTAAGTACATTGCGTTCACCGCTTCTTGGTCCATCGGTACTAATGAGCGCTTTCAAAATGGAAGCACTTATTAGTATTTGCCGGCCAGCAGGCTTGATTAGGGTGTGCCCAGGCACACCCCGTGCGCACGCCTATGTTTAGATGCCCTCTACAGACAAGCCAATAAAGATCCTATTCTACTGTGTCTTAAAGAAATATTCCACTATATTTTTCAGTTTTTTTTTTTTTTTTTGCTTACAGAGACAAGCTCGCCACACAATTTATTTCTGCATGAAATTTCTTGACTGTTATCTGTGCTCAAGCTGTTTTAGTCTTGGATTCTCTTGAGATGTTTGGTCAAGTGACACTCTTCTGACCACTGGTCCAAATCAGCTTTGCCTGTTCAGGGGTGAGATCAGCGCCAACCTCCAGACTGTGGGATTTTGAAGGAGCATGGGGGGAATGTGTGAGCGCCTCATCTGCATTCATTATACTGTACTTGTCTCCGAAGCAGCTGGGTGACAATCAATATGAGGTTATCTATCATCTTTATCAAACCTCAGCATGGTGTCGTTTTGCTTAGCTCAGAAAGGATTGCTCTTTACGGGTAGAAACTCAAGGTTTTCTTGATTTGTATGCAGGGAATAATGACATGCATATACAGCTAAGGCTACTTTCACATTAGCGTTTTTTTGCGGATCTGTCATGGATCTGCAAAAACGCTTCCGTTACAATAATACAACCGCATGCATCCGTCATGAACGGATCTGGTTGTATTATGTCTTCTATAGCCAGGACGGATCCGTCATGAACACCATTGGAAGTCAATGGGGAATGGATCCGTTTTCTATTGTGTCAGAGAAAACGGATCCGTCTCCATTGACTTACATTGTGTGCCAGGACGGCAGCAGGCAGCGTTTTGGTGTCCGCCTCCAGAACAAAATGGTGACTGAACGGAGGCAAACTGATGCATTCTGAGCGGATCCTTTTCCATTCAGAATGCATTAGGGAAAAACTGATCCATTTTGGACCGCTGGTGAGAGCCCAGATCTCAGAAACGGAAAGCCAAAACGCTAGTGTGAAAGTAGCCTAATAATGTAGACTGGTTCCCCTTTAAGCAGAAAACTGTTACAAATACTGATATAGAAGAGGAATGCTCATAGACTGTAAAATAAATTGTATCAACCAATGCCAGGCAGCTGCTGCCAGTGCAAGTAAAACAATGCAATGTGTAAAGAAGTGCTCATACTAATTGGAATACCTCATTTAAATTCTTTTTACATAATTTAGACCAGGGATGCCCAACCTGTGGCCCTCCAGATGTTACTACAACTCCCACCATGCCCTGCTGTAGGCCTCGAGGTCTTGTGCTTTGGGCTTACCCTTGCGTTCATCATGTCCTCAGGTACGTTCCATGTATAGTACTACGGTATATCTATACATGGTCTCATTTCACATCCATATTAGGCCCAGGAAACCATCCGTGGGACATTATCATATCTTGATATCCAGTGACCGTTCTTATTTGTGACATTTATCATATATGTCTTAGTCTTGGATGTCTATGTATATATATTTTTTGATGTGAGGTCCATGAACAATCAGTGATTTATTGATCCTGTTGTACAGCATATACCCCTTGCTGGGTTTATCCTTTATCTACTACGCAGTATTGATTGTTCATGCACCACAATTATCTTGACCTGTAGGCTATCCATGCTTATTTGTGTGGACACACTGGTCCCGCAATTGTGTATACTGCCCTATGTTTCTCTGTATACTGTTTTCCATCCTGTCTTTTCCCTTATTTATTATATTCGAGAATAAAGTGATATTTTGATATATTATCTCCACTTGCTTTTTTGCTTATGCTTTGACATAGTGCTGACAGAAGAAATCTAAAATTTATATTCAAAGGCTTCCTTTGTTCAAACTCATATGTAATATTATGCAAGAGAATTCCTTACATAATTTTCCAAATGAAAGGAAATCTGCCACCAAATTACACCCCTTTAAAGGGGGTGTCCCATCTGATTGTTTGGGAGGGTCCAACTGCTGCGCCCCCTGCTAATCACGATAAGGGGATCTTACTGTCACTGCCTTCCCTGTGAGAGGTCTGAGAAGATCAGATAGACTTGCAGCACGTGAGTCTATCTGACAGGTCTTTCTGTTTTTCCTTGCTGTCTCTTGTTGTGGGCAGGATCTCACCTCTCCACAGGTTCTGCTCATTTGCTGTTTACTGGCTCTATTTTAGCCCGCCTCTCACTGCAGACCTTGCGGTTGTTATTTCCTTCTGGAGTTCTAAGCTGGTTGTTAGAGGTTCTCCTGCTTCTTATCCATCTCAAGCTAAGTCCGCCTTTTTCTACTTTGTGTGTGTGTTGTGTCTAGGTCTCAGGGAGACGCTGGTCCCTTCACGGTGGAAGGTTCTGGCAGTCTCATCCCCGTTCCCTAATTTAGGCTTTGTGAAAGTTTCAGCAGGTCTTAGGTTCCGGTGTATGAGTTCTTCCATACTGTCAGTAGTCAGGGAGAGATAGCTCAGGGATAACTAGGAAGTTACCATCCCCCTCCTCACTAGCCTTGGGGCCTAGTCTATGTTACTGTTGTAGTTTGTTTATTTGGTGTTCTTCCTTTCCCCACTTACCGTGACACCTACATTCCCTTGTTTTAATGGAATGGCAGACACACATTTTTGCTGAAGCTCTAACTGTACAACTTTTTTTTTTACGCTGCTCTCGCTATATTTAGCATTAGTAGGTGGAGTTTAGTGGGAGGGGCCTGACACATTTATTAAAATTTAAATTGGCGCAAATTATAGTGAAAGTCTACACCATCTGATAGCTGCCATTGCTTTGCATTTACTTATATGGACTGACAAAAGATACCTAATTTATTAGGAGGTGTACGCCCCTTGATAAATTAGGTGCACTGGCGTAAGAACGCTAACCTCAGTATAATTTGCCCCATGTTGTTTTGTAGATTGTTTTGCAGTGTGGCTATTAGTTTAGCATGCATGCATATGGAGGAGTTGGGAGGCATAGATGACAGTCTAGCGACAGTTTGCCCGTTAGCTATCTAAATTCTATGGACATCAATATGGGGGGGGGGGGGTGCTAAAGTGCCTAGGGCATCATGAACTCTAAATACGGCCATGTTCATTTTACTAGAAGGGCTCAGGCAAGTTGTATTCCTGGTATCATAGTCGAGATGACTATTACATTATTGTGCTATCGGAGCACCATACATGCACCATTAGAGATTAAAGCTCATGCAAGCTCACTGACAGCTGGGGACCACAAGGAGAAGACAAGAAGCAGCCACCCTTTTCGCTTGTGACTGGGGCTCCTGTGGATGTCCCAGTTACAATGGAAAAATGCAAAATAAAAATAAAATAGCATACCCCAGAAATCTTTTAATCACCTCTTAGGGGACATATAATATGCCAAAAATACATAAAAACAAATAAAAACACCCATGCCCACCAAAACCGTAGCCATAGTTGCCCTGTTCACTCGAAACTATCATATCATCTATCAAAACCACCAACACGAAATAGGGAATTAATGTTAATAATTTTAATAACTTATTATGATTCTATTTGCATAGAATAAGAAGCTCTAGTTTGAAAAAAAAAAATGTTCCCCAAATAAAACTCATCGCTGTTTTTGCATTGTAATCAAAATACTGTAATAATGGATATGAAGGATAAGGCTGTGTTCACACTTCAGATATTTGATCAGTTATTTCCATCAGTTAATGTCAGCCAAAACTAGGCTTGGATCAAAAACACAGAACAGGTGCACATCTGTCCATTATTCCTGATCTCTGTGGAGGCTTCACTACTGGTTTTGGCTCACCATCACTGATGGAAATAACTGATTAAATAACTGAAGTGTCAACTCACCCTAAGGGCTCATTCACACGCCTCAGGCCAGTGACATCATGGTCATCGGCCAGCTCAGTCTCCATTGAAGTGGACGGGGCTGAGCTGTGATACCAAGCGCATGTCGTAGTTTTATTCCGGCCGCCTCTCGGCATGTTTGTGGAGCCGGCGCATGCATAATACATTAAAACCCCACTTTAGTACTATCATGCTGCTAGTATATTAAATAAGATCAATCAGCAAATTACCAAGCAGACGACCGCTCCTTATTCTGCTAATGTCACCTTTATTCATGGATGTCTTACAGAATAAGGTGCTGCCGGTGTGAGGTCTTCTTCATGGTCGTGACTCATTGTTTTACACCCAGACTCCCGGATCACCCATAAGCAAGAGCGTTCTCTTCCTTGGGTGTGAGTGGTGCCACCATTGCAGGTCTTCAAAAAATATAATAGAATAATGTGTGGAGGGCGGACAAGAGGTCAGAGGAAGGAAAGAACGTAGGTTAGAAGGGGCTGGTTATGACTGGGGATAAGTGGGACAGCAGTGGGTGGTCCAGAAGAAGCTAAGGGTTCAAAACCCAGGAGCTGGAAATTAAATGACATGCAATCATTTTACTCATGAGTAGAGATGGCTTTGCGGTTTGCCAAACATGCCAACATATGGCGATGTCCGCCGGCGCCGTATTGTTTTGCATTGCGCCGAACTTTGACCCATGACACACACATCAGGTGGGACAGGACAGACAACTGAGACGTTTCAGCACATGGACACACCCCCACCGTATCACAGAACCCGATCTAGCAGCCATTTTACATTCTGTGTTTTGCCAGTGTAGGGAGAGGTTGCTGTGTGGAGCAGGGACATCAAACGCTAGCTAATATGGCCACAAAAGTCTTTTTAAGGACAGGTATAGGTGTGCTATCGATAGGTGCGATATACTGAGGGGTGTGATACTTATAATATACTTTCTAACACAGAAATTATATTATACTGCATTTGTATTGTGCAGCAGTTGTGTGCTGTTCTGCTGCGATACTGCAGCTATACAGAGTGCCAAACGCTATTGGAACAAATATTTGCAACGGGTGTGATATACCTCTTGCCCCCCAAAAAAACTGATTGAGGGGTGTGATATAACAATAATATACTTTCTAACATAGAAAGTATATAGAGCATTTATATTGTGCAGAATTTGTGTGCAGTTCTGCTGCGATACCGCAGGTATATAGAGGGACAAGCGCTATTGGAACAACTATTTGCAACGGGTGTGATATACCTGATTAAGGAGTTTGATATACCAGCTTCTACAAAATACACATTGAGGGGTGCGATATACCTGCTTCCACAAAATACTGAATAAGGGGTTCTATATACCTGCTTCCACAAAATACAGATTGAGGGTTGCGATATACCTGCTTCCACCAAATATTGATTGAGGCCTGAGATACACCTGCTTCCACAAAATACTGATTAAGGGGTTTGATATGCCGGCTTCCACCAAATACTGATTAAAGCCTAGTTATTCTAATAGCGTTTGGCACTCTGTGTGGCTGCAGTATCGCAGCAGAACCGCACACAACTGCTGCACAATACAAATGCACTATAATATACTTATTACTTAAGTTTATCACTAATTATAAGTTTATCACACCCCTCAGTATATCACACCTATCGATAGCACACCTATACCAGTCCAGGTTCTGGGGAGCTTGGTTTCTCTTCACCGCACCAGTGGCTGCTCATGCGCGATGCCTACAGACTTCTGCGGCCATTTAATGAGATCACCAAACTGGTCAGTCATTGCCAGTGCACCATCAGTGACACAATTATTGAAAGGGGGCAGTAAACTAGAGTAAAACGTCACTTTTAATAACACAGGAGGTAAAAAGGCCCCTACAGACAAACAAACATGTAAGACATACACAACAACAGCCTGGTGCCTAAAAAGACGCCATACACGGCTGAGATATCACCGTTGGTGCTAGTGGTGGGCTAGGTGGGATTGACCACATCAAGTAGGAAAGATAGGGTATTGGTATAGTGCAGTGATAGTGAACCTCTTAGAGACCGAGTGCCCAAACTGCAACCCAAAACCCACTTATTTATCGCAAAGTGCCAACATGGCAATTTAACCTGAACACCAATATCATATATCTTCCATGTACTTTATCATTTAGCTATAATAACCTGTCTACATTCAGTGTGCTGCCTGCGCTGTTCATAGTGCCCCCTGCGTTGATGAATGGCAGGAAAAGTCTAAGGCATATTGGTACACCATAGACTTTCTCCAGGGTGCGGGTGCCCACAGAGAGGGCTCTGAGTGCCGCCTCTGGCACCCGTGCCATAGGTTCGCCATCACTGGTATAGTGTATACACTAGCCCTGATGAATCCCTACTTGTCCTAGTCCACCCTACAAATGTATCCAAAGGACGGGGTCCAAAAAGCCCCGCAAGGTGTGGCCCAGACTGGAGCTCTGGTCCTAATCTGGAAGCCCTAATGAGGCCCTAAACAGCAATAAGGGGACCATATACCCGGTACATACAAATAGTTGGAACAATTTGATTAGGGCAGATGGAGGAGACCCCCCAGCCAAACCCAATCAAGTAAAACGAAAACATGTAGAGCGGCGCCCGGGGATCTCACTGCACTTACTATTATCCCTGGGCACAGCTCCGTTCTCCCGCTATGCCCTCCGGTATCTCCACTCACTAATTTATAGTAGGCAGAGATTTCAGTCACTAAGTTATGGTAGGCGGAGTCTGCCCTTGTTCTGCTCTAGCGCTGGCCAATCGCAGCGCAGAGCTCACAGCCTGGGAGGTTATTTTCTCCCAGGCTGTTGTAACGGATCTCCTAGCACCCCGACCGGGTACCTCCGTCGATAGATGCTCCTAGTGCTTTCCGAGGACTCCAAGCACTCCACTTGACACCGTACGCCCTGCAGACCCCACGAACCGCCGCAGCTTGGTTGGGGTCTCACCGTCCTCCACCCACGCTGGACCTACGACAAGGCTCCAGGCTCCAGTGGGTGAACCTCTCCTAAAACCAGAGAGAGGAACAGCTCTTACAAGAGCTAGTAGTTATGCCAGGGGAGTATAGCAAATCTTCAGCGTATAGCAATCCCCCAGTTTTGATCAGTTATCCAAACACCAGTCTCAACATGATGAAGGATAAAACAGGAACACTTTATTGAGGGCTACTCGCCCGTATTTATGCAGGTTCCCATCTGGTGGACACGCCCCCAGGGGACCAGAATGGAGACTGCGACACACCGAACAGATACAACACATCCCCACAATGCATCATGGTTTCCTCCTCTCTGCCCCAGAGACAACCGAGGGATAATCCAATTATCTCTCAGGACAAAGGGAAATCACCAATACACATGTGGGGACAACAGGACAGACATCACCATTTAAACACACAATGTCACACCCTCCCAGCAACCACAGACATTTAACATATTCCCAGATAGCTCAAGTCTGAGTGCATATCATTAGGTGAATGGCACTCAGACCACACGAATACAATTAAACTAGCCATCTGGGTACCCTCACATAACAAAATACAATTCCAAAGACAGATTTAAGCTGTGCGGCCGGCCTGTCTTCTTTAAAGTTAGTATGGGCCATAATCCTGAGGCAGGAGGCTGGCAACCAGCCCCCTCCAAAACACTGTGGCGAGGTTGGTTTCGTCACACATTTCCTGTTCGTCTGCTGGCAGCTATTGGCGAGGTTCCAGTTTGGAGTGCTATTTTGTATCCAGTTCGGGAGGTTGGTGTTCTGCAGTAGCTGTGCCTGTCTCTCAGAAAGGGGCATATTGCCTAAACGGATCATAACCCCTTGTCTGCTGAAACGGTCCGTTACAGCTGTGAGCTCTGCAATGCGATTGGCCAGCGCTACAGAAGAACAAGGGCAGACTCTGCCTACTATAACTTAGTGGCCGGAGATACCGGAGGGCATAGCAGGAGAACGGAGCGGCGCCCAGGGATAATAGTAAGTGCAGTGAGATCCCCGGGCGCCGCTCTACATGTCTGTATACTTAGTTCACAGTGTCATAATCGGTGAAAGGTCCTCTTTAAGCCTTCTTTCTGGAGCGTGCGTTGTGTCATTGATCAAGCCGTCGAGGAGCAGGAGCAGGAAGATGAGGATGCTGAAGGAATTCCCAGGGTGGGGCTACTCCAGCTGAGATAAGTCAGCAGGAGTCTGAAGAGGAGTCAGAGGAGGATGGTGGCTGGGAGTAGGAGGAGGAGCAAGAAGAGAAGTGTTTGAGGGGGACTTTAAACTTTTCGGGGATCCCTGTTGTCGTCTGTGGGGGGGGGGGGGGGGGGGAGAACGAGAACGACATTCTCCTGGGCGATGAGCAGGAGCTAGGGCGCTCCACCGCTTCCAATTTAGTGCAAATGGGGGCCTTCATGCTCCAGTGTTTGAAGAGGGACCCCCGTATAAAAAGCATAAAGGGCAAGGACCAGTACTGGGTGGCAACGTACTTAGACCCCCGGTACAAACACAAAATGGCGGACATGTTACCACCATCACAGAGGGCTGTCAGAATGCAGCATTTCCAGGCCTTGCTGCGAGAGATGCTGCATTCTGCTGTTGTGGGCACTGGCATAGGAATTTCAACCCACAGCGAAACAGGTGCGGGTACCAATCCTACCGCGCATGCAAGAAGAGGGCGGTTTGAAGATGTGTTGGTCACTTCAGATATGAGATCATTCTTGCAGCCAACCCATCGACAGCCGCCCCCAGGATCCCGCCTCAGGGATCGCCTAGACCGACAGGTGTCCAACTACATCGGGTTAACGGCCGATGTGGATGCTCTGAGAAGCGAGGAACCCCTGGACTACTGAGTGGGCAGGCTTGACCTGTGGCCCCTGATTAAAATACATATTTTTTGTGGGAATTTTTGCCATTTATCCTCCCCTGGTATGTCACTGTCCATGTTGTGGGACTATTTGTGCACTTCTAGTAAGTATTCAGTTGCTGCAAATATGACCTAAAGGTTTTTCAGGTTCGCCTGCCATTAAAGCGAATGGGGCCCACCGCGAAACATCCCAGCCGATGTTCATCCATCACTACTCATGAGCTTTGTTTACTTACTATTTTATGAATTTAATAAAATCTTTCCTTATGCATAAACCACGTTACGGTTTTAGAGCCTGTTTGTCTCCATTAGCTGGCCACAGCTCTAGAAGTCCCACCATAGACATCCTGTAGACTAATTCATTTGGAAGCTTTACGTGGAGTGGTGGGAGATCTTTGTGGCACCCAGCATAGAGTGTTACTGGACATCTACTTTGGGTAGAGGAATGGTGGTTTTGGTTCAATTGGGGTTTTTTAAGCGGTTGTCGGTCCCCCAAAAAAGTATTCTATATTTATCAAACCAGCACCTGGATCTGAATAACTGCAATTGCATGTACCATAATTAAAAATTCAGTATAACAAGCTTAGTAGCATCTCAGAGGTGGTCGCAGTTGCTCAGTTCCAGTTAAGAGTGCTACTGAAGACATTGGAGAATTTGAGAGGGCCTTGTGGTCTCAACACAGAGCGACTGTAGAAGCATGCCATCAATGCCAGTGATATTCCCCCCACTAGCAAGATCCCGGAGTCCTCAGGTACAAGCAGAACGAATGTGAATCCCTGAGAGATACAGTAGCCAGACCACTAAGCACCTCAGTGAAGTCTCACAGACTGAAAAGGACATCTGGTGCACAACGTCTATGAGCACACCAGGAGATAAAAGTGTTCAAGGTCCGGATTCTGTGTCCTGGTACTGCTAAGATGGGTTACATTGTACTTCAGTTCCAGCTATATTAAAGAGGGAAGTAATGTTATAGAAGCTCTTAAAGGGGTTGTCCAGCTTTGGCAGCCTTTCTAGCCGTCCCACCACCACCTCACCGGACCAGCAAAGGGAAGCATACCTACTAACTCCTGCCGACTCTGGGTTCCATCTCCATTGGTCCACAACTGTGGTCTCAGCGCACCAGTCCGAGCTTGTCGACTTCTAGAGTGGAAGGGAGTCACGTGTGCCGCTACAGCAGTGACGTGGCCCTCAAGCGGCGTGTGACCTAGAATTCAGGTATAGCCATAGTAGTAAAAGTGACCAGTGTGCCTAAGCCAATTTGTCGCCAGCCCACATGCACTTTACACAGATTTTGTGTTGTTTTCACATATAAAATGAAAAATGGACCTTAAATGTAAGAAAAATACGCAGATTTTTTTTTGGACCCAATATTGATTTTTGCAGATTTTTTTTTTACTGGATTGAAAAATTATGTCAAAATTACATCAGTTTGAGTTAGGGTACTTTCTCACTTGCGTTTTTCTTTTCCGGCATAGAGTTCCGTCCTAGGGGCTCTATACCGGAAAAGAACTGATCAGGCATATCCCCATGCATTCTGAATGGAGAGTAATCCGTTCAGGATGCATCAGGATGTCTTCAGTTCAGTCTTTTTGACTGATCAGGCAAAAGATAAAACCGGCCCAAAAAACGGAAGACTTGCCTGAATGCGCAGATCGAAAAAAAAGTGACAAAAATAAATGCCGGATCCGTTTTTCCGGATGACACCGGAAAGATGGATCTGGCATTTCAATGCATTTTTCTGACTGATCAGGATCCTGATCAGTCTTACAAATGTCATCAGTTGGCAGATCGACGGAACTGCTTGCCGGATCACTCAGCCGCAAGTGTGAAAGTAGCCTTAGTTTCTATAGTTTTCTATCGTTTTCTGCAATCCATCAGTCGTTGACTTCAACGCTAAGATGATCATGATGGATCATGGGGGAAAATGTTTCATGCAGAGACTATTGAAGAGCGCTGCCACTGGGCCTTGTCATCAGTCACCAATCAGTATTGATTAGTCGCAGAGCTGCCACTTTTACAGTATGAATGGACAACTGACATAAAAGCAAAGAGTCCAGAAATCGTGGCCAGAATATACAATTATAGATATCTAAAGTTACATCGAGCCTCAGTGAGGTAGAGACGGGAACAGAAGGTTCGCAGGCGTGGAACCTGAACGGTAACTTGATGTTCCTGGGTCCCCATATTAATCTTGTACCGGGGCCCCTCTCCTACCATGTGCCTTTTAGGCTACTTTCACATCTGCGTTGTTAATTCTGGTTTTGAGATCCGGTAGAAGATCTCAAAACCTTTAATTAAACGTATCCGTGCCATTTAATACATCCGGATGCATCCGTTTCGTGAGGATCCGGTTGTATTAAATCAAAACGGAACAAACTGGATCTGGTATGAAAATCATTGTAAGTCAATTGGTGCTGGATCCGGTTTTTCGTTAACAAAAAAAAAATAATGATCCAGTACCTTTGACTTAAGGCTCCTTCAAATTATGCTTAAATCCGTGAAAAGGTGGCCAGTGATGCCTTTGTGAAGATGTCCGTCCGTGATGGATCCGTGTTTCCGTTTTTTTGTTGTCCGTGTGTCATCCGTGTTTTACTGACACTGAACAGCTGAAAAATAATTTTCAAAGCATCTCTTCCTAATGATTTATGAAACACGGAAGGCATCATAGACTATAGTGGGCGTGATGGATCCGTGAAAATAGAGCACACGTCCGTGCTAAAAACACGGACCCATGGACCGTGCTAAAACACTGATGTGTGAATACACACATTAAAATGAATGGGGACGCGTGCTGTCCGTGGAGAACACGAATGTGAATGAGGCTTTACATAGATTTTCATGTCAGACCTGGTTTGTTCCGTTTCGCACCAAAACGCAAAAAAAACTGAATGGATGCATACATCCTGATCATTCATTGTCAATGGGGACAAAACAGAACCATTTAATTCAGTTTTTGAGATCATCTGCCGGCCCTCAACACCATGTGAAAGTAGCCGTATAACACTGGTGTATTCTTATACGGTAGACAGAATTTTGGGACCCTGATGGACCAGAGCTCAGGTGCGACTGCTGCATCTTCAGCCCCTATGGCTACACTATTCAGTGGAAATATTTTCCAGGAATTAACCCCTGGTGATAAGGTTCAGAATCATCCTGATAAGGCCTCATGCACACGACAGTTTTTTTTCACGGCCCGCAAAAACTGGGTCCGTGGGTCCGTGATCCGTGACCGTTTTTTCGTCCGTGGGTCTTCCTTGATTTTTGGAGGATCCACGGACATGAAAAAAAAGTCGTTTTGGCGTCCGCCTGGCCGTGCGGAGCCAAACGGATCCGTCCTGCATTACAATGCAAGTCAATAGGGACGGATCCGTTTGAAGTTGACACAATATGGTGCCATTTCAAATGGATCCGTCCCCATTGACTTTCAATGTAAAGTCTGGAGTTCTTTTATACCATCGGATTGGAGTTTTCTCCAATCCGATGGTATATTTTAACTTGAAGCGTCCCCATCACCATGGGAACGCCTCTATGTTAGAATATACTGTCGGATATGAGCTACATCGTGAAAATCAGATCCGACAGTATATTCTAACACAGAGGCGTTCCCATGGTGATGGGGACGCTTCAGGTTAGAATATACTGAAAAACTGTGTACATGACTGCCCCCTGCTGCCTGGCAGGTGCTGCCAGGCAGCAGGGGGCAGACCCCCCCCCCCTGTTTTTAACTCATTGGTGGCCAGTGCGGCCGCCCCCCCTCCCTCCCCTGTAGTTAACTCATTGGTGGCCAGTGCGGCCGCCCCCCCCCCCTCCCTCCCCTGTGCGGCCGCCCCCCCCCCCTCCCTCCCCTGTAGTAAACTCGTTGGTGTCCAGTGGGCCCCCCCTCCCTCCCCTGTAGTTAACTCGTTGGTGGCCAGTGGGCCCCCCCTCCGTCCGCTATAGATAACTCATTGGTGTCCAGTGGGCCCCCCCTCCGTCCGCTATAGATAACTCATTGGTGTCCAGTGGGCCCCCCCTCCCTCCGCTGTAGATAACTCGTTGGTGGCCAGTGGGCCCTCTCCCCTCCCTCCCCCTCCTAATTAAAATCGCCCCCCTATCATTGGTGGCAGTGGTGAGTACCGATCGGAGTCCCAGTGTAATCGCTGGGGCTCCGATCGGTAACCATGGCAACCGGGACGCTACTGCAGTCCCGGTTGCCATGGTAGCTTAGCAATTTGTAGAAGCTTCATACTTACCTGAAGAGCTGCGATGTCTGTGACCGGCCGGGAGCTCCTCCTACTGGTAAGTGAAAGGTCTGTGCGGCGCATTGCTTATAGCACAGACCTGTCACTTACCAGTAGGAGGAGCTCCCGGCCGGTCACAGACATCGCTGCTCTTCAGGTAAGTATAAAGCTTCTACAAATTGCTAAGCTACCATGGCAACCGGGACTGCAGTAGCGTCCCGGTTGCCATGGTTACCGATCGGAGCCCCAGCGATTACACTGGGACTCCGATCGGTACTCACCACTGCCACCAATGATAGGGGGGCGATTTTAATTAGGAGGGGGTGGGAGGGGAGAGGGCCCACTGGCCACCAATGAGTTATCTATAGCGGACGGAGGGGGGGCCCACTGGCCACCAATGAGTTATCTATAGCGGACGGAGGGGGGGCCCACTGGACACCAATGAGTTATCTATAGCGGACGGAGGGGGGGCCCACTGGACACCAATTAGTTAACTACAGGGGAGGGAGGGGGGGCTGGCTACCAAGAAGTTAACTACAGGGGAGGGAGGGGGGGGGGGGCGGCCGCACTGGCCACAAATGAGTTAAAAACAGGGGGGGGGGGTCTGCCCCCTGCTGCCTGGCAGCACCTGCCAGGCAGCAGGGGGCAGTCATGTACACAGTTTTTCAGTATATTCTAACCTGAAGCGTCCCCATCACCATGGGAACGCTTCTGTGTTAGAATATACTGTCGGAAATGAGTTTTCACGAAGTGAAAACTTAGATCAGAAAAAGCTTTTATGCAGACGGATCTTCGGATCCGTCTGTATGAAAGCAACCTACGGCCACGGATCACGGACACGGATGCCAATCTTGTGTGCATCCGTGTTCTTTCACGGACCCATTGACTTGAATGGGCCCGTGAACCGTTGGCCGTGAAAAAAATAGGACAGGTTATATTTTTTTCACGGCCTCGAAACACGGGTCACGGGCGCGGTGTAAAAACGGTGCACAAGCCGAGTTTTCTACGGCCCCATTGAAAGTCAATGGAGCCGCAGAAAAAAACGGAAAACGGCACAACGGCCACGGGTGCACACAACGGTCGTGTGCATGAGGCCTAAGGGAATGAATACTGTACATGTGTGTTAATCACTGATGCACATTCTATACTTTTCCACATGACTGACCTCATTTGTGTGACTTCTCTGTGGTTGGAAAGACCCAAAGGTTCTCCATCCTCTGCAGAAACCTGGATAAAGAGCTTCTGCCTCCTTCTATCGCTCTCGTGCACACTTACCTGTATCACAATGTAACATACTTTAATGGTCTGGAAAGGATTACTTTCATTATTCACTTCCATTAGAGCGGAACCTGATGCCGTCGCTGATAGCTGCCATGGTCTTCTGCTCGTTCCTCAACTGTTCTTGTGAGGAACGTGGTTAATGATATTGTTTTACATATATAACCATGTACAATATTTCTAATTCTCTATATCTATCTCCTATCTATCGGTATATAATATCTCTGTACTGTGACGTCACTGTGTATATTATCCTTGTGCTGTGACATCACTGTGTATATTATCCCAGTACTGTGACATCACTGTGTATATTATCCCTGTACTGTGACATCACTGTGTTTATTATCCCTGTACTGTGACATCACTGTGTATATTATCCCTGTACTGTGACATCACTGTGTATATTATCCCTGTGCTGTGACATCACTGTGTATATTATCCCAGTACTGTGACATCACTGTGTATATTATCCCTGTGCTGTGACATCACTGTGTATATTATCCCTGTGCTGTGACATCACTGTGTATATTATCCCTGTGCTGTGACATCACTGTGTATATTATCCCTGTGCTGTGACATCACTGTGTATATTATCCCTGTGCTGTGACATCACTGTGTATATTATCCCTGTGCTGTGACATCACTGTGTATATTATCCCTGTGCTGTGACATCACTGTGTATATTATCCCTGTGCTGTGACATCACTGTGTATATTATCCCTGTGCTGTGACATCACTGTGTATATTATCTCTGTACTGTGACATCACTGTGTATATTATCCCTGTGCTGTGACATCACTGTGTATATTATCTCTGTGCTGTGACATCACTGTGTATATTATTCCTGTACTGTGACATCACTGTGTATATTATCCCTGTACTGTGACATCACTGTGTATATTATCCCTGTACTGTGACATCACTGTGTATATTATTCCTGTACTGTGACATCACTGTGTATATTATCCCTGTACTGTGACATCACTGTGTATATTATCCCTGTACTGTGACATCACTGTGTATATTATTCCTGTACTGTGACATCACTCTGTATATTATCCCTGTACTGTGACATCACTGTGAATATTTTCCCTGTACTGTGACATCACTGTGAATATTATCCCTGTACTGTGACATCACTGTGTATATTATCCCTGTACTGTGACATCACTGTGTACATTATCCCTGTACTGTGACATCTCTGTGTATATTATCCCTGTACTGTGACATCACTGTGTATATTATCCCTGTACTGTGACATCACTGTGTACATTATCCCTGTACTGTGACATCACTGTGCACATTACCCTGTACTGTGACATCACTATGTACATTATCCCTGTACTGTGACATCACTGTGCACATTACCCTGTACTGTGCCATTACTGTGTATTTTATTTCTGTACAGTACTGTGACATCACTGTGTATGTTGTCATTGTATTGTGACCAGTGATGGTCAGTTCGCAGTGTTCGCCAGCGGGCTGCCATCTTAACTCACAAGTCCGGCGAGGCACAGGTAAGCCCTTACCTGTGCCTGTGCCGCGAGCCGGTCTGAAACAAATGCAGTCACCGGGAGCAGGCAGTTCCGAGAACAGCCGCCGGGGGCCTTCATCGGGCTGTTCTTGAAACTGCCTGCTCCCGTTGACCGCATTTGTTTCAGACCGGCTCGCGGCACAGGCAAGGGCTTACCTGTGCCTCGCCGGACTTGTGAGTTAAGATGGCAGCCCGCTGGCGAACACGGCGAACTGGCCATCACTGATTGTGACATCAACTATGTATGTACTGGGGTATAAGTACATGAGGTAAAAGGTTCCAGTTGCACCTGGCATGAGGGATTCAGTGGTTGAACGGTTCTCCAGGCTTTTGTGATATTGATTACCTATCCTCAGGATAGGCTATCAATATCACATTGGCGGGGGCCGACTGCCGCCAACTCCACCGATCAGCTGTTTGAACAGAACCCAGCACTCGTATGAGCGCCGCCTTCTCTTCACTGCTTACCTGTTCGCTATCGACATCGCAGTGGCGAGCAGTGTAATTACAAGTAGCTGTCCCGTTCACTTCAATGGGACGGCTCCTTCCTGTTCACGTAAATAGGAGGGAGCCGTCCCATTGAAGTAAATGGGGGCGGCGGAGCTGTAATTACACCCTCGCTCGCCACTGCAATGTCCTGAGTGTAGGTCATCAATATTACAAAAGCGGACAACCCCTTTATTATGGTTATTAATGGTTAAGATGTCCCTTTAAAAATAACTATATTAATTAAATTACTTGCTTGAATATATCATGTCTTCTGGAATCACTGATTGCAATGTAAATATTATTTTCCCTTATTTAGAACCATAACCCATAATCTGCGCCAACCCCCGAATCTATTCCATCTTTCAATTATCCTTTCATTAATAATCTAATGTCTTCCAGACAGAGATGCCTAGTTAGTGATTCCGCGGTGTGAAAAGAAGTCTCGTCCTCCTTAGAAGGACCTTGATTTCTGTCATATTCGTACCCAGATTCCCCTATTTGTTTTACATATGCTTCATTAATCTGAATCCCATGCATTCATTTCTCTATTTTTTTAAATCCTGTAATTAGGACTGACTGCAGGTTATTTATGTTCTTGCGCAGTCTTGGATGTTGAAGACCACATAGCGTATTAAGAAACGCCGCAGGGCTCGGCTCCTTTTTCTGAGTATTGGAAATTGTTCATAAAATAACATCAACCTCACGCTGAAGGAGGAACGACTTACCCTCTGCTGAATATAAATAGCAGTCTGAGAACGTGCTGAACAATGCTATGCGGTGGAATCCGCTTCCTGTCTATTATTGTGACTATCAGGGTTCTCGTTATTTAGGTTGTGTCGCTTTTTAAGGAATCTTGAGCCATATGACGTAAGCTGGTGATACAGTGCTGCCCGTAATTATTCATACCCCTGGCAAATTGTGACTTAAAGTTACTTTTATTCAACCAGCAAGTAATTTTTTGACGGGAAATGACATAGGTGTCTCCCAAAAGATAATAAGACGATGTACAAGAGACATTATTGTGGGGGAAAAAACATTTCTCAGCTTTTATTTACATTTGAGCAAAAAGTGTCCAGTCCAAAATTATTCCTACCCTTCTCAATCTATAGAAAAGCCTTTATTGGGTATTACAGCAATCAAACGCTTCCTATAATTGCAGACCAGCTTTTTGCAGGTCTCCACAGGTATTTTTGCCCATTCATCTTTAGCAATGAGCTCCAAATCTTTCAGGTTGGAGGGTCTTCTTGCCATCACCTGATCTTTAGCTCCCTCCACAGATTCTCAATTGGATTCAAGTCTGGACTCTGGCTGGGCCACTCCAAAACGTTAATGCTGTTGTCTGCTAACCATTTCTTCACCACTTTTGCTGTGTGTTTTGGGTCATTGTCATGCTGAAATGTCCACTGGTGCCCAAGGCCAAGTTCCTCTGCAGACTGCCTGATGTTGTCGTTGAGAATCCTCATGTATTGCTCTTTTTTCATGGTGCCGTTTACTGTGATTAGGTTCCCTGGTCCATTGTCTGAAAAAAAAAACCCAAAGCATTAGATTCCCACCACCATGTTTGACAGTGGGGATGGTGTTCTTTGGGTTGAAGGCATCTCCTTTTTTATGCTAAATGAAGGAAAAATCATTGTGACCAAACAATTACATTTTTGTTTCATCTGACCATAATACAGAAGACCAGAAGTTTTCTTCTTTGTCCAGATGAGCTTTTGCAAAGGCCAAGCGAGCTTTTGTGTGCCTTATCTGTAGAAGTGGCGTCCTCCTGGGTCTGCATTGTGCAGTGTCTGTTGGATTGTCTGCCTTGAGACATTGCCACCAACAATCACCTCTCTAACTATCCTTCTGGCCAGCACAGGTGTCACTTTTGGCTTCCGACCACGTCCTCTGAGATTTTACACAGTGTGGAACATCTTGTATTTTTTGCTCAAATGTAAATAAAAGCTGAGAAATGTTTTTTTTCCCACAATAATGCCTCTTGTGCATCGTCTTATTATCTTTTGGGAGACACCTATGTCATTTCCCATCAAAAAATTACTTGCTGGTTGAATAAAAGTAACTTTAAGTCAAAATTTGCCAGGGGTATGAATAATTATGGGCAGCACTGTATGTGCCTAAGAGTTACCGGTATACTGTGGACTTTGATATAGTAGGATTAGACATAATTAAATCTTGGATATTACTAGGTAACAATATTTGGTAGAAAAGCTAGAGGGCTACAGAGGGGGCGTCACATATCTAGACAGAGGAATTCCTTTGCTATGGTTTTCCTGTGCTAGAGGATCTTAAAGAAAATGTGTCCAAATAGTAGCACATCTCCTTTTTTCTAATCAGTTTTCATTTTCTGATTGTAAATTTAAATATTTTTTTTATTACCTGAACATGATTATGGGGGCGGACATTTTGCCTGAGCTGTTTTTAACAACATTTAGAAAGCATAAAAAAAAATTGCTTTATGGCAGCCCCATGGGCCATAGACACAATGGACAGGAGGGACCTCGTTGACCTCTACAGGGGAGTCTAGGAATGCTGTGTGACCTGTGTACAAGGGAAGAATAGAGAAGTTGTGACAATCGCCTACTGTGAATGATGGATCCTGTCTTATCTATACACAGAGGTGATATCATTACAGGCAGGATGAGAACAACAGATAAGCAGATAACTGCAGTAAAGTGAGCTATACCGACCAAGAAGTGGGCAGTGAGAAAACTGCAGGATTTATGGTTTTAGTTTAAATATAAAAAGTGACATAGAAAATTACCGTAAAAATAACATCATCAAAAATTATTTAAAAATATGTTAAACTTGAAAAAAACTGTTTTCTGATGACATATTCACTTTAAGTGTGTCCAGATGGTATGTTGTGGAGACATAAAGATCTAATTGGTCATTTTAGGTTGTAAGGGTAACACCCAGCTTTTGGTTTAATAAAAGGGGTCATCTGGGTTGAGAAGAGGAAGACTCAAATACCACCATGAGTCATGTCTTCTCATGCTTTTGACCCTAGACTAGATTTTTAGATTTTAAGCCAAGACAACTTCATAGTAAAGAGAACAAATTACATTTAAAGGTCATACAAATAGTACACACATTTATAAATTGTTTCAACCTTTATTAACAAGAACGCAGGATAGGATATGTGTGGATCAGAACGATCACAGATATTGTACCCTACATATACACCAATATGGATTCCTGGACACTGCTGTCCCCTCTCCTGACATGTCTGTTTCAGTAACTACTTGCATTCCCCATGTAATAATAATTCTGGAGCATCTATTCTTAGGATTTTATTATTCCTACTAGATGTGCATGACTGAATTGCTAGCAGCCTGCAATAAAGGTCCTGAAGGGTATTACCAACTGGGGGGGTGTCCCTGCACAGTCTGACATTGGCGGCTGGCAATTCATTTATAACTTCTAGCAGGAAGAATGCATTAATGGCACATCACAGAGTCATAAGAATAGATAGTCAGGAATTATTAATACATGGGGTGTGCAAGAGGTTTCCAAAACATACATAAGGAGAGGTTAGAGGTCCTTTTTAAAAGAATGAATAACTTTTTTAGGGCCTTGCAGTGGAAACAGATGAAACTCAAAATTAAAATACAAAAGCTTTAGTTATCCAAAAGGGGGTTGGGACTTGCTCTGTTGTATACTTGTCTTATACTTGGATCATACAGTGGCTCAAGTCCAACATTTCAAAGTTTGAGAAGTGGGCCTCTTGTACCAAGGTGATCTATTATGTATGGTATGTAAGTATGATGTCTGTGTGGCTTTTGGGTATAGAGGGCTGCTCAAAGTATATATGTATATGGACCTATCCCTAGCTGTAGAAATTCACCACCTGGAACGGTTACAGGAGAGGAGACATAAAGGTCATACAAACCTGCACAGGGAGTCTACAGTACTTTCCAGTAACATAACTAGCTTTTCTTGAATTATCTCTTTACTCTTTCAGTTCCTTTAGATACAACACACAGCCCAGATACAGTACATCTGATATTTGACCATGTAGTTTGGTCCTCCACCACAAGGGGTGTCATATCAAAAAGTTTCTATCCAAACATCTCTTTGAGCTGATTAGACTGAAGTGGGTAGTTTTACTTTACAGGTGGTTTGGTGTCCCAAATAGGCTCCCAGCTCTCCGGACTTCAGATTCTCAACTGGATAAGGGAGGCACCTGGACAACACCTAAAAGCTGAGACCATTCTGTTGGCTGTGGTGGTGAACTTAAAGGGAACCTGTCATCAACTTTTTGCTGACCGTACTGAGGGCAGTATAAAATAGTGACAGAAATGCTGATTTCAGCGGTGTGTCACTCATGAGCTAAAAGTAAGTGGTTGCCGAGAACCAACATCATAATCATTCCAGCCCAGGCCCTGAAAAGAGTCAAATCTACCTGAGAAGAGTCCTGGTTATTCATGAATTCCTGCTCTCCTCACCCACCTGCTGATGGCTGACAGTCTTCTACCTAGTTTTCTCCCTTTCTCTCTAGGAGAGAACTGCCAATCATCAGCAGATGGGTGAGAGAGCAGGAGATTAGAATAACCAGGACTCTTCTCAGGTAGATTTGACTCTTTTGAAGGACTGGGCTGCAATGATTATGATGTATGTATGTATCTACTATAATTTATTCTGTTAATTAGAACCAGATAGTGACACATATCCTTTTTTTTCTAATTTGATTTTATTTTCTGATTGCAAATCCCCCCCCCCCCATTTCCTGAACATGATTATGGGGCGGCCATCTTCCCTGAGCTACTGTTAACAGCATCTAGAGAAGCCACCATGGACCATAGACACACTGCACAGTAGGAGAGACCTCATTGATGTCTATGTCTATATACAAAAGGAAAAATTGGCATCACCAATTCACAACTAGTACGACGGGTGCTATGTCCCAGGGTATAACTGCTTACCCCAAAAATGTAGAAAGAATCGGACAGCAATTTCAATAGAAAATAGTAATTTAATCGACCCAAGTGGGACAGTGAGGCAAAGTTTCGGCTCGGACACAGAGCTCTGTGTCAGAGCCGAAACGTTGCCTCACTGTCCCACTTGGGTCGATTAAATCACGATTATCTATTGGAAGCGCTGTCCGTTTCCTAATATATATATATATATATATATATACATACATACATACATATATCTCATTTTTATATATTGGCCATTGTGTATATGAACAATTATCAATGTCTCCTACATTGCAAAGGAATTTTAGAGAAGGAACATTTAGATTTTGTAGAAGGCCTGCCTCTTACAGGTGCCAGCACATGATGAAAATGAAATGGGAGAGCCCAGCACTCAACTGAAATGTCATAGACGGTATCCTTCCAGTAACAGCTCACGCGTTTCAAACATTGCATGTTCTTCTGTCTGGATGACAAGGCATGAAGAAAGCAAACGAATGCAGCAAATCCAAAAGCAGAAAATGCATAGTGAGTAGTGTTGATCGAGCACCAAAGTGTTCAGGTGCTCGAGTAGAACACTTTGGGATTCTCGGGTGCTCAGCAGAGCACCCGAGCACAATGGAAGTCAATGGGAGAACCCGAGTATTAAACCAGAGGGGAGGGTGTCTAGGTTCATAGGAAAAGGTCAGAAATTGATGGAAACATCACTGAAATGGTTCGGGAACAGCATGGGGAGGTGTCTGGATGCATCTTGGACTCCCAGGTCGCTGCTGGGAACAATGTTGTCCGAGTAGTACGAAACTTTTACAGACTGACATAATACGCACAAAACCAAAGATAAAATGAATTTTATAGGAAAAATTGTTATAGGATATCTTTCCTGTATATTTACTTGTATATAAAGTGCAAGCGCTGCCAAAAATTACAAGGAAGAGGCACTCCGATACAACCTGTATATCACATAAAGGAGGGCCTCGTTCACATTGTGGTACAATTGTTCAGGTAGTGGTACACTCATAAAGCCTATGCACTAAGTGAAAGGGCTGCCAAAAGTTACAAGGAACCGGCACTCCAATACACCCTTTATTACACAAAGGAAGGCATCATACACAGCCTTGAAAAATTGTGATTGATGGCCTGCTGGTGACCCTCAAAAACATTAGGAGCAAGGGCCTGCTGGTGACCTTATTAAACATTAGGGGTGAGGGCCTGCTGCTGATCTGACCATCTAAAACATTAGGGGTGAGGGTCTGCTGCTGAGCTGACCATCTAAAACATTAGGAGCGAGGGCAGCCTAATAAGCATGTTGATATGATGGAGGAGGAAGAGGACGAGAAAAGGAAGATTGAACCATATACCCTTTTTTGTGGTGGAAGGGGTGCATGGGAATACAGTGTATTCAATACACCATAAAAGCCACATTTAAAGTGCCTTTATGTTCAGCCGCTTTCCTCTGGTGGAGTCGAGAAGTCATGGGCAATTCAGGCCTCGTTCATTTTTATAAGAGTCAACCTGTCAGCATTTTCAGTTGACAGGCGGATGCGCTTATCAGTTATTATAATTTGAGTACGGTCTGTAGGACCAAGAAATCCCTTTAGGGGTCCCTAACTAGTAGTAAAATCTTATCTTTATTTCAATCACTTAAAACAAAACAATCACAAGAAAACCTATTGTTAAAACTTTCAGAGTATCAGTGAGGTAGAAGAGGGCTATATTTTATTGATCCTGGTTGCTCAGGGCAACCTCACTATTCCTGTATGAATGCCTATAGGGTGCACTACTGTTGTCACTCTCCAGGGCCACCGTCGACAGTAGAAGCAGTTATCCTTCAGAGTTCTCACACTGAAATGTACCCGCTGTGTGTATCAGCCTATTTGAGCACAATTTATATCAAATTGTCTGGGAGGAGGTGCCAGGTTCAGCAGCAATTCACTACTCCACAGACTGTGCTACTCCCCATAGGCTGACACGCAAGACCGGGGTGTACGTCAATCACCAGCTGGTAACTACTGTTATTTTTCCAAGGCAATCAGTTTATAGATATAGAGTGTTCCGGGCACTTAGTCCCTCGCTATCTACCATCTATGGCTACCAATGCCGCTCGTAATGCTCCTAAAAGACCTCACTGGCTGTGTCTAAAATGTTTGCGCTACACTAATACACCCCTCTCGACATGTTTCGCCACTTACGTGGCTTCGTCAGGGGAAGTGGGGTATAGGTGCGCGTGCGCTCGTCATGACCTCTTTTTATATCACAGGAAGTCCCGCCCATCGGTTCCCTCCACCCACTGACTGTGCCGCTTTTCCTAACTGGCACATTTCAGGGCCTATCAGTGAGGGGCGCGTCATTTTACATATATACCATGCGCTCCTCCCTCTATCGCATCGTCGCGAGTTCAATCAGGCTTGGGCGCATCCTCTGACGTATGTATTGTGCGCTCCTTGTTCTGCGGCTCCGTCGCAGGTAGATGTGGTGTTGTGATTTCCTCCCCTTCTCTAAGTGACGTGCCTCCTCTCTTCCAAAGCCATTAACCCATTCCTGCCGGGCGCTCGGATGTTCTCATGGGGGTGTGTACATTGCTAATCTGTCCATTTCCATAGTTGTTCCTCTGTTTACCTCCTTACATTTTCTTTTCCAAATTAATATACATCTGATTGTGATACCCCTCTACTTCAGTGTCCATTGTTCATGATGTTCTATATTCTATAGTCACTTATATTCTACATTAGCACATGTTTAGGGCATTCCATTATTACACTCTTATAATTTTATAGTAGTTTTATGTATATGGCTTTATTAAATGAAGGCCGTAAAGGAAAAGCCCTCATTTAGGCCTCTTGGACTAAGGGTCTGCAATTTGTGTATCCATGTCGCCTCTTCCCGTAGGAGTTTCTGATCTAAGTTACCACTCCCCCCCCCCCCCCCCCCGAGCATAAATGGCCCCTACAGATGTATAAAGTAAAAATTGAGAAAATAATAAAAAAAAATAAAAAATGCCGCCAGGGAAATGTAGTGTCCCTGGCCACAAGCACTTGTCCATGTGTCATTCGTTAAGTGGACATTCCCAATAACTGCGTTAGTCAGTCATGGGTGATGTTACGGGACACATGCTGGTGCAGGGGCGTAGCGTGGGGGGGGGGCAGGGGGGCCATTGCCCCGGGCGCCAAACTGCAGGGGGGCGCTCTGGCGCCGGCTCCTAAGGCTAATAGTAAAAGTATGTTTTTCAGGGCGGCTCTCTCTCTGCCGGAGTGCCGGGCCCTGCGCAACAGCCTGAAAGCTGTCTGATAGCGCGCCGCGCCCAGCGCCCTAATGATTCATTTGTGTGGTGCGGGCGCGGCGCACTTCAGTTAGTTAACTTAACATACATAGGGTCGGGATAGGCAATCATTCGGCTGGCCTGGATCCCTCCGGCTCCACCCACTTTCCAGGCAGGAAACACAGTGCGGAGCGCGGGAGCCAGAGCCAGCAGAAGCCACTGCCAGTTGCCCAGTAGAAGATTGCCAGAAGCAGGAGGCGGCGGCGGCGGAAGACTGAGTCCTGTCAGACTCCAGTCCAGAGAGAACTGTTGAGTCAGACAGTCAGTCACTGACCAGTCAGCCTGAGTGAGCCCTGAGCCTAGAGTCCAGACTACAGAGCAGAGGTAAAGGGGGAGCCAGGCAGCTGCTGCCCCACGCCGCTGAGGCTGAGTAACTGTTAGTGTCACTGTCATGTCAGTGATTAAGTTGGGTGACCATGTCACCATTTACTGCCTATCTAAAGTACATTAAAAACACTTTATTTGATAATGTTAAAAATAATAAATCTCCACATGAATAGGCTGATAAGGTGAACTGGAATATTTTATTTATATGCTGGTTCCTAGTAACACCCTACCACAAAGACTCCTTTATATTTAGGAGTATATGGATAATGGAAAAAATCCTCTAGTGTCGGTATTTCATCAGGAGCATTAGACTGCAGTACAGAAATACATGCAGACTGACTCTCGCTTCCATACTGAGCCTATTAGGGATTAATCCTCTAAGTGTGAGACCCTATACAGCACTCACCAAAGGGTTTACAGCCCTGTATATGTAGTGCAAAAATATCCCTGTAAGATCACTAGAGGATTTTTTCCATTATCCATATACTCCTAAATATAAAGGAGTCTTTGTGGTAGGGTGTTACTAGTCTGAAATATTCCAGTTCACCTTATCAGCCTATTCATGTGGAGATTTATTATTTTTAACATTATCAAATAAAGTGTTTTTAACGTACTTTAGATAGGCAGTAAATAATAATTTTTGAGCAGTACGTCTACAACATTATCATATTCAAGTGAATTAGTGACCATGTCACCATGAATGATGACCTCCCTGAGTCTGTGTGTGGGGGGATGGTGGCTGGTGGGTTTACAGTGTGCACCACTGCCTGGGCATACAATAATAAGGGTAATAAATCAGTGAGTGAAGTGCCAGAGCTCTGCCGGGCCAAATAGGTGGCATGGCAGTCTGGCATTCATGGTTCTGATGTGGCAGGATAACAGTAGAGAGGCACTGAGACAGTACTGCCTCTGGGATGCCATCTGCCCATCTCTATACCAGGCCTACCCTGGGCTGGTATGGACAGCAGAGATGGGCAGAAGATGGCATCCTAGAGTCAGTACTGTCTCTGGTCACCCTTCACCAGCACCCTGACTGCCACCTCCTTGGCCTGCCTGGCTCTCATGGCACTTCACTGCATACCTGCTGTTTGGCTATCAGCTTCCTCTTCACCCTTATGTCCAGACAAGTATCTCTGCAGTCACTGACCAAGTTTTAGGCTAATTTCTCATTAGCGGCAGGGCAGGCTGTCCGGCGGGTGAACAGCCTGACGGATCCTGCCGGTGATTTACATGTGCTCCCGGCCTGACGAATTATCCCCATTGACTATAATGGGGGCGGTGGTGGAGTTCTGGTGGCCTCTTACTGTGCGCTGCCGTACTGCCGCCAGAACTAAGCCAACACCCCCATTATAGTCAATGGGTATGGAGCGGCAGTCCAGAGGCACGTGTAAACTAGTGGTGGGACAGATACGTCAGGCTGTTGAACCGCCAAAATGCTGGTTGCCTGAAGCAACGTCCAGTACTGCAGCCCGTGCTTTCACTTCAGTATTCATGCGGGCTCCCCCCCCCTGTTTAATTATGATGGGGTTAATAGAACCCTGTATTTTATGAGATCCTGCAATGAATTTCGGTATATGTCTCTTTTATAGTGTTAGTGGTAATATTGGTTTTGGTATGCCTGTGGGGCGTCATTCTATAAAAAGGCGCATGCCAGCCCCGGGTGCTGGCAACACACGCTACGCCACTGTGCTGGTGTAAGGCTGGGATGGCACACCGGGATAAATAGTGGCGGCTGGGGACTGAGTAACGAGGTACTGCCACCGCCATCAGGCTGCGGAAAGCCTCGGTGTCCACAAGCCTAAATGGCAACATTTCCAGGGCCAGCAATTTGCAAAGGTGCGCATTTAGTGCTATGGCCTGTGGGTGGGTGGCTGGGTATTTGCGCTTTCGTTAAAAGGCCTGGGGTATGGACATCTGTACGCTGCGTTGGGACACAGAAGTGGATGTGGTAGATGATGGTGCTTGCGAAAGTCAAGGTGCAGGGCGGGAGGCATCCGGGCCTGCGTCTTGGACAGGGGATTGGCCAGCACATAACACAAGGGAAGAGGAGGCAGTGGTGTGACCCGCAGACACTGGTTGTGGACCCAGGCATTCGGCCCACCTATTAGAGTGCTTGGATGCCATGAGGTGGATCATGCTGGTGGTGGTGAGGTTGCTAGTGTTCACACCCCTGCTTATTTTGCTACAGCACAGGTTGCAAATTATTTTATCGTCCGCACTTTCCTCAAAAAAGTGCCAGACTGTGGAACACCTACCCCTTGGCAAGGGAGATTGCCGCAAGGGAGTTCTTCCGGGGAACAGTTGCGGGACTCTTTGGTGTGGCCCGCCTTCTCCCTTTTGCCACCCCACTGTCTCTTCCAGCCTGTTGTGGTGCTGTGGATCCCTCCCCCTCTGTACTGCTGTCCTCGCTCGGCTTGCCACCTTCCCAGGTTGGGTCAGTGATTTCATTGTCCACCACCTCCTCTTCCACTTCCTCACACTGGTCATCCTCCTGACTTGTTGATCTAACAAAAACATCACTTATTGACAACTGTGTCTCATCCTCATCATCAACCTCTTGAGACACTAATTGCTGTTGACTTATTGGCAACTGTGTCTCATCATCATCATCCACCTCGTGAAACACTAATTTCCGTTCCCCACTGTCATCTTTTTCTGACTGTGGATGCTCAAGAGTTTGGGCATCAGTGCACAAGATCTCCTCATATCCCTCTTCAAGCGGGCTTGCTGAGAGGCCCAAATTAAGGAATGGCGATAAAAAGAGCTCCTCGGAATATCCGAGTGTGGGGTCACTTGTTTGCCAAGACTCTCCATGGTGGGAGGAAAGAGGATCAGGGTGAGGATTCTGTTGACCAGACTCTTGGCTACTGAGAGTGGACTTTGTGGTAGAAAGGGTGGTGCTTAACCGACTGGAAGCATTATCTGCTGCATTATCTGCTGCAATCCAACTGGCCACCTGGTCGTACTGGTGTGACGTTGAGAATGGTGTCCTGCGCCGCCCTGCAAACTGGGACATGAAGCTAGGTATCGTGGATAAGTGTGTTTCTTGTGCTCTGGCAGCAGGCACAGTTTCACCGTGCACAGGGCCACGGCCTCTGCATGCACCATCAGCAGCACGGCCACTTCCCCGTCCCTTACTGCTCGCCTTCAGCATATTAAATGGTATATATGCTTGCAAGTATGTCACATGTACAGTAGCGCAGGTTTTGTAAGTGTATGCGCAAATAAATTAGACTGAATGGGCAAATGTTATACTGGAGATGTAGCGCAGGTAATGTCGCTGCCACCAGCAGCGAAAAAATTAGACTAAGGCCTCATGCACACGACAGTTTATTTTCACGGTCCGCAAAAACGGGGTCCGTAGGTCCGTGATCCGTGACCGTTTTTTCGTCCGTGGGTCTTCCTTGATTTTTGGAGGATCCACGGACATGAAAAAAAAGTCGTTTTGGCGTCCGCCTGGCCGTGCGGAGCCAAACGGATCCGTCCTGAATTACAATGCAAGTCAATGGGGACGGATCCGTTTGATGCTGACACAATATGGTGCCATTTCAAACGGATCCGTCCCCATTGACTTTCAATGTAAAGTCTGGAGTTCTTTTATACCATCGGATTGGAGTTTTCTCCAATCCGATGGTATATTTTAACTTGAAGCGTCCCAATCACCATGGGAACGCCTCTATGTTAGACTATACTGTCGGATATGAGCTACTTTGTGAAACTCAGATCCGACAGTATATTCTAACACAGAGGCGTTCCCATGGTGAGGAGCTCCCGGCCGTTCACAGACATCGCAGCAGCAAGCAGGTAAGTATGAATCTTCTACTGTTGTACTATTGCTAAGTAACCATGGCAACCAGGGCTGCAGTAGCTTCCTGGTTGCCATGGTTACCGATCGGAGCCCCAGCGATTAAACTGGGACTCCGATCGGAACTCCGCTGCCACCAATGATGGGGGGGGGGGGAATGGGAGGCCGCACACTGCCACCAATGTTGTTACTGCTATAGAGGGAGGGGGGGCCGATGGTGGGCGCACACTGTGCCACCAACGATTTATTACAATAGAGGGAGGGAGGGGGGGGGCGATGGTGGGCGCACACTGTGCCACCAACGATTTCTAACATTAAAGGGAGGAAGGGGGGGCCCGATGGGGGGTGCACACTGTGCCACCAACGATATTCAAACTGGGGAGAGGGGGGGGTCTGCCCCCTGCTGCCTGGCAGCCCTGATCTCTTACAGGGGAATATGATAGTACAATTAACCCCTTTAGGTGCCGCACCTGAAGGGGTTAATTGTGCTATCATATCCCCCTGTAAGAGATCGGGTGCTGCCAGGCAGCAGGGGGCAGTCTTGTACAAAGTTTGTAGTGTATTCTAACTAGAAGCGTCCCCATCACCATGGGAACGCTTCTGTGTTAGAATATACTGTCGGATATGAGTTTTCACGAAGTGAAAACTTAGATCAGATAAAGCTTTTATGCAGACGGATCTTCGGATCCGTCTGTATGAAAGCAACCTACGGCCACGGATCACGGACACGGATGCCAATCTTGTGTGCATCCGTGTTCTTTCACGGACCCATTGACTTGAATGGGTCCGTGAACCGTTGTCCGTCAAAAAAATAGGACAGGTCATATTTTTTTGACGGACAGGATACACGGATCACGGCCTCGGCTGCAAAACGGTGCATTTTCCGATTTTTCCACGGACCCATTGAAAGTCAATGGGTCCGCGAAAAAAAACGGAAAACGGCACAACGGCCACGGATGCACACAACGGTCGTGTGCATGAGGCCTAAATGTCACTGATATTTAGGGTGGGCAAACGTTATACAGGAGATGTAGCGCAGGTAATGTCGCTGTCACCAGCGGCCAAACAATTGTGCTGAATTTCATAGCACAGATGTAGCAGAGGTTGTGTCACTGTCAGCAGCAGCCAAACAATTGCGCGCAATTTAGCGCAGGTTGCGCTAATAATGTATATGGCAGCCAGATATAACAATAGTCCTTAAAATTACTTTTGGGTCTCTAACACCTTTCACCAGTAAAACCTGCCTAACAAACAAACCAATTCCTGTCCCTCCACTATCTGTCCCTTCTGCTGCAGCTCTCCCTGACTAAGACTAAGCCGAACCACGTGTCATCGGGTGCTATATAGCATGGCTACGGCATTACAGTGAGTGCCAGCAAACGTGCGGGGAGGAGACTCGAGCACACGCGGCGCTCACCCAACACTCATAGTGAGTAAATTAGGCTAAACAGTGGTAGAGCTCTACTGTACAGCTGTGCAAGCGTAAAGATTATAGACGCACCACTATATACAGGGCAGTTCATAAATCCGGTAGATCGCTGCTACCAATCTTATTTGCTATGGCCAAAATGATGCCTGTAATATGCTTATGGATGACTTCTGAAGCAGCGGTTTTGTGTGTTCCTGCCCTAACACGAGATAATAGGTGAAAGTTCTTAACATCTCTATGATTCAAAAGCTGGCCACGGAGAAAAGGAGAACAATTACAAAGGACAGATCATCTCCTCATTTTTTAATTCACTTCTGGTTTTGGTTTCCAAAACTGCGTGCAGAAACCTGACCGTGTGGATGTACCCTTATGTGTGGCCAGCTTTCGACTTAGGCCTCTTTCACAATACCGTTTTTTGTTTCCGTTTTGCGGGCCATTTTTTGCGTTCCGTATACGGTCCGTATACGGAACCATTCATTTCAATGGTTCCGCAAAAAAAAACGTACTGTACTCCGTATGCATTCTGTTTCCATACTTCAGTTCCGTTGAAAGATAGAACATGTCCTATTATTGCCCGCAAATCACGTTCCGTGGCACCATTCAAGTCAATGGGTCCGCAAAAAAAAAGGAACACATACGGAAATGCATCCGTATGTCCTCCGTATCCGTTCCGTTTTTTCTGAACCATCTATTGAAAATGTTATGCCCAGCCCAATTTTTTCTATGTAATTACTGTATACTGTATATGCCATACGGAAAAATGGAACGGAACAACGGAACGGAAACGGAAACACAACGGAAACGGAACAACGGATCAGTGAAAAATTGACCGCAAAACACAGAAATAGCCATACGGTAGTGTGAAGGAGGCCTTAGGATAGTCCTGGGACCTTACACCTTCCATAGCTGTTGGCTATTTCTCTCAACTCCCTTGCACACATGCATGCTTGGTTCGACTGAGCATGCATGTGTTTGCAAAGGGGAGAGGGGAGTAAGGTGCTAGTAGACACCTGTGGTGGCAGCTTATCTAACCCAAGAACAAAACATCCGGCATGTTGAAATTCAAGATGTCCAATCCTTCCTTTCGCTAACATCATTTGTTGGGGGAAGAGTCAACACACCCCAATACACCTTGTGGGAGGGTAACCAGTGAAAAGGCACAAGAATTTTGGCATACCCTGCACCACATTTGTTAACCATTTAAAACACTTTTAGTCACTTTTCCTGCTTCGTCCGAGACTGGCATTGATGTAAAGAGCAAAGAAAAACAAAAAAATTGGCACATTTATTGGAGTAATCTAAGTCAATAACCAGGTGGTGTAAAGTTAGACTGGTCCAGCTTTATCATCCAGCCTCAGCCACTGTGAAAAATTTGGTGCAGTTTAAAGGAGTATTCCAGCTATTGATACTAGTAATCTATCCTTCAGATAGGTCATCAAGGTCAGATCAGAGGGGCTCCGACACCCAGCACCCACAAAGATCAGCCGTTTCCAGCAGTCGCTGGTGCTAGAAACTAAACTGGAGCCTGAAGGCTTCTTCCATTGTCTGGTGCACTGCAGCTCAGCTCCTGTTCACTTGAAAACATCAAAAAGCTGGAATACCCCTTTAAGAGTGTCTAAGTTTACACTGGCTTAGCATTAATAAATGGGTGTCTTAATATTTTTCCGATCGGATGACTTTGCAAGTGGGAACAATTGAATTAAAGGGGTATTCCTATCTGAGACAATGGGGGAATATTGCTAGAATATGCCCCCATTGTCTTATAGGTGCAGGTCCCAGAGGTGGAGAACGAAGTAGGGAAGGTGGTGGCTGGAGAAGTCCGGGGTCCGGCCACCACCAATCGCTCTCCCCATGGAAGTGAATGAGATCACACCACGCTTGCGCGGCCTCCTCTCCCATTAATTTCTATGGGGCCAACGGAAGTGGCTAAACCAGAGTTCAACTATTTTCAGCGACCAGATAGAAATGAATGGAGGGTGGTTGCTCATGTGCGGTGCGCCCTTCACCTCTTTCAGGGCTCTGTTTCAGACAATGGGGACATATCTTGCTAGCGATATGCCCCAATTTCCTGAGATGGGGAATACCCCTTTAATAAAGAGGAGCCAGGAGGGTGTACAATATAGAGAAATATAGTAGGACCCCCTGAAATTATAATACAGGGGGCTCCAAAAGTGACATTTGACTGTAATACCAGCCCGGTCTGTGTAATTGAGCTGTGTACACCTATTAATTGTACCCGGCTCTGGACATGTAACATTAATGAGCCGAATGTTCTCCAGCACCATTAAAAAACCATTCTGGAGCGTTTCATTGCCCCTATTAACAATTTGCATGCACTGCGGACCCTAAGGGGCAGATAAATCTTCTTAAATTATAGGAACAGCACTAATAAGAGCCGCTGTACACTTAATTCTGCCTACAATTATCATCCCGCGCCTTCCTTATGAGGGCGGTTTAGCTGAGACTAGGTCTAATAGCTGCTTATTTTTCCCATCGACTCACACAAGGCATGTCCTGGAGGAGCCTCTAAATCTTCCAGTCACTTATTTGTTTTAGATTAGATACCATTACTTTGTGACTAATTTCTTCCCAATTTAATAGCTGCTGAGCTGATGTGACATTAATGATTTCATGGTACCAGATATGGCTATTGAGTTTTTTTTACATCCAGGGATAATAACATTAGGGATGTTCTTCTGGAGTTTGCATTAGCAGTAGATGTTTTCTGGATGCTGTCTACCCCTTGTGGATTACAGCTTAGCTCACGTTTGTTAATGAGGCTTTGCAGGTTTTTTAGATCACAGGATGCCGAGAAATTGCTCACAAATTTGTCTGTATCAGTGCTGTAAGGAAGCCTTCATAGATGCTTGTAGATGTGAGGTTGTGTAACTTCTGCAACCTAATCCCTTACTTTTGTTCCCCAACGACCAGTAAGCCCAACTGTGCTGCAGCTTCTACTTACACTGACCAAAAATATAAACGCAACACTTTCGGTTTTGCTCCTATTTTGCATGAGCTGAACTCAAAGATCTGAAGCATTTTCTACAGACTCAAAAGACCCATTACTGTCAAATATTGTTCACAAATCTGTCTAAATCTGTGTTAGTGAGCGCTTCTCTTTGCCGAGATAATCTATCCCACCTCACAGGTGTGGCATATCAAGGTGCTGATTAGACAGCATGAATATTACACTGGTGTGCCCACAATAAAAGACCACTCTGAAATGTGCACAGTTTTGCCTTACTGGGGGTAGTCAGAAAACCTGTCAGTATTTGGTGTGGCCACCATTTGCCTCACGCAGAGCAACACATCTCTGTCTCATAGAGTTGATCAGGTTGTGGATTGTGGCCTGTGGAATGTTGGTCCACTCCTCTTCAATAGCTGTGCGAAGTTGCAGAATATTAGCAGGAACTGGGACACGCTGTCGTATACGCCGATCCTGAGCATCCCAAACATGCTCAATAGGTGACATGTCCGGTGAGTATGCTGGCCATGCAAGAACTGGGATGTTTTCAGCTTCCAGGAATTGTGTACAGACCCTTGCAATATAGGGGCCATGCATTATCATGCTGCAACATGAGGTGATGGTCGTGGATGAATGACACAACAATGGGCCTCAGGATCTCGTCACGGTATCTCCTTGCATTCAAAATGCCATCAATAAAATGCACCTGTGTTCGTTGTCCCTTACATATGCCTGCCCATACCATAACCCCACCGCCGCCATGGGCCACTCGATCTACAACGTTGACGTCAGCAAACCGCTCACCCACACGATGCCACACACGCTGTCTGCCACCTGCCCTGAACAGTGAAAACCGGGACTCATCCGTGAACAGAACGCCTCTCCAATGTGCCAGATGCCATCGAAAGTGAGCATTTGCCCGATCAAGTCGTTTACGACGACGAACTTCAGTCAGATACAGACCCTGATGAGGACGACGAGCATGCAGATGAGCTTCCCTGAGACGGTTTCTGACAGTTTGTGCAGAAATTCTTTGGTTATGCAAACCGATTGTTGCTGCAGCTGTCCGGGTGGCTGGTCTCAGACGATCATGGAGGGGAACATGCTGGATGTGGAGGTCCTGGGCTGGTGTGGTTACATGTGGTCTGCGGTTGTGAGGCCGGTTGGATGTACTGCCAAATTCTCTGAAACGCCTTTGGAGACGGCTTATGGTAGAGAAATGAACATTCATTGCACGGCAACAGCTTTGGTAGACATTCCTGCAGCCAGCATGCCAATTACACGCTCCCTCAAACGTTGCGACATCTGTGGCATTGTGCTGTGTGATCAAACTGCACATTTCAGAGTGGTCTTTTATTGTGGGCAGTCTAAGGCACACCTGTGCAATATTCATGCTGTCTAATCAGCACCTTGATATGCCACACCTGTGAGGTGGGATGGATTATCTCGGCAAAAGAGAAGTGCTCACTAACACAGATTTAGACAGATTTGTGAACAATATTTGAGAGTAATGGGTATTTTGTGTCTGTAGAAAATGTTTCAGATCTTTGAGTTCAGCTCATGCAAAATGGGAGCAAAACCGAAAGTGTTGCGTTTATATTTTTGTTCAGTGTATATTAAATATTCAGCCAGGTACCAGGTGAGGCGTCTAAAAGTGATTATATTTCTTCTTCTGTCCCTCATTACCAGTGTCCCTTCATCCTTGCTGATTACTATATAACAACAGACGTGTAACCAGATGCAAAATCTGTAACAAAACCCTTGATTTTACATGGAATTTACAGGTGAAAAAATTTGAATATTGTGCAAAGTTCATTTATTGATGTCACAATACAGAAATTATACACACAGTGATGTCACAGTACAGAAATTATACACACAGTGATGTCACAGTACAGAAATTATACACACAGTGATGTCACAGTACAGAAATTATACACACAGTGATGTCACAGTACAGGGATAATACACATAGTGATGTAACAGTACAGGGAGAATATACATAATGATGTCACACAAATATTTAGACAGCACTCCTTAAATGATGATAATTAGTGGTTTTATTTCACTTCATATTATTTCAGCCGGTGCTGTATGCACACTGTGGTCCTCAGAATGCCTGATGAAGGGCGAATGTTAGCCCGAAACGTTGCACGCAACTGATATACCACTAACTCCGGCTGAAATAATATGAAGTGAAATAAAACCACTAATTATCATCATTTAAAGGGAACCTGTCACCGGGATTTTGGCCATAGAGCTGAGGACATGGGTTGCTAGATGGCCGCTAGCACATCTGCAATACCCAGTCCCCATAGCTCTGTGTGCTTTTATTAATGTCACAGAGCTGGAGCGGCGAAATCTCGCGATGCGCGAGCTAGCGCATGCATAGTTCGTTCCCTGTGCTGATGCCAGTACAGGGAATTAACATGATGCCGACACTGCGCATGCGCTAGCTCGCGCATCGCGAGATTTCGGCGCTCCAGCTCTGTGACGTCAGCCAGCAAGGAGGAGATTCGGAGGACGCGGGGCGGTGCTGGGCTCCTTTCCGCTGGACTCATCTTCGGATACAGGACACATATGAGGTTCATTTGCATATCGATCAAAACTGTTTTTTAACACAATAAAAGCACAGAGAGCTATGGGGACTGGGTATTGCGGATGTGCTAGCGGCCATCTAGCAGCCCATGTCCTCAGCTCTATGCCCAAAATCCCGGTGACAGGTTCCCTTTAAGGAGTGCTGTCTAAATATTTGTGTGATATCTACAGTTCTTGAGGTAGAGCTACAGAACACAACGCGGACGTGCACCCACCCTTGCCTTTTATTGAAAAGAGTGCTGTGGCCTATTTACTTGAAAAGATACACAGTGATGTCACAGTACAGGGATAATATACACAGTGATGTCACAGTACAGGGATAATATACACAGTGATGTCACAGTACAGGGATAATAGACACAATGATGTCACAGTACATATGATAATGCACACAGTGATGTCACAGTACAGGGATAATATACACATTGATGTCACAGTACAGGGATAATATACACAGTGATGTCACAGTACATGGATAATATACACAGTGATGTCACAGTACAGGGATAATATACATAGTGATGTCACAGTACAGGGATAATATACACAGTGATGTCACAGCACAGGGATAATGTACACAGTGACGTCACAGTACAGGGATAATATACACAGTGATGTCACAGTACAGGGATAATATACACAGTGATGTCACAGTACAGGGATAATATACACAGTGATGTCACAGTACAGGGATAATGTACACAGTGATGTCACAGTACAGGGATAATATACACAGTGATGTCACAGTACAGGGATAATATACACAGTGATGTCACAGCACAGGGATAATATACACAGAGATGTCACAGTACAGGGATAATATACACAGTGATGTCACAGTACAGGGATAATACACACAGTGATGTCACAGTACAGGGATAATATACACAGTGATGTCACAGTACAGGGATAATATACACAGAGATGTCACAGTACAGGGATAATATACACAGTGATGTCACAGTACAGGGATAATGTACACAGAGATGTCACAGTACAGGGATAATGTACACAGTGATGTCACAGTACAGGGATAATACACACAGTGATGTCACAGTACAGGGATAATATACACAGTGATGTCACAGTACAGGGATAATATACACAGAGATGTCACAGTACAGGGATAATATACACAGTGATGTCACAGTACAGGGATAATGTACACAGTGATGTCACAGTACAGGGATAATATACACAGTGATGTCACAGTACAGGGATAATATACACAGTGATGTCACAGAACAGGGATAATATACACAGTGATGTCACAGTACAGGGATAATATACACAGTGATGTCACAGTACAGAGATAATGTACACAGTGATGTCACAGTACAGGGATAATATACACAGTGATGTCACAGTACATGAATAATATACCCAGTGATGTCACAGTACAGGGATAATATACACAGAGATGTCACAGTACAGGGATAATGTACACAGTGATGTCACAGTACAGAGATAATATACACAGTGATGTCACAGTACAGGGATAATATACACAGTGATGTCACAGTACAGGGATAATACACACAGTGATGTCACAGTACAGGGATAATATACACAGAGATGTCACAGTACAGATATAATATACACAGTGATGTCACAGTACAGGGATAATATACACAGAGATGTCACAGTACAGAGATAATATACACAGTGATGTCACAGTACAGAGATAATATACACAGTGATGTCACAGTACAGGGAGAATATACACAGTGATGTCACAGTACAGGGATAATATACACAGAGATGTCACAGTACAGAGATAATAAACACAGTGATGTCACAGTACAGGGATAATATACACAGTGATGTCACAGTACAGGGATAATATACACAGTGATGTCACAGTACAGGGATAATATACACAGAGATGTCACAGTACAGAGATAATATACACAGTGATGTCACAGTACAGGGATAATATACACAGAGATGTCACAGTACAGGGATAATATACACAGAGATGTCACAGTACAGGGATAATATACACAGAGATGTCACAGTACAGGGATAATATACACAGAGATGTCACAATATAAAGATAAATAGCAATTTCTCCGCAGAGGTATGATACAGAGGACATTTCTGCTCTAACATGTCTCTTTTGAAAATGAGTCATAGCCATTAACCCCTTCCTGCATCAATTCAAACATGTATGTCGTGGAAGGGTTCCTTTCATGCAGTTAGATATACATGTATCTGCACATTTAGTGCTGGAAGAGATCTGTGATTCACATCCGCCCTCAAGCACTAATGACTGGTATCAGTGAAAACGCCGATCATGGGCATTTAACTCTTCACCATGACTGATGAACGGACGGGATCTCTTTGCAGCTTTGTCAGCCCCGGAAATTCAATGGGAAATTACGAGAGCCCTATGCCTAATGAAGAAGTAATAAAAAAGGATTGTCTTAGAGATGACTGCGTTTTGTGACTACATTATTTTTTTTTTTATGTAGTTAAAAGTCCACTAAAAGGATTGATTTTAAGTAAAATAAGTGATTAAATAAAACCACAATGCAAAAAAATGCATGTATAAAATATGTCTTGATCTGTGCAGTAACACTGTAAAAAGAGTGAAAAAATCAAGGAAAAAAGCTTTTTTTATGCATTCCCCTATACTAAAGGAAAGAAATTATGAAAATGATACCTACGCAAGCTTAAAACTATAAATGTTATTTCTGATGGAATCCGAGGAGGCAGAACAAAAACAATTCTGATCAGCCCTTAAAATGATAGGCCATAAATATTTGATTGGTGGGGGCCAAGGCCTGCCAACCGCTCCGCAGTACCTCCGGCTTCACATGTAGCGGACAGAGCTGGTTACTGCAACATTGCTCTAATCGAAGTGAACGGGAGCAGATCATTTTTTTCTTAGAACCCTGAATTGGATTGTCCCTCTGCTATTCCTCCAGGAAATACGTGAATACATTAACAACTGGGCATTGCCGTTTTTCTTGTCAATATTGCGTGACTGTATGACAAATTTAGACTTGCCAAAAGTCACTTCATGTAATGAGCTGATACTCTCCATTTAATCGTCTGCCTTATCTACTGCCACAGCTCTGCAGCAGTGACTTAGACATATATTGCATTTGACTGCTGCAGCCAATCACTGTCCTAAGTGATCCTGTGCCATATACTGCTGGGGCCGGTGATTGGCTACAGTGGTCACTATGTATCTGCTGCAGTGGTCATGCTGTATACCTCTCCGTATACTGCTGAGGTCAGTGAATGGCTGCAATGATCACTATGTATCTGCTGCAGTGGTCATGCTGTATACCTCTCTGTATACTGCTGAGGCCAGTGATTGGCTGCAGTGATCACTATGTATCTGCTGCAGTGGTCATGCTGTATACCTCTCTGTATACTGCTGAGGTCAGTGAATGGCTGCAATGATCACTATGTATCTGCTGCAGTGGTCATGCTGTATACCTCTCTGTATACTGCTGAGGCCAGTGATTGACTGCAGTGGTCACTGTGTATCTTCTGCAGTGGTCATGCTGTATACCCCTCCATATACTGCTGAGGCCAGTGATTGGCTGCCATGATCACTATGTATCTGCTGCAGTGGTCATGCTGTATACCTCTCCATATACTGATGAGGCCAGTGATTGGCTGCAGTGGTCACTGTGTATCTGCTGCAGTGGTCATGCTGTATACCTCTCCGTATACTGCTGAGGCCAGTAATTGGCTGCAGTGGTCACTGTGTATCTGCTGCAATATTCATTCTGTATACCTCTCCATATTCTGCTGAGGCCAGTGATTGACTGCAGTGGTCACTGTGTATCTTCTGCAGTGGTCATGCTGTATACCCCTCCATATACTGCTGAGGCCAGTGATTGGCTGCCATTATCACTATGTATCTGCTGCAGTGGTCATGCTGTATAACTCTCCATAATATTGATGAGGCCAGTGATTGGCTGCAGTGGTCACTGTGTATCTGCTGCAATAGTCATGCTGTATACCTCCCCGTATACTGCTGAGGCCAGTGATTGGTTGCAGTGGTCACTGTGTATCTGCTGCAATGGTCATGCTGTATACCTCTCCGTATACTGCTGAGGCCAGTGATTGGTTGCAGTGGTCACTGTGTATCTGCTGCAATGGTCATGCTGTATACCTCTCCGTATACTGCTGAGGCCAGTGATTGGCTGCAATGATCACTATGTATCTGCTGCAGTGGTCATGCTGTATACCTCTCTGTATACTGCTGAGGCCAGTGATTGGCTGCAGTGATCACTATGTATCTGCTGCAGTGGTCATGCTGTATACCTCTCTGTATACTGCTGAGGTCAGTGAATGGCTGCAATGATCACTATGTATCTGCTGCAGTGGTCATGCTGTATACCTCTCTGTATACTGCTGAGGCCAGTGATTGACTGCAGTGGTCACTGTGTATCTTCTGCAGTGGTCATGCTGTATACCCCTCCATATACTGCTGAGGCCAGTGATTGGCTGCCATGATCACTATGTATCTGCTGCAGTGGTCATGCTGTATACCTCTCCATATACTGATGAGGCCAGTGATTGGCTGCAGTGGTCACTGTGTATCTGCTGCAGTGGTCATGCTGTATACCTCTCCGTATACTGCTGAGGCCAGTAATTGGCTGCAGTGGTCACTGTGTATCTGCTGCAATATTCATTCTGTATACCTCTCCATATTCTGCTGAGGCCAGTGATTGACTGCAGTGGTCACTGTGTATCTTCTGCAGTGGTCATGCTGTATACCCCTCCATATACTGCTGAGGCCAGTGATTGGCTGCCATTATCACTATGTATCTGCTGCAGTGGTCATGCTGTATAACTCTCCATAATATTGATGAGGCCAGTGATTGGCTGCAGTGGTCACTGTGTATCTGCTGCAATAGTCATGCTGTATACCTCCCCGTATACTGCTGAGGCCAGTGATTGGTTGCAGTGGTCACTGTGTATCTGCTGCAATGGTCATGCTGTATACCTCTCCGTATACTGCTGAGGCCAGTGATTGGTTGCAGTGGTCACTGTGTATCTGCTGCAATGGTCATGCTGTATACCTCTCCGTATACTGCTGAGGCCAGTGATTGGCTGCAGTGGTCACTGTGTATCTGCTGCAATGGTCATGCTGTATACCTCTCCGTATACTGCTGAGGCCAGTGATTGGTTGCAGTGGTCACTGTGTATCTGCTGCAATGGTCATGCTGTATACCTCTAGGTCACCGCTGTAGCCTTGTACACAAACAGATTAAAGCTGCAGCGATGGGTGGAAATGTCTGGTTTGACATTTAGTGGCTTTTGGAAAGTTTTTAATAACTCATACAACCCATTTGGAAAAAAAGAATTGCCCATTGAAATATACTAGAGAAGTGTTTCCCGTCTCTCCCGTCAGCTCCTGTCTTGCAGCATTTACATATAGAAAAGAAGACTTTTCACTTACGCATTTCCAGCCGCATTCATCCCCCTTACATCTTTGTAATCTGTCGCCCCAGTTACAGAATCTCATATCATTATCTCGCTCCTTGTAAACGACTTGCTGCGATATGACGTTCTGAATCCTATTCTCTCATTCCGCCTCACCTCGGGGTACCCCAAGATAATAATGAGGCTTCACAAGTAATCCAATGTTCCTTCCTTACCGATTCCGTGCAAATCATCAAGCACAGCTGCCATTGCCTCTATTAGAGCAGAGAAAGGTAGGCAGTAGGGCCCCTGATACCTGCTGGCCCCCTGGCTCCTGTCACCCGTCTTCTCCTTGCTACTCAGAGCAGTGTCATTTAGATATATATGAGGGCAAGGTTTTATAATATACAGGTTGATCATTAAGCTGCTCTGGGCCACAATGTGACAATCCATAGGGCAGACATTGTCTTTAGGTATAAGCTCTGTCTGAGCCCCATCAAAAACTCTTTGATCTATAATAGTATTCTGCGTATTTTCAGCACACAATGAATAATACCACCATATCATTACCAGAAAATACTGCTATTATATCACTATATATTCATCAAATACCGTATATACTCGAGTATAAGACGAGTTTTTTGGCACATATTTTTGTGCTCAAAAAGCCCCCTCGTCTTATACTCGAGTCTAGGTCTGTATTATGGCAACTTACATTGCCATAATACAGACCATGACATGTTGGGGGCCGGAGAAGCTGTTACTTACCTTTACAGCTGCTCCGGTCAGCTCCCAGCACGTCCGCGCGGCACCTCTGTTAAGCTCCCAGTGTAAATCTCGCGAGACACGCGGGCCGCGAGATTTACACTGGGAGCAGACCGCGAGATTTACACCGGCAGTAAGTACCGGCCACTGCACAGTCTCCCCTCCCCCTGGACAGCCCTCCCTCCCCTGGACATCCCCCCCTCCTCCTGGACAGCTCCCCTCCCTGGCCAAGTATGAAGTAGGGAGGGGTATTTTCTTGATTGCGAAAATTTCAAATTTTCGCATAAAAATTTGCATGAAATGTTATTTCCCAAAAAATCTAATTTTATTGGTACGGTATCTATTTTTATTTTTGAAATTTACCAGTAGCTGCTGCATTTCCCACCCTAGTCTTATACTCGAGTCAATAATTTTTCCCATTTTTTGGGGGTAAAATTAGGGGCCTCGGCTTATACTCGGGTCGGCTTATACTCGAGTATATACGGTAATACTACTACACAGTGATTAAGTAATACCACCATATATTAACAAATTAATACTGCCACATAGTGATTTACTAATACCACTATATATGACCAAATAATACTGCCACACAGTGACTGAATTATATCACTATATATCCATCAAATAATACTACCACACAGTGATTGAGTAATAACACCATATATTACCAATTAATACTGCCACATAGTGATTTACTAATACCACTATATATGACCAAATAATACTGCCACACAGTGACTGACCAAATACCACTACGTATTGACCAAATAATACTGCCACATAGTGATTGAATAACACCACTATATATTCATCAAATAATACTGCCACACAGTGACTGACTGATACTACCATATGTTGGCCAAATAATACTGCCACACAGTGACTGAATTATATCACTATATATCCATCAAATAATACTACCACACAGTGATTGAGTAATAACACCATATATTACCAATTAATACTGCCACATAGTGATTTACTAATACCACTACGTATTGACCAAATAATACTGCCACATAGTGATTGAATAACACCACTATATATTCATCAAATAATACTGCCACACAGTGACTGACCAAATACCACTACGTATCGACCAAATAATACTGCCACATAGTGACTGAATAACACCACTATATTTTGACCAAATAATACTGCCACATAGTGACTGAATAACACCACTATATTTTGACCAAATAATACTGCCACATAGTGATTGAATAAAACCACTATATATTCATCAAATAATACTGCCACACAGTGATTTACTAATACTACCATATCTTGACCAAATAATACTGGCACACAGTAACTAAATAATGTCACCATATGTTGACCAAATACTATACTACCATATGTTGACCAAATAATACTGGCACACAGTAACTGAATAATACTCCCATATGTTTGACCAAATACTGGCTCACGGTGACTAATACTTTCATATATTGGCCAAATAACCCTGCCACACAGTGACTGAACAAGACCACTATATATTGGCCAGATAATACTGGCTTAGAGTAATGAAATAATACTACCATATACTGACTAATTAATGCTGCCACACAGAGACTGAATAATGCTACCATATGTTGATCAGTAATACTGCCAGACAGTGAAGGAAACCTGTCAGCTGTGTTGTGCTGCAGTGTGAAGTAGCGACAGACACTTAGATTGCAGCGATCTATCACTTCTGCGTATTTGTGTGGCAGTTTAGGAGAACCCCCATTTGCGGACAGCGCAGACAGCAAGAAGACAAATAGCATTCATGATGTGTCTGCCCCCCCACCTTCCAACCATTTATCTACAGCTTTTCTCTATGCTCAGTAATAGGAAGAAAGCTGCCAGTCAGTGACTGGAGGGCAAAGGGAGGGAGCGGGATGTTCACTTCATGAATACCACTGCGCTCCTTTCTGTCAGCATCCTACACAGTCTAAGGGCTCATGCACACGACAGTATATTGCGTTCTGTATACAGTCCCTATTCTGAACCATTCATTTCAATGGGTCCACAAAAGAAGCGGACAGCACTCTGTGTGCTGTCCACATCCATTGTTCCGTTCCGTGACCCCGCAAAAATTATGAGACACGTCCTATTCTTGTTCGTTATGCGGACAAGAATAGGCATCTCTATAATGGGCCTCCTGTTCTGTTCCGCAAATTGCAGAAGTCACACGGCGGCTTCTGTTTTTTTACGGATCCGCAATTTGCAGACCTCAAAAAACGGCACGTTCGTGTGCATGAGCTCAAAGATGTACATTCTGTAAGACTGCCGCACACATACACATAAGTGACAGACGGCTGAAATCACGGTGTGTCACTACTTTATACTGACCTCAGAGTGGACTGCCACACAGGGACTGAATAATACCGCCACACTGTTATTTAATTGTAATGCTACCATGCTACAATGCTACCTGGAGTAATGCACTAGGAGGGCACCCTTGTCCTTTCTCTTTTCACATAATACCATACAGGGACAGTATAATGCTACAGTACCATGTAATGAAATAATAATACTATCGTAGAGTAACAGAATAGCACCACAATGCAAAGACAGACTAATACCACCATATAGTGAAAGAATACTACTACCATGCAGTTAAAGAATATTGCTACCATACATTGACAGTATAACACAAACATTGACAGAATAATACTACTATACATTGGCAGAATGATACTACCATATAGCGACAGAATAATTATACCACACACTGACAGAATAATAATACTATACATTGACATAATACTAATATGTAATGACAGAATAATACTGCCATACGATGACAGAATAATACTACCATACAGTAGCAGAATAATAATAAAAATCATTGACAGAATGATACTACCATACAGTGACAGAATAATACTACCATATAATGAAAGAATAATACTGCCATATATTGAAATACCGTAATTAGACTACAATACAATCACAGAATAATATTATAAAAACATTGACAGAATAATACTACCAAATACTGATAGAATAATTCTACCAAATAATGACAGAATAATACTACCAAACATTGACAGAATGATACTACCATATACTGATAGAATGATACTATGATACAGTGACTGAATACTATCAAACATTGACAGAATATTGCTTCCAAATATTGATGAAATAGTACTGCCATACCATGACAGAATAATACTACCAAACATTGATAGAATAGTACTTCCATACCATGACAGAATAATACCACCAAACATTAATAGACTTGTACTGTCACACCATGACAGAATAATACTACCAAACATTGATAGAATAGTACTGCCATACCATGACAGAATAATACTACCAAACATTGACAGACTAGTACTGCCATACCATGACAGAATGATACTACCAAACCTTGATAGACTAGTACTGCCATACCATGACAGAATAATACTACCAAACATTGATAGAATAGTACTGCCATACCATGACAGAATAATACTACCAAACATTGATAGACTAGTACTGCCATACCATGACAGAATAATACTACCAAACATTGATAGACTAGTACTGCCATACCATGAGAGAATAATACTACCAAACATTGATAGAATAGTAGTGCCATACCATGAGAGAATAATACTACCAAACCTTGATAGACTAGTACTGCCATACCATGACAGAATAATACTACCAAACATTGATAGACTAGTACTGCCATACCATGACAGAATAATACTACCAAACATTGATAGACTAGTACTGCCATACCATGACAGAATAATACTACCAAACATTGATAGAATAGTAGTGCCATACCATGAGAGAATAATACTACCAAACATTGATAGAATAGTAGTGCCATACCATGAGAGAATAATACTACCAAACATTGAGAGACTAGTACTGCCATACCATGACAGAATAATACTACCAAACATTGATAGACTAGTACTGCCATACCATGACAGAATAATACTACCAAACATTGATAGAATAGTAGTGCCATACCATGAGAGAATAATACTACCAAACATTGAGAGACTAGTGCTGCCATACCATGACAGAATAATACTACCTTGCAGTGACAGAATCATTTTTCAGCCTAGCACACTGTTATGACTGAATAATACCACCATGCAAGCTTGTTGGCCGCCCAGCAGCAGGATTGTGAATGCTGCTCTGGGCTATTATACAGACTGCAGCCTGCGATCAGTACAAGATAAGCGTACACACAATATATTATTAGCGTTGCTTGGAGTTTATGCGCGCTATATCTGGGTGAAAACGGTGGTTGACAGAGATGAATAGCGTATGCTATTTGAGAGATAATGTGAACACGACCAGGGATGAGAAGGGAAGGTGCAAAACGAATTACAGGCAGATAGAGGAAAGTAGGAAATTGAATAAGAAAAGGAAATACAATCTAAAGTGTGAGCTGGAGGAGGGGGGGGGGGTGTAAGCGGGGCTACGTCCTGAACAGCGACCATGCAGAACCGCAAACAGACGTCACTGAACGTTATTCTCATAGTGACAGATCTCTGGGGCGGACTTTGTCGTTTCCCTCCATTAAAAAAAGATGTCATCATTTTCTATATTATGCAAAATTTTAAATATAAAGGGTTTATCCCATTATTAATGTAAAAAATGAAAATCAGACATCATCTAGCACATGACAATCTCTTTCTAACAAAGCTAGAACCAGCCCTGTACCCCACATGGATACAGAGATCTCCACATTCACTGCTCTGCTAGATTTATATCAATCTGACAGCGCAGGCACCGTGGCGCTTTCTGCTGCTGGTTCGGGCAGCTAAAGAATGGAACTGAGCATGTGCGTCCACCTCCCTGGTTGGACACTGAAGTTGGAAAATGACAAACAGCAGGTGGCACTACATAGATTTAATTGAATAACTCAGTGGCCGTACTAAATTTGTAATTACATGCAACTTAAAAAAGCATTCATATCCAAGTGCTGGTTTGCAAAATGTAAAATGTTTTTAGTGGGACAACCCCTTTAAGGTAGTTTCTCAACATCCAAGACACACTCAGATCCTTAGAGCTTCCCCTCAACTTCAAGAGAAGAGAGGAACGGACTGTTCACTTGATGCATAAGTACTGGTATATCCCACCCCTCAGAGCTGCTTTCTTTTCTGCATTACACCCCCCCCCCCCAAAAAAAAATAATAATAATAAAAAAAAAAGTATAAATGTGAAGATAAATGCACACCAAAACTGGAGAACTCAGTTCTCCAAAAACAAGCTCTATTAGGGGTATGAAAAATAAAATAAAAATTAAGCTGGACAGTGAGACTAATTCCTTGCATTTCAGTATGCTGTCTGCATACTTGGGCGTCAGACTCCTCACACATGGCAATGCCATGTACGCAGATCCTGTGCTGCAGCAGAAAAGTATTACTAGTCACTCCATGGCAAAACATGAGAAAAACCTTTGTGTGCCACAGTGTAGTAGAGGCAACAGGGGGCACTGTGTTGACTAACAGATTTCAGTGGGTGCAGAATTTGGGATCCATGTCCTAGTAACCTGGTGATTGTACAGCAGTGACATCTAGAGGACAGAATGAGTATTACACACAGACTTCTATTTTTGTGTCTTTTTGAGCATCAGTAAAGGGCACTTAAACTTTTGTAAAATGGCAGCAGATGCAATGCCCTGAGCATTGCCTTCCATTAGCATCAGTCAGGTTTGCTGTGACAGCCAGTGTGCGGAGTACGGCACCCATATACTTTTGATCCACTCAGAGAGCTGATGAAAGCCGAAGGAGCATAATGCTCAGAGCAGAGCTTCTGCACCTTCATTTTACAAAGCTTTACTTACCCTGTAAGACATAACTACTGGCTTATGAGACAAGCGCACCCTCCCCCCCCCTCCCCCTTTCACCAAGTAAACTTGTCTTATTTATTAAATCATCGCACCAACTTATTAACCTCTTCAGGACTTGCACTGTGCATGTACGGTGAAAGTTGGGGTTTTAAAGATGGTGCTGGCTCAGGAGCTGAGCAGGCGCCACAGCCACCAGGTGACTGCTGTTTTACATAGCAGACACTGGGAGGAAGAGTCCGCGATTGGCTATAATGCCGTTTGTGGACATTTAACCCTTCAGATGCCATGGTCAATTGCAACCACGGCATGTGAGAGGTCTTTCCCTTGAAGCGCTGTGCTCCCGGGGAACAAACTGCTCTCCTGTGCCAAGATTGAGGGAGCTGTTTGGTTGATATGGGAGCCTTTGGCTCTTGAAGGATCTGAGGCCTTTCACACTGATGTTCCTATGGAGCCCTGTCTGCGGCAGGGCTTGATAGGATTGTACTAAATTTGCCATAGTGTCACAACCAGACAGCTGAGAAGCTCTGACAGAGGCCTTTCAGAACCTCCCCCTTGAGTTTCTGTGTTGTGGTATTCAGCTCCTCCTCTCGTTAGTCTCTCTCAGCTGTCATGTGTTGGACTAATTGCTTCCCTTTAAATTCTTCCCCAGAAGGCTTTTCTGGGCGGCTTATATTTCTTCCTGGAGTATGTGTGCATGCCCATCTGGTCCTCCTCTCCTCTACAAAGTTAAGTGTTAACTGTTATCTGTTATTTTCTGTTTGTTGGATCCCAGGTGACCCTGACTCCCTCCGTGTCTGGTGTAGGGAGCCGGTGGTCGTGTCCCCTCACTATTGTAGGGTGCTCAGGGCTTATATAGTCAAGGTACGTGGATATGCATACCTCCACCATTCGGATCTATGCATAGGCTGAGCAGCCAGGGAAAGTGCCAGGTCTTCTACAGGGGTCTCCCTTTTGTTCCTTAGCTTTTGGATCCAGCGAGTCATTTATGCATGTTGTTTTGCATTGTTTCCTGTACACAGTCCATGACATTATAAGCCGCCATAACCGTCTCAAGCATGGATCCGGTTTCACTTTTGGCTGAACGCCTTCAGGGTCTTTTATTGGAGGTAGCTGATCTCCGCAGGACTTGTTCTCAGCTTCAAGTGACCGGTTCAGCTGGCGTTCATGGAGTTTGTTCTGAGCCTAAGATCTCGCTCCCGGATACGTTCTCCGGGGGTAGTGAGAATTTTGTGCGTTTTAGAGAGGCTTGCAAACTCCATTTTCGCCTTCTTCCCCATTCTTCTGGTGATGAGGAACGGAGGGTGGGGATCATTATATCGCTGCTCAGGGGTAACGCTCAGTCCTGGGCCTTTTCGCTGCCGGAGGGGGCACGGCCCCTCCGTTCAGTGGAGGAATTCTTTTTAGCCCTGGGTCAGATATATGATGATCCGGATCGTATTGCTCTGGCGGAGTCTAGACTACGTCTCTTATGCCAGGGTAAACAATCCGCAGAAATATACTGCTCAGAATTTCGGAGATGGGCAGCTGATACTGGTTGGAATGATGCTGCACTCCGAAGTCAATTTTGCCATGGTCTTTCAGAGGGATTGAAAGATGCATTTGCCTTTCATGAAAGGCCTATTTCTTTGGACTCTGCTATGTCTCAGGCCGTTCGTATTGACAGGCGTCTTAGAGAGAGAGGAGAGATCTCTCCTTCCTGTCATACTCGGTCCCAGGACTGTGCAGCGGTCCCATTCTGTGCGCAGGGGTCTCAGTCGCTGTCAGCCCCTTCTGAGCAGGAGCCCATGCAGCTGGGGTTGAATGCTTCTGACAATAGAAGATTCAGCTCGCATGGGAGGGTTTGTTTTTGTTGTGGAGGTATTAATCATTTGGCAAATATTTGTCCCTCTAGGAGATTCAGGCAGTTCTCTGGGTATAATAAATAAACAAAGAGGAAAAAATCTTTTAAAAATGTTCCGTCTGTTACTATTGGCAGGGTTGAGGCGGAAATTGAAGGTTTTCCGTTTGCTTGTAGTTCCCGTTTTGTCCTGCCGGCTAGGGTGGCGCTAGAGAGCAAGAACATTTTTTGTGAGATTTTTGTGGATAGTGGAGCAGCGGTCAATCTCATTGATAATCAATTTGCGATAACTCATGGTTTCCAGGTGCGTACTTTGGGAAAGGATATCCCTGTTTTTGCTATCGATTCCGCTCCACTTTCTCAAAAATCATTAAAGGGCATAGTTCACAATATCCGTTTAATTGTGAGTGATGCTCATGTTGAGGATGTGTCATGTTTCGTCCTTAGCGGTTTGCCGACTCCTCTAGTGTCGGGGCTACCCTGGCTCACTAAGCATAACCCCACCATTGATTGGCAAGCGAGGCAAATAAATGGTTGGAGTGACTTTTGCAGAGAGAATTGCCTCATGACATCTGTTTCTGAGGTTGCTACTAAGACTGTACCATCTTTTCTCTCTGAATTTTCGGATGTCTTCTCTGAGAGTGGAGTTCAGGATTTGCCCCCGCACAGGGAGTACGATTGCCCTATTAATCTCATCCCAGACGCCAAGCTGCCTAAATCTCGTTTATACAATCTTTCCCAACCTGAAAGGGTCGCTATGCGTGCTTATATCTCTGAGAGTCTGAGAAAGGGACACATACGACCCTCGAAGTCACCGGTTGCCGCTGTTTTTTTTTTTGTCAAGAAAAAAGATGGTTCTTTAAGACCTTGTCTGGATTTCAGGGAGCTGAACAATATCACAATTCGTGACCCTTATCCGCTTCCTCTGATCCCGGACCTATTTAACCAGGTTGTTGGGGCTAAAGTCTTTTCCAAATTAGATTTAAGAGGGGCATACAACCTGGTCAGGGTCAGAGAAGGGGACGAATGGAAGACGGCCTTCAATACCCCTGAGGGCCATTTTGAAAATTTGGTTATGCCTTTTGGTTTGATGAATGCCCCAGCCGTTTTTCAGCATTTCGTGAACAGCATTTTTTATCATTTGATGGGAAAATTTGTATTGGTGTATTTGGATGACATTTTGATTTTTTCTCCCGATTTCAAAACTCATAAGGAACATTTACGTCTGGTCTCTGCTCTTTTTCCTGAATTGGAGGCAGAGGTGCAGGCAGCCCAGTCAGAGGCTCCTGATCTTTGTCCTCCTGGGAGGTTGTTTGTGCCTCTCGCTTTAAGACACAAGATTTTTAAAGAACACCACGATACGGTCCTTGCTGGGCACCCGGGGGTAAGAGCCACACTGGATCTCATCGCTCGGAGATTCTGGTGGCCTGCGCTTCGTAAGTCGGTTGAGGGTTTTGTGGCAGCCTGCGAGACTTGCGCTCGTGCCAAAGTCCCTCATTCACGGCCATCAGGTCCTCTCCTTCCCTTACCCATTCCTTCCCGTCCTTGGACACACCTGTCCATGGACTTCATAACGGACCTGCCTCGTTCCTCGGGGAAGTCTGTGATTCTGGTGGTGGTGGACCGTTTTAGCAAAATGGTGCATTTCATCCCTTTTCCTGGTTTGCCCAATGCTAAGACGCTGGCGCAGGCATTTGTTGATCACATTGTCAAATTGCACGGTATTCCTTCAGACATAGTCTCTGATAGGGGCACGCAGTTTGTTTCCAGATTCTGGAAGGCTTTCTGTTCTCGCTTGGGGGTTCGGTTGTCATTCTCTTCTGCTTTCCACTCGCAGTCGAATGGCCAGACAGAGCGCGTCAATCAGAATCTGGAGACATATCTGCGTTGTTTTGTGGCGGAGAATCAAGAGGATTGGTGTTCTTTTTTGTCCCTTGCTGAGTTTGCTTTAAATAACCATCGTCAGGAGTCCTCTGATAAGTCACCATTTTTTGGTGCATATGGGTTTCATCCACAGTTTGGGACTTTCTCGGGAGAGGGGTCTTCTGGTTTACCTGATGAGGACAGATTCTCCTCGTCTTTGTCATCTATTTGGCAAAAGATTCAAGATAATCTAAAGAGCATGAGTGAGAGATATAAGCGTGTGGCTGATAAGAGACGTGTGCTTGGTCCGGACCTGAATGTTGGTGATCTGGTGTGGTTGTCTACCAAGAATATCAAATTGAAGGTTCCCTCCTGGAAGTTTTTATTGGGCCTTACAAAATCCTGTCTGTCATCAATCCTGTTGCATACCGTCTTGATCTTCCTCAGACTTGGAAGATCCATAATGTTTTTCATAAGTCCTTATTGAAACCTTATGTTCAACCCATTGTACCCTCGCCTTTGCCTCCTCCTCCGATTATGGTTGATGGGAATCTTGAATTTCAGGTCTCTAGGATTGTGGATTCTCGTCTTGTCCGCGGTTCTCTTCAGTACCTTGTTCAGTGGGAGGGGTATGGTCCTGAGGAGAGGATGTGGGTCCCAGTGACGGACATTAAGGCCTCTCGTCTCATCAGGGCTTTCCATAGGTCCCATCCTGAGAAGGTGGGTTCTGAGTGTCCGGAGTCCACTCGTAGAGGGAGGGGTACTGTCACAACCAGACAGCTGAGAAGCTCTGACAGAGGCCTTTCAGAACCTCCCCCTTGAGTTTCTGTGTTGTGGTATTCAGCTCCTCCTCTCGTTAGTCTCTCTCAGCTGTCATGTGTTGGACTAATTGCTTCCCTTTAAATTCTTCCCCAGAAGGCTTTTCTGGGCGGCTTATATTTCTTCCTGGAGTATGTGTGCATGCCCATCTGGTCCTCCTCTCCTCTACAAAGTTAAGTGTTAACTGTTATCTGTTATTTTCTGTTTGTTGGATCCCAGGTGACCCTGACTCCCTCCGTGTCTGGTGTAGGGAGCCGGTGGTCATGTCCCCTCACTATTGTAGGGTGCTCAGGGCTTATATAGTCAAGGTACGTGGATATGCATACCTCCACCATTCGGATCTATGCATAGGCTGAGCAGCCAGGGAAAGTGCCAGGTCTTCTACAGGGGTCTCCCTTTTGTTCCTTAGCTTTTGGATCCAGCGAGTCATTTATGCATGTTGTTTTGCATTGTTTCCTGTACACAGTCCGTGACACATAGGTTACACTGTCAAATAATTCAGTCTATGGGAGAAGCAATCAGACAATCACATGTTAAAGTTCTCTAAGGGTCCTTAAAATAATTGCAAACATTTTTTAAAAAAGTTTTAAAGATATACTAGTAAAATAAAAAAATAATTCAAATCACCCACTTTTTCCTCATATTAACCCCTTAGGGTCCGGGCTCATTTTCATCTTAAGGACCAGGCCATTTTTTGCTAATCTGACCAGTGTCACTTTATGTGGTGATAACTTTAAACCGCTTTGACTTATCCAGGCCATTCTGAGATTGTTTTTTCGTCACATATTGTACTTCATGACACTGGTAAAATGGAGTAAAAAAAAAAAGCATTTTTATTTCTAAAAAAAAAATACCAAATTTACCAAAAATTTTGAAACATTTGCTAATTTTTTATTTTCAATTTCTCTACTTCTATAATACATAGTAATACCTCCAAAAATAGTTATTACTTTACATTCCCCATATGTCTACTTCATGCTTGGATCATTTTGGGAATGATATTTTATTTTTTGGGGATGTTACAAGTGTTAGAAGTTTAGAAGTAAATCTTGACATTTTTCAAAAACCCACTTTTTAAGCACAATTTCAGGTCTGAAGTCACTTTGTGAGGCTTACATAATAGAAGCCACCCAAAAATGACCTCATTCTAGAAACGATACCCCTCAAGGTATTTAAAACTGATTTTACAAACTTCGTTAACCCTTTAGGTGTTCCACAAGAATTAATGGAAAATAGAGATACAATTTAAAAATTTCTCTTTTTTGGCAGATTTTGCATTTTAATCTTTTTTTTCCAGTTACAAAGCAAGGGTTAACAGCCAAAAAAACCTAAATATTTATGGCCCTGATTCTGTAGTTTACAGAAACACCCCATATGTGGTCGTAAACTGCTGTACAGGCACACGGCAGGGCGCAGAAGGAAAGGAATGCCATACGGTTTTTAAAAAGGCAGATTTTGCTGGACTGTTTTTTTTACACCATGTCCCATTTGAAGCCCCCTGATGCACCCCTACAGTAGAAACTCCATAAAAGTGACCCTATTTTAGAAACTACACCCCTCAAGGTATTCAAAACTGATTTTACAAACGTCGTTAACCCTTTAGGTGTTCCACAAGAATTAATGGAAAATAGAGATACAATTTAAAAATGTCACTTATTTGGCCGATTTTCCATTTTAATATTTTTTTTCAAGTTACAAAGCAAGGGTTAACAGCCAAACAAAACTCAATATTTATGGCCCTGATTCGGTAGTTTACAGAAAAACCCCATATGTGGTCCTAAACTGCTGTACGGGCACACGGCAGGGCGCAGAAGGAAAGGAATGCCATATGGTTTTTGGAAGGCAGATTTTGCTGGACTGGTTTTTTGACACCATGTCCCATTTGAAGCCCCCCTGATGCACCCCTAGAGTAAAAACTCCAAAAAAGTGACCCCATTTTAGAAACTACGGGATAGGGTGGCAGTTTTGTTACTACTAGTTTAGGGTACATATGATTTTTGGTTGCTCTATATTACACTTGAGGCAAGGTAACAAGAAATATTTTTTTGGGGTTATTCACAACATTCATCTGACAGGTTAGGGCCCTTTCACACCTGCGTTATAGTCTTCCGGCATAGAGTTCCGTCGTCGGGGCTCTATGCCGGAAGAATACTGATCAGGATTATCCTAATGCATTCTGAATGGACAGTCCGTCCTTCAGGATGCATCAGGATGTCTTCCGTTCCAGAACGGAACGTTTTTTGGCCGCAGCAAATAGCGCAGCATGCTGCGCTTTTTGCTCCGGCCAAAAATCCGGAACACTTGCCGCAAGGCCGGATCCGGAATGAATGCCCATTGAAAGGCATTGATCCGGATCCGGCCTTAAGCTAAACGTCGTTTCGGCGCATTGCCGGATGCGACGTTTAGCTTTTTCTCAATGGTTACCATGGCTGCCGGGACGCTAAAGTCCTGGCAGCCATGGTAAACTGTAGTGGGGAGCGGGGAGCAGCATACTTACCATCCGTGCGGCTCCCGGGGCGCTCCAGAGTGACGTCAGGGCGCCCCAGGCGCATGGATAACGTGATCGCATGGATCACATGATCCATGCGCATGGGGCGCTCTGACGTCATTCTGGAGCGCCCCGGCAGCCGCACGGACTGTAAGTATACCGCTCCCCCGCTCCCCACTACTACTATGGCAACCAGGACTTTAATAGCGTCCTGGGTGCCATAGTAACACTGAAAGCATTTTGAAGACGGATCCGTCTTCAAATGCTTTCAGTACACTTGCGTTTTTCCGGATCCGGCGTGTAATTCCGGCAAGTGGAGTACACGCCGGATCCGGACAACGCAAGTGTGAAAGAGGCCTTAGATCATGTGGTATTTTAATAGAGCAGGTTGTCACAGACATGGCGATACCAAATATGTATACTTTTTTTTATTTATGTAAGTTTTACACAATGATTTCATTTTTGTAACAAAAAAAAATCATGTTTTAGTGTTTCCATAGTCCGAGTGAGTATTACTCATACAGCTTCCTGCCTGTGAGATCCAGGGGGCTGGATTTCACAGGCTCGTCACCGGAAAGCAGCGCCGATGCCTGAGGAAGGCATCGCGCTGCCTTCCATGCCTCCGGGTCCGCGGGCGCAACCTTTAGTAAAAGCCGCAAACCGCAGGTCTGAATTGACCTGCGGTTTGCGGCAATCGCCGACACGGGGGGTCACGGGACCCCCCCGTGCATTGACCAAAGGTGCCTGCTCAATGATTTGGTACGCCCTGTGTCCCAAACAGGTTAAAAATAAATTAAAACAAAAAATTTTACATCATTAGCATCGCTGTATCAAAAAAATCTCGAAACTATTAAAATATAAAAGTATTTATCCCGCACTGCAAACGGAGTAACAGGAAAAAAAAAATCTAAGTGGTCAATTAGATTTTTTAAATTCACTTCAGCTAAGTATATTGGAGGCCTGGGCAGAGAAGTGACAAATGTAAGGTTATGCACATCACTATGCTGGGGGAAGCATGAGAGCGTCTGACGTAGGACGCTAGGGTTCCGCCTCCGCTTCCTCCCCTGCCTCTGCCCCGCCGCCGCATGCTGGCAGCCCGCACCGCCGGAACAGCCGAACAGCTGATGGAGTCCGAGACGCCGTAATGCTGAGGCCGCCCTGTTTTTTGACGCCGGTGTTGGTATCCTGATCCCCGCTCCGCGATGCAAGGAGTCGCCAGGTGGTGAGTCGCCACAGCGGCTGTGTTGTGGAAGAGAATTATGAGTGGAGGAGCTGGCGTGCTGAAAAATAAAAGGCACTTGGGAGGCTGCCGTTTGAGTCTGCTGTTGAGCCTGGGATTTTGCCTGTTGTGGTTCCCTGCTGTCCTTATGGGAGAGGTTGACCTGGATGACCTGGATTGTACTATCTGACCGCAGTGTTGAACGACAGGTCCTTTAAACTTGGACACAGGATCATCAGGGGTGATTAACTCGGGGGGTACAGTTTGTATTGCCTCCTACTGCAACCCATGCTCAATTTTTCTGCCCCCACTGTGAAGGTGTATGAGTAGTAGGGGTGATATCCCCGGTAATGGCAGCTGATAGAGGGTCTGTTTTTCACGGTGACTGTGGTTGCGAGGATGGATATGCAGTCTGAGGCTATTGCGGACTGAAGGAAAAACTGATATACAACCCTGTCTTCCCCCAGGTTTCATAATTAACGACATTGTGTCTCCCCGATCTAATGAACTAACTATTTGTACCTTCCGATACGCCTGGACCTTATGCCCTGTGTTACAACTCCGTAAGGAATCCACCTCTCCCGGTCAAAAGTTCTGATTAACATTACTAACAGCACTAACTTTTCCCCCTTTGAACTGATTTTCTCACTATTGGATTGATTTTGAATTGATCTTCTCACTATTGGATTGACTTTTCGTGTTTAAAATGATTTGAATATGGAAATAATTTATTGTTTGTATTCTGGTTGTGATTAATTTAAGAAGGGGGTTATATTTGTTTCCTTCGGGCTTTTAAACTGCCCTGGTATTGAGAGAGGGAGGGTGAAGAAAAAAAGAGAAAAAAGGGAGAAGAGGGAGGAAGGGAAGGAGAAAGGAGGGAAAGAGGAAAGAGAGGAGAAAAAAAATAAAGGGAAAAGCAGGGAAGGAGGGGGAGAAAAAAAAATAAAAAAAAAAAAGTGGAGAATTGAAATGTCGTCTAAGAAAAGGGAGGAACCGCGTGGCCCTGCGGGAAGCACCGCTAGGAGATCAGCCGTAGGTTTGGAAAGTGGGTCTAAACAATTGGGCCTAAATAAATACCTGGTTCCGAACTCACCAGGGCCAAGATCCCCACAAAAAGAAAAAACTGTGGATTCTAGACCGCAGGGTCCAACACATGAGACGTCAGTTGAAGGGGGAGAGGGAGAGAGGGGAACCCCAGTGACATATACAGAAACAGATGTAAAAATGGTGCAGGATATACTCGGCACGGTTTCACGGATGGAAAATTTAATGGGTAATCTGGTAACCCAGCTTGGGGCAGTACAGACAGATGTTATGGTTATACGAGCGGAGATGGAAAAAGTAAGGCAGCGGTTGCAAGAGATGGAAAAAAAGATTCCCTCCTTAGAGAAATCCGTTCAGAAATTAGAGAAGGAAGTGACATCTTTAAAACAGATAAACGCTAAGATGGAACAAAAATTGGTAGACCAGGAGGATAGATCAAGAAGGTCAAATATAAGATGTGTGGGGATTCCAGAGCGAGCGGAGGGAGAAAACTGTACTGAATTTATGGAGAGATGGTTAAGGGAAAACAGTGGAGAAGGTATTCTTTCTCCCCTGTTTTCCATCGAAAGAGCACATAGGGTCCCCACAAAAAACAGGGTGCCAGGAGACTATCCTAGATCGATACTGGTGAAATGCCTACTATCCAAGGACCGAGACGGAATATTAGCCGACGCTAGAACCTCAGAAAGATACTATATACAGGGGGTAAAGATTAAACTTTTTCCAGATTATTCATTTAGTACTAATGCACAAAGAAGAGAGTTTATATCGGTTAAAAAAAGATTAAGGGAGGCAGGTATAAAGTATAGTTTATTATTTCCAGCAAAACTAAGGGTGGAATATAATGGCAAGCTCGTTTTCTTTCGGACTCCGGAGGAAGTTAGTGAATGGGCGGACGGGGAGTGTCTTTGAGGCTGGGGGGGGGGGGAGGTGATAGGAGCCAATATGCTAAGATATGGAGTCGCCCGGACTGCCGACTAGCAGAAGGGGGGACTACTTGGATGGGAGGGTATACAGAGGTTTTGGGGGGGCGGGGCGGGGAGAGAGATTTTATTTTTTTTTTTCCCCTTCCTGGATAGATGGTTAGGGTCCTTTCATTGAATGTGAGAGGGCTCCGTGAGAGGGTTAAAAGGTTTGCTATCCTTGAGTGGATCAAGAGGTTTCTGCCAGCCATCGTCTGCCTCCAGGAGACACATTTAGATAAAGAATCAGTAAGGTGGTTGGAGAGGAGATGGATGGTGGCGGGATATCATTCGGTATATACTACCTATTCTAGAGGGGTCTCGATTCTGATACATAACAAGATTAAATTTGAGGCTCTGGCATGTGAGGCCGACGATTGTGGCAGGTACCTCTTTCTACATTGTTATCTAGAGGGGAAAAAAAACGTACTCGCAAATATATATATTCCACCACCATATAAATCAGATGTTTTGTACCAATTGTATAGATTTATGTTGAACAAACAGGAATGTATGTTGATTGCGGTTGGCGACTATAATGCGGTTATGGATCCACTCAGGGATAGGATGTCTAGTGGAAGGGGAGGAGCACAAAATGTAGAGTTATGTAAATTAGTATATGAATTTAATTGGGTAGATGTCTGGCGGGTGCAGAACCCGGATGAAATTATTTATTCTTGCTACTCAAAAACACACCAAACCTGGTCGAGAATAGATATGATTCTGGGAAATAAAAATCTAATATCTCAAAATAGGATTAGGATAAAGTATATACCCATGGCTTTATCGGATCATAGTGCAATGGTAATGGAGTTGGATCTGAATAAAAATAATACCTTGCCGTTGTTTAAGTTTAACCCCCATTGGCTATTATTAATCTCAGATAAAGAGAGTATAATAGAAGAGTTAAAACTTTTTTTCATGGAAAATAATGGTTCTGCCGGTAGACTTGTAGTTTGGGACACCTCTAAGGCATTTTTGAGGGGATTACTGTTCAAAAAAGTAAACTATTGGAAAAAAAATACTAGAGAGAACGGGAAGGTATTGGAAAAAAAACTACAAGAGGTTGGAATGGTATGTATGAGATACCCTACTGTACTTAATAAGAGAGTTTGGGAGGAAGAACAAGAAAAGTTGAGGTTATATCAATTAGAAAAAAGTAGGAAAGAATTGCTCCTTCAGGGGATTAAGTTGGCCTCGGAGGGTGAAAAGGTCGGTAAAATATTAGCAAATATAGTGAGAAATCAAAAAGGGAAATCATGGATTGGCGTGATTAAAGATAAAACGGGAAAATTACTCACCGTACCTGAAGATATTAAAAAAGTGTTTGGGGACTATTTCCAATTATATAAGTCCAGGGTACAATACTCAAAACAAGAGTTAGATTCCTATTTGGATAAGATTGCTTTTAATAGGATATCTGAGGTTCAAAAAGAATTTTTGGAAAAAGAAATAACGGTGGCAGATATAAATTTAGCTCTGGGTAAGGTTAAACCTGAGAAAACACCAGGTGGAGATGGGCTCCCCTTTGAAATATATAAAACCTTCTCACAGGTATTAGTTCCAGAATTAAAAATAACACTGGACGAGGCTCGAAAATTAGGTGACTTACCGAGTTCTATGAAGGAAGCAATTATTACACTAATCTTAAAAAAGGGGAAGGAACAAACAGACCCCGGCTCATATAGGCCTATATCCCTTTTGAATACGGATGCGAAAATTTTGGCAAAAGTATTAGCAGACAGGCTCTCTAGGGTTATTAAAGAAATAATAAATAAAGATCAGACAGGTTTTATACCGGGTAGAACAATATACTCCAACATAAGAAGGCTATTCCTTAACATTGAAGCTAATAGATCAGATGCAGGGGAAAAAGCGATACTCTCATTGGATGCCCAAAAGGCGTTTGATTGCATTGAATGGGAGTATCTATGGGCAGTATTAAGGAGATTCGGCATAGGGGAAGGATTTATAGGGTGGATTCAGTTAATTTATCGTAACCCTAGGGCTAGAGTGGTTGTGGATGGGAGCCTATCCCCCCCGTTTGCCCTATCACGTGGCACAAGGCAGGGATGCCCTCTCTCCCCATTGTTATTTGCAATTGCAATTGAACCCTTGGCAAATATAATAAGAAACGATAGGGAGATTAAAAGTTTTACATATGTGGGTGGAGAAGAAAAATTGTTGATGTATGCAGATGATATTTTACTTTTTTTGCAAAACACTGGGGAACAGTTTAACAAAGTGGTAGAGATAATAGATAAGTTCGTTTTTTTTTCCGGTTTAAACATTAATTGGGGTAAATCACACATGTTATTATTAGGAGAGGGGCAACTACAGAGAGACACACGGGTGCACGTTTTAAAAAGACACGAAAATTTCAAATATCTCGGTATACAAATCTCCGGAAACATAGAAGAATACGAAAAATTAAATGTTCTCCCCTTAATAAAAGAATTAAGAACTAAAATACACATATGGAAAAGATTGCCATTGTCAATGCAGGGTAGGGTAAATTTAATAAAAATGGTCTTTCTCCCAAAGATACTTTATATATTGCAAAATGCCCCAGTAAGAATACCACAAAATACTTTTAAACTATTTGATAGACTAATGGGGGACTTTATTTGGAAGGGTGCGATTCCTCGGATAAAGAAGGAAGTCCTTCAGCTCCCAGTGCAAGAAGGAGGACTAGCGCTTCCCAATCTATTTTTTTACTACTTAATAACACAATACGGGAATATAAAGGATAGTTTAGATAGTCAGATGGGCAGACAAGAATTAAATAGATGGGGATGGAAAGAAGAATTTAATCACTTAGAGGTGTTGGAGTCAGGTTTTTTTGGGAAAAGAAATACTAGTAATAGGATATTTAATTTGCTAGAATACGTATGGGGGGAAATTAAGAAGATATTGGAGATTAAAGGGTTTTTGAAGTATACACCGATATGGAAAAATCTTAATTTAAAGGAATTGGAAACAATAAGAGATTATATAGATTGGGGAAAAAAAGGAGTGAAATATCTAGAACAGATTTTTGAGGGAGATAAGCTGAAGGACTTTAATATAATGGTGTCGGAATTCGGGATCCCCCATAGTGACATGTATAAATATTTCCAGCTTAGGAATGCATTGCGGATAGTGGTACAGGAGGATAGGTACCGAAGGGAAACATCAGATATGCTGGACAAGTTTATTGTAGCAGGGGAAGGAGGTGGAATAACTGCAAAGAGATATAGGATCTTGATGGAGGAAAAAAGAAAAACAATTACAATGCTTGCCGTGAAGAAATGGGAGAAAGATCTAGATTCCTTTACAGAGGAAAAATGGAGAGATGCCCTTAGAAATTATGCGACAATTTCGGATAGGGGTTCGCATAAGATCTCACAATTCTTTATAATACATAGATTACATCGATCTCCATGGATGCTAAAAAGAATGGGGGTGAGATCAACAGATAAATGTTCAAAATGTTGGGAGGAGAGAGCTGATTTGATACACTGCTTTTGGAGGTGTCCCAAGCTTCATAGATATTGGACAGAAATTATGGAAACTGTGTTTTTGTTACTGAAGGTCCGATTGCCAAATGACCCAGTAATTTGTATTTTAGGGGCAACTGAACATTTGAAATTAAATAAAAATATACGATTGGTGTTGAATAAAGTATTATTTCAGGCTAGAATCCTTATACTTAGGAAATGGATAAAGGTAGATCCACCGACGGTGGGACAGTGGAGGAAAACAATAGACAATTTAATTAAAGAAGAACGTGGGACGAAGAATTATACCAAAAAGTCATCAAATCTCGACCAGGTCTGGAAAAATTGGGTACTTTAGTATTTTTTTTTTTTCTCTCTCTCTCTACGCCTGGGGGTGGGAGGGAAATGGGAGGGCGGGTGATGGGAGGTGGTTGGGAAAGGGGAGAAAGAAAGAAAAAGATGAAAGATGAACAGTAATTATCATCTGTCAATAATTTTTTCACGTATTGTTGGGGTAATGTTTTTCTACGGATGTATTTATTGTATGAAATCGAAATAAAGATATTAAAAAAAAAAAAAAAAAAAAGGTTATGCACATGGGAAGGAATAATGCAAGTCATCTGTACTTACTAAATGGTAAAACACTGGGTAACACTGACATGGAAAAGGACATTTTAGTGAACAGCAAACTAAGCTGTAGAAACCAGTGTCAGGCAGCTGCTGACAAATCCAATTAGATAATGGGTTGCATCAAAAGGGGCATAGATGCCCGTGATGAGAACATAGTCCTACCACTTTACAAATCACTGGTCAGACCACACATGGAGTACTGTGTACAGTTCTGGGCTCCTGTGAACAACACAGACATAGCAGAGCTGGAGAGTGTTCAGAGGAGGGCAACTAAAGTAATAACTGGAATGGGGCGACTACAGTACCCTGAAAGATTATCAACATTAGGGTTATTCACTTTAGAAAAAAGACGACTGAGGGGAGATCTAATTACTATGTATAAATATTTAAGGGGTCAGTACAGAGATCTCTCCCATCATCTATTTATCCCCAGGACTGTGACTGTGACGAGAGGACATCCTCTGCGTCTGGAGGAAAGAAGGTTTGTACACAAACATAGAAGAGGATTCTTTACGGTAAGAGCAGTGAGACTATGGAGCTCTCTGCCTGAGGAGGTGGTGATGGTGAGTACAATAAAGGAATTCAGGAGGGGCCTGGATGTATTTCTGGAGTGTAATAATATTACAGGCTATAGCTACTAGAGAGGGGTCGTTGATCCAGGGAGTTAGTCTGATTGCCTTATTGGAGTCAGGAAGGAATTTTTTTCCCCCTTAAGTGGGGAAAATTGGCTTCTACCTCACAGTTTTTTTTTGCCTTTCTCTGGATCAACGTGCAGGATAACAGGCCGAACTGGTGCGTTGCGTGAAAATCGCAGCAGGCTCTATATTGTGCGTTTTTCACGCAACGCAGGCCCCATAGAAGTTAGTGGGGCTGCGTGAAAATAGCAAGCATCCGCAAGCAAGTGCAGATGCGTTGCGATTTTCACACATGGTTGCTTGGTGACGATCGGGATGGGGACCCAATCTTTATTATTTTCCCTTAAACATGGTTATAAGGGAAAATAATAGCATTCTTAATACAGAATGCTAAGTAAATTAGGGATAGAGGGGTTAATTTTTTTAAAAAATAATTAAACTCACCTCATCCACTTGTTCGCGCAGCCCGGTTTGTCTTCTCTCTTCTTCTTTGAGGACCTGGGAGAAAAGGACCTTTGGTGACGTCACTGCACTCATCACATGGTCCATCACCAAAGGTCCTTTTCCTCCCAGGTCCTCAAAGAAGAAGAGAGAAGAGAAGCCCGGCTGCGCGAGCAAATGGATGAGGTGAGTTTAATAATAACAATTTTTTTTTAACCCCTCCATCCCTAATTTACTTTGCATTCTGTATTAAGAATGCTTTTATTTTCCCTTATAACCATGTCCGCAAGTCCTTTCTATAGACGTCCTTTTCTTGTCCGTTTTGTGGACAAGGACTGGCATTGTTACAATAGATCTCCAAAAAAAAACGGATGCAACACGGACGTCAAACAAATGCGGAACCATGTTTTTGCGGACCGCAAAATACATACGGTCGTGTGCATGAGCCCTTACTTTGGCCGAAAGAAGACACATCCATCAAGTTGAACCTTTCAAAGGAGAAGATTTCAATAGCTGTGCAAGATGCAAAAGAATGAGAGATGTGAACATCTTTGTAGTGAGGCGGAAATCCAATTCATTTTGAAGATGTATGCAAGTTCCTAGAATAGCCAACATTTCTGTAAAATGGCTTTTCTCGAAGCTGTTAACATGAAAATGAGGAATTTTCCGCCGTCTTTGAACATTCAAATCATGTTATTTCAAGGTGACATGAGTGGCCCAGTAAGGAATGTGTATAAAACTGGTCATACTGGAGAGCGGGAGCAGAGACATTATTAAAGGGGCTGTACAGGATCAAAAATACATGGCTGCTTTCTTCTCACTTGTCCATTGTGTTGTGTCTGGTATTGCAGCTCAGCTTCATTGGAGTGAATGAGGTTGAACTGCAATACCACTCACAGCCTACGGACAGGCGTGGTGCTGTTTCTGGTAGAAGGCAGACATGTTTTTTTCTAATCCTGCACAAACCATCTAAGGGAGTTGTCACATGAGAGACAACCCTTTTCAAAATGCAGGCGTCCCACTGATTTTCTGCAAACAGCAGGCTCTCTATGGCTGCGGTGACTTAAGGTGGCTTAACGTTGACGGAGATTGAAAGTGGTACAGGTGCAATGAAAGATGGTCCATGACTTGGACAAATGGTTGTGATTACTATGGTGTCAGTGACCAGGAGACAGAGCACCGCAGCGGAGTCTGCAGGACCATGGACCAGAGCATCTGGAGTGTTGCCAGTCAGGAGCCTCACTGGCAACGGTCATCCAATTTGCCAATGGGATGCCACGGTGAGACGGCAAGGGGATGCATGCCACAGCACAGAACTGAGGGAGTGCTGCTTACCAGGAACCACCAACTCTATAGGGAGCTGCCCTTAAGGACTGTTAAGTGATATGCTTAGGGACCGTACATTGGGCTGTAAGAACTGTAACTCTTTGTATGTAGCACTACGAGTGAATGCAACCATCAAGCTAAGTGCCTAACGTCCCGTAACTCCATATATGGATTGTAACCATTATACATTTGTGCCCATTGCTTCTTGGAGAATAAGTAAAGCTTTTTGTTTCAAAGTAATGGCGCCTCCGCCTGCCATTTAGTCTACGCCATTCCCTGCCTGCTCCTCACAACATGGCAGCAATTCAATCGAAGGACCATACATGTAATACAAGGACAGCTTGAGTCCACCAGAAAAGGAGCAGATCTCATACATTACTTCAATATTCTGACTCCTGGACTCCCTTTCCCACTTTTTAACAACTACGTGCCCCAACAGGACTCTTTGTGAGACATCTCCTTTAAGTGGTTTCCTTATCACAACGTTTGGACGGACACGTTACGTTAGATAAAGGGTTAACTGCTGGGACAAATTAAGATCATTCAGAATTCATTATTTGGAAGTCAGAGTTGCTTTCACACATTGCGGCCGACCTATGGAAACCTCATACGGATTACTAGTAATGAATGCGCTTGCGTGGTTTTGCGGCAAGTACAGGTGAAGCCGGGCAATTACCGGTACTCCACGTGCAGTTACCCCTGAGTCTCAAACAATGGGTAACTCTACCAGGCCATTTTAATACATTATGGCTGACTCGTAGGTTTGTGCTGCTGCTAGGATCTACAGAAGAATGAAGGCACGCATCATGCACACAGCGGGTCTTCGAAGACATGAGAAGCCAGAGACAGAACCATCTGTTTAAGTTTAAAAGCGAGATACAGTATGGACGTGTTGTGTGTGAACAAGCGCTGAGGCCCCGCTGATACACTTCTATTTATGGCTGCTCCGCCGCTGCTTCCTACTGCTCTGGAGGTGGACGCATTTGTAACTGTTCTTTTCTGCATGTACCGGCATAAAAATACACAACGTGCACCACTTGACACTAAAGTCTTTAAAGGGGTTGTCCAATCAAGCATATTATATTAACCCTTTAATAAAGTAAGCATCTTACCAATGGGAACTATATAAAAAATGTATATAGGAAGATAGAGCTTTTTTGCTTGCTGTTGGTGCCCCAAGGGGCGGACTGGCCATAGACCTTACAGGGAAATTTCCCAGTGGGCTGATGCTCAGGGGGCCACACAAGGTCTCCTCATGGCCACCAGCCAGGTACATAAACATCTTATGCTCTCAACATTAACTCAAAGTAACTCCACGCCGCGTCTCTGTTCTAAAAAATTGCTATACTTACCTGCCCTCAGTTCCGCTTATCCTCGCTCCTGAGGAGGTGTCCAAGCTTAAGAGGCACAGGAAACTCGTCGGACGGGATTAGCAGGTGTAAACATTAATAGCGGTGTTCTGATATTCACCCTTAAATGGCCAGCTACATACATCCAAGAGTGGTCGTGTTCTGAGTACTGGTTAGGTCTCTGAACAATAGGGGTTGGCCTCCTAACGCCAGAACAATGGGGGATCATTAGTGGAGACTGCTCCTGACACAGGGGAATTAGTCTCCGTATTCATGTATACAGGGATCCCCCATTTTTTGGTGTTCTGCTAGCGGTGCAGTGGTATGTGCAACGGACGGTTGGGCCCGCATCTGGCGGTATCCCTTACACTTTAAGAGGTGTTTACGATATATGTCCCTCTGTTAGAGCAAATTGTCGTGATGCCAGTTGCATTGCTGCAACGAGGACCTAGAGTCCCCTTTAAGAAGATGGAATAAGTGTAGATACCCAGATGTAGGATTGCCAAAATGGTGTAGAGTGACCTACAATCTCCCTTAAGGTGTTGGATGCACATGTCACAGTGCTCCTACCTGGAAATCCTTGGATCCCAGGCGTGGTTGTCCGAAGCAGTGATAAAAGGGGTGGTTAACTTGGATAGTGAATGAATAATTGAGTCCAGACTTTTCTTAACATTGAACACAGCTTTACTTTGCATAAACATGCATCAAGGAACCATCTTCCAACTTTATCTTGGTCATCAGCAGGTTTTGGTATGAAAATGGCAGGCAAACACAATCAGCTCTGCTACATCTGTACTCTCTCAGCTCTGCTATGTTGGCTGGATTAAATAGTAACTTTTCATCTTCTGCTGGAACTTAGTTTTCAGTAGTCTGTCTCTTAGGTCTCATGCACACGATCGTGCCGTTTTTTGCGGTCGGCAAACCGCGGATCCGCAAAAAACAGAAGCAACCCGTGTTGCCTTCCGCAATTTGTGGAACGGAATGGGCGTCGGCAATATAATGGCCTATTCTTGTCTGCAAAGCGCGGACAAGAATAGGACATGTTATATTTTTTTAGCGGGGCCGCGGAACAGAGTCACGGATGCGGACAGCACACATTGATGTGAATGGGTCCGCATCCGAGCCACCAAAATGTTTGTGTGCATGAGGCCTTACTTTAATCCTAGGAACTTCTTCCTGGCTTCAAGCTTACTTAGCTTGGCTTTTAGGCAATGCAAGCCCAGGAGTGGACATGCAACCCTTTAGAACTCACAGGCAGGGCCTGTCCGGCAGGGACGAGAAGGGGATCCTCGAGACACAACCTGTCCCCAAGGAAGGGAAGGCAAGACTCCCAACTTTTCCCCAGGAGGGGTAGGCCAGAACTTATTCCTAACTAATCTCCTCCCTAGAGGGAGCAAGAGAGATGGAGAGAAGGTTCCATCCTCTTCTAACCAGCACTGCCAAGTTTGCTGCCACCTGCTGGTGAACAAGGCACATTACATGTTAACAGTAATTCTCAAGGAAATACATACACACATATTGGAGGGCATTATATTACATGTACAAAATGACACAGGATTCACCATTTAGGATAGTGGGGCCCAAAAGAGGTGGTAATGCCACTCTGGGGTATTACATTTGTGTAGTCCTACTGACACTGGCAGACGTTCAATATAGCTTACTTACTGGAACAAGAGTCTTTTATGGCCAGCTAGTCATTTGTTTGGCCCTATGCACGCACACCAACATCCATGAGGTGTAAGTGCCGACTTGTGTGCCCTGATTGTTTTACAATGGCCTGTTTACCCCTTCAGGAAATTATTCCTATGTGCCTGATAATTAGTTCACATATACAGGGTAGTGTTGCCCTTTTCTTTTATTGTTTCGTTAAATAAAATTTTTTTGTATTCCTTTCACCGTCCTCTTTTCAGGTAGTTGCTCATCAGTCACCACACTACCTTTAAAATTACCCAATACTCATCAATATCAGATTGCGGGGATCTGACCACCAGCACCCCACTGATCAGCTGACTTTACTAGTTGCTATATACCAGTCCAGGCAATGTTTTGTGAACCAAACCACCTGAACACCAGGCAAATAGATTTTACCTAGTGATTTATGTTGGCAATATTCTCAGCACCACAAATTGGGAGGGAGGGAGGGAAAATAAAAAAAAAACAAAAAAAAAACAAAACAAAACACTGTGTTAAATAATAATGTAATACTGTTGATGTTCTTTATGCATTTTCTTCTTTAATTTGTAAAAAAAAAACTAAGATTAGAATATAAATAAAGTGAATTTAAAAAAAAGACAATGGAGGGGAATATATGAGTACAGAGATGGAATCATACCAAAACAAACAAAGTATTATACACCAAACAACTGTACCATACACCCCTGAGCAAAACGGTGTAGCAGAAAGCAAGAATTGCAGAAATGACCAGATGTATGATTTCAGACGCTGCATTACCTAAGTATACTTTCACTCTCGCGTTTTGGCTTTCCGTTTGTGAGATCCGTTCAGGGCTCTCACAAGCGGTGCAAAACAGATCATTTTGCATTCAAATACATTCTTAATGGAAAAGGATCCGCTCAGAATGCTTGCAGCATTTTGGTGTCCGTCTGATAAAACTGAACCAAATGGCACACAATGTGAGTCAATGGAGACAGATCCGTTTTCACTGACACAATCTGGCACAATAGAAAACTGATCCGTCCTCTATTGACTTTCAATGGTGTTCAAGACAGCCGTCTTGGCTATGTTAAAGATAATACAAATGGATCAGTTCAGAACGGATGCAGACGGCTATACTATCTGAACGGATCCGTCCATGACAGATCCGCACAAAACGCGAGCATGAAAGTAGCCTAACAAATACTTTAAAAAAAAAAATAGAAAAAAAAAATAATAAAAAAAAAAAAAAAAAGAAAAAAAAAAAAAAAAAGGATAGTGGGGCCCAAAAGAGGTGGTAATGCCACTCTGGGGTATTACATTTGTGTAGTCCTACTGACACTGGCAGACGTTCAATATAGCTTACTTACTGGAACAAGAGTCTTTTATGGCCAGCTAGTCATTTGTTTGGCCCTATGCACGCACACCAACATCCATGAGGTGTAAGTGCCGACTTGTGTGCCCTGATTGTTTTACAATGGCCTGTTTACCCCTTCAGGAAATTATTCCTATGTGCCTGATAATTAGTTCACATATACAGGGTAGTGTTGCCCTTTTCTTTTATTGTTTCGTTAAATAAAATTTTTTTGTATTCCTTTCACCGTCCTCTTTTCAGGTAGTTGCTCATCAGTCACCACACTACCTTTAAAATTACCCAATACTCATCAATATCAGATTGCGGGGATCTGACCACCAGCACCCCACTGATCAGCTGACTTTACTAGTTGCTATATACCAGTCCAGGCAATGTTTTGTGAACCAAACCACCTGAACACCAGGCAAATAGATTTTACCTAGTGATTTATGTTGGCAATATTCTCAGCATTCAGATCTAAATATGTATGTTCTCAGAGATCCTTAAAATTGTTTGAGACTGAAATGTAATGTAATGTGTATGTGTGTATATATATATATATATATATATATATAAAAAGTTGCAGAAGTTTTCCCTTCTCCACTGAATCAGCTCTTCGCTCTACTAGCAGAGCTTCCATTATTACAGTAGCCATGGATATTACAGAACCAATGAGTAAGGGATCCAATTGTCTTATAAGGGTCCTTTATTTTTATTTTTTAATGTTTTTGTTTTTACTGGAAATAAGATTGCAGATGATTATGCTGTTATGCCCATCAACTTGCAATAGAAACCTTGCCCTAAAGCTGGTCGAACTTTAGGGTTCTGAGATGGCCATTTTCTGTGTGACTTGTTCTTCATTGTTTGCCTCTGAAGTTTGTCATTTTGGATGATGCCTTAAGAAAAGGCAAGTCTCAATTAATTTCTGCCATGATCCATGGCCTAGTCTGGGCTTGTATCAATGGGATGCAGATCTTTCTTTTTGCACAGAAAACTTTCCAGGGACTGTGCCCAACAATGACTAAAATAATCCAACATGGTAGATCACTAAAGTCATAGATATCTGTATATCTGTAATGCTTATTTGTAAAAAAAAACAAAACAACAGTCGGCTGAAAATGGTCTAAACTGGCTTTTTCTGCCATTCAAAAACCAAAAAGCCTCTTCATCATAAAAATAACGGATCATTCAACATCAGCCTGTTGATGGTTTCCAGGTATTAAACGGCACTTGATTGTTTTACTGTGAATTCTAAGAAACAGGAGTAAGATAGGCTTAACAAGGCTATGTACAGTACACCTTCGAGGACATTTTTTTATGATTGCATTTTATTTCACTTAAAATCATTCTGTTTGCAAGCTCTGACTTTCTGTTTTCTTTGAATCCTATCAGCTGATGGCTCACATAGAGCTCTTATCTCTGATCTCCTGACCTCATAAACACTTAATGAGCTATATTCTTATCAGTTTTAATAGCTTTAGCATCATGGCTTACATAAACTATATGATATCATAATATGTAAAAAATAAAGTCATATTCATCTGTGCACTGTTTGCTAATGACCTGCTACTAGTCATCTGGCTAGTGCCATTTCGGGGATACTGCTGCTCACTTTCTGTTTGAAAAAGACACCTGTGAGTGTCGAAACGCGCGTCACATGAGTGACCAATAAATCCTTTTGAGCAAAGAAAATTGGAGTGCTGGTTTTTCTTCGTTGTGCAGACTTCGGGATTAAATCCGCAAGACCGAGCACCCGCCGACTAATGCGCAGTGCGGCCTGACCTCACCCTACTCCATTTTGGGGATAGTCATGTAACCTGGCCTGAATGGAAGATAGGAATAATAAAGCTAAAATTGCATTATAAAATCAAAGCTACCTTCATAAATAATTATTTTAAAGGATTATGATGCAAGCCGGAAAACCCCTGTAATAATAAGTTATAACAATATATTTAAAAAGAGCAAGATTTTTTGTTTCGTAGCTATATAACTGTTTTAAAGCTCATCCGTTCTATGATGTAACCAAACAAATCTTCTATTCCGTTCTTGCGGATTGTGTTAGCAGGTTGTCAGAAAGTACCTTTTGTAAGAAAGGAAATGTTTGCCGAGGCTATTAAAAACAGTGAAAGGTATAATTTTAGTTTAACAGTAAAGACATTGGCTACGTTTCAGTAAGCACAGACACAGCGACTACAGTGGTACACTTCAATAAATTCCCCAGTGTGCCTCTGATGAACCATGCCACGCTGGTTGATTTTTTCCCATTAAACATGATCAATTACTGGATGTTGCAAGCTTCGAGCTATGTATCAGTCGGGAGCTGTCCACGGTTCTGTAGGTCTGAGATTTTATAGCAGCTGGTACAGGTCAAACAAACGAATCAGAAAAAATGACGCGGGAGGTTTGGAGGACAAGAACAGTATGCGACCTGTTACGCCACAGTAAACATACTTTATTTGTATGTGTTTAAGTGGCTGCGGTAGGTTGTTTGGTTTGCACAGTATTCAAAATCTATTGAGGATGAAGAAAAGAACGCTGAGTAGAATCGGACTACATCAGGTTCTGTTCACATCTAGTTTTTTATTCACGCTTCTGGGTGTGCAGCACCTGTAAAGCTCATGGCCCACATGCTGAATGTATCCATAGTCCCTCAGGAACCTGGCATGTTCTAGAAGAGCGTCCTTCAGGAATATGCTGGGCTGGCAGACTTCAGCATACTGGTCATTTACCCACCCAGGGGGACACAGTAGAAAATAAAACATAGAATGAGGTCATGTAGGTTATATGTTGGAAGCTCCTTTTGAAGGTAGAGCTGTAGCAAACATTAACTTGACAAAAGATAGTCTGAGGGTCACCAGCAAAAATCACAGAAAAATAACAGAAACTCTCCCTAAAAGCATAACCATTACTAATTCCAACCCCCAAAAATACTATAAAACCGCTCAGGATGTGGAGAATATATATCCAATCTAAGGTCCAAGGATACTCAGTCAACAGTAGTGTACCAGTGTAGACTCTCCGTAGGCTCTCCTTACCTAAAGCGGAGAGGGCAGCATGGTGGCTCAGTGGTTAGCACTATGTTCGAATCTGACTAAGGACGTCATCTGCATGGAATTTGTATGTTCTCCCTGTGATATAAAAAAATAAAAAATATTTGGGGGGCACTCTACTATTTGGTGCTGTATGGAAATGAATACCCTTCTACAGTCAATTAATATAAAACCTACAGTTTATTGTAAACTTCAATACATCATAAATACTGTGCAAAAATGTGAAAGGTAGATGTCCCGCCTCTGGACTTGTATTAATTCCTGCCGCATTTATCTACCACGCATTTGAAGCAGCAAAACTATACATTATATACATATTTCAGATAAAATAATACAGATAAAATAATAGTTTGCGAACTAGAAGTGTCAAAAAGAAGAGAAAAGAAAAAAAGACCCAAAATCCTTATGTAGTATTCCACCTACTGCAGTACTTGAATGTACCTAAAATCCATTGGCATATCAGGTTAATTACTGTACTTCCCACCAACCCATATCTAGGGAACACATAAAAAATATCACAGTGATATGTATAAAGTGGGTAGTAATTAACAAATAGAAAAAGAAAAAGACATAAACATATGTTATACGAATATATTCATGTTCCCATTGAGAAATAAGAATGACAAGTCGCACTAAAAATCGCAAGTGCGTCTTTTTCTAACTGATAATAAAATAATTTCTCCTCAATATATTATAAATAAATAATTTTGTAAAAAGAAAGTGAAAGTGAAAATAATATATGTACAAAAAAAATAAAATACAGAAAAAAGGAATAGGAGAATATACAGCATGTGAATATAACCATTTTATGCATTAGGATGGTTAAAACTGAAATCTTAAATAAACGCATTGAAATCGCATTACAAACGCATATACGTTATTTATGAATACAATAGTTTTCCCCTTATTCTCTCTTGATATATCAACCTACAGTTTGATTCTTTCTTTTTTTCTTTTTGGTTTCTTTTCTTTTTCGGTATTGAGCCTTATCTGTAGTCTTTTTATGGAACTACTACAGTTTGGAGAAATATAGATGGTTGAAATCATTTATTGCATATATTTCTATATATATCATTTGGAATGATGTTTGAAATCAAGTCCATATGTACATCGTAGTCTATTATGATCAGGACATAATGTTTTATAACCAACATATGATCAGGACAATGATCAGAATAATGATGTACGTATAATACATGATAGTTATCAATCAGGAACAATCTATACATTTGACACAACATCAACATCGGAACTTTGCATATTGCTCTGACAGTTATTTTACCAACCTGATATGCTAATAGTTTTTAGGTACATTCAAATACCGCAGTAGGTGGAATACTACAGTCGTGGCCAAATTGGAAAAGTTGCTGCTTAAGTTTTTAGAATAGCAATTTGCATATACTCCAGAATGTTATGAAGAGTGATCAGATGAATTGCATAGTCCTTCTTTGCCATGAAAATTAACTTAATCCTAAAAAAAACTTTCTACTGCATTTCATTGCTGTCATTAAGGGACCTGCTGAGATCATTTCAGTAATCGTCTTGTTAACTCAGGTGAGAATGTTGACAAGCACAAGGCTGGAGATCATTATGTCAGGCTGATTGGGTTAAAATGGCAGACTTGACCTGTTAAAAGGAGGGTGATGCTTGAAATCATTGTTCTTCCATTGTTAACCATGGTGACCTGCAAAGAAACGCGTGCAGCCATCATTGCGTTGCATAAAAATGGCTTCACAGGCAAGGATATTGTGGCTACTAAGATTGCACCTCAATCAACAATTTATAGGATCATCAAGAACTTCAAGGAAAGAGGTTCAATTCTTGTTAAGAAGGCTTCAGGGCGTCCAAGAAAGTCCAGCAAGTGCCAGGATCGTCTCCTAAAGAGGATTCAGCTGTGGGATCGGAGTGCCACCAGTGCAGAGCTTGCTCAGGAATGGCAGCAGGCAGGTGTGAGAGCATCTGCACGCACAGTGAGCCGAAGACTTTTGGAAGATGGCCTGGTGTCAAGAAGGGCAGCAAAGAAGCCACTTCTCTCCAAAAAAAACATCAGGGACAGATTGATCTTCTGTAGAAAATATGGTGAATGGACTGCTGAGGACTAGGGCAAACTCATATTCTCCGATGAAGCCTCTTTCCGATTGTTTGGGGCATCAGGAAAAAGGCTTGTCCGGAGAAGAAAAGGTGAGTGCTACCATCAGTCCTGTGTCATGCCAACAGTAAAGCATCCTGAGACCATTCATGTGTGGGGTTGCTTCTCATCCAAGGGAGTGGGCTCACTCACAATTTTGCCCAAAAACACAGCCATGAATAAAGAATGGTACCAAAACACCCTCCAACAGCAACTTCTTCCAACAATCCAACAACAGTTTGGTGAAGAACAATGCATTTTCCAGCACGATGGAGCACCGTGCCATAAGGCAAAAGTGGCTCAGGGACCAAAACGTTGACATTTTGGGTCCATGGCCTGGAAACTCCCCAGATCTTAATCCAATTGAGAACTTGTGGTCAATCCTCAAGAGGTGGGTGGACAAACAAAAACCCACTAATTCTGACAAACTCCAAGAAGTGATTATGAAAGAATGGGTTGCTATCAGTCAGTAATTGGCCCAGAAGTTGATTGAGAGCATGCCCAGTCGAATTGCAGAGGTCCTGAAAAAGAAGGGCCAACACTATAAATACTGACTCTTTGCATAAATATCATGTAATTGTCGATAAAAGCCTTTGAAACGTATGAAGTGCGTGTAATTATATTTCACTACATCACAGAAACAACTGAAACAAAGATCTAAAAGCAGTTTAGCAGCAAACTTTGTGAAATCTAATATTTGTGTCATTCTCAAAACTTTTGGCCATGACTGTACATAAGGATTTTGGGTGTTTTTTTCTTTTCTTTTTGACACTTCTAGTTGGCCAACTATTATTTTATCTGTATTATTTTATATGAATTATTTATGTATATAATGTATGGTTTTGCTGCTTCAAATGTGTGGTAGATGTGCGTCAGGAATTAATACAAGTCTGGAGTCGGGACATTTACCTTTCACATTTTTGCACAGTATTTATGATGTATTGGTGTTTACAATAACTGTAGGTTTTATATTAATTGACTGTAAAAGGGTATTTATTTCCATACAGCACCGAATATCAGAGTTACACCCGAAATATTCTATTTTTTTCTATATTCCCTTTCCAATCGACATTGGGTGTGTCGTGGGGAGAGCACCGAACCACGATCTCTCAGACTGGTAGAGCCACTGTATTCTATATTTATGTTCTCCATGTGTTTGTGTGGATATCCTCCGGGTTCTCCGGTTTCCTCCCACACTCTGAAGACATATTGATAGGGAACTTAGATTGTGAGCCCCATTGGGGACAGCTTGATGTTAATGTCTGTAAAGTGCGGCGGAATATAGTAGCGCTATATAAGTGTTCTTATAAGAGTGATCCCACTGTCTTCAGATCTCCCCATGGGATGACCCTAACCTATCATAAAGGAACAGGGGAGTGGGATGCACTATTGTATTAAGCCGATAGGGGTATGAATATATAAGCAGCACACCAGGCATTAGAAACGTTAAACCTCCTCACCCCTCAGAGAGTTGTTGGACAGTATTATACATAGAACTATGGTCACCTACATTATTGGAGACCTATCTTCCATGAGGGACAATTGTGCAGATATTAAATCACCTTGTCCAACGCGTTTCCCCCAAAAAATATATTCAAATTCGGAGTTCATCAGGGGCTATAGAGAAAGTACGTGATAGATATAAAAAACTGATGTGCACAATGATAATAGGACCAAAAACAGGACTGCTACTAAATCACTAATAGACCTGGACATAGAGCAGTGGTAGCCAAATGTAACAGAGACTCTCTGATATCCAGGCTCTCAAAAAAGCTAGGTGACCCGATCAGGAAAAGGCCAAAGGATATTATACATCCCTAATATATCGTTTTCGTGACAGATGGTAGATATGGTAGCGGTAAGTAAATACATGAGATATAAGGTACTAGCTCCCCAACAGGATATACTGTATACTGTGGGATAGTCTGTAATACATATCTGCTACAATGACCCACCATGTTGGTCCTGCGATTCAACCCATGTCGGGAATGTGTTAAATACCAATATCAAAGGACAAGTTGAAGATTGCTACATCCGTGTAAGCAAATGACGTATACATCCAACGGAAGTGGAAAACTAGATGCAAGCTTTTTAAAGTAAGGTTTTAATTTTAGAATGACTTAGAGGGGTTATCCAGGAGCCAACAACCCCAGGAGTTGGAAGGTGTGCCCCATTAAACAAAAACCCTGTCCGCTGGGCCGCCGTTCAAGTGCTGCTACACTACTGCATCTGATCCTAGCCAGATCGGAAGTGGCTTGGTTACGTTACCTCTGAAGGCAGTCATTGACCTCTTCAGTCAAATTCATTTGAACTGCATGTCAACCGAGGGCAGCTTTTGGTTGCAGTGGTCATTGGACTTTCACTTCTGCGCTGTAGAAAAATACTACATAATTCTGGAAAACACCATTAAATAAAGAAAGTGGCATGAAAAATAACAGTTCATGCTCTCATAATAGACTTTCTTAAAGCCACATGGAAAATAAGCTAACACAATCTCCGGAAAGTAATAGACAATCTCTATCTCGCTTATAGTCTTCATGATCTATGAAGGTCGTTTGTTCACCATCTGCCCTCTCCAAGTCTTTGAGGGCCTGACAATATTCTGTACCAGATATTCAATATACAGAAAGGGATTATGTGGTAATAATGCAAAAATAAATTTTAACACTACCCTCCAGTTCTCCATAAAATTATCCTTGGGTACTGTGTAGTTAAAAGTACCTGATGCTGTCCTTTTTAGTCCATCTTCTATGGTTCTTCTGAGTCCTAATCCCCTATGAATTCATCTACAATGGCCATCAGCTGCACTTGCATCTCCCAGTTATGTTAGTTTTTGGTGGACCTCATGGTCACTTTACTGTTATGTTGGGAGAAAATATTACAGTATTTATGCCTGAGATTGAGGGAGGATTTTACAAGTGATGTTTCTATAAGCCTTGAATGCAACTATGATGCCAAATACAGATAATTATCCCATAATGAACGTTACTACCCTGTTGGGTACAGAACATAATAATCAAATATTCAATACTTTCATGAAGGAATTTCCCCACAAAAAAAAAAACACCACGTCCATGGAACTGTTGGAGATAGAGCCAAGCACTATCTCGAGTAGTCCCATACAAGTGAATGGAGCAGTGGTCATGCTGGGCACTACTGCTCCATTCTCATGTGGAATTGGGGACCATGATTCTTGTGATTGCTGAAAACCCCCCAGTAATCAGACACATACTCAATTTTGTGGACAGGGTATACATATTCTTTGTAGGAAAACTCAATTTTAAGAGAACCTGTCATTAAGTGGCATGTTATTGAGCAGGAGGAGCTGAGCAGATTGATATATACACTCATTGACATAAAATGTTGGATTGCTACACAACTCAGCGTGCAGTTATGTCATAAGAATGTGTAAAGGGTTACAGGCATGGTCTGATTAGACACTGTGTGTTGCCACAAGAGGGAGTAAAAGTTCTTTCCCTGCTGCTCTATAAAAAAGGCTCTCAGAGGCCACTTTTGGGTAGTGTACCACTTGGTGAGAGATTGTTGACTGCTAGATACACTCAAAGACATTTTGCCCAATTGGCAGACTTTTAGAGGGGTTCCTTATTGGGCTGAGAGAAGCAGGATGGTTGTTTCAATGAATTGCCCGTTATTTAGGTCGTTCTTACCTAGCCGTCAGGGACGTATTGGGAGCAGTGGATACTTGAGGGCAAGTAGTCATGGCAAACAGTCTCCAGAAAGACCACCAGTAGAGAGGATTGTTTGATCTGCCAAGAAGCATGAGCAGCTCCCATGGTTTTGTTGTTCTGGTGGCACATTTATTACACACCCCTGTCCCCGCACCATTTCCAGGTACTTAGCAGAAGGAAATTTGGTGTCATGGTGCCTATTACGTGTCCTGCTAATGACAGCCAGATAACATCACCTTCTTTTGCAGTGGTGTCTTATCTATGATTGTATGTATACAGAGATATCTGTCAGTCAGTGATATGATGGCCCCGTGTCTAACTAAGCTCAGAAAGAGCAGAAATTGAAAAGTATAAATTGCATATTTTTCTGAATCTTTTTCTAATAAAGCTCCATGTCAATGTGTTGAGCTTCTCCTGCTCTATAGCATGCTGCCTCTCTATCAAGAGCTATTTTGCAAAATCCAATCTAAATCCAAGTACTATTGCTGATTGCGGCTCTGTACAGCCATCCGGTTGAACGCAGCTGATATATGTTTGTACATACTTGCATCCTTTTACATGGTTTTAGCAGCAGCACAGATTATGATGTTGTCAGTTGTACATTTTAACAAGCCCCGCAGCCTTACAATTACTCCTACGTCATAGATTATGTGATGCTTAAAATTGCTAAGTATAGTTTTATCACCTCTGAAAACTAAGGAAACCCACTGAACGTCCTTTTTTAGTACTTTAATTATCCTTACAGAGCTCAGTGCTGTTCTTGGAAGATCATTGCTATAAATATGACTCTTTTGTCCCTTATGATCTTTATTATCTATTACTCTACGTGTAGCTGTTGCACGCAGACTCTATATCCCCCCACACCGCCTGGTAGTCTTCAGAAATGGCTGCCCAAACTCTTTTGACATTTATTTACCCGGTGGAGGACTTCACTTTGGTTTTCTCCGGCATATTTGATTGTGTCATGCTGGCAATTTCCTAAAAGGCATTACCAGTATATTGTTGATTTTAGAGGCGCATCTGCTCTCGCTCATTACTAGCAGAAACGGCATTGATCTCCAGTATGTTCATTACCATTGTGATCTGTACTATTAAGGTGCCTTGTCTTCTCTGCTTTTATATGCCATAGCAGAGATACAGTATATGTATGCATTGCTTTTGTAGAGTGTGTTCTGATCTCATTTTATTTTCAAGGTTAAAGTCCATTAACAAACTATTTTAGGAGCGCAGAAGGTAGACACAGGTGTGGAGTTTACTGAGTTTCTTGATAATCATCACATTTTATTTTAAGAATTATATTCATTTAAAGAAGCACTCCATTTTTTATTTTACATACAGTACAGACCAAAAGTTTGGACACACCTTCTCATTCAAAGAGTTTTCTTTATTTTCATGACTATGAAAATTGTAGATTTACACTGAAGGCATCAAAACTATGAATTAACACATGTGGAATTATATACATAACAAAAAAGTGTGAAACAACTGAAAATATGTCATATTCTAGGTTCTTCAAAGTAGCCACCTTTTGCTTTGATTACTGCTCTGCACACTCTTGGCATTCTCTTGATGAGCTTCAAGAGGTAGTCACCTGAAATGGTTTTCACTTCACAGGTGTGCCCTGTCAGGTTTAATAAGTGGGATTTCTTGCCTTATAAATGGGGTTGGGACCATCAGTTGCGTTGTGGAGAAGCCAGGTGGATACACAGCTGATAGTCCTACTGAATAGACTGTTAGAATTTGTATTATGGCAAGAAAAAAGCAGCTAAGTAAAGAAAAACGAGGGGCCATCATTACTTTAAGAAATGAAGGTCAGTCAGTCCGAAAAATTGGGAAAACTTTGAAAGTATCCCCAAGTGCAGTCACAAAAACCATCAAGCGCTACAAAGAAACTGTCTCACATGCGGACCGCCCCAGTAAAGGAAGACCAAGAGTCACCTCTGCTGCGGAGGATAAGTTCATCCGAGTCACCAGCCTCAGAAATCGCAGGTTAACAGCAGCTCAGATTAGAGACCAGGTCAATGCCACACAGAGTTCTAGCAGCAGACACATCTCTAGAACAACTGTTAAGAGGAGACTGTGTGAATCAGGCCTTCATGGTAGAATATCTGCTAGGAAACCACTGCTAAGGACAGGCAACAAGCAGAAGAGACTTGTTTGGGCTAAAGAACACAAGGAATGGACATTAGACCAGTGGAAATCTGTGCTTTGGTCTGATGAGTCCAAATTTGAGATCTTTGGTTCCAACCACCGTGTCTTTGTGCGACGCAGAAAAGGTGAATGGATGGACTCTACATGCCTGGTTCCCACCGTGAAGCATGGAGGAGGAGGTGTGATGGTGCTTTGCTGGTGACACTGTTGGGGATTTATTCAAAATTGAAGGCATACTGAACCAGCATGGCTACCACAGCATCTTGCAGCGGCATGCTATTCCATCCGATTTGCGTTTAGTTGGACCATCATTTATTTTTCAACAGGACAATGACCCCAAACACAACTCCAGGCTGTGTAAGGGCTATTTGACCATGAAGGAGAGCGATGGGTTGCTACGCCAGATGACCTGGCCTCCACAGTTACTGGACCTGAACCCAATGGGGATAGTTTGGGGTGAGCTGGACCGCAGAGTGAAGGCAAAAGGGCAGAGGCGTAACTAGAACTGACTGGGCCCCATAGCAAATTTTTGTACGGGGCCCCCCACACACACTTCTTCACAAAGACTTTTTATTTACTGTATTTACTGTCATTTTTAGCACGACTTTGTTTTTTGACATTTCCAGTTGCTGACGGAGTTTATAGTCAACTCAACCCCTTTAAAACCTGCGCTGCAATTGTAATAGACCTGTCTGATTTACCTTTACATATCCACAAGTATTTTAGCCTCTGTACCTTTCATACTACAGCCATGGACACATTCTCCACATACATGGACGCAGTCATACACGCACTCTCCACATACATGGACGCAGTCATACACGCACTCTCCACCTACATGGACGCAGTTATACACGCACTCTCCACATACATGGACGCAGTCATACACGCACTCTCCACATACATGGACGCAGTCATACACGCACTCTCCACATACATGGACGCAGTCATACACGCACTCTCCACATACATGGACGCAGTCATACACGCACTCTCCACATACATGGACGCAGTCATACACGCACTCTCCACATACATGGACGCAGTCATACACGCACTCTCCACATACGTGGACGCAGTCATACACGCACTCTCCACATACATGGACGCAGTCATACACGCACTCTCCACGTACATGGACGCAGTCATACACGCACTCTCCACATACATGGACGCAGTCATACACGCAATCTCCACTTACATGGACGCAGTCATACACGCACTCTCCACATACATGGACGCAGTCATACACGCACTCTCCACGTACATGGACGCAGTCATACACGCACTCTCCACGTACATGGACGCAGTCATACACGCACTCTCCACGTACATGGACGCAGTCATACACGCACTCTCCACATACATGGACGCAGTCATACACGCACTCTCCACATACATGGACGCAGTCATACACGCACTCTCCACATACATGGACGCAGTCATACACGCACTCTCCACATACATGGATGCAGTCATACACGCACTTTCCACATACATGGACGCAGTCATACACGCACTCTCCACATACATGGACGCAGTCATACACGCACTCTCCACATACATGGACGCAGTCATACACGCACTCTCCACATACATGGACGCAGTCATACACGCACTCTCCACATACATGGACGCAGTCATACACGCACTCTCCACATACATGGACGCAGTCATACACACACTCTCCACATACATGGACGCAGTCATACACACACTCTCCACATACATGGACGCACTCATACACGCACTCTCCACATACATGGACGCACTCATACACATACTATTCACATACAGGGACGCACTTATACACACAATCACCACATACATGGACGCACTCATACACGCACTCTCCACATACATGGATGCATTCATGCACACAGTCACCACATACATGGACGCAGTCATACACGCACTCTCCACATACATGGACGCAGTCATTCACGCACTCTCCACATACATGGACGCAGTCATTCACGCACTCTCCACATACATGGACGCACTCATACACATACTCTTCACATACAGGGGCGCACTTATACACAGTCACCACATACATGGACGCACACATATACAATACACATATATAGACACCCAGCTTTCCTGCTGTGCCTCTCCCCCATACTCTAATGCCTCTGCACTTGTGCCATGCAGGATAGCAGGGAAGCTGGATGACATCTCATGATATAATTCACCCAGCTTTCCTACTGTACTGCAGGTCACATGTGCACAGTCTGGGAAAGCTAAATATAACCTCAGTTCCCCTGCCACTCACATCACTGGTGCAGTTGTGACAATCCAACTGGTGTTCAGCATGCTGGGCAGGGAAGGTTCAACTTCAGGCAGCAGGAATCGCGGGCAGAAAAGGGGGCAGGGCTATTATAGCTCCGCCCACATCGGGCCGTCCTGTTGCTGGTCACTGTCCATCATAAGAAAGGAGGGGAGAGGCGGAGCAATGTCACTGATGTCAGGTCAGTGACAGAGCGACTCAGATAGAGATAGCGCTAATCTGACTGGCGCCAGTGCAGCAGCACTCCCTCTCCCTCCCTAGTCCCTCCACAACAGGTAACACCCCCCCCCTCCACGGCCTGGCTCGGCCCCGCCCCCTCCATGGTCCGGCCCCGCCCCCTCCACGACCCGGCCCCGCCCCCTTCACCGCCTGAGTCCGCCTCCTCCTCCCTCTAGTTACCTACCTCTTCTGCTCGTGCGGCAGTGAGCCCCAGGCCCACCTGCTTCAGCCTCCAGTCTTGACCTGACTACTCCTCCTTGCCTTCCCCCCAGCCAGGCCCGAGCCGCGGACCGCCCACGCCCCGCCCACTACACTGGGCGGGCGGTCGGGCCTGGCTGCCTGTGTGTTTTTACTGTGCACTGTGACTGTTAATAAAAAAAATTAATAAAAAAAAAAAATTTATGCGGTTCGGACGGGCCCCCAGTGGCGTAGGGCCCCATAGCCACTGCTATGGTTGCTATGGCGATCCCTACGCCACTGCAAAAGGGCCAACAAGTGCTAAGCATCTCTGGGAACTCCTTCAAGACTGTTGGAAGACCATTTCAGGTGACTACCTCTTGAAGCTCATCAAGAGAATGCCAAGAGTGTGCAAAGCAGTAATCAAAGCAAAAGGTGGCTACTTTGAAGAACCTAGAATATGACATATTTTCAGTTGTTTCACACTTTTTTGTTATGTATATAATCCCACATGTGTTAATTCATAGTTTTGATACTTCAGTGTGAATCTACAATTTTCATAGTCATGAAAATAAAGAAAACTCTTTGAATGAGAAGGTGTGTCCAAACTTTTGGTCTGTACTGTATATTGCCAACTCACCACCAGTATTATAGCAGTGTAATTTGTTATACCCTCAGTTGCGCCCCTACATGTTGAACCTTTTCATTAGGAGAACCTGGTCATGTGACCTCAAGTCTGACCCTTTTCTCTAATGTGTACACAGGAACCCGGGCTCTCCCTTGTGACCGATTTCTTGTGAACTACAGGATGACATCATCCCTCCTGGCAGCTCCAAGCCCTGCCCCTTCCCGTCCTCCATGTTCCTCTGTATATCCCTATTGAATATATATAGTCTCTTCTATGTGCAGATATATAGTAGGTGAGTGCAGGGGCATAGCTAAAGGCTCATGGGCCCTGATGCAAGATTTCAGCTTGGGCCCCCCTTCCCTCAGTGCTCTGTGACCAGGGAGGGAAACATTGAAAAATTGAAACGGCAATGCCAAATTCTTGACTTAACCTCTTCCCTGCAGCCAGAGGTGTAACTTGACCAGCATGCACTTTCCATAATACCAGTGTCTTCTTATGTGGCACAGGGGTCTTTGGGCCCCCTCAGGCTCCTGGGCCCAGTAGCGACTGCTACCTCTGCACCCCCTATAGCTACTCCCCTGGGTGAGTGTATACAGTAATCAGCAGCAGTTATATAAACCTCCTAACTCACACTGCCGGTACTATCTGTGTGTGCTGACTATCCACTGTAGGTCTATGAGATGTAGTTACTGGTCTCCCTGCCTCCTGCATGTAAGAGCTGACAGGGGAGAGAGATGAGAGGGCAGAGAGAACAGACAGGCTGAAGCTGTATCACACAGGAGAACATGGAGACCCTGCAGTGTGAGAGGAGAAGTTCTGTGTCACTGATCTGTCATGGCTGCCCTTATACTGGACTTAGAACAGGGCAGTGGGGTGAGACTCCGTCCCTTCTGCCTCTGCAAAGCCAGGCATGATGGGAAATGTAGGATTCATTAGGAAAACCATATCTGAGGGAAGAAGGAATCAAGATGGCTGACAACCCACAAATTACACATCAATAAAACAGGTATACACAAGGTATACACAAGAGCCTCTATCTTATTCTTTAATAATGGCCTATCCTGCACTATCTAGGCAAAGAAAAAAATTCCAGGAGTGTTTATTTAAATTGTATCGTACAGTATATTGGTTCTTCCAAATTCCATGAAGCACGGTTTCAGGACTCAAAAACTTTATCTTTGTTCACACTAATCTTTCTGGCTCAGGGGAATGTTATAGGTGAAGACTTTCTATGAGCCCGTAGACCGCTTGCTCCACATTCATCTCAAGTTGGGCAGTTAAACTCATGAGTAGAAATTTATCATTTGCCGCTAAAATGTGCAAAAATATATTGACTTTTCGGGTTTCTGAGCCATCCATGGCCTAGGAGGAGATGACTTATGACTTGACAGATTTATTATAATTTACATCAGAAATTGGTGTGAATTATGGCACAAATCTACACCAGCAACGACATGCAAAGATGCAGTAGATGTGTTAAGAGGCCCCTGTCACATTTTTTCTTCAGTGAACTTCTTTACAGTGGACGAAACCAGAGTATGAAACAATGGTCTTAAAAAATCTGCCCATGGCTTTCCGAAAAGATAGCGTTTTCCCTTTTGTCTGGATCTCTTATAGGAGCCTTTGACAAGAATCATGTTGTTAAATGTTAATGGGAAAATTAAGGGGAAATCTTCAGTAAAGTAATTACGGTAAAATACGTTTATTACATTTTCCACAGTTCCTAAGATGTTAATGATAAAGTGAAATGTTACAAGCTCAATTAGAATCTTCTAAATTAGAAAATTTCATATTGTTTCTTAGGACGACTTTATTTTAACATAACTATGAAGAAAGATCGGGTGAAAGTGGAAAAGTACAAGGGTTCTTTTATGAAAAATAATCATTTTTAGGGGGAAAAAGGAAAAGAAAAACCTACATACTTATTCTAAATTTTGAAAACTTAGGGGTCAAGAAAACATTGAAAGGATATATCAATAAAATTATCTGCAAAAATGTATTGATTGGTGAAATATTTTATTTATACTTTTAGGAGAAAATGGCTTTTTCAACCATGTTAAGTTAGAGAGAGACTAAAGGTGACCATACATTTTTGATAACAGTTGGCCAAATGCTTGCTTGGCCAACGGCTCCCCCACATGCATGTGTTTGTAAGGACATTGAATCTCACAGAAAGGATCTTTTTGACCCTTGAGTGGTATGTGTGGTTCTCCACTCTAGGATGTCAAAAAGAATGCAGTCATACAAAAATGGAACTTGAAATTAAATATTTACTGACCTTAAGTCGGGCAACAAACTTGACATTTACAACAGTCTTATAAGTGGCAACATGCTTATTAGTTACAGTATTTTAAAAAGCAATGAGCTTACAGGTACAGAGTCAATGAGAGCACAATATTTATCAGTTGGATTAACAGAGGTAATGTCTCTTCAAGAAGAAACAGCTTATGCTCTCACTTGGCTTGCTTTGCACCCAACGAACCTGGGTATCAGCACTCTCGCAATGTGGAGTCTCCAACAGAAGCTCCGAAATTGCTGTATCCCTTCTCTCAATACTGTGCACAGTTCTGCGAACAGTTAGTTGCCTTAGGAAGTCATGCTGGGCAGGCTAGCTTGTCTTGATTAGAGGCTAGTTTGCTATACAAGTCTCAGCTGCTCTCAGAATCTGGAGGCTAGGCAGCTTCTTGGTGACCCAAGCACTGGTGTCTACCCTTTTGCTGTGCTCAGTTGTGGCTTTACCCTATTTGGGCCCTGAGGTGACACAGCTTAAAGGTATATTCCGAGATTAAACTATTATATTTCATCTACAACAAGTGCACAGGTCAAGCTTGGAGTCTTGACCAAAAATCCCAAATTGAATGAGTTATATAACCTGATCCATTGAGGGGATCAAAGGGATTAAAACTTAACATTTATTGGTGATCAATTAGAAAAAATGGCACAAAAAAGGAAACATGTAAAAGATAAATAGACAGGCCCAAATGGGCCAAACACAATTGCACGAATAAACACCAGTATCAAGAAATGGAACGTTCTCATCCGGATGGTTGATAAGTGGACCGGTCTCTGTAGATGGAACCTGGGTAACAAGATCGCAGGTAAGAAGTCCGGTTCAAAGCGGGTGCTGGTTACAGGAGCTTGTGCAGTAAGGATGGTACCGAAAGTGCTGGACGGTAGGCAGGGTCGGGAAAAATGAGTCCCTAGTGTATCCCTGGTGATAGGGGAGGGGCTAGTCGACCCTACCTACCTATACGGAGTACTTGCTCCGCAAGGAGCGACCCCGTCCGGATACCTAACCCTGGTATGGGCCGGTGTCCCTAATAAGCCCTAACAATGTCCCGACGTGTCACGTTTCAGTTTAGACTAACTCATCAGGGGACGTAAAAAAATGGGCTAGCAGGCACTTTGTGCCTGAGAAGCGAAAAATGCTGGTGGCTAGACCTGTGGCAGGGACTAGCCGCAAATGTGGGAGCTATAGCAGTAAAACAGAAAAAATAATAATAACTGTTTGAGACTGCCGAAAGGTCCAGTGGGGCCTATTCGGACTCCGGGTACAGTGGCCAGGCCAGTGGGACCGGACCACAAAAAAATCCTACAAGCAGGACCGCAGGTGCTGGCTGACCAGTGGGCTGTCCAGGCACATAAGCAGGGACGCCAAAACGGCGTGATGCGGTCACTGTGGGGCCCAAATCAAAGGGTATGAGAAAAGGGGCTGTCAGCCTTTTTCTCATACCCTTTGATTTGGGCCCCACAGTGACCGCATCACGCCGTTTTGGCGTCAGGTTATATAACATATATTATATTTCATCCTTCTCCCCTTGGTAGCTGCTGCAAATTTATAATTGACATTTTTTAAAAATTTTGTACAGGGCTTAAGATCCCCTGTCTGGTCACATGGTACACTCTCTTGACTTCCTCCTTGCTCACAGAACACATGCCGTTCATTGTGCACGTGTTCTGGGCTCCTGATTCCCACCCACAATGAAGGTGTCAGTCAGCAGTGAGACAGGTTCATGCCCTGCCTCCCTTCATCTCTGCTCCTAGTGCAGTTCAGCAGTGTTTCACCCCTCCAGCAAGGCAGAGGAGCCTGCAGTAAGCGCCTGTGGCTGTCTGACTGCACAGATATGGCTGGCTTACCTCAGGAAGGTTGAGAGCTTTTATCTCTGACAGTGCCTGCTTGTGGTGCAGGCACACAGAAAAAGCATCCAATTAGAGCCTCACAGTTTGCAAAAGACTGAAGCAGAGAGACTGTATGATGGGGGCTGGGGGGAATGTAATGTACAGTACATGGGACTGTATGATGGGGGCTGGGGGAAGATGTGATGTACAGTACATGGGACTGTATGATGGGGGCTGGGGGAATGTAAAATGTACAGTACATGGGACTGTATGATGGGGGCTGGGGGAAGATGTGATGTACATGGGACTGTTTGATGGGGCTGGGGGCAGATGTGATGTACATGGGACTGTATGATAGAGGCTGGGAGGGCAGATGTGATGTATATGGGGCTGTATGATGTGGGCTGGGGGGCAGGTGTAATATATATGGGACTGTATGATGGGGGCTGGGGGGCAGGGGTGATGTACATGGGACAGTATGATGTGGCTGGGGGGCAGATGTGATGTACATGGGACTGTATGATGGAGGCTGGGGGCAGTTGTGATGTACATGGGACTGTATTATGGGGGCTGGGGGGCAGGTGTGATGTACATGGGACTGTATGATGGGGCTTGGGGAGGGAGATGTAGTGTACTTGGGACTGTATGATAGAGGATGGGGGAGTAGGGAGATGTGATTTACATAAGACTGTAAGATGGGGATGGAGGGGGAGATGTGATTTACATGGGACTGTATGTTGGAGGAGGCTGGGGATTGATGTTATTTACATGGGACTGTATGTTGGAGGAGGCTGGAGGGAGGGAGTTTATTTACATGGGACTGTGTGTTGGAGGAGGCTGGAGGAAGGGAGCTATTTTATTTACATGGGACTGTGCATTGGAGAAGGCTGTAGGGAAGGAGTGATTTTATTTAAGCGGGAATGTGGTGGAGGAGGCTGAAGGGAGAGATTTTGTGTTTTTACATGCGACTGTGCGTTGGAGGAGGCTGGAGGGAAGGACTGATTTTATCTACATGGGACTGCGGCGGAGGAGGCTGAGGGGAGAGAGTGATTTTATTTAGGCCTCTTTCACACTACAGTATGTCCATTTCAGTGTTTTGCGGTCCGTTTTTCACGGATCCGTTGTTCCGTTTTTTTGCTTCCATTGTGGTTCCGTTTCCGTTCCGTTTTTCCGTATGCCATGTACAGTATACAGTAATTACATAGAAAAAATTGGGCTGGGCATAACATTTTCAATAGATGGTTCAGAAAAAACGGAACGGAAACGGAAGACATACGGATGCATTTCCGTATGTGTTCCGTTTTTTTTGCGGACCCATTGACTTGAATGGAGCCACGGACCGTGATTTGCGGCCAAATATAGGACATGTTCTATCTTTCAACGGAACGGAAAAACGGAAATACGGAAACGGAATGCATACGGAACACATTCCGTTTTTTTTGCGGAACCATTGAAATAAATGGTTCCGTATACGGACCGTATACGGAACGCAAAAAACGGACCGCAAAACGGAAAAAAAAAACGGCAGTGTGAAAGAGGCCTTACTTGGGGCTGTGCATTGGAGGAGGCTGAAGGGAGAGATTTTTTTTACACTGGACTGTGTGTTGGAGGAGGCTGGAGGGAAGGAGTGATTTTATTTATATGGGACTGCGGTGGAGGAGACTGGAGGGAGGCAGTGATTTTATTTACATGGGACTGTGCATTGGAGGAGGCTGAAGGGAGAGAGTGATTTTTATTTTTACGTGGGACTGTGCGTTGGAGGAGGCTGGATCGAAGGAGTGATTTTATTTACATGGGACTGCAGTGAAGGAAGCTGGAGGGAGTAAGTGATTTTATTTACATGGGACTGTACATTGGAGGAGATTGAAGGGAAGGAGTGATTTTATTTACACGGTAATGTGGTGAAGGAGGCTGAAGGGAGTGATTATTTTTTTACATGGGACTGTGCATTGGAGGAGGCTGGAGGGAAGGACTGATTTGATTTACATGGGACTGCAGTGGAGGAGGCTGAGGGGAGAGAGTGATTTTATTTACATGGGGCTGTGCATTGGAGGAGGCTGAAGGGAGAGATTTTCTTTTTACACAGGACTGTGTGTTGAAGGAGGCTGGAGGGAAGGAGTGATTTTATTTACATGGGACTGTAGTGGAGGAGGCTGGAGGGAGGCAGTGATTTTATTTACATGGGACTGTGCATTGGAGGAGGCTGAAAGGAGAGAGTGATTTTTATTTTTACGTGTGACTGTGCGTTGGAGAAGGCTGGAAGAAAGGAGTGATTTTATTTACATGGGACTGCAATGGAGGCTGGAGGGAGTAAGTGATTTTATTTACATGGGGCTGTGCATTGGAGGAGGAGGTGATTGATATAAATCACTGAAAAAGGTGCACCACAATAATATGCAACTGACAACACTGGCTAATCGCTCAGGATGATGTTGTGCATGTGGTCCGCTGCCGACATCCTCCATTGTATGCATTTATTGCTGGGGATTTCCGCTAGCAATGGATCACATGCAGAGGAATTGCTCCCCCGGTTATAAACACGCTAGTGTTTGGGATTTTTGAACATTTCCTGACATATAGGCCACTTTATTTGATTGAGGTGAATTTTTTTTGCTAGAGAGTAGAAATAAGGAAGTTTATAGTCTTGTACATAAAAATTATGATGTTTTTTGTGTAGTGCGCAGAGACATTTTTTGCTGAGTTGATGTAGTAGGTGGGGAGGAACAAGAGAATGAGGCGTAGGGGGCGTGGAGCAGCATTGCTGGGAGGGGGTGGATGCTGAGAGAGCTGCTTCATCACAATTGACACTCCCACCAGTAATGAGCAGCAGGGGCAATATTCGAATTCGCAATATTTCGTGAATATTTGGGCGAATATTCGTCATATATTCGCAAATTCGAGAATTCGTGATCTCGTCATTATTTTCTTGAAAAATTGGCAATCGGAAAATTTGCAATAAGATTCGCAATACGAATATTCGCGATCAACACTACTCCTATAGGCAACTTTCCTATTGGTTGCTAGGGATGTTGCTAAGTGCCGATATTCGCGATAAATTCACAATAAATTCATGATAAATTCACGATTAGAATATTCGTGAATGCGAATATATAGCACTATATTCTAAATATTCGTGAACTCTCAAAGTGGCGATTTTCGCGATTAAAATTCGCAATTCGAATATTCGCGCTCAACACTAACTCCCACAGCTAGGATGAGATGGATGCGGAGGCTGCATGGGAGAAATGAGAAAAGTTCTGCTTGATCAAAACATGTTTACAGGTACTCAGTTAGCTTTAGTCTGTCATATAAGGCACTGCAGTGATATTGTTTTATTTTTATAGACCCGGATAACCCCTAGTGCCACTCACCTCTACTGCTAGCTAACAAAACACAGGAATCTGCAGCATCTTCCACATTACACTACTGCTGTGTGACTTTCTCTCAATCTCTCCTATGGCATCTCTACACAGGGTGTACCTGCACTTCTATATACATCACATCTGGGGAACATGCTAACTTACATGGGGATGCCAGCAGCATCATTGTCACTACAACCCTCACTAGCTTGTACTCCCCTAAGGCCTCATGCACACGACCGTTGTTTCATTCCGTGTCCGTTGTTCAGTTTTTCGTGATTTTCTGCGGACCTATTGACTTTCAATGGGTCCGTTGAAAACTCGGCTAATGCGCCGTTTGTCATCCACGTCCGTGATCCGTGGTTCCAGTCCGTCAAAAAAATATAACCTTTCCTATTTTTTTTCACGGAAAACGGTTCGCGGACCCATTCAAGTCAATGGGACCGTGAAAAAACCCGGAGGCACACAAGATTGTCATCCGCGTACGTGCGTCTGCGTCCGTTTTTGTCCTATCATTTGCATGGCAAACTTGACTTAGACTTTTTTTTACTTTCCTTCACGGAAACAAAAACGGACACGGATCACGGAACAACGGAACCACATTTTGCGGACCGATAAAGACAACTGTCGTGTGCATGAGGCCTTATACTGTATTTTCAGCAGCTGCTTTAGGTAAAATAAGAAGTTTTATCTCTCTATGCTCGAAAAGCATAATTACCTACTGGTAGTCATGGAGGTGGAGCTCCTCAGATGAATAGTCACTTTGCCCATATCCTACACATAATCACTCTTGTTTGATTGACATCTCTGAGGCATATGGAGCATACACAGGGCACAAATGAAGCAGAAACCAGTACACCTCACTTTACTGTGCATGCGCCAGATGCGGTCAGGATTGAGATGATGTATCTCAGGCTCACGTGACTATTCATCCAAGTAGTGCCACCTCTGTGACTATTAGCAGGTTATGCACTAACTTTATGTGTGGGGATAAAACGTACTCATATTTACTGATAATATAGATAGGGACACAATTAGAAAGTACTTCGCTACACTTAAAGGTTTTTTTTCCGAGACTTTAATCGTCTGGATAGGTTATTAGTATCTGATCAGTTGGGGTCCAGCACCCGGGAGCCCTGCCGATCAGCTGTTTGAGAAGTGAGCGCCGATGGCTTTTCTCAGTTTTCCCTAGGCCAGTGACGACACATTCATCGGTCACGTAGCCTACATACCAAGCACAGCTGCTATACTATGATCTAAGCTATCAGAAGGCGGCAATGCTCAAAGGAGCTCCGGTGCCTTCTCAAACAGCTGATCGGCGGGAGATTCTGGCTGTCGGACCCCCACCTATCAGATACTGATGACCTATCCTGAGGATAGGTCATAAGTATAAAAATCTCAGAAAACCCTTATATTCTGGTTATATTGTCATCCCCTATCCTGTAGATAGTGGATAACTATTAGATCGGTGGGGGTCCTACTGCTGGGACTCCCACTGATCATGACCCAGTGGAACGACCAAAATGAACAGAGTGGCCAGTCAGCCATGCGCATGGCCTCCATATTCATTTCTATGGGAGTTCTGGAGATAGCCAAGTACATTAGTGGGCTATCTCTGGACCTCCCATAGGAATGAATGGAGTGGCCACGCGCATCCTCTCCTGACCACTTGGTACATTTCGAGGGGCTCTACAGGGTAAGATGCCCATTCTTGTGATTGGTGGGGGTCTCAGTGTTAGGAGATAGGAGTTAACAACATAACTGGAATACGACTTTACCTATAGTATAAGGCAGGGTTGGGGGTTTAGGGATGTAAAAGGTAGTGGCAGGGTCCCTTTTGTAATTAATAAAAAACACTTATCTACTTATTTTTAAAAATAAAATAAATACGTAAAAAAAAAAGAGATATACTGTATATCAGTTTTGACTAACTTCGACTTTACAGAGAGCAGAGAACATAAAATGTAACGTCTTGGTATCTCACCAATATGTTATTTTGTGTCCTGCATCATCTTCATTTTTAATCTCCTTTGGTTTCACGACCTAGTTTTTTCAGCTTTTTCTCTTTTATATATTTCAGTGCTAGAAAATACGTAATGTTCTTTTTCATCTTGGTCATAAATGTGAAATACTGCAGCATATATCATATGTCCTTTCTTGTTTGCAGGTTTTTATGGAACGCCCGAATCACCAGAGGGCTTCATGACGATTTGTGTAAAATGCTCCGTGTCCTGGCGCCTCTGGTGCTTCTCCTGTTGTTGCTGATGAAGACCACTGGTAGCCCCAACTCTATTCGAATTGGTAAGTTTACTGGTTGCCCCAGGGTATTTCAGTATTCCATGATGGTGTAATATCTCCTTTTCTAATATGCACAATAGATTTTCTTAAAAAAGTGGGATTTGTGTACACAACATTCAAATGCAGTTTCATTTTTCACTAATGTACAGTCCCATATGGATGTGTATTATATATTTTATTTATATTGCCATCATAGGAACATATTCTGCAATGCTTTACAGAGGTTGTCATTAGGGCTGATCTACAAAGCCGAATTTCCTTGTACGTGTCGTGGTAACAAATCAATTTTCCCTGAAATCATACTAAAGAAAAATCATACTCACCTCATCCATTTGCACGCAAAGAGTCTGCCGTGGGCATTTTGATTGAAGATCCCGCGCCAAATCTCTTGTGCTGTGATGTATGACGTCACCACACTGGACGGCGTAATGACATCATCATGTCACCACGTGAGATTTCATGCAGTGTTTTTAATCAAGATGGCTACGGCCTCCTCTACGCGATCGAGTGGATAAAGTGAGTATTTTTTTTCCCACCGGATTAACCCCTGAAAGCCCTCAATGTTCATCTCAGATGCCGAGATCAGCGATGAACGCAGCATATGAGGGGTTCAATGATGGGGGGGCGGCGAAATTACCATTCCTCGTCATTGCGCCCACTAATTACAAAAAAATGCGCTTTATCGCGAAGTAATTCGTCACAAAGCGCATTTCTTTGTGAAATTTGGTGAAGCAGCTGAATCGAAGTTTTGATAACTTCGCTCGTCACTAGTTGTCATCATTCACATCAGTCCCTTTCCCCAATGCAGCTCACAATCTTATTTCCCCATCTCTCTCACACACAAATCAATTTCATAGAATGCCAACTAACCTATCAGTCTGTATTTTTTTAAGGAAACCAGAGAATACTTGCTCAAACATGGGAAGAACATACAAACTCCATGCAAATGTTGTCCTTGGTCAGTTTAAAACCAGGACTCCAGTGCTGCAAGGCAACATTCTCATGATCGTGTGACACTCATACTATGAACATGGGGTATTCTATCCTCTTTCCTAGAATTTTCCACTCCTCTCACTGGCTTTTCTCTCTCCTTGTCTCTGGAGTGGGTATCTTTCTCTTCAGAAGTGTCAATGAGTGGTAGTGTTTCAGTATCAGAGCCTTGATGCCTGTGAAGACAGTAATTACAGCATTACCTTGCACCTTGTAATAGAGGGGTATTACTGCATGCAGTTGTGAAAAAGAAGCAAAGTATATGATAGGCGAAAACCACTGTCTTTTAGCTTAGTTATCCCATCTACAGAAAGCCCTGGAAGAATCAAAACAACTGCGCTGCACAGAGCTCAAAATAATGTCAATTCAAAAGAATTACATCTGAGCTATGGGGCATCAAGTGGTGATAATTTAGACATATTAAAGTTTTTTACTGTATTTTCTATAAACATTAAAGCCCCCTTTATTCTGCTAAACAAGAGACAAGGAATGTTTTGTAGAGCCCCTATTCACAAGATGTCTGTGCCTTACAAAGGACAGGATTATTTATTGTTTTTATTTATTGCAGCAGAAGATTGGTTGATGTTCCTCTGCAGATTGTAGATTTCTAAGATGTTCTGCTGTGCTTCTTTTTTTTCTCCTCTGACAGTTATAATGCATTGCATATTTCATTTCTTGATTTTAGATTTATCTTCCAACCGAAAAAAAATGTTACTTACCTGGGGTTCTCAGATGAAGTACTCTTAGTATTCTCATGTCTTGGGTTATTCAGAGCATGCCAATAAAGGGGGCTAGTACAGAGGAGCACATGTATGGCGACATGTAAACAGATACTTGATTAAGCAGACACAGATCACTCAAAGAAGCCCTTATTCTCCTAAAATCTAATATATCCTTGAAATGACTGTACAATTCTGGAAAAAAATGGAAGGAAAGAAATAAATTATACAAATAAATGTATCATAGGAAAGAAGAAATAACTGAATTTTAAAGGGGTTTTCTGGCTTTTTTATACTGATAAAAGTGGAAAGTGAAGATGCAGCACACTGTCTTGTTCGGGTGCAAATCAGGCCGGTGTGGACCAGCACCACGGTCCAATTCAGTAAAAATGAAAAGAAGCCAGCAGCACACCAGGAATTTCAAAATGAAAACGTGTGGTTTATTCACCCAATGTCAGTAGCAGCGACGTTTCAACCGCTTGTTGCGGTCTTTCTCAAGCTGTGTGCACATGTGTTACATTCACATAATATATAGGTGTATCAATCAATGATATAATCAAATCAATTAGACATAGAAATGAGCAAAATTCATAATATCAACAAATGAGACATATAAACCAATCTCCTTAACAGTGTCAAAAAAGTGCATAAATACAATACATTCACATAGTGCTATGATCAATCACACAGTGTATCGTGGGCATACATAATGCACTATAATTACTTATTACTCGGTGCAGGTGTATCCTGTTCCATAGTGTAACTTTAAAAACACACAATCAGCTGATAAGCTGCACACAAGGAGCATCGCGGTCTCGGCGGTGTCCCCATTCAGTCTCTGCGCATGCGCGGGAACACTAAATCTCGCGATCCCTCAGGAGCAGAAAGACTGAGTAAAGCCCATATCCAAGATGGCTCAGTCTGATCACTCCCAAGTGTGCGCATGTCCATGCAAAGAAGGCGGCCTCCCACCAATGATCATGTGATCGTTGTCACATGATAGGGCAAAAGCAAATAAACCAAAAAAGTTTAATAGTAAACTACGGGTCAGGATCGCATGGATACTCGAGCACCCAGAGGATATGCGAATCACGCACACATGGGGACCCAGGCTCCAGCGTCCTGTCAACCCTAAGGTCTGATTACAGATCCACTCTATGCGTGCACATTACAGGAAAGGATGGTGTCCCACAGCTGAGACCAACCGTGTCCACAGTCAGGTCACCGCTGTGATCAGGAGACGGCAGCGTCGCCGCGGATCATGGCTGCGAACCGTCCCCGTCCCCCTTGAGTCACCTCACCAATCCACTCGGGGCACTGAATGGTTAGTGTCAGACCTAATATAACCCTAACTAATAAGGGCATCAGCAACTTCTTGTTAAAATATTAAAGATATACATTATGTGGGTGGGCCACCAACTGCCATGTATCAAGCGCCACACCTGGAGCAGAACTCAGACCGGGTCATCCTATTAGTATAGAATACAATAAAAAACTGTGGGTAGCTGGCAAGACCCAGGATACTCTTCTCCTTATGCAGGATGTCAGTCATGATTGTGATTGATAAACAAATCTGTAAAAACAAAAAAGAAAATATTAAAATCAGTTCAACTTGAATATTTTGTACACATGTTCACTAAGCCTAGAGTAGGGACTATGAACAACACGGTACCCGGGGAGAGACACCACTACTCCACTCTAAAGTCTACATTCAGGCCATTGGGCCTCAAGGTTTTCAAAGAAAAAATCCAGAATAACTCTCGCTTTTTGAGGAGGGCTTATCTATCTCCCCCACGCCTACCCAATTGTATTTGGAACCTCAGATCCTTTTGCGAGTGCCCTGCCTCTTTGAAGTGCTTGGACACTGGCAAATCCATTTTTTCTTTTCTAATGGAGTATCGATGTTGATTCAACCGTGTCTTGACGTCCCACGTGGTCTCACCAACATACCACCTCCCACAAGGGCATGACAGCTGGTAGACCACGTAGGACAAATCACACGTCAAATACTGGGTGATTTTGATCATTTTGTTGGTGGCCGGATTAAGGAATGAATCCCCCTTCAACATAAGCTTACAGTTTACACAATGGTAACAAGGGTAGCAGCCAGTCCACGTGGAGCCACATAGTGCCCTCACGTTGGTCCTGCCGCTACCCACATCAGACTTTACCAGCCTGTCACCCAAATTGCGTCCTCTTCGATAAGAGAATAAAGGGGGTGTATGGAACTCCTCAACCTGGGGAAAACTACTCCCTATCATCTTCCAATGCTTCCTGATGACTGCCGCAATTTGCGGACTGTCAACAGAAAATTGGGAGACGAAGGGAATACGGGGGGCTTTTGCAGAACCCCCTTTGGGGCTTGCTGTAGAGTTGCTGTCAACTCGCGAGATACTTCCCCTGATCAATTTCTTAGGATATCCTCGGGCAGCGAATTTTTGACCCATTTCATTGAATCGTGTTTCCCTAATCAATTTATCCCTCACGATCCTCTGGACTCTGAGAAATTGACTAAAGGGCAATGACCAAATCATGGAACGGGGATGGTGGCTATCAAAACGCAACAACGTATTCTTGTCAGTACTTTTCACAAATAGATCAGTCACCAATCCCCGTCCCATGATCTGGACCTCCGTGTCCAGAAATTGTAGTTTGTCAGTCGAATGGACCACAGTAAATTTTACCGTAGGGTCGATCTCATTGAGAAATGCGTGGAACGCGAGGAGGCCCAACGTGTCGCCCGTCCACACTAAGAAGATATCGTCGATATAGCGCTACCACCCCAGATCTTTTATATATATATATATATATATATATATATATTCCTTTAGTTCATAAAGTATCCAGAACATTCTTGTAGAATTTTTTGCTTCTGCTCAGTCCAGACCCTATTCACCAGTATTTCGAGTATCTAAAGCACATTAGAGGTTATTGCGGATAGCAGAACAAAAAACAGAAATAGAGCAGACACAATTAAATGTCTGATTGTTGCCATGGTCGCTGCTTCTTCTCTGCACCCGGATAAATCTCTATGCTTGATAGCTAACATTATTATTATTGCTGCAATTAGATTTAAGTTAAAAATTAAATGCTAATTGCTGTATTAATTACACTGATATGTAACGTGATACTGCTGTTGCTGTGTACCCTACACTTCTGTTCCAGAACTTTTTTTTTCCAGATTGATATAGGCATAATATATTCCTCAGCTCATTACAGATCAAGGAAGCAGCAGGTATATAGACTAAAGCTGATGCCATGCCTGTAGAAGACTGTAGTTCAGAAGTCAGAAAAATCTTCCAACATATATGCTGATGTGCCAAACCTGCACTACAAACACACAATCAGCTATCTGGGAGTAGTTCCTGCGCTGAAAATACTGGGACTACATAGCTGTGTAGTGGATGGAGCTAGTTACTGCAGTGCTGCTTCCATTGAAGTGAATGCTGCCGAAACCAGCTCCGTCCACCACACAGCTTTGTAGTCCCAGTGCCTACATACAGCTGATAAGCAGGGGTGCCAGGAGTTAGACCCCCACCGTTCAGACATTGCTCTTCAGTGAGCCCCTGAGGAGATGGTGCAGAGGATAGGAGTGGTAGTTGTTCTGATGAGATGTTGTGTCACAGTATATTCCCCGAGTTTGTCGCTCCCTGGGGTTCGCTGCAGTGAAAGAGTAGTTTGAAGAATCAGGTCAGAAGTAAAGTTATATCAGTCTCTCTTTATTGAGCACAAAATATAACTTACAGCAAATACAGCAGTATGAAGTAAAAAGTGCAGTTTCTGGCACGAGATCAGGAAGTATGGTGACTGGTTGGATGTAATAGGTTTCCACTAGCAAGCACTTGTGGAGTTAGGTGTCCACTGTAACACAGGCTTAATATTTTTAGTAGAGATGGTTTCAGTAGGTGGTGGTGTCTGAGCTGTAGTCCCTCACCTTGCAGCAGTGTCTGTAAAGCTGTATTTCCCTAACACCTCCACACTGGCTCTGATGGGAGTTTGATCCCGCCTCCCAGGGACAGGAAACAAAAGCGGAAGCTGAAATAAAAAGACACCTCCTCCTACCTACTCCAGTTGTTGATTCCTGTCTCTCAGGACGTGTGGAAGCCTTGCCAGTGTGCTGGCTGGAAGATTAGTGCCCTCAGCCTAGGATCCTTCCCCTTCTTTGGAGGGCTGAGCAGGGGACAGAAGCTCCGGGTGGAGCGCGGGCTCTCCTTCTCTGTCCCTCGGTGTAAGTCCTGGGCTGGGCATCCTGGGCTGTTCCTGCCTCTGGGCAGAGGGGATCGATGCCTAGCCGTAGTCTTTGCAAAAGGAATCCTCTGTCGGCAGAAAGATTACTGAGGCACACTGCATTGCCCTTTCTCCGCCAGTACTGGTCGCGCTTCCGGCAGCGGCTGATATCATCATGCATGCCGGCCAGGGGGGCATGGCAAGGAGGAAGTGCGGCGTGCTCTCAAGGTTCAGAGTGGGGGCGGAGCCTGTAGAAGCGCGGGACGCAGAGTTAAAAAATGGCCTATGTGATCCCAGGAAGATGCGGTTTGCTCTAGAGAATAGCCTGAATATCCTCCACTGATGCTGACGCCCCACACAGATCTGCTGATCCCAAAAAAGGCCCTCAGCATGGTAAGAGACCTCCTCCATGTATGCTATGGGTTTGATGTATGGTATTTTCCGATTTAAAGTCCCATATTCATCACACGGGTGCTGGTGTTGGTACTACCTTTGGGTCTAGTTTTCTAACCTAATGTATATACTCTCTAGATAAAAGAGGCTGGCCCTGCAAACTCCACGGGTGGTGAAACTACAACAAAGAAATCTGTTATGTGCAGAAAGAGCCTTCCCCCTGCTAGTAAAAAGCCACTATGTCCACTCTGCACCGAAAAAGTGGTAGCGAAAGAGTCGCCGTAATTTATGGAAAACCTTAGAACCCTTATTAGGGATGAGGTTAATTCGACAATAGACCAACATATGGCATCCACCTCTCCCCATCCTTCTACTTCAAAATCGGTGGATCCGTCCTCGGACATAATTGGTTTTGATGAAGGAGAACTTTTTTCTGGGGACTCTGATTCCTCTGATGACGGTCGTCCGTTATGTTCCCCTGAGGATACAGATTTTCTGTTAAAAACTATATGGGCAACTATGAAGTTAGAAGATGTTAAAGAACCCTTATTAATCCAGGACCAAATGTTTCAGGGATTGCGGGAACAGAAAAGAAAAGACGGGTGTTCCCTATTCATGATAATATAAGGGACATTATATCTAGGGAGTGGAAAGACCCTAAAAAAAGACCCGCTATTTCTAAAGCTTTCAAACGTAAATATCCGTTTGCAGATTCAGAATGTGAAACATGGGAAAAAACCTCTAGGATTAATGCCCTGGTAGCTAGAATTTCAAAAAAATCCTCCTCCTCTTTGAAGACATGGGGCTACTGAAGAACCCCATGGACAAAAAATGTGAAGGACTCCTTTAAAAAATCTTGGGAGGCAGGGTCGGCCATGTTTAGACCTGCTATTGCTGCCACCTGCACAGCTAGGTCCCTTTCTGTGTAGATGAACCAGGTGGAAAACCATTTAGCAGCCGGTACCCCCCAGGAAGAAATTATATCCTCTCTTCCGGCTTTAAAAGAGGCTTCTAATTTTTTGGCGAACGCCTCAGCAGATTTGGTGAGGCTCTCAGCCAGGTCTACAGCTCTATCAAATGCTACCCGTAGAGCCATATGGTTAAGGTACTGGTCGGGGGATGCAGGCTCAAAGAGTCTCCTCTGTGCTATTCCTTGTGAGGGGGATAGACTCTTTGGGTCCGCATTGGATAGTATTCTAGATAAAGCCTCAGACAAGAAAAATGAGTTTCCATCTGAATCCTGTTTTTTTCAGCAGAGACATTTTTTTTGTTCCCAAGCTAGGTTTAATCAGACTGAAAACAAAAGAGTCTTCTGGTAGATGGCAATCCTCTAGAGGCCGGGGGAGGGGATTTTTATTCAATCCTGATTCCTCTTCTAAGAAGTCCCAATGACGCCAGAAGTCTGGTAGAGGGCAGGCTTTCAAAGTTTGGCCAAGCCTGGGATGCTATATGAGTCTTCCCCTGGGTCTTAAAACTAATCGGGTCAGGTCACAAGATAGAGTTCTGTTCATTGCCGCCAGTAAGATTCCTTACAAACAAGGTTTTCCGATCTATTCAAACAGGAGGCTCTAGAGTCAGAAGTCTCTTCCCTGTTAGAAAAAAGTGTCATTGTAAAGGTTTCGTTAGACCAACAGAGTCAAGGGGTTTACTCTCCCTTATTTCAGATTTTTTTTAAAACAAGTTGGAAGTTCAGAACAATCTTCAATCTAAAATACCTAAATCACTTTATCATTTACAAAAAATTCTAAATGGAATCAATAAGATCTGCGGTGAATCTCCTTTTTCAAGACTATTACATGGTAACAATTGATCTGGCGGATGCCTATTATCATGTTCCTATCCACAGCGAAAGTCAAAAATATCTGAGGTTCGCTGTCTACATAAAAGGAGAGCTCGGTCACTTCCAGTACCAGGCTTTGCCCTTCAACCTCTCTAGTGCGCCACGTCTTTTCACAAAGATTATGGCAAATGTAGTAGGTTACTTTCATCTAAAAGGAATAATTGTGGCCCCCTATCTGGACGACCTTCTGATTGCCGCAGATTCCTATTCACGTCTTCTCGACCATCTCAGGATTGTGAAAGAAACCCTTGGTTCTTTAGGGTGGGTCATCAACCAGGAGAATTCAAGTCTAATTCCAAGCCAGCAGAAGTTATTTTTGAGGGTACTTCTGGACACCCTCACCCTCACCATCTATCTTCCTTTTTGCCCTAAGAAAAACTAATCAACCTAGTAGCCCTGGTAAGAGTGATTTGTTCCAAAGGACAGCTTCGATAAGAGAGATTATGCGCTTGTTGGGGTTTTTAACGTCTGCAATATCCTCAGTGAATTGGGCTCAGGCCCATACCAGGATCCTGCAGTCTTTCCTTCTTTCATCTTGGGACAAGACACAGAGTTCCTTAGAAAAGAAAAGAAAATTTCCACACCAAGTAAAAAAACATCTACAAACAGGGGTGCAGTGGCGGCCAAAGGACCAAGTTACAGTGACCACCAATGCATGCTGCAAGGGTTGGGGAGCCCATGCTCTGCAAGAAATGGTGCAGGGGACATGGAGTCTCCAGATGTCTTTAGCATCCTCAAATTTGAGAAAGTTGACAGCAGTTTACCGAGCCTCCCTAAGCTTGAAACCAATTATCCAACACCACCATGTCAAGGTACTTTCGGACAATGCGACGATAGTGGCATATCTAAATTGTCAAGGGGGGACCAGGAGCAAGTCCTTGATGGCTGTCTCGAAAATGATATTCAAATGGGGAGAGGAGAATCTAAAGTCCATTTTGGCAGTTCATTTAAAAGGAGAAGAAAATATTTTAGCAGATTTTCTCAGCAGACAAACTCTCAGAGAGGGGGAATGGACTTTGAAATCTTCAGACAAATCTCAGAGAGGTGGAGTCCTGCGGTCTTGGATCTGTTCGCGTTGAGACAGAACAAGAAGGTAAAAAATGTCTATTCCATCTGCCCCCAGGAGGATCTAAATCAAATAGATGCTGTCTCTTTAACATGGCCCAAATTCCTTCTCTACTCATTTCCACCATTCTCTCTGATTTCAAGGACTCTGATGAAGATAAGGGAAGAAGAGGAGCAGGTTATAATGATTGCTCCTTATTGGCCAAAAAGGTCTTGGTTCCCCCTGCTTCAAAATCTCTCAGCAGGGGAACCCTGGATTCTGCCTCAGATTCCTGACCTCCTCCATCAGGGTCCTGCCCTCCATCCCAACATTCAGCATCTACATTTAGCAGCCTGGAATTTGAATGGGGTTTGTTAAAAAAGAAGGGGTTTTCTGCGGCTGTCATATCTACCCTGCTACATAGTAGAAAGCAGATCACTTCAAAGATTTATCTGCGGACATGGAATGCTTTTTTGTTATTTGCGGGTAGCCATTGGGATCCTCAAAGTAGTTTAGATGTAGGCTTAATTTTAGAGTTCCTGCAATCAGGATTTGATAAGGGGCTTAGAACCAATACCTTAAAAGTTCAGGTTTCTGCTCTTAGTGCCTTTCTGGATGTCAAAATGTCAGAAATTCCCCTGGTCTGTAGATTCCTTAAAGGTACAAGCAGGTTACGTCCTTTTTTTTGTGAAAGTTCCCCCTTGTGATCTAAACATTGTCTCTGGTCTCACGTCTATGCCCTTTGAGCCTCTTTCAGAATTATCCCTAAAATTGTTGACTCTGAAGACCACCTTTCTTATTGCTATAACTACGGCTAGGAGGGTGAGGGAGATCCAGGCCTTTTCCTGTAAACAAACATATCTCACAGTTATGGATGATAAGGTGATTCTTAGACACTCCCCAGCATTTCTGCCTAAGGTTTTCTCTAAGTTTCACCGTCAGCAGGAAATAGCGTTGCCATCCTTTTGTGCATCTCCAGCTTCAGATCAGGAAAAAATGTTTCACCATCTAGATGTGAGGAGATGTCTTCTAGAGTACCTTAAGGGCCACAGAATCTTTTAGAAAGTCTGACCATCTCCTTGTCCAGTTTCAAGGAAAAAATAAGGGTCTAGGAGTCTCTAAAGCTTCAATAGCCCGGTGGATAAAACTGACCATCATGCTTTGTTATAAAGAAAAAAAGGTTTCTCCTCCCTTGGGGTTGAAGGCCCATTCCACGAGAGCTTTGTCCACCTCTTGGGCTGAAAGAGGGGCTGCCTCTGAGGATCAGATATGTAAGGCAGCCACATGGTCTAACCCCATGACCTTTTTTAGGCATTATAAACTTGATGTTATGGCTAGCCAGGATCTGGCATTTGGACGTAAAGTCCTTTCGGCTGTGGTCCCTCCCTAGAAAAATTCCACTCTGAAAATCTCCTATCAGTGCCGGTGTGGAGGCGTTAGGGAAAGATAACAATTACTCTTAGCGGTAATTTGATTTCCCGTAGCCTCCACAACGGCACTGATGGGAGCTTGATCCTGCCTCCCAGGGACAGGAAACAACAGCGGAACCCCAAATTAAAAGACACCTCCTCCTACCCACTCCAGTTAATAACAGAGAACCAAAGATATTTCATAAACATAACAACATCATATGAATACAATCTTTGACTTAGAACAAACAAATATATATATATATATATATATATATATATATATATATACCTGTGTGCGTGTGTGTATATATATATATATATATATATATATATTTGTTTGTTCTAAGTCACAGATTGTATTCATATGATGTTATGTTTATGAAATATCTTCAGTTCTCTGTTATTAACTGGAGTGGGTAGGAGGAGGTGTCTTTACATTTGGGCTTCCGCTGTTGTTTCCTGTCCCTGGGAGGCAGGATCAAGCTCCCATCAGTGCCGTTGTGGAGACTTTGGGAAATCAGATTACCGGTAAGAGTAATTGTCTTCTTTCGCTGATCACTTTGCTGTCACTCAAGTGGTTTCTTGAGGCAGGGTTGAGTTGTTCTCACAGAAGAAGAATATCTGGTTCCTGAGTTAGATACAGTTCCTGGGAGTGAGAGCTCTGACGTGTGCTTTGGCGCTCTCCATGTATCTGAACGGGAATTCACCTCTCCCTTCTCACTCTGCCTAGCTAGACAGACCTGCTACTAATATGGGAGGGGACTTCAGATAAAGTCCTTCTTGACTGATAGGCCAAGGTTAGATTGGCTATGTGAGAACCTGATCCTGTTCATCAAGAAGGAGAGGGAGGGGCACAGAGTCGCTTTGGCCCGCCCTCGGTGCACTGAACTGCTCATTCGCATATGGACTAAAAGTACTTTTTCTCCCAGAGGATAGCTCATCAGTTAAATGAAAGTGCAGAACCCCTTTAAGCTAGTTGCGCCACATTTTGTTGCACCGCAATTTGTGACTTTGCCCCACTCACGCGCGGTCTAAATAAGTGGGCATGGCATGGGCGGGCAAGGGTTCGGGCTGGCAGGTCCATCTCATTTACCATTTTATACACCTGTTTAAGACATAAAAAAAGGTCTAAATGTAAGACAGCTCGGAAGCTGTCTTATATTTAGAACTGGCGCTGGATGCATCGAAGTTATGAAGAGGCCGGCACCTCTACTTCGGCAAAAGCACCGCCAGCTATAGGGCTTTATTAACTGTTCAAATTGACAAAAGGCGGGGCAATACAAGTAGGCAGGGCCTGCAATACCGTAGTGCAGCCCAAAAAATGTCCCAGCAGAACCAAATAACACAGGGCAGCACAAAATACTGCCTCAACAGATCCAAGTAGCACAGTGCAGCACAAAATACTGCCCCAGCAGGGCCAAATACCCCAGTGCTGCACAAAATACTGCCTCACCAGAACCAAATACCCCAATGCCGCACAAAATACTACTGCTGCAGTATCCAACTGTATCACAGTCCTGAGTAATGACGGTGATAGAGTTGAATTCAGGAGGGCACCTGTGGCCACCGGCCAGAAACATAAGTACCTGATGCTCCTAGCATTAGTAGGGCTTAGTCGGTCCACTAGGCATCTGCCCACCAGGAAATTTCCCTGTAGGGTCTATGGCCAGTCCACCCCTGCACCCATGGCAGCCTATTCTATAAAGTGACCTGAAAGTGCACATTAGGCTTCCCTTAGTTGTCCTACTAGTAACAACTCCATGACATGCACATTGACGTATGGAAGTTGTGATTACATAGTGCGGATATATTTGTGGTGGAGTTTGTGTCTCTGAGGAGCGGCGCTACGCACTGCGCTGTAGTGAGGAAGGAGAGGCAAGCAGAGTTATTTTTGCAAATGATCTCTTACCACTGAATCTCACAGAAGCTAAACTGACGGAGCTGGAATGTTTGATGTGAGGCTCAGGCAAAGAATCTGATGAGAGAGATATGGAGGCAACTGGGAATAGACAGAAAGCCTTTAGTGAGCAAAGCAGATGTCTTTCAGGGGACCTTGCTTTAATGTTATGGACATCAGAAGCATTTGAAGGGGGCACATTACTTTCACACAATGAATGTATTATTGCTATTATAAACCCGAAATAAGGAGCTGAGCACAGGAGTGAACGCTTCGTTTTAGTGATAAACCTCTTTTCATGTTTTTGACTCTCGGTCATGTCAATCATTTCTGCTGCCTGGACACCTATATAATAACTAATTACACGAGGGTCAACCTCTCCCACTTCACTCTTTATCCAGTTGTACAAATATCTAAAAGGTGCGGTGATAACATGCTGTAAAATGCAGAAGTTCTAAGCGCTTTAAATATTCATAATTACCGTGCACCCTACTGATTTCGGAATAATATCTTGCCTGATAAGACTAACACGAAACGTTAAATCTCAGAAAAGGACGCAACGCACAAAGAATTGAAGAAAAAAAAAATCAATTGTCGCATTTTCTCGGGGGATGTTCTATATTTTTTTTTTTCTGAAGGTAATCTCATTCTCTCACCAGCTGCAATTTTAGATGACCCAATGGAATGCAGTAGGGGAGAACGACTTTCAATCACACTAGCCAAGGACAGAATAAACCGGACCCCAGAGAGGCAAGGAAAATCCAAACTGGAGGTGGACATCTTCGAGCTTCTGAGAGACAGCGAGTACGAGACGGCAGAAACAAGTAGGAAATGTCTTCTACTGAAAATATGGTGCAAATATGCTACATAGTACATTGTAACTTACTAGAGATGATGATTATATATGGAGGGTAGAGTCCCGCAGCAGAATTTGGAACGGTTCAGTCTTTATCATGTATTTTAGCAGGAGACATGTTCAGAACTTAAAGGCATATTCCGGTTGCGAAAAGTTACAAGCATAATGTAAAAAACAATGTCACATAATGGTAATGCTCATTATGTCAGTGTTCTGTGTAAGGGAGGATTCACATTGGCGTTATGGAATTCCGTTATAGGTTTTGTTAAAACAGAGTTGCAAAGGAATATAACAGAATTTTAGGATGGAATGCAAAATGGAAACTTTTAAAGGGGTTGTCCAGGTTCAGAGCTGAACCTGGACATCCCTCCATTTTCACCCCGGCAGCCCCCCTGACTTTAGCTTCAGAGCAGTTCATGCTCCGATGCTCTCCTTTGCCCTGCGCTAAATCGCGCAGGGCAAAGGCATTTTTCTGAGTTCCGGTGACGTACCGGGGCTCTCTATGGGGCTGACAGGAACCCCGGTGACGTCACCGGCACTGATGGGCGGGATTTGGCTCTGCCCTAGCCAGTAAAACGGCTAGGGCAGAGCTAAAGCCCGCCCCTCAGAGCCGGTGACGTCACCGAACACACTGCTGGGCGGAAGTTACCGCCCGGCAGTGTGTTATTGTAAACACAAGAGCCTGTGCCCTGCGCGATCTAGCGCAGGGCACTGGAGCGCATCGGAGCATGAGATGCTCCGATGCTAGGCTCAGGAGGGCTGCCGGGGTGAAAATAAGGGTATGTCCGGGTTCAGCTCTGAACCCGGACAACCCCTTTAAGAGGTATTCCAATTTGCTCCGTCCTCAAACATGTCTATGGGGACACATAATGGTTCAGTTTAGTTCCGTTATGCATGACGAAAAAATTGTCCTGTTGACAGGACATGCCTCTAAAAGGCTTCCGGTTTTGTATTCCGTCCTAAAACTATAAATCTGTTATAATGGAACCTATAACGGAATTACATAAAGCCAAGGCGAACCCACCCTAAATCTGCAGATTGAAAAAACAATTATTTTTTTCCTCGAAACAGGACTGTGTCTGGTATTGCAGGTCAGTTGCATTCAGGACGTTTTCCGAGAGTTTAAAGGGGTTGTCCACCCCTTTTTCTGTGATGGCCTATCCTCAGGATAGATCATCAATATATGACTGGTGGTGGTCTGACCCCCCCCCCCCCCCCCAATCAGCTGTTGTGAAATAGGCACTGGAACTACACAGCTCCATCTATTGTGCCTTGGACAGAGTTGGTGACTACAGCGCTACTTCAGCGGTGCTCTATTAGCCACTTCTATCCACTGCACAATGGATAGAGCTGTGTAGTTCCATCAATACCGTATCTTCTCCCAGCATCAGAGATACTGCAGAACCGCAGAGTGTCGGACCCCAGCCAATCACATAGGTATGGTCTATCCTGAGGATAGGCCATTGCTTGAAAAGGAGTGGACGACCCCTGTAAGAATTTAAAGGGAACCTGTCATGTGGATATTTAATTATAAATACCTGTCATGTGGATATAACTAATTATATACAATCATTAACTACTAAAAGTGCCTTAGATGTATTCACTTACTGGTGTGACAGATGGTTACCTCATAATATACACACAAAGATGCCGCATACCGCATGCTAATGAGCTGATTTGAGTCCAGCGTGATGTCATTGAGTCCAGCGTATATTTAATTCAGAGCTATAGCCACTCCCCTGCCCACCTGCTGCTGATTCATATGGAAAAAAACTGTCATTCAGCAGCAGGTGGGCGGGGAGAGTCAGGAGCTCATGAATATTCAGGACTCATCATTATGAGCAGGATCTTTTCAATACAAGATGTTGGCAGATTGACTGGGTCAATTAAAGAAAGTGACCCAGCATTTTGCTAAGAGAATCAGTCACTTATTTATGTTGCCCTTAGTTAGGACACCATAAAACTGGTGACAGGTTCCCTTTAACCACACCAGAACCGCCGTACGCAGGATTGCGTCCTGGCGGCGGCCCTGTTGTTTCGAGTGGACGCGCCAGCGCATCCTCTCGCGAGAGGCGAGATTTCCTGTGAACGCGCGCACACAGGCACGCGCGTTCACAGGATCGGAAGGTAAGCGAGTGGATCTACAGCCTGCCAGAGGCGATCGTTCGCTGGCAGGCTGTAGATGCGATTTTTTTAACCCCTAACAGGTATATTAGACGCTGTTTTGATAACAGCGTCTAATATACCTGCTAACTGGTCCTCTGGTGGTCCCTTTTGCTTGGATCGACCAACAGAGGACACAGGCAGCTCTGTAATAAGTAGCACCAAGCACCACACTACACTACACCCCCCCCCCTGGTTACTTATTAACCCCTTATTAACCCCTGATCACCCCATATAGACTCCCTGATCACCCCCCTGTCATTGATCAACCCCCTGTCATTGATCACCCCCCTGTAAGGCTCCATTCAGACGTCCGTATGTGTTTTACGGATCCACGCATCCATGGATCGGATCCGCAAAACACATACGGACGTCTGAATGGAGCCTTACAGGGGGGTGATCAGGGAGTCTATATGGGATGATCACCCCCCTGTAAGGCTCCATTCAGACGTCCGTATGTGTTTTACGGATCCACGCATCCATGGATCGAATCCGCAAAACACATACGGATGTCTGAATGGAGCCTTACAGGGGGGTGATCAATGACAGGGGGGTGATCACCCCATATACACTCCCTGATCACCTCCTGTTATTGATCACCCCCCTGTAAGGCTCCATTCAGACGTCCGTATGTGTTTTGCGGATACGATCCATGGATGCGTGGATCCGTAAAACACATACGGACATCTGAATGGAGCCTTACAGGGGGGTGATCAATGACAGGGGGTGATCAGGGAGACTATATGGGGATCCGCAAAACACGGACAGAGCGGATCCGCAAAACACATACGGACGTCTGAATGGAGCCTTACAGGGGGGTGATCAATGACATGGTAGTGATCAATGACAGGGTGGTGATCACCCCATATAGACTCCTTGATCACCCCCCTGTCATTGATCACCCCCCTGTAAGGCTCCATTCAGCCATTTTTTTGGCACAAGTTAGCGGAAATAGATTTTTTCTTTTTTTTTCTTACAAAGTCTCATATTCCACTAACTTGTGTCAAAAAATAAAATCTCACATGAACTCACCATACCCCTCACGGAATCCAAATGCGTAAAATTTTTTAGACATTTATATTCCAGACTACTTCTCACGCTTTAGGGCCCCTAAAATGCCAGGGCAGTGTAAATACCCCACATGTGACTCCATTTCGGAAATAAGACACCCCAAGGTATTCCGTGAGGGGCATATTGAGTACATGAAAGGTTGAAATTTTTGTCCCAAGTTAGCGGAAAGGGAGACTTTGTGAGAAAAAAATAATAATAATAATTTCCGCTAACTTGTGGCAAATTTTTTTTTTTTCTATGAACTTGCCATGCCCCTCATTGAATACCTTGGGGTGTCTTCTTTCCAAAATGGGGTCACATGTGGGGTATTTATACTGCCCTGGCATTTTAGGGGCCCTAAAGCATGAGAAGAAGTCTGGGATCCAAATGTCTAAAAATGCCCTCCTGAAAGGAATTTGGGCCCTTTTGCGCATCTAGGCTGCAAAAAAGTGTCACACATGTGGTATCGCCGTACTCAGGAGAAGTAGGGCAATGTGTTTTGGGGTGTCATTTTACATATACCCATGCTGAGTGAGATAAATATCTTGGTCAAATGCCAACTTTGTATAAAAAAATGGGAAAAGTTGTCTTTTGCCGAGATATTTCTCTCACCCAGCATGGGTATATGTAAAAAGACACCCCAAAACACATTGCCCTACTTCTTCTGAGTACGGCGATACCAGATGTGTGACACTTTTTTGCAGCCTAGGTGGGCAAATCGGCCCACATTCCAAAGAGCACCTTTAGGATTTCACAGGGCATTTTTTACAGATTTTGATTTCAAACTACTTCTCACGCATTTGGGCCCCTAAAATGGCAGGGCAGTATAACTACCCCACAAGTGACCCCATTTTGGAAAGAAGACACCCCAAGGTATTCCGTGAGGGGCATGGCGAGTTCCTAGAATTTTATTTTTTTTGTCACAAGTTAGCAGAAAATGATGATTTATTTATTTATTTATTTTTTTCTTACAAAATCTCATATTCCACTAACTTGTGACAAAAAATAAAAACTTCCATGAACTCACTATGCCCATCACGAAATACCTTGGGGTGTCTTCTTTCCAAAATAGGGTCACTTGTGGCGTAGTTAGGCTGGTTTCACACGGGCGTGACGGATTTGATCCGGATGCGTTCAGGGTGCGTTCAGTGTGCGATTTTGGCACTAAAACAAGTCAGTTTTGTCTGCGATTGCGTTTAGTTGTTCAGTTTTTTCCGCGCGGGTGCAATGCGTTTTGATGCGTTTTTCACGCGCGTGATAAAAAACTGAATGTTTACAAACAACGTCTCTTAGCAACCATCAGTGAAAAACACATCGCACCCGCACTTGCTTGCGGATGCAATGTGTTTTTCACGCAGCCCCATTCACTTCTATGGGGCCTGTCCTGCGTTACAAACGCAGAATATAGAACATGCTGCGATTTCAAAGCATTGCAGAAGTGATGCGTGAAAAAAAAACGCTCATGTACACAGCCCCATTGAAATGAATGGTGCCGGATTCAGTGTGGGTGCTATGCGTTCACGTCACGCATGGCACCCGCGCGGAAATCACGCTCGTGTGAAAGGGACCTTATACTGCCCTGGCAATTTAGGGGCACAAATGCGTGCAAAGAAGTTTGAAATCAAAATCTGTAAAAAATGGCCATTGAAATCCGAAAGGTGCTCTTTGGAATGTGGGCCCCTTTGCCCACCTAGGCTGCAAAAAAGTGTCACACATCTGGTATCGCCTGTACTCAGGAGAAGTTGGAGAATGTGTTTTGGGGTGTCATTTTACATATACTCTTACTGGGTGAGATAAATATCTCGGCAAAAGACAACTTTTCCCATTTTTTTATACAAAGTTGGCATTTGACCGAGATATTTATCTCAACGGTGAAAGTAGTGTAGTGCAGAATTGCAAAAAGTGGTCTGGTCATTAAGGGTGTTTAAGCTAGGGGAGCTGAAGTGGTTAAGCAAAGAGCAGGAAACACTAGAATACAAAAAAAGCACTATTATTCATCAATTAAATACCATGCGCCGCCAGTGCTGCTGCTCCCGTTGTTCCTCTCTAGTCTTTATTTTCTAGAAGCCCTATATCCATATGACAGCTGCAGCCAGTCACTGGCCTCAGTGGTGACACTAGTGTGGTGAGCAGGACCTGGAGGGGGGTGGTGATGTGGCAGAGTTGTTAAGTTGGAAATGCACCTTTCATGGCGGTCAGATCTGTTCGAATCTCAGTGCATTGCCACATCAAGATAAAATGAAGGCTCTGCACATTACTGCTCCCTGGGATGAGGTGGTGGAAATTTAGAAATGTGCAGCCCCCTGATCTTAATAGCGTGTCCCAGATAGGTTGAGGATGGGAAGTGAACACCGGAGCAGGGGTCCAAGTTGCACTTACAGTCATCAGTAAATCATTGGTCTATGACAGTGGTAACTTCCCTGTTCCAAGACCTAGTTAGGGGTGGCTGCGTGCTATGCTCAGCTTCCTGAGTGCTCCGCTTACTGTATGCTCTGGTTCCAGTATACTCTCAAACATCAGAAGCCATTAGTTTCTGGCTATATGTGGTGGCAATGTTTTTTCTCTAATTTTCCTATTTCCTACATCCAGGAGGGGTCTTAATTAGCCCTCAATCATGGGACTCAAGGGGACGAGAAAGGTCTGCAGAAGCTTCCGCTACCTTCTCGTCCTGACAAGCCCTTAAACGCAGATTGACAGGACAGATCCATTCCACAACAAAACCAACCTAAACAACACAGCATAGTAAACAGACAACATATAAGGCAATTCATGTACAGTTTAAGTGCCATTACTTCCCTAAAGGGGTATTCCCATCACATACAATGGGGGCATATCGCTAGGATATGCCCCCATTGTCTGATACGTGCGGGTCCCACCTCTGGGACCAGCACCTACAATGAGAATGGAGCGGGGAGAGCTGTGGCTGGAGGACCCTGGGGTCCGTCCACCACCAAGCGCTGCTCCCATAGAAGTGAATAAGAGCACACTGCGCAACGTGCGGCCCATGCTCCCATTAATTTCTATGGGGCAGATGGAAATAGCCGAGCCAGCTCTCGACTATTTTCGGCGGCCCTATAGAAATGAATGGAGGGCGGCTGCGCATGCACAGTGCGCCCTCCGTTCATTTCCCCACTCAGGTGCGGGTGCAACCTCTGGGACCCACACCTACAATGAGAACTATCAGACAATGGGGGCATATCCTAGCGATATGCCCCCATTGTCTGAGATGGCAAAACCCCTTCAAAACAGTTAAAGAGGCCTACATATATTGATGTCCATTCCTCAGAACAGGTCATGAATATCAGATCAGTGGGGGTATCACACCTGGCATCCCCAATCCCCAGAAGCCAGAAACTATACAGTATACAGAGCTGGAAAAAGATGGCTCCATACACTGTGTAGTGGCTATTCCGGGGTATTGCTGCTTAACTCCCATTCAAGTGAGTAGTAGCTGAGCTACAGTAGGCTGGCACTGGAAATTGCACAGTGTACAGAGCCTTCTGCTTCCACTCCGTACACTGTACAGCTCCCACCCAGCGCCATGGCTACCCAAAAGAGCTGATCGGTGGGGATGCCAAGTGTTGGACCTCCACTGGTTTGATATGCAGGACCTATCCTGAGGATAGATCATCAATATTTGTGTCTCATGCAACCCCTTTAAGGCAATCACATGGCATCTTGAGTTCCATATAAAAGTGCTGGTTAATTGTGTATGCTACCGACTGGGGACCACACTAGAATGTATGGCACAGAATGGGGTGCAAAATGATGGTAAGCACTGGTAGGAGCCTGGCCTTAATGGAGATAGTATTAGTAATTTACAGGAGAGGTGAATGCGAATGAATGGCAGTCTGAGTATGATAATGTGGGAGATACTCAGTGTATTACTGCTCAGAGGCGAGTAAGGGTTCAGGAAGTAGGAGTGATGTAAGAGTCCAGGTGTGTGTGACACCTATGAAAGCAGAGGAACTGAGCGAAGAACTACACAGAGCCAAGGAACTGGAACTGAACTTCATTAAAGAACTCTTAGAAGGCACAGACTAAGGATTATTCCTTGAGTTAGAGACCGGCGGGAAGGGAGGGAAGCGGGTGGGTTTGGGGGGATAAAAGAGGGATAGAGGGTTTTTTGAGGGATTGTATCTTTTGATTGTTGTGTTTTTCACAACTGTTATGCTTTCTTTTTCTTTTGTTTTCTTTGTTTTTAAAAAAACATGCTTAATAAAAAATTACCTGATCAAAAAAAAAAAAAAGAAAGAAAGTATGGCACAAGTCCGTTGAGGCCATTGACTGGCTGTAGCAGTCACGTGAATGTACAGCACATCATTGCTGCAGGAAAATATACAAATACTGTTTGGGACCACAGGAGCCTATTTTAATTTTTAAACATTTCCTGCTCTTACGTTCTTACGGCATCATTTACTAAGCTGAAATTAGGCGTATTTCAGGCGCAGATGGCGGTGCAATGGTTAGTTGTGCCGCTATCTGAAACTTTGCCCTGATCAAACCAGTTCTAAAACTGGGTGGGGAAAGAGATGGGCCTGTTTCAGGTGTAGAAAAAGGTCTAAATGTATGACAGCAAGGAAGCTGTCTTACATTTAGAACTGACGCTGGATGCGATGCGATGCTGGATGAGGCCTGGGCGGATCCACCACCAGCTTAGGGCTTTATTAAGATGGGTGTCTAAAACGCTGGTCTTAATAAATGTGCCTCTTAATTTCTTGGATAATCCCATTAGGCTCCTAACCAGTGATGGCCAGTTCGCAGTGTTCGCCAGCGAACACATGCGATCTGCCATCTTAACTGACAAGTCCGGCGAGGCACAGGTAAGTCCTTACCCATGCCTGTGCGCGAGCCAGTCTGAAATCAAATGCGGTCTCCGGGAGCAGGCAGTTCCAAGAACAGCCTCCGGGGGCCCTTCTCGGAACGGCCTGCTCCCGGAGATCGCATTTCATTTTAGACCGGCTCGCGGCACAGGTAAGGACTTACCAGTGCCTCGCCGGATTTGTCAGTTAAGATGGCAGTCCGCATGTGTTCGCTGGCGAACACTGCGAACTGGCCATCTCTACTCCTAACTCAATGTAACTATATAACTTGTCTTATGTGTCTCTGCATAGAATATACTATAAACATAGATAAACAGTAGTGCTTTCTGTATTTCTGCATAAATTTGACCTAAAACGACCTCTGATTTTCACACAAGTCCTAAAAGTAGATAAAGATAACCAAAATTCAAAAATAACAAAAAGTCTAAAATAGTAAACTTGTGGGGTCATTTTTCAAACTGTTGCAAAGTAGAATTGGCTTAGTTGCCCATAGCAACCTATCACATTCCACCTTTAATTTTCCAAAGGAGCTGTCAAAAATGAAAGGTGGAATCTGATTGGTTGCTATGGCAACTAAGCCAGTTCTACTTTACACCAGTTTGATGAATGACCCCATTGGTCATGGGATGAAAATGAGGTGTGAGTTGGCAACCTGTTTTATTTAAAGAACTGGGATTTATAAAAGTCTGATCTTCACAAGACATGTTTTGAAAGTGTATGGTGGCACTAACAAAGGATATTTCTGAGGACATCAGAAGAAGAGTTGTTGATGCTCATCAGACTAGTAAAGGTTACAAAACCATCTGTAAAGAGTTTGGATTCCAGCAATCAGACAGATTGTGTACAAATGGAGGAAAATCAAGATTTTGTTTTATTATTATTATTATTATTACCCTCCCAAGGAGTGGCTGACCAACAAAGATCATGCCAAGAGCAAGGCATGTAAAGGTCACAAAGGAAGCCATGGAGAAAGCTACTGCTCTCCAAAAAGAACATTGCTTCCCATCTGCAGTTTGCTAAAGATCACCTGGACAAGCCAGAAGGCTATTGAAGCAATGTTTTGTGGAGGGAGAAGACTAAAATGTAACTTTTTGGTTTAAATGAGACTCATTATGTTTGGACAAAGGAAAACAATGCATTCCAGCATAAAAACCTCATTCCATCTGTGAAGCACAGTGGTGGTAGTATTAGGTTTTGGGCCGGTTTTGCTGCATCTGGGGAAGAACAGCTTGCCATCATTGATGAAACAATGAATTCTGAATTCTACCAGTGAATTCTAAAGAAAAATGTCAGGATATCTGTCTGTGAGCTGAATCTCAAGAGAACGTGGGTCATGCAGCAAGACAACGACTCTAAGCACACAAGTTGATCTACCAAAGAATGGTTAAGAAGAATAAAGTGAAAGTTTTGGAATGGCCAAGTCATAGTTTTGACCGTTCTGAATCCAATAGAAATGTTAGTAAAAGGACTTGAATCAAGCAGTTCATGGGAGCACACCCACCAACGTGCTTTGTATGGAGTAATGGGCTAAAATTCCTCCAAGCCGATGTGCAGAACTAATCAACATTTAATGGAAACATTTAGTTGCAGTTATTGCTGTACAAGTGGATCACATACTGAAAGCAAAGGTTCCCATACTTTTTCCGCTCACAGACATGTAATATTGGATCATTCTCCTCAATAAATAAATGGCCAAGTCTAATATTTTTTACTCATTTGTTTGAATTGGTCATCTCTGTCTACTTTTAGGACTTGTATGAAAATCTGAGGTAGTTTACGGTCAAATTAATGTGCAGAAATGTAGAATTTTGAAGGATTTCAAAACTTTCAAGCACCACCACAACTATATATATATTACAACTTTGTTACATTAATTGTGCATCTAAACCTTAAAAAATAGGACACCTTCCCTGCTGATTCATTTCAGATAATCCACAGAACTTGTGAAATATGCTAATTTATGTATGTGATCAATCTGTCTGTGTTTTGCTGTATTTTTCGCTTGGGTTAAATCATGATCCCTTCCATAAAATGAAGAAGAGAACAAAAAAAAAACCTGGTAATTTGTAAATAACTGAGAATTTTATCTCCTTGTTACAGTGTGCCAAATCCTTCCCAAAGGAGTTTTGGGGGTCCTAGGCCCATCGTTCAGCCCGTCATCCAGCTCCATCATCAGCAACATCTGTGGAGAGAAGGAGGTTAGCCCGCTCTAGTCATCAGTCTGCCGCATGCTATGCTATTCTATCCTGGCGTGACACATTTGTCATTTCTTTTCTTTACTCCATGTTATGTTAGATGTTTTCCTCTGATTTGTTTGACAATTATGTCTGTAAAGTGGAACTAAATACTTAGCAATGACTGCTTACCCCAATACAGCACATGACAGGCTTCCGTTCTCAGACTTGAAAGCAGCAGAAACCATATTAGTGATTTTCTTTTATATGAGTGCCAAGAAATATAAAAGAAATATAACCACAGACTAGATTATAATTTAAGTGAGAAGCAGAAAACTGCTGTGATGTATCTCATGGCTAATTTTATTGCTTATATTTCAAAGTTGTGAGTGAGGCACGGACCTTGATAGAAAGTGGACAACATGAATGTTTACTTAAATCCAAAACTGAATTGACCATTTATTAGGCTAGGTTCACTCTAGTGTTAAAATCTTCCAGCAGGCTGTTTTCGACAGAGGAACGGCCTGGCAGAGATCATCATATCTGGCATAGCTGCATTCTGCCTGTCCATTGACTATAATGGGACCTGGCAGGGCTCTGGTCTGTTTCCCTCATTCGGTCGGACAAGAATCTATGCAAGCTCCGGTTTCTGTTTGGCCAAATCCCGGCACTAGTGCTGGAAACAGGCCAAATCTCTGCCTGGTCCCATTATAGTCATGAGGACGCATTTTAGTACTAGTATTAGTTAGATCATGTTAGAATGACACATCCAGGGCCTCCAGGTGACGTCTCCTCCGATGTAGAGCTTCTCTGTCATCATCTTCTCCATTTGTTCCGTACAACTTCTTTCCGACGCCTCGTCTCTGCAGAGTGTGACGCACAGACATCTTAGCTTCCTCACATTTCTATCATCATCCCCCAACCTGGAATCCCCACAGTGTTATCCTGCTGCTCACTGTGCCCCCCAATATCCCCAAATACTATCCTGAAAAAGAATGAGTGCCCCCATAGTAATACTGCTCGTCATAATTCCCTTTAAATTATGATTGTTATATACCAACATACAGTCCTATGTAAATAACATGACCCCCTCCCCAGCCACCTACAACACACAGTTCCATTTAAATAACATCACTCCCTCCCACAGCTGCCATCAACATACAGTCCCATGTAAATAACATTACTGCCTCCAACATACAGTTCCATGTAAATAACATAATCTTCTCCCACAGCCGCCTTCAACATACAGTCCCATGTAAATAACATCACTTCCTCCCACAGCCGCCTCCAACATACAGTCCCATGTAAATAACATAATCCCCTTCCACAGCTGCCTTCAACATACAGTCCCATGTAAATAACATCACTCCCTCCCCCAGCCCCCTCCAACATACAGTCCCATGTAATTAACATGACACCCTCCCCAGCCACCTCCAACACACAGTTCCATGTAAATAACATCACTGCCTTCAACCCTAACATACAGTCCCAGTTAAATAACCACAGCTCCCAGCATTGCTCTACCTCTGCTTTCATTCACCTCTCCTCATGTAGCAGACCTCACCACAGCTTCTTCCCCCAGCACTTCTCCTCTTCACTGCCGTCCTCTCCTGCACTGGTCACATGATGGTGACATTATCGCAGGTCCTTCTCAACCACTGCCTGTTTTACTGGTCACATGACCTGTGATATCACCACAGGTACTACAGCTCTTCCTGTGCATCATATTCAATTGTATTGCCATCCTGAGGACAGCAATACAGTTGTATCTAGCTGGCACGCAGGACATTCGGGGACTGGGACAAAACATCAGGGGCCCAAGCCCCGAATGTTTTAACCTAGCAATGCTCCTGATAGGAGGGAAGGGGGGTAACAGGGAATCAGGGTTGAGAACTAGGGAATAAAGATGGACACCTCCTAGTGAAAACCCTAACCAAAATCCTGACTGACTGCCAGTATGAACAGACCCCAAAGGTAGGTGAGTTCATACGCAGGAATACATAGAGTCCTATCCAGCCCTATAGGACCGTGGTACTAATTGCAGGGACGAGACTACCTGTCCCTCTTCAAGGAAGGATGAACAGGAGTTTCCTTCAGGCCTAGTACAAACAATAGGCAAATGCAACACACAGAACCCAAACAAAATACAAAAGGGAATGGAAAGACTTAACTTCAAAGGGGCTATGGAAGCACCAGGAACTCTGCCGAGATCCACACACCAGCAATCCACAACTAAACTGAAGCTATAAACCGCACAGCATTGTGGGAAAAACAACTATAAATAAGGAAGGTTAAATGACCACATTAGCAACACCTTGAGGCAAGGGGTGGGGCCATTACCAGAAACAACACAGATGCCTATTGATCCACAGGGAAAACCTGCCAGATCAAACCACGTGTTGCCAGTCTCATAGATCTCCTGCCGCTCACTGTCGCCAGGAGGTCAGTATGTCTCGGTACGTTCGTGACAAATCATTGAACACCCGTGCCATGCCATCAGCAACTGAGAATATGAGTAGCTGTAGTAACTTTCCAGTTTACATGGCTTCTAAGGCTGGGTTCACATCACCGTTTCAGATCCTGTAATTCACGGTAAGCTTCCGTTATGCACATTTTGCATCCGTTTTAGCCATTTCCGTCTGAAATCCGTCCATGTATGCAGGAAAACAGCAGTGAAATGGTGATGTGAACCCAGCCTTAGGCCTCATGCACACGACAGTTGTTTTTCTCGGCCTCCGTTCCGTTTTTTTTGCGGATAGGATGGGGACCCATTCATTTCAATGGGTCAGCAAAAAAATGCTGATAGTTCATCCGTTTGTGTTCCGCGTCCGTTGTCCTTGTTTCCCTTCAGCAAAAAATATATTGCATGTCCTACTTTTTTCACATTTGTGAACAAGGATAGGCATTTATTACAAGGGATCTGTGGAAAAAAACGGATCCTCCAAAAAAAACGGATGCGGACGCAAAAAACAACTGTCGTGTGCATGAGGCCTTATTCGTGAAATGTTCAAAAGTAGCTATAATGATGTCCTCGGCCCCAATGATACAGATCCCCCACCTACCTTGTGTCATTTACCTCTGAATCAGTCATATATTTCAAGCAGCTTTAATCAAGAATTCTTATGTCTGAGGTCTGGCAATCGATTTATGGGGCTATATTTAAGTTTTCTGGTAAAAATGGTATGTCAAAATCATTTTATTGAACACATGCAGAATAAAGGATGAAGAGATAGATTTGTGCAGTTGCCTATTTATAGATTAATAATCTCACGGAGATGACGGCTGCCAAGAAAAGGTTCACTCAGCCCTTGTCAGATCAAACCATCAGAGGATCCTGCTCCGACATACTCTTCTTACATTTACTTGAGGAGAAAGAAATGTACAATTTAGGAATTACTTTTGTAGAAATCTAGTTCTACAAAAAATACATTTCTCCTACTATCGCTGCAATATAATCTGTGCAAGAGCGTGGCGTGCTGCATTTCATAAATGCCTGTTTCTAGAAGAAGGAAAGACAAGAACAAAAGGAGAGCAAGAGGGTCCACATGTGGTGGATACGGCACTGATTTGCTGCTACTACTGCATAGTACTGTATATAGGGGCTGGTGCAGATTTTGTTGCAGGTTTTGCCACAGATTTGTCCCAGATCTTATTATTTGCATAAAATAAATTCAAATTTGCAATTAAAATCCCTACAAATAATCCCTACAAATAATCCCTACAAACAAAGGTCATTTTCCACACAAAATAAAATTTGTGGAAAACACCACAACTCCGGGATTCAGATTTCAAGATTCTAACAAACTCAGGGTACTTTCACACTAGCGGCAGGGGACTCCGGCAGGCTTTTTCGTCGGGGGAACAGCCTATCGGATCTGTCCTGCTGCTAGTTCACGTGTTCCCCCGGACTGCCGCTCCGTCCCCATTGACTATAAAGGGGGTGGGGGCGGAGTTCCGGCGGCAGCACGAGACCGCACGCCGAGAGGCAGCCGGATTAAAAGTACTGCATGCAGTACATTAAGTCCAGCAACCTCTCGGCGTGCGTTGCCGTGCTGCTGCCGGAACTCCGCCCCCACCCCCTTTATAGTCAATGGGGATGGGCCGGCAGTCCGGGGGAACACGTGAACTAGCGGCAGGACTGAACCGACAGGCTGTTCACCCGCTAGAACAGCCTGCCGGAGTCCCCTGCCGCTAGTGTGAAACTAGCCTTAAATTTCTAGTGATTCATTTTGGGTGAAAAACAGAAAGAGAAATACTTCTCAGAGTGAGATGCAAGCCAGTTCTCCTTCCAAAGGACAAGAATACTGCATGTCCCAGTATTAAGCCTAGTTCACACGAACGTATGGCTTTTATAGTTTTTTTGCGGTCCGTTTTTCACGGATCCGTTGTTCCGTTTCTGAGTTCCGTTGTGTTTCCTTTCCGTTTTTCCGTATGCCATGTACAGTATACAGTAATTACATAGAAAAAATTGGGCTGGCATAACATTTTCAATAGATGATTCAGAAAAAACGGAACGGATACGGAAGACATACGGATGTATTTCCGTATGCGTTCCTTTTTTTTGCGGACCCATTAACTTGAATGGAGCCACGGAACGTGATTTGCGGCCAAATATAGGACATGTTCTATCTTTCAACGGAACGGAAAAACAGAAACGGAATGCATAACGAGTATATTCCGTTTTTTTTTGCGGAACCATTGAAATGAATGGTTCCGTATACGGACCATATACGGAACACAAAAAAACGTCCCGTACACTCGCAAAAAAAAAACAACTTTTGTGTGAACTAGGCCTTACTATGCATTATAGCGACTGAAAAAAATACAAGCAAATTTTCTCTTAAACACTCAGTACTCGTGCACTTCCCCGCCCACACCACGTTCACTTGTTTAGATTTGGCGTGAGCGGGGAAAAGTCACAGATTGTGGTGCAAAGGACCTTTGCCCTACAATCTGCGCCAGAAATATGCCTAATATGGTTGCATTTCTGGTTAGTATATGACTCGCACATAAGAACCCCACAAGTTTCTGCACCATATCCGAACAAAAATCCACAATTTCTAATTGCAGATTTTGGCGCCGATTTGATGCGGTTTCGCCGCAGATCTCACCCTTCATTGGAAAAGGGTGAAATCCACAGTTAAAACCACAAACGTAATTGCTGCAGATTTGGAAATCCACACGGCACGGCAACAATCTGCAAAGTGTGCATCAGATTTGTATAATCTCATCCACTTTGCTGGCACCGTAATACGCTAGGTTACTTTTCATAGGAAACACAAAAAAACTGGCCAGAGACACCTGATGTATGTGCATCCACAATTAGCCGCATGTGGCAAGCTGCACCATCTGGCCATACCTTTATTGTTCATGTTCTAAAACCTTACTTAGTTCTTAGTGGTTAGTGACTCCACCGTATACTGGAAAATACTAAGATACAATATAAATTCATTTCCACTCCTTTGGTTGCTCTACGAGAACTTTATAACCTCAAGTCTCTAATGTCTAGAAAGTTTTTCTTCCTTTCCTTCAGCTTCTCACATCTTTTAGTAACTAGCCCATTTCCATGCCTTTAGAGCTAACTCTTTCTTCTTATTTTTCCATCAGGTCCCTCACATAAAAGTATCACCTGAGGAATTTTTAAGGTTTCAGTTTCAGAGATTCACCACTTTGAACCTTCATCCGAGCAACACAGACGTCAGCGCAGCCATTGCGGCTCTGCTTAATTTCTTCAACAGCACCACTGCCTGTCTTATCTGTGCCAAGGCGGAGTGTAAGTACTTGGCGCCATAATCAATTACGCATGGTTCTCGATTTAGTTGTCCTCATGTAACCCTGAAAAAACAGATTTATTTAGGTTAACTTCACAGCTTTACCGGATACTTCCATTCACACCCAGACCCCCATAAACTATAAAGGGACCCAGCAGGGATCCAGCTGCTTTCCGGACACAAACTGTTGCATGCCCTCAAGCCGGAAAGCGGTTGGATGCCCCCAGATCCCATTATAGTCCATGGGATCTGGCAGTGAATGACAGTATCCGGCAATGCCGAATTCTGTGAACTCTGGCAGGCTGTTCTCTGCCGGAATAGCCTGCCGCATCAGGTTACCGGAGTTGCGAACTTAGCTTAAAAACCCTTTGAGGACCAAGGGACGTATTTGTCCCATGTTTTTAATTCTCTCTCCTCGTACAGCTGACCGGCAGGGGTGCCAGGTGTTGGACCCCAGCCGATCTGATATTGATTACCTTTCCATCAATAGTAAAAGCCCGGAGAACCCCTTTATCTCAAATAGAAAGCATTGTAAAATGTACTTAGTAGCCCGTTGAAAATCACATTCTGCTAATCTGCTGACTACCTGACTACGACTTGCATACATGTCATGCCAGGGATTTGGACACCACTGCAATGCTTCTGATGATATGTATTGTGGTATCCTAATGATACATAACTGACCGCGTTATTATGGAAATTCTCATGGACGCTTGCTCAATGTACCCACACTGTGATCATAGTTATCACCACAATGAAATATGAACTACATCAATCATCTCGCTGTGTAATAGACTTTTCATTGATCAGCACAGGTTGAGGCCTGCTACTGGTTACAGTTTGCGTTATGCTACCCCGGCCCCACACACACGACCATATTTCTCATCCATGTGTTAGCCGCATTTTTGGCGGATAATACTCTGGCCCGTTCATTTCAATGGGGCCTTGCGCACATTCATGTTTTTTTGCAAGTCAGTGTGGCCGTAGCAACAAATTATAGCCAGTATTGTGGACAAGAACTGTCCTTTCTATTGATGGGGTCGAGAAAAATGCAGAATGCACATGGAAGGTATCCGTCTTTAGCGGATCTGTTGTCGGTGGACATTCCTTAGTGGAGTCTTAGTATATGAAAGTTCCAGATTCATGTTGATGTGACTGATAATAGATGGTCTTCTCCAAATGGGACCCTTATTTATTAGTCAGAGTTAAAAATATCTACATGGAGGGTCTGTCACTCTTATGGACCTGGGACTAATAGTTTGTGTTCCCTGTGGTTGTGTTTTAGAGATGTGTACTGATCAATGTATAAAGGGATTGTCCCACAAAACACACTTATTCCTTATCCACAGGATAGGCAGTGGTCTGACCACTGGGGCCTCTGCCCATCATGAGGACATGGGCCTTGTGTTCCCCCGTTTGAATAGAGCAGCAGTCGCACATCTGCTGCCAGTGCATTCAAGTCTGTAGAACTTCTCATTGAGAATGAAGGGAGCAGCAGAACACAGGCATGACCTGCCACTCGGTTCAGTCTCATCAACAGTGGGGGACCCAAAAATCCCCTTGCTGATCAGACCCTTTGCCCGCATCTTGTGTATAAGTGTTTTTTGTGGGACAGCCCCTTTTAAAGTTGGACATACAGATTAGATGTACAGTATGTCTTGTGATCCTGGCAATTTCATTGAGACCGGTCGATCATCTAATATATATTGGGGTCTCCTAAAAGAAGATGACATAAGGAGAGAATGATAGGGTTGTTGGATTTCAACTTGCCCAATACTTTTGTTCTTGGGGGGGAAAAAAGCTGCTGTTGAAGATGCTGCCAGTAGCTTATTCCACTCTCCCTACTGGGAAAACATCCATGCTTGACTGAGTCTATGAACGGGGAGCAGTAGAAATAGCTGTCGGCAAAGGAGCATTCAATGTGTATGGTAAGCCTAAGGTCCAAGTAGAGAGAGACCGTGTTATCATCTTGTGAATCTTCTAACAAAAAGGGATTGTCCAAGGCGTACAACCAGTAGTATGGGGGTTGCAACACATTACGAGTAGTTTGGTGGTCTGTCAAACACGAAACACATTTCAGTCCATGATGGCCATTACAGTTCTTCTGACTGGCCATTCGGGTTCAATGACAAAAGGCAAAAGATGAACAATATCTTGAATGTTTGCTTGTGGATAAGCAATTATTGGACAAAAATGTGAAACACATCTGGAGTGTCTGAGGTTGCCTACCCCTGATATAGATGATCATGAAAGCCTGATATTAGACATTTGTTTACAAACTCGCGACTGCTCTGGATGGAAAACATATTGCTTTATGCTATGTCATCTATATACTGTATGTTGATACATGTGCAGTGAGCCCCTGAGGAGCCAGAGCAGAGGATGGGAGTGTTAGTGGCTCTGGTTGCAGTCAATCACAGTGGCTTTCCTTACATCGTTACTCCCTTGGGCCATGCAGTGAAAGAACGGTACACCCTTTCTTCCCTCTGGGCACACCCCGGTTCTGGGGCTCCTGCCTGGTGATTCTTGGGGTGTCTGTGATGTTAGGTGGTTGTATGAGTGCAAGGCAGGACATGTAGAGTGCAATGGCCAGTGTATGGTGTAGGAGCCAGAAAACCAGCCATGAGGTAGAAGAATAAACATCTCTCTTTACTTAGTTGCAAAATGGGTGTGTACACAGTACAGATCCTTTCCCCAGATAGTGAAGTATGGAGGCTGGCAAAGCTGGTGGTTATCACACTCTTTGTACACTGCTAAAGTCTTTCTCAGTAGAATCTATAACTGGCAACAGTACCTTGGCAATAATGGTTGTAGTGTCCACTAGGCGATACAGGGTTTTTGAAGGCATGTTTGGCCAGAACGTGTCCAGGTATGAAGGATGTTTTAATAGTGTCCCTCACTTCAGCAAAGCCTGAATGGCTGTAGTAGCGGTTTACCTCGCTGACTCTTATGCTTGGAGATGCAGACTCTAAGATCTCCTTTTCTCTCTCTCTTTCTGTTGATCTTGCAGAGATCGGTGAGTCTCTGTCAGGGGCGTAACTAGAAGTGACTGGGCCCCACAGCAAATATTTGTAAGGGCCCCCCTCAGCGCGCTTCGCACCTCCCTCCTCCTGTGTAAACCCCACTCCTTTGGCACAGTGTAGCGGTATACTGTATATTGTGTGGCACAGTGTAGAGGTATACTATATATTGTGTGGCACAGTGTAGCGGTATACTGTATATTGTGTGGCACAGTGTAGCGGTATACTGTATATTGTGTGGCACAGTATAGAGGTATACTGTATATTGTGTGGCACAGTGTAGCGGTATACTGTATATTGTGTGGCACAGTATAGAGGTATACTGTATATTGTGTGGCACAGTGTAGCGGTATACTGTATATTGTGTGGCACAGTGTAGAGGTATATTGTGAGGCACAGTGTAGCGGTATACTGTATATTGTGTGGCACAGTGTTGAGGTATATTGTGAGGCACAGTGTAGCGGTATACTGTATATTGTGTGGCACAGTGTAGCGGTATATTGTGAGGCACAGTGTAGAGGTATACTGTATATTGTGTGGCACAGTGTAGCGGTATACTGTATATTGTGGGGCACAGTGTAGCGGTATACTGTACATTGTGAGGCACAGTATAGAGGTATACTGTATATTGTGTGGCACAGTGTAGCGGTATACTGTATATTGTGTGGCACAGTGTAGGCTATATGTGTATAACATAAACATACTCCACATGAACACTTACAGTTACTTGGCTCGGCCCTTGGGGATCTCGGACGCCACTTCCACACTTGGCCGGGGGCTCGGCGGAGCTGATGTTGTGTTTTATCCTAATGAGAAAGATTTTATAATAAGGATTTGGAGAAGGGGCAGAGGGATAGCAGAGCAGGGAGAGGCTGGTGCCGCTACTAGGGGGTCATACCATGGGGCAGTAATAAAACCCACCATAATGCCCCCCCCCCCAGTAGTAATAATTCTCCTTATAATGTGACAGTGCAAAAAATACCCCCTTGTAATGCCCCCAGTTGAGCTAATGTCCCCATAGTGCCCCAAAAAATGTGCCAGTATAAAATACCCCTATATAGTGCCCCCAGTAACTTCCCCCATAGTGCTCCTCTCCCCCCTTCCTGCTAGTGCCCCCCCAAAATGTACCAGTATAAAATGCCCCATATATAGTGCCCCAGTAGATGCCGCTCAGTGTCCGGCCTCTGATAGGCTGCCGGCCTAGTGTCCCCCATAATGCCCCCCAATAATGTGCCAGTAAGTGCCCCTATCATGTGCCAGTATCAAGTGCCTCTCCCCCCCACATGTCCCAGTATCATAGTGCCATCTCCCCCCATGTGCCAGTATCAAGTGCCTCTCTCCTTCCCACCCCCCATGTGCCAGTATCAAGTGCCTCTCTCCTCCCCATGTCCCAGTATCATAGTGCCATCTCCCCCCCCCCCACTAAAAAGTGCCAATATCAAGTGCCTCTCTCCCTCCCCCCTCCCTATGTGCCAGTATCAGGTGCCCCCCCCCCCCATGTGCCAGTATCAAGTGCCAACCCCCCCCTCTCCCCTCCAGGTGCCAGTATCAGGTGCCTCCCCCCCCCCCCCTATGTCCCAGTATCATAGTGCCATCCTTCCCCCCCCCCCCACCACCACCACAAAAAAAGTGCCAGTATCAAGTGCCTCTCTCCCTCCCCCCCCCCCCCAATGCCAGTATCAGGTGCCTCTCTCCCTCCCCCCCCATGCCAGTATCAGGTGCCAACCCCACTCCCATGTGCCAGTATCAGGTGCCAACCCCCCCCCCCCCAGGTGCCAGTATCAGGTGCCAACCCCCCTCCCCCCATGTGCCAGTATCAGGTGCCTTCCGCTCCCCCATGGCAGTAACAGTATTAAAAAAAAAATAATAAACACTTCTACTTACCTCCATGTCAGCGATGCGATGCAGCCTCTTCCTGTGTCCCGCCCTGTATGCCCTTATATGGAGTCAGTGCTTGTATTTCAGAAAAGAGTCTGCTGGGATTCGAACCCAGGACCTTCTGCTTCAGAGGCAGAGCAGCTATCCACTAGACCATAAGAGCTGCCTTGAGGCTGAGTGAAAAAATATGAGACTTCTACTGTTATAGCTGGCTATTGGCTAAGTGTACATCTATACACATGGCAGCTGTTCATATATAGAGATGTAGCAGAGCTGAATGTGCAGGGACAGCTGTCATATACAGATATAGCAGTGCTAGGTGTGTTTGGGCAGCTGTCATGTGTATAGATGTATTTTATTTATTTTTTTACAGTCAGTTGTAATGCAGCCTTTATGGCTGTGAGGGTAAATGCTTTGCCACTGATTCACTTATAGATTGGAGGTTGTGGGTTCGAATCCCAGACCAGGAGACTTTTAGCAGACAGTAAAATTAGATCACTCTAGCGGCTGTGAAGGGGCCCTGAACACGATATTTATCTAACTTGAAAATAAACTGTCACACACGCTGCTTGGGGCGCCGGGCCCCCTTGGCAGCCCGGGCCCCGAAGCAGCTGCTTCCCCTGCTTCCCCGGTAGTTACGCCACTGGTCTCTGTAGTTTGAGCCCTATGAAAGAGGAGCATAGGGCACTGCTTCATTCCTCCAACCACTCCAGCCTACTCTCTCCTTAGGTTAGGGGTGGTGCCAGCCCACATCTAAACACCTACAAGGGCTGAGCCAGGATTGTTAACTCTGGCTGTGTCATACATAGCGTGGTATACTGGGTATACATGACATAACAATACAATACAATACATTAAATAGCAAACCATTTGAAGGTACCCCCTTGATTGGGGTACTGCACATGCTTTAACACAGGGGTGCACAACCTTTTCTGGTTGGGGGCCACATTTTCAGACTGAATTAATCCCTATGGCCGAAAATAAAAGTTAAAGGGGTATTACCAACTGAAATACTGTATTTATGGCATATTGTACATACAGTATATACTCTAAATGTCTGGTTACACCTCCAGGATTCCCGTCTAATGGGAGAATGCATGACAAATGCATGAGAACAGCTACAAGACATAGACATACACGTCTGTCACCAGATGGTTGGGGGCCAAACAGAATTATATCAAGGGACGCATGTGGCCCCCGGGCTGCAGATTGTCCACCCCTGCTTTAACATAAATTTCATTTACTAATGTACATATAACATCAGAAATCTCTATACTGTTGGAATCCATGTAAAGGAAATTGTGTACAATATCTGTTTGAACGGCAATATAAGGTATAAAGAACATTCAGCAGCTTTGAGTTGATGTTGGCGCTGTCAGTGTTATGCATCTGTAACAAAAAGTTAAATTGATCGGAAGAACAATTTATTCCCGCTGATTAACCCAAGTCAGTGCCTGGTATTCTCTTATTGAAAAGTCTCCTTCTGCTTGTAGATGTGTGACGGAGCAGTGAAATCAGCCGGTAGAACACAACACACAATGAAGAATAATAACCACACGCTGAACAGTGAAGTCCGGCTACCCGTCCAAATGAAGAATATGGTGCTGAGAGCATGAACTCATTTTCACACAACTCTACAATATTGGCATATTGAGGGACATTTAGGCCTCTTGCAGATGAGCGTTCCTCCCGCAGCGAGTCCGCATCGCAGCTCCCGGCCTGACCTCCCAGCGCTGCCGGGGTCACATAGCATTATATTGATTTACAATGCTATGTAACCCTTACAGTTCTGAAATGTATTGGATAACACTGGCATAATGCTATGTGAATCCCCCGTCAGTGCTGGGAGGTCAGGCCGGGAGCTGCGATGCGGACTCGCTGCGGGAGGAACGCTTGTCTGCAAGGGCCCTAACCCTGCTTTCACACCTGAGCGTTTCTCAAACGCGCGTTTTACGCGCGTTTTTGTCACGCGTTTTTATGCGCGTTTTTTGCAATAGTAAATGCGCGTTTGACGCGCGTTTGTGTGATTGACTGCAGTGTCCTATGGCCACAAACGCGCGTCAAAACGCCCCAAAGAAGCTCAAGAACTTGATTATGCGTCGGGCGTTTTACAGCGCGATCGTACGCGCTGTAAAACGTCCAGGTGAGAACCATTCCCATAGGGAAGCATTGGTTTTCATGTGTTGAGCGTTTTACAGCGCGTTTGAACGTGCTGTAAAACGCTCAGGTGTGAACTTAGGGTAAGTGTTTATGCCACTATTGTGCAATAATTTGCAACTTTTCACTTTTTCAAAGTGGTGAGAAAAGTGGGCAGGGCTTAGCTGGAGGGGTGTGGTCTCCTGCGGCCCTCCGGATTTACTATCATTTATGCCAGAAAGCTGCATAAGGAGATTTTTCTCCTTATACATTTTGTCTGGTATAAATACCTTGAGAAATATGAATGAGCAGAATGAGCTCCATATTTATCAACTTTTTCCGATACGGAAATCAGATAGTGGGTGCTGTGGGGTAACTTTTTTGACCTATTTTTTTTTTCTTTTTGTTTATAAAAAATTTATTCTACTGTATTCTAATTTTAAAAAATCATAAATTCGCACAGAACTCCAGAGCTTTGCGTTCTGCATTGCCTGGGAATGTTTGACACATACATACTAGAAAACTGGGTGGGGCAGAAGTTTCACTATGGGGCCCTATAAGATCTGTGTAAGCCGCTGATTAGTACTATAGAGACCCTTTCCCTGTATGAGTAGTGCCTGGTACTGGTATTAAAATAGATGCTGTGAACTATAGAAAGTAAAAGTTAAAACATGACATATCCTTTATTACTTTTATAAACTACATCAGCGGTATTTTGCTTTGCTTTTCACTGGTTACCATTTGGTAAAACTATGGGGGTCATTTACTAACAGAAATTCGCCTATCTTTTGCTTATTTCTGGGTCAGATTACTGTGAAAAGGTTGTGTCGCAATCTGCAACTTTTCCCCGCTCATGTCAGGTCAAAAAAAGGGGTTGTGGTGGGGAGGGGGACAGGCCGGTGGGCCCGTCTCATTTAGCATTTTCTGCCTGTTTTAGGCATAGAAAATGGTCTAAATTTAAGCCAGCAAGGAAGCTGCCATAGATTTAAACCGGCAGTGGATGCGCCGAAGTTATGTAGAGGCCGGCACCTCGGCGGATCCACCGCCAGTGCGTAGGGTTATTAAGACCAACGTCTAAAACGTCAGTCTTAATAAATGACCCCCTATGTGTTTACTTTTGGATTTTAGACACAAATAATATCAATAGTCATGTCAGTAAGGGTCAGTTCAGATTTTTATATCATACCTAATGAAATGTTTGAAAAAAGGAATTTAATGGGGATTTACTAAAGTGAGGTTCACATATGAATCCAATAGACCAGGCATGCTCAACCTGCGGCCCTCCAGCTGTTGCAAAACTACAACTCCCAGCATGCCTGAACAGCCTACAGCTATCAGCCTACAGCGGGGCATTGTGGGAATTGTAGTTTTACAACAGCTGGAGGGCCGCAGGTTGAGCATGCCTGCAATAGACAAAACACACATGAACATAAATTGCAAATATTGTATTGATAAGTCACATAAAAGGCGACAAAAATTCAGACAATAATAAATATAATAAGTATGATGCAGTAATGTGGTGGCACTACAGAACAGCGCCCCACCACACAAGGATCGCTATATACCCAGGGCTCCTGTCTCTGATTAGCCCGATTATTATCAGGATTAATTATCTCATCACAGGCACAAAAGGAGACATGAGCTTTAGTCAAAGTGCAAGTGTTGGCATGCTTGCAGGAAATACCAATTGGTAGACGCAGTGTGTGAGTCCCACATCCCAACAACGGATGTCATAATGTGCCACCTGCATCAACCATGTATCAAATTACCGCAAGCATAAAACCAACACATGTAAAAACCACACATAAGAATATATTGGGGAACCGACCTTGGCTCCTTGGTGAGCGGACCCCTGACGCGCGTTTCGCCAAGCTTTTTCGAAGGGGCGTGTCTATCCTGTCAAATACTCCGCCTTAAATCTAGCCACAGTTGAGAGAATAAACCAATCGGCTGCCTCGCTGCATTCAAACAACTCCACCCATACTCAAACCCGGATGTAAGATCATGCCCTCACTTCCGCCCATATCCTACCCTCCGTTATGCCAGTACTACGCCTATTGGATTCATTGAGTTTGTGCTCACATATGATTTCTCATTTCTATTGAGGATTTATTCGGTTGTAATAGTGAGGTTCACATATGCAACAGAGGCCTCTGTTAGCTCTGCTACTTGCAGATTTCATTATATTTGATGGAAAAAAGCACTTTGCGCTATGCTACATTACCGTAATGTATAGTATATATAGTATATACCAGTGATAGCGAACCTTTTACAGACTGAGTGCCCAAACTGTAACCCAAAACCCAACATGGCAATTTAAACTGAATACTACAGTCCAATTTAGTATATCTTTATCTTTTAGCTATAATAGCCTGCCTACATTCAGAGGCACGGTCCGCAAGGGGTCCCTTTAAGAAGAGTTAAGTGTTTCGTGACACCAGTTGCAATGAAGCAACAACGGAACAGAGTCCATTTAAGACATGGTGTTGGTACCCGGGTGTAGGAATGCCAGAGTGGTGTAGGGTGGCCTACAATGTCCCTTAATGTTTTGTGCACGTGTCACGGTGCTCCTAACTGGATACGCTCGAACCCCAGACGTTGGCTCTGAAGCAGACAAGGGGGATAGTTTAATGGTGGGATGAATAATAAATTGAGTTCAGACCTTGTGATGAAGTTCAATAACTTTACTTTCAATAAACATTTTTCCAAACGATTTACAGTCTTCATTCCTAGCAGGCTTTAGCATGAACAAAGTCCAGGCAAACTCAGGCAAACTCCTCCTTGCTACATCTGTTACTCTCTGACCCTGCCGTGCTGACAGGCTGGCTATAGAACTCAGCTTCCTCTCTATGCTCACTTTGTAGTCTGGTCTGTCTCTAGATTTGTCCAGGGAAAACTCCTCCTGGCTTCTGAGGCTTTAAGCTGTGATCTCCACATCCAGCAGAGCTGAAGGTGCTCTAACAGGCCTAGACAGGACTCGTCCAACAGGAACGTGCACCTGCTGCACACCTAACCCCTAGGAGGGGGGTAAGCTGAACTGAACCAAACCAGAACTGCACCCTCCTGGCTGCAAGTGGGACACGCCCACCACACCACAGAGGGGGGATGTTAGAATGGAATGGAAAGCCCAATTCTATGTACCTGTAGCTCTGCCATGTATGCTGCCACCTGCTGGTGAACCAGGCACATTACATGAACAGTTACATAACATTATTTTAAGTGCACAGTGTATAGGACCTGGACTAAAATACATAAGATGACATTATATTAGCCCATGGAAGACAGTAGCGGGGTGCGGAGTGGTAATGGCACTCTCGGTCATTACAGGTGCTTACAGAGAGGGCTCTGAGTGCTGCCTCTGGCACCCATGCCATAGGTTCGCCACCACTGGTATATACATTCAATATAGTAATATATTGTATATCAGCATCTCTTAAAGTCTAAAACTAATCTCTAAGGCCTCTGTTATTCCGATTATCAGGCATAAACGTTTCTACGAATACTTGTTCCCAAGGTTTGGCCAGTGTAAAAGTGCTGCCAATCACCCAACAAACAAGCAAATGATCATCTGTCGAGGATCCCTTTTTTCCAGCATCACATCGTGCTCTGTAAACAGGAATGTGCTGGCGACAAACAGTGAAACTCTATGGGGTTTAATGATCGTAGTAATGATCGTTCATTTCCCATACTGTAGCAATCATTGGTGCATGGAAATGCAATTAACGAGCCAGCGAGTCCACTCCATACACCCCTCCTGCGCGGTAGGGCAGTCGGAAGGGGTTAAAGATAACAACCAATTTGAACATGCAGTGTAAAGCATGGTAGATGCACAGATTAGCACCCTGCACCTGTACTCCAAACGAGTAATGCAACTAAATTGTAGTCTGCTGTTCCCACATACAGAAGAGCTAAAAACGGCTTAACAAATGGCCGTAAAAACTAAAGTCATTTTTACTACTAAGTATTGGAAAATATGATAAGGCCATGGCTGGACATTTAATTGAATGGAGTTTGTACAGTAAGTGCCCATGTAACGCGAGGCACAGAGATGGGAAAAAATAAGGTCCGCTAATAAATCTTTTGGTAGCGAAATTAAAAATTCCTTATGTCTACCACTCCATCTCCTGCCAATACATCACAACCTATTTTTCATTTGGACAGGGCACCTTGAGGACTTCTACTGTTTAAAGAAAATTAATGGATTTCCGATGTCATTCGATTACATTTGCCTCATGGTAGGTTCATACATATTTTCAATGTAAGCGGCAGGCATGGCATCTGAGCACATAAAAATTAGGCCTCATTTATCGACATCGGCCTTGTTGCTCATAGCAACCAATCAGAGCGCAGCTTTCATTTGTCCACAGCAGCTTCACAAATTAAAGCTGAGCTCTGATTGGTGGCTATGAGCAACATGAAAGCAGTGCCACTGTAACCTTAAATCTAGGCAGGCAATGTTGTCTCCCGTGTTCAGAGTATACCCCAGTATAAATGAAGCATCCTTTTTGGCAAATATACATAGAAAAAGATAGTTAGATAGATAGATAGACAGACAGAAAGAAGGAGAACACACAGAAATTGAAAATTTTTGCTTATCCTGCTATGAATTATTATAATTTTTTTTAATATTAATAAAACAACTATGCCAATTTCCATTCCAGTTGAAGTCATATTATATACAGGTGTATATGAATCACTTAAAAAAAAATAGAAAGGGAAGAAAAGAGACATAGGTGGTCATTTATCAAACTGGTGTAAAGTAGAACTGGCTTAGTTGCCCATAGCAACCAATAAGAATCCTCCTTTTATTTTCCAAAGGAGCTGTCTAAAATGAAAAGTGGAATCTGATTGGTTGCTATGGGCAACTAAGCCAGTTCTACTTTACACCAGTTTGATAAATGACCCCCATAATATTTGACTAAACACGCATGAATCCATGTCATTATAGGAGCAATTCCCTGTAAACTGAAGATATTACAAAAATCCCCAGTAACGTTAGGTCATTGTGATTCTTAAAGGGGTTTTCTGGGTTTACAATATGGAGAGCCTATCCTCGAATAAGTCATCAATATCTAATCGGTGGGGGGCCCCTGCAGGGGTCGCAGTGCTTGGATGAGCCCTGAGGCCTCCTGCCAGCATACCGAGCACAGCGCCAATTATTGTATGGTGGCTGTACTTGGTATTGCCACTCAATTCACTTGAATGGCCCTGAGCTGCAGGCAGGCCATGTGACCTGTGAACGTGATGTCACTGGCCTAAGAAGAGGCTGCAACGCTCAATGGAGTGCCGTGGCCTTTTCAAATGGCTGATCATGAGGATGCCGTAAGTCAGACCCCCAACGATCAGATATTGATGATCTATCCAGAATATAGGTCATCTATATTTTATTCCTTGACAACCCATTTAAATAGCAAATCTGCATTTTTGGGTATTTTTACAGGAGCAGGAAACGCATATGATAACTTATAATAACCATTTAGGACCGTGACGGGGACAACTGAAGGCCCTCTGGGCCCAACGGGGCATATTGCCTGTCAGTACTGAAGAGGTGCTAATGGCCTTGTTGCCCTTAGCCTACATGCTATTCCCAATTTACTGACTGGGCATTGTTTTTTGGGCGCTGTATGACCTGTAGACCTGAGTAGCCTTGACATATAGCTCGATCTGAGCTTCTGTCTGAGTTTAGGGGTTGGAGTGACTGAATGATACCCCCCAGAAATACCATGTATACAGAGATAGCTGTTGAGTACTGAGTAGAACCACCCACTGGACTCCTAAACCCAGAGTTCTTTTTTTTACATGATAAATTCCCTTTAAAGGGTTTCTGTCATCAGAAATAACGTTATGTAGCTGACTGACATTAGCAATGTGCTGTCATTAGTACATAACAGTACGCTTTGTAACTCCCTGCCTGCCGCCGTTCTCTTAAAATAAAGACTTTTAAAATATGCTAATGAGCCTCCAGGTGCTATCTATTAGGGCGTTGCTTCAGCACGTAGAGGCTCCGTCAACTCACCTTTTGGCACGCCCATGTTCACTTGATTGATGTCTGAGTTTCCTCATCATCACGTAAATCCCGCGCCTGCGCTGCCCGTTAACTATGTGGCGCAGGCTCAGTGAGTGGAGCCGGCAGCAGAAGTGCATAAAGTTTATAAATGTGTTTATAAATACATTAATAATCAGTAAAATAAGGCTACTTTTACACTGGCGTTTTTGCTGGATCCGGCAAGGTTCAGCAAAAACGCTTCTGTTACTGATAATACAACGATCTGCATCCGTTATGAACGGATCCGGTTGTATTATCTTTAACATTGCCAAGACGGATCCGTCATGAACTCCACTGAAAGTCAATGGGGGACGGATCAGTTTTCTATTGTGGCAGATTGTGGCAGAGAAACCGGATCAGTCCCCATTGACTTGCAATGTGGGTCATGACGGATCCGTCTTGCTCCTCATTTCAGGACGGAAAGCAAACCGCAGCATGCTGCTCTCCGGTATGAGAACAGAACAGAATGCATTTGGGAGCACTCCGTTCTGTCCAGTTACGTTTTGTCCCCATTGACAATGAATAGGGACAAAACAGAAGCGTTTTTTTTCCGGTATTGAGACCTTATGACGGATCTCAATACCGGAAAACAGTAACGCTAGTGTGAAAGTAGCCTTACTTAGACAAATATACAGGTGAAACTCGAAAAATTTTAATATTGTGCAAAAGTCTATTTATTTCAGTAATGCAACTTAAAAGGAATTGCATTAATGCAGCTTAAAATTAGAATTTTATGAAAAGGTTCAATATTCTAGGCTCAAAGGGTACCCAAAAATTGTGACTTTGGGGTTTTCATAAGCTGTAAGCCATAATCATCCAAATTATAGCAAATAAAGGCTTGAAATATCTCGCTTTGCATGTAATGAGTCTCATATGTTAGTTTCACCTTTTAAGTTGCATTACTGAAATAAATTTGCACAATATTCAGATTTTTCGAGTTTCACCTGTATAGCTAAGAGTTTGCTGGAAACCTGCAATTTGACCTACAAGTCAGGGTGCTGGTTACTGATAAATAACAGACAGGAAATAAAGACAGGGTTAGGCTACTTTCACACTAGCGTTCGTCGGTTCGCTCGTGAGCTCCGTTTGAAGGGGCTCACGAGCGGACCCGAACGCAGCCGTCCAGCCCTGATGCAGTCTGAATGGAGCGGATCCGGGTGTCCGCCTGGCCGTGCGGAGGCGTGCGGATCCGTCCAGACTTACAATGTAAGTCAATGGGGACGGATCCGTTTGAAGATGCCACAATATGGCTCAATCTTCAGGCGGATCCGTCCCCCATTGACTTTACATTGAAAGTCTGGACGGATCCGTACGAGGCTATTTTCACACTTAGCTGTTATATGCTAAAAATAATGCAGACGGATCCGTTCTGAACGGAGCCTCCGTCTGCATTATTATGATCGGATCCGTTCAGAACGGATCCGATCGAACGCTAGTGTGAAAGTAGCCTTATTCTTTGATAAATATATGGTGCGTCCATCATGCGCTCATTTACTCCTCGGCAGTAGCTCACTGCGTTGGGGAGGACTATTTATCTAATCAGCATTTAGACAGTAATTGACAGGCTTTAAATGCAATGTGTGGGCTGGAGCTTCATACACTGGGAACACGAAGAGTGGGATCACAGAAGGTTAAATCAGGTTGGGAGAGTTCATTCCCAGCTTCTTTTTTATCAGGGCACTTCACTGAACATGGGGGGGGGGGGGGGGGGGGTGTTATTATATATTAAGGCATACAATTAAGGCCACCTGCCACCGAACGTGTGCACCCCGTGGTCGTGCTGCAGCCTGCAAAATGCGGGCCGCAATGCACGAACACAGTCCGTGGGGCAGCCACAGCGGATCGTGGACCCATTCACTTTAATGGGTCCGCGATCCGGCCGTTCCGCAAAAAGATAGGACGTGTTCTATCTTTTTGCGGAATGGAAGTACGGGACGAAACCCTGCTGAAGTACTCCGTAGTGCTTTCGTAGGGTTCCGTTCCGCGCCATTCTGCCTCTCTGGATTTGTGGACCCATTAAAGTGAATGGATCCGTATCCGTGATGCGGAATGCCCACGGAATGGCACCGTGTATATATTGCGGATCCGCATATGCGGTCCGCAATACGGCAACGGGAAGCACAAGCAGATCGGCGGGGGTCCTGGGTGTCGGACTCCCGCAAATCAGATGCTGATGATCTATCCAGTCCGCAATACGGCAACGGGAAGCACACGTTCGTGTGCAGGGGGCCTAAGATAAAGCCATGTGCCTCGGGCCTGCACGGTGGCACATGGAGAACCTAAGGCTCCACATTATGGAGCCGTATGTAAGATGAGATGTGAGATGACGCAAAATAATTACAGACAGACTTCAAAGTGTAGCACACATGAAAAACGTACTTTAAGGGCTCATGCACACAACCGCACCATGTTCGTTCTGAAATTTGCGGAATGGAATGGGTCGCCCATCATAGAAATGACATGTTCTATTTTTGGGGGGACAGCACACAGAGTGTTGTCCTCACATTTTGCGGCCACCGTTGAAGTGATTGGGTCCGCATCCAAGCCGCAACATACACGCTCTTCAGGAACAAGCATGACATTTTAAGTAATATATTTAAGCCCACAAGCTTGTAGTTACAATATGAGGGCCACTTAGCCTAAAGGGGTTCTGCAGTTTGTTTATCCTCTGGATAGATCATCAGCATCTGATCGGCAGGGGTCCGACACCCGGGACCCCCGCCAATCAGCTGTTTGAGAAGGCAGCGCCGCGGCCTTCTCACTGTTTACCGCTGGCCCAGTGACGTCACGACTAGTATCAACTAGCGTGGGCGGGGCTAAGCACCGTTCACTTGAATGCAGCTTAGCCGCGCCCAGGCCAGTTGATACTAGTTGTGACGTCACTGGGCCAGCTGATCGGCGGGGGTCCCGTGTGTCGGACTCTCGCTGGTCAGATGCTGATGATCTATCCAGAGGATAGATCATGTTTAAACAAACTGCAGAACCCCCTTTAAAGAGGTTGTCTCACTTCAGCAAATGGCTTTTATCATGTAGACAAAGTTTATGGATTCATTTTTTCCATCACGTTATACACTGCTAATTTCCATGGTCACGACTAGAGATAAGCGAATTTCGTATTTTGAAAATTCGTTCACATTCGTTTGGTGGTAAAAGGTGAATTGCGTTATGGATTCCGTTACTACGGACCAAAACGCAATTCTAGGACGGAATCCCTTTAGAGGCATTCCGTTATTCATTCCGTCATAATAGAAGTCTATGGGCTCCAAAACGGATCCGCCCCGTTTCCGATATGCAGGGGACGGGTGGTTTACATGTAGACATCCTGTGTGGCACCATATGTCCCTCTGTATAGTTCCGTGTTCTCCCACAGAACTCGAGGAGTGCTGGTAGACACTGTTCTTTTTAACTAGTGTTTACTAATGTAACTTAGGTTCTTAATTCACGTTATGGACCTAATTATTAGGTTTTAATTACATGTCAATAAAGGAATTAGGTGGAGACTGATCTGCGAGCCGGGCAGTAGCCCCTCTAGCTTTATGTAATGCATGAATCAATTCCTCCTGTAGCTAACTACTCCGTACAGTGTAATCATACTTCTCATTCATATTGAAGCTGCTCCCCACGGTACAAGCCATTTTAAATTACCATAGAACCGTAAGGCGAAATAACTTCGGTTCACTGTAACCGCAGGAGGCCTAAGCCATTATTACAGCCATCTCAATGTGGCCTGAGATCCATGTTTATATTCTCTGTAACAATATATATTCAAGGACAAGCTTTCTCCGAAGATGCGCTGCAGGTCAAAGCAGTGCAAGGATTAGCGAGAATTAAGTAAAAACCTGCACTAATCAAGATAACAATCAGTAAGAGAATATTTGTCTGGATCCGCATAATTAGACTTGTTTCACGGAGCAGTATCAGGAGGCATCTTCGCATCTGTTTTCTACCCACAGCATCCAGACCCCTTGTGGGTGTACTATACTGAATTTGGATTACCGTGGGGTACCATGGTGATATAAATACTGTTCAGTGGAACCGTGGGGGTCAGGGTTGTAGGAAGATAAAAAGCAGCTTAAAAAGAAGCATCCTGCTAATTAATTTGTGTCTGTAGGCAAAAGTGTGAGGCTCTTGGAAGATTTGTCTTAGAGTATCATCCTCTGTGATGAAACCCGTTATACACCATGATCAATGTTGACCATAGTGTTTTTTCATTTTCAGGGCTCATGCACACGACCGTATGTATTTTGCAATCCGTCAAAAAATACGGATGACGTCCGTGTGACATCCGTATTGCATCCGTTTTCATTTTCTTGCGGATCCATTATAACAATGCCTATCCTTGTCCACAAAACGAACAAGAATAGGACATGTTCTATCTTTTTTGCGGAACGGCCATGCGGACATACGGACACGGTATGCACATAGAGTCATTTCCATTTTGAAGTGAATGGTTCCGCATACGGGCCGCAAAAAAAAAAAAAAATTCTTGTGTATGAGCCCTTAAACAAGCATCGGGGATACTCCGTGTTAGGTCAGTGGTCCGTGCTCGCTGCTGCCTCCATTGCTACAGTCTCACACATGCTCACCTGTGGCCCCTTAAAGGGACAGTACATACACCTTCCCTAGTGAATGGCTGATTTTTCCTGGGTATATAAGGCGGGCTCCCCCCTGGGAAGGGTTCCCATAGATTAGGTTTTTCTAGTGTCTAGAATCCCACCATGACATCTCACAGCCTGATAAAAGCGTCATGGAGGGTGAGGACTCCGATGACGATTGTGCTGAGGAGGAGGTAACCTCAGTGGAGAAGGGTGGTGGCGGCAGAGGCAGTAATAAAGAGCAGAGGCGACGTACCAAAGAACAGCCAGGGCCACGTCTGCTTCGGGATCTGGTGATGCCACTCATGCTGTGGGTGAGTTAGGCACATCTGTACGAGCAGCGGGAATCTGTGCACAATTTTGTATTGTACCGGACCACCTCAGCAGGGAGCATGTGTTGTTTTCAGGTCAGGCAGTGGCAGCTCATGCCACTCATGCTGCAGTTGTCCCTCATCCCCTTCATACATCTGGCCTTGCTGACGATGCCCCATCTTGCCTGCTGACCATCATGTTCTGTGTGGCTTCTGCTGCCTCCATCATGCCACTGCTGCCTTCATGCTGCGACGGGCGCCTCCGCCCAGGGCCCTTTAAGAGGGAAAAGAGTACTTGTTTTTGTGATGCCAGTTGCAGTGAAGCAACAAGGGCACAGAGCCCCTTTTAGTGATGCAGTAGATGGTACCCAGGTTTAGAAATGCCAGAGTGGTGTAGGGTGGCCTAAATGTCCCTTAATGTTGGTGCCCGTGTCACGGTGCTCCTACCTGGTTACGCTGGACCCTAGGCGTTGGCTCCGCAGCAATGAAAAGGGGGTTTGTTTATGAAAGGGATCATGAAATCAATTGAGTGCAGACCTTGTGATGAGGTTGGAAACAGCTTTACTTTCAATAAACTTTTCTCTATACAGTTTCCAGGCTTTGTCTTGGTTTCCAGCAGGCTTTGGCATTAACTGTGGCAAGCAAACTCCTCTCTGCTATGTCTGTTGCTCTCTGGCTCTGCTGTGCTGACAGGATAGCTATAGAACTCAGCTTCTTCTTTAGGCTGTACTTAACGTGGTAATCTGGACTGTCTCTAGCTTCATCCAGGGAACACTACTCCTGGTTTCTGAGGCTTCAGGCTTCTGCCTTCAGGTCCAGCTGAGCTGAAGGTGCTCCAGCTGGTCCAGACAAGGCTCGTCCAGCAGGGACGTGCTCCTGCTTCCCGTATTGCATCCGTTTTCATTTTCTTGCGGATCCATTATAACAATGCCTATCCTTGTCCACAAAACGAACAAGAATAGGACATGTTCTATCTTTTTTACGGAACGGCCATGTGGACATACGGACACGGTATGCACATGGAGTTATTTCCATTTTGAAGTGAATGGTTGCGCATACGGGCCGCAAAAAAAATATATTCTTGTGCATGAGCCCTTACACAAGCATCGGGGATACTCTGTGTTAGGTAAGTGGTCCATGCTCGCTGCTGCCTTGTGACCTCTGCAAGCTACTGCCTCCATTGCTACAGTCTCTGTTCCCACAGGGCACACATGCTCACCTGTGGCCTCTTAAAGGGACAGTACATACACCTTCCCTAGTGAATGGCTGATTTTTCCTGGGTATATAAGGCGGGCTCCCCCCTGGGAAGGGTGCCATAGATTAGGTTTTTCTAGTGTCTAGAAGCCCACCATGACATCTCACAGCCTGATAAAAACATCAGGGACGGTGAGGACTCCGATGACGATTGTGCTGAGGAGGAGGTAACCTCAGTGGAGAAGGGTGGTGGCGGCAGAGGCGGTAATAAAGAGCAGAGGCGACGTACCAAAGAACAGCCAGGGCCACGTCTGCTGCGGGATCTGGTGATGCCACTCATGCTGTGGGTGAGTTAGGCACATCTGTACGAGCAGCGGGAATCTGTGAACAATTTTGTATTGTACCGGACCACCTCAGCAGGGAGCATGTGTTGTTTTCAGGTCAGGCAGTGGCAGCTCATGCCACTCATGCTGCAGTTGTCCCTCATCCCCTTCATACATCTGGCCTTGCTGACGATGCCCCATCTTGCCTGCTGACCATCATGTTCTGTGTGGCTTCTGCTGCCTCCATCATGCCACTGCTGCCTTCATGCTGCGACGGGCGCCTCCGCCCAGGGCCCTTTAAGAGGGAAAAGAGTACTTGTTTTCGTGATGCCAGTTGCAGTGAAGCAACAGGGGCACAGGGCCCCTTTTAGTGATGCAGTAGATGGTACCCAGGTTTAGGAATGCCAGAGTGGTGTAGGGTGGCCTAAATGTCCTTTAATGTTGGTGCCCGTGTCACGGTGCTCCCACCTGGTTACGCTGGACCCTAGGCGTTGGCTCCGCAGCAATGAAAAGGGGGTTTGTTTATGAAAGGGATCATGAAATCAATTGAGTCCAGACCTTGTGATGAAGTTGGAAACAGCTTTACTTTCAATAAACTTTTCTCCAAACAGTTTCCAGGCTTTGTCTTGGTTTCCAGCAGGCTTTGGCATTAACTGTGGCAAGCAAACTCCTCTCTGCTATGTCTGTTGCTCTCTGGCTCTGCTGTGCTGACAGGATAGCTATAGAACTCAGCTTATTATTTAGGCTGTACTTAACGTGGTAATCTGGACTGTCTCTAGCTTCATCCAGGGAACACTTTACTCCTGGTTTCTGAGGCTTCAGGCTTCTGCCTCCAGGTCCAGCTGAGCTGAAGGTGCTCCAGCTGGTCCAGACAAGGCTCATCCAGCAGGTACATGCTCCTGCTTCCCTCCCCTAACAGGGGGTAAGCTGAACGTTCCCCAAGAAGGGGGTAAACTGAACTCAACTCTAACCCTGGGTTCACACCTGAGCGTTTTACAGCGCGTTCAAACGCGCTGTAAAACGCTTAAGACATGAAAACCAAAGCTTCCCTATGGGAAGGGTTCACACCTGGGCGTTTTACAGCGCGTACGAACGCGCTGTAAAACGCCCGACGCTCAAACAAGTACTTGAGCTTCTTTGGGGCGTTTTGACGCGCGTTTGTGGCCATAGGACACTGCAGTCAATGACACAAACGCGCGTCAAACGCGCGTTTACTATTACAAAAAACGCGCATAAAAACGCGCGACAAAAACGCGCGTAAAACGCGCGTTAGAGGAACGCTCAGGTGTGAACCCGGGGTAAAACTGAACTTCACCCTCCCTGCAGCAAGTGGGACACGCCCACCACAGAGGGGGGTGTTAGAATGGATCTAAAGGTTCAATTTTATCCAAGATAGCTCTGCCATATTTGCTGCCACCTGCTGGTGAACCAGGCATATTACATGTTGAAAGTTACAAAATAAGAAATATGAATACACGTTTTGCAAGACCTAGAAATTAAGACTTAGAATGACATTATACTAGCCCATTAGAGACAGTAGCAAGGTGCAAAGGTGGTAATGCACCTCTGGGCCGTTACAATGGCACTGCTGCTGCCTGTGCCTACCATCATGTTCCGTAAGACTGCTGCTGCCTCCATCACGCTGCTGCCTGCCAACATGTACCATAGGACTGCTGCTGCTGCCTCAGCTGCTGCTACTTCTCGCAACTAATCCCCTACTGCCACCGATACCACTGCTATTACTACCCAGACAGCTGGCCTACTGCCTTGTATGTTCCATGCAATGCTGCTTCTGCTGCCGCTGTTATTGCAGCCTCATGCCACTATATCCGTACCCTTTCCACAGTCACACTGCACTCTGCTGTTCCCAATTAAAAGAGAGACATTTTTTAGGCTCGTTTAGAAAGAGCCACTTTTTTTTTACAATTAACACTTTTACTTGTCTTATGGGCCGGCATTCTGACCCTGTCAAGGCATAACTTTTGGACACGTGGTCCCCACTAAGCCCCTTTTTTTAATGTGTTTTTATGTGTTTAAACATCATCTGCCACCAATAAAGGAACATTTTTGGAAGCTTTGGAATATGAAAAAGCATAACACATGTGCCGGCGCAGTGTGAAATGAAATACGCTGTATGTTAACGCCATCACACATGCGTTTACCCATAGCTATGTATGTCAGTGTCACTCAGGCATCATTTACTATTGCTGTCATTGCGTTCCAGAGCTTGGGGAGGGGGCCGGAAAAAATAAAGGATTCATAAAAAGTAAACAAAAAGAGATACGTTTTCCTAAAAGTTCCCAGGAGACTAGAGGGTGTTATATACCCATTTTGGCAATTGGAGCCACTTTGGTTCGGTCCTAATCGATTCGGGTCCGAAACCAACTTTTTAAAAAATTCTGAGAAACCAGACCGAGCCGAATCACGAACAGTTTTGCTCATCTCTAATTCAGGCCATTAGGAGTATCAGGATCCAATATGTCTCCCTACTGATGTAGCTAGATGGGGTATGTCAATTGGTAACCTAATATAGCCTAGTTTGTATAGGAAATCTACTGAGATAGACCCGTATAAGGGTTGTGTGAGGTGCAGTACACAGAAGGGTGTAAGTAAATATATTGAGAAGACACAGGAATAACCCATCCTATTAACTCTTATCTCATTTGCAGCAGTAGTTACATCACATCTATGATTTACCGTAATATATCGGGATCACAATATATTGGTTGTATCAGTCGCAAACTAAAAATAAAGGACGGAGAGCTGAACATATTCATGGTGCTTCATCACAGAATATCTCTAGTATACAGAGTCTTTCAGGAGCATACAAACATTTCAATTATGGACATGGGGGAAAAACAGATTATTTGTGAGTTATTAACTGGAGATAGTGACTAAACCCAAGAGAGGAGGCAGTGGGATGAGAACACTCCTCACATTGGATCGTAATTATGGACATTACTACTCCTAACTGTCTAAATACTGATACCATATGTTTTTATTAGTTGTGGTTTGTTGGGTAACCAGCAAAGGTGCATTCTATTGTCTGACTACCCTTGTACCGTACCTTGCCTGTCTACCAATTCTGCTCCTTGCTGCCTGCCCAGACCTTGGATTTGCTATCTGGAATACGCACGTACTGAGCCTGCCCTGACTTTGGTCTCTGTTCAGACTATGCCTTGCTTGATCCCATGGTGCTTCTGCATTGGTCTCTGTCGTCTTGCCTGTGTTACCTCTGCATTCTCTCCCACCTGTGTTCCTGTGTGTTCTCCAGTGTTCACCTGCTCCACCTGGGTGCTCCAGTACCTCTAATTTTCATTGTCAACTTCTGCTTACCTAGTTTGCCTGTATTGTCCGTGCTCCTGCCCAGTATCCAGCCTCTTAGCCCTGCCCGAGTCTACTCACCACCCTGCCTGCAAGCTTCTACCTATGTCTTCATGTTTCTGTACAGCCAGGACTCCAAGTTGTTACCCAAAACCTATCTAAATGTCCGTTCAAACATACCTGCAGTTTAGGTACGTCTTCTGCATCCTAAGCTTCCAGTTCTTTGAATAGGAGTACATGACCCCAGTGTATCAGAACCACAATGCGACTATCCCAGGAGGTAGCAGCCTGGTTGCTTCCCTGCAGCAAAGTCCAGATCCTTGGACAGGAGTTAAAGGATGCATACTGGGAAAGCACCATGAAAGCCCTTGGGGTTAGCCTTAAGTCAAACCGTAACACTCAGCTATTGCTGCAGGAATGGAACTGCCATACCTGTCCTCCTGTAGATGACAGCATCTATACTGTACGCATATACAGGAGGCGGTAAAGGATCTTGTGCTGTACTGTAAATGGTTACTAGGATTATACAGTACATGTGAAAGGTTTTTTCTCTTTATATTCTATGTGTGTCCCTTGGGTTCTGCTTGGAAGATGTATGGTGTGACTCTTGTGTTGTAGACTTTATTTTTTCAAGGATTCCGTCCTCTGGGTCAAAAGATATACAATGGTTCTGGGTGACTTCACTGTGTTTCAAAGCGCTCCAGGTATGTCAGGGGGGGAATCAAGAATTTTTCTTATTCATTTCTAAAGACTTGATGCTTTAATAACACAAAACTGAAAACCCTTTGAACACTGGCTGTATAGTCAGCAGTTTAGTCCGCCATATACTAATAAAAATCTGAGTAATGTGTTCATAGTCCAGTTCTGGGTAATGATAAACCATATTGGGAACGGATTGCACTGTGTTGTATACCTTGGAACTGTGCCTTGCTACTGCTGTATGTACTACTACTGCTATTCTGCTCTCTAGTAAAGAAAGACTTATCTATTGATACCATTTGGCCTGGTTACAGACTGCTTTACCATCCGCTGGATGCTGCACCCCATACTGCTGCCTTGCACCCTGCATTAATGGCACCCCAACTAACAACAAGCAAGAGCCCCAATACCAGGGTGTGCCCCCAGGGGTGCTCCCTCCAGTCACTGCACAGCCCCAGGGATGGCCATGGTGAGGATTGCTACTGTGGTCCATAGCGGCTCTTGTTCCTTGTGAACTGGATGCCCGCTGCTGCCGAGTTTGCCCCCAAAGTGTATCATCGTGAGAACTTACTAAGAGATATTTTTATTTTTAAATGAATTCCATGTTGCCCTTAAAGAGGAAGAAAGTTGGGAAAACGCTGTATTGGAATAAAACTGAGATCTCTTTGATCCTAGGAAGCTGTCTAACGTTTAGACTGGCGCTGGATGTGCCGAAGTTATGTAGAGGCCGGCACCTCTTCATAACTTCGGTGGATCCACTGCCAGATATAGGGGTTATTAAGACTGTCGTCTAAAACGGCGGTCTTAATAAATGACCCCCTATATGCACAGTGTATGCAGGATGTCTGTGTAGTCACACATCAGCCAATAGCCACTGAATACTCAGTAATGTCAGAGACGGAGCTAAAGCTTTGGCAATCTCTCCTGTAAAGCTCTGCAGCAGTGTTTGTTATTGCCTGTGGTGTTAAAGGGGTTGCCTGTTTTAAACTGCTGCTCCCCCCCCCCCCCCCCCTAGCCAAGGGGACATGTGCCTCATTTCTTCCACTTAGTTCCAGCTCACTGGGACCCAGGGTGTCTTCACTGAACTTCACTTCTGGTTCCTGTCTGGGGTCATATGCACTGCTGCAGCCAGTGACTGGCCTCAGCAGTGTATCCAAGCTACACATCACTGCTGGGTCACTTATCTCTTGGGGAAACTACACGGCTGAGGCCAGCAGCACATGTGACCCCGTCCAAACAAGAAGTTGACAGATGGGGACTAGAAGTCCAGGGAACACAGCTAGGGAGCTGCAGAGCCAGAATGGAGCGTCGGGGACCAAGTATGGATTTAAAAAAAAAATAATGAAAAATGCCTTTAAGGGGCCACAAAGAACCTTAGGAACTTATATTTTTGGGCCCAGAGTCAAAGAATAAATGGTTTATTTTTTTTTAAAGGAATTTGTCATATTTAAAATGTTGTCTGATCTGTAGGCAGCAGGTTATAGAGCAGGAGGAGCTGAGCAGAGTGATATATAGTTTGGCTGGAAAATATTCAGTGAAACTTGTAATTTATACATATAAAGGGAGTCTGTCAGCAGTTCTGACTAGGTTAAACTGTTGATAGCAGTAGGCAGAGGCTGGGGGGAGCAGGACAATAATAACTTTTATGGAGCAGAGGGGAGTGGTGAAGAACAGTGAAGCTGGGCACTTGCTGGAGCTAAATCTGGCAGAATAAATTAGCAGTTTATCATGGTCAGAACTGCTGACAGACTCTAATCTCTTTCTATGCTTAGGAGTCTAGGGGATTGATGCAGAGTGGGAGGTTTGTAACAACCTATGGTTAGGCAAAAAAAAAAAGTACAGATGCAGGACAGGAGTGGTCCAAAAGATCCTTTATTCTTCTGGACCACTCCTGGCCAGCGGCTGTGCTTTCTTTTGCCTAACCGGAGGTTGTTACCAGCCTTCCACTCTGCATCAGCCATACTGGAAGTCTTCAAACTTGGGATAAGAAATTCCTGGACAGTCCGTAATAATGGGGCATTTTATTCAATGTACGTGAAAAAAAGAAATAAATAGGTGTCTCCGTGATTTTTCTGTGGCTGGTGGCTCTTGAGAAGGTCGCTTTGACTGTAATTCTCATCATTTTAGAGCTCACAGGAAATGCTGGTAATGTGTTCAGTATAAGTATCTAACCCATAGACATGTATTACTTATAATGGGTGTTGAGAGAATCAAAGCATCAGAAGCGGAATTTGATATGAAGTTTAGGAAAAATTTGATTTGCCGCAAAGCCCAATTTCCTAGCTCTTTGTGGTAACAAATACATTTTTCCTAAATTGGTGGCTCAAAATAAAATAAAAATTATACTCACTTTCTCCACTTGATCACAGAGAGACCGTCCACTGCCGTCTTGATTGAAGGACCTGAGGTGAGCTTGAACACTGATAATGGCAGCGCGCAGACAGCGCGATCTTGTGTTGAAGTCTTCACGCTCGCTGCAGGTCCTCTGGCGAGTTTTCTTCAATCAAGACGGGAGCGGACGTCCTCTCCGTATTCAAGTGGATGAGGTGAGTATATATATTTTTTTTTTAAAGCCAGATTAGTCCCCTGAGCACCTGAATGTGAGTCTCAGATGTCATGATCAGCATTGAACACGGCATCTGAGGGGTTAAATGACAAGGAGAGGGGGGGCACAATCGCCATTTTCCCCGTCATTGTGTGATGAAGTAATGTGTAAAAAATTTGATTTCTTCACGAAGTTCGGCGAAGCTGCCTAATCAAAATTTTTATCTCTACTTATAATCTTTATAGTTCATTATAGTTTTCCAATTTGTCCATAAAACTTTTTGCCTGTCCGTGATTTTTGGATAAATTGTCCAGAAAAAAGAAAAAATTTGGTTGGCAACCCTGGATATGACCACCCACTGCAATAGAAAGAGCAGAGATGTAAATTAATGTGTTACTCGTTATAATGAATCTTTTCACATAAGACTATATACTAATCTGCTCCGCTTCTCTTGCTCTATGCTGCCCACAGGACTACATCCACAGCATGGCAGGCCGCCTTTGAACAACCCAATGATTTGGCAGACATAACAATTTTCCAGAGTTTCAATTTCAATTTCCGTTTTTGTGAAATGAGACTCATTCATGATAATGACAAGACTTTCCTTTCCAGGTCTCCTGAATCTTGAAAAGCTCCTACGCCAGTTTCTGATTTCCAAGGACTGCCTTTCCGTCAGGATGCTCGATGACACCTGGGATCCAACACCTCTTTTAAAGGAAATCCGTGACGATAAGACTGGCACTATTATTATCCATGCTAATGCATCGATGTCCCACACTATTCTGATGAAGGTATTTTCTGGCATATTCATCCATTTAATAAAAGTTTGATCTCTAGGATGATGGGACCCTCACCAGTGCTGAGAATGAAATGATGTATCACTGAGACTTTTTAAAAACTCGCAAAATAAAAAAAATCGCAGTCTCACTCCAGTAGGAGGGAGAAGTAGTAGGAAGACTAGATTAGGTTTTCCAGACAAAATTTTTTTAAGTTTAAAAGGGTTGTGCAAGAATGCGGGAGGGGGATGGGAGGAGTTGGCGAACCTGTAAAGGGAAGATTACTTAACTGCTTCCCGGCAGTGGCTTAAGGTCACTGAGGGACACCTTAGCTACCCTGCTTTCCACCCCTAGCCACTTTCCTTGACTGAGACGCTGACATTTGTAGTGCCCTGGAGCAAGGGTACTTTGTTTTATATTGTTGAACTGCATGTAGCACTGCACTGTTATTGCACTGTACTTGCACTGCACTGTGGAAAGGGTGAATGCACAGCCAGCCATAACTGAGAGACTTTGGGGCTTTCCATCCTGTGCACTGAGAAGCTAGTAATTTTCCACAGTTATCATTTAAGACTATGCAGCGCTAAGTTTTGGAGTGAAAAAAAAACCTGACACTGTGTACTTTTGACTATCCAGTTTAGCTCTGTCAGATGGTTTTTTTACATTTGGAAGCTGCTTGGTCATTCCCTTTGACTTGTATTGAGGCACAGGCAGCCTTGAACTGCAACAATGTTTATTTTAAGCTTCTCCAGCTTCCCCCCCCCCCCCCCCACTAGAAGAATCTAGATCAGTTAGAAACTATATAAAAGTGGATCAGTCAGAGCCCCTAATGATCTGCGGATAGGGACCAATGTTTAGTAGAAGAGACTCTGCCACACTGTGTGACCATAAAAAGACACTGAGAAGGGGATACCCTGCCTGATGACTGAGAGGCAGATTATGGGCGCTGTGCATGCGCCACTGAATCTGGCGCCGTGCATGCGCCACCGTAGTTCCGTGCATGCGCCACTGAATCTTCAGTCGGCGCATGCGCAGCTATCCTCTCAGCCTCTGGGAAAGCCGACAGAGATGTACTGCACGTGTACTTCAGTACTTCTGATGTACTGTATTTCTGACAACCCCTATTATGCAGAGTAGGCGTGCGCGGTATTGTATGCAAGGCCAGGCACCTGTGGTATTGTGGGAAAGATATTCAAATTATCTCTCCCAATAATTTGCATATATTCTCCCTAGAAGTCAAGAATAATACTCTCTAACCTACATTAATGAATGATGCATATCACCTGCTCTTTATTCATAATTAATAAAAGCAAAACTGAGAGAGAGAGAGACCTGCTGCTTAGGAGTGCCTAAGGATGGAAAGTGGATGAACTGAGGGGCTAGGGCCCACTGCTCAGTGGATCCTCATTAACATAATAAATGGTTGATTTTTCATGAACGGGGCCACAGATTTTAACAAGAGAGGTATCTCATCAGCAGGATCAGCCCTACTAGGCAATACACCTGGTTTAATAGGTTTGATCCTGGAGACATATACCATTTAAATTTCACCATTTTTACTTTTTCATAGTTGGTAAGCATGGCATTTTTGGCAAGTGAAAGAAAAATGCTGCAAAGTAAGAATGCTTTCAAAAATAAGTGTTAATAATTTATTTTTATCAATTTACAAAATGCAAAGTGAATGAATAAAAGAGAAATCTAAATCCTTGTTTAGATCCTTCTGTCTCTTCGTGTAATGTCAGACAGCCCTGAGGATGAGATCAGAGCGCTGTGAGGGGCCATATCGTCACTTCCAGGACTCCTTGTTCTTCGTTACGCTAAAGATAGTTCTTAATGACATTGGCTGTATGTTTGGGGTCATTGTCCTGCATCAGAATAGATTTAAATTGAAACTATTAACGCTTCTATATATTAAAGCATTCTTACAATGCAACATTTTTTCTACACCTGCCTAAGGCAAACGGGATAAAATGGCCGCGTGACTGCTGTTTTTGTAACGGACATTTTCAGAACAAATAGAAGTCCATGGGCCATTTTTTTAATGACCAGAGAAGAGTGGCCAACAAAAAATAGAACATGTCTTATTTTTGGCTGTTTTCACGGCCAGTCGGGTACCATTGAAATCACTGCACCCGTTGTAACAGCCGTTTAGACAAGAGTGCACCCATCCAACCGATGTTGCGGTAAAAGTGCCTTTCAGGGGTTAAAATTAGAAAAAAATACTCACCTCATCCACTTGAACATGAGGGAACCCTTGTTCTGCGCTGGAGGGAGCAGGACCTGACGTGACATCACATCAGCTCCCTCCAGTACAGAACAAGAGTTCCTTGAGTTCAAGTGGATGAGGTATTTTATTTTTTATATTTTTTTCAGACCCAACAGAATGGAGGATGCTATTGGGGGCAATATTTGTACTGGAGGGCACTATTGGGGGGGGGGGGGATATTTATACTGGGAGCACCATTAGGGGCAATATTTAAACTGGAGGGCACTATTGGGGGGCATTTTATATACAGGGGGCACTGTGGGGGGGATGTATATGTACTGGGGTCACTGTGGAGGGCATTATAGACACCGGGGGAACCACAGGGAACATTATAGATACTGGGGGCAAAATGGTGGTTGCTATTATTTATACTGGGGGCACTGTGGGCTGTGTAATATATACTTATGCTGGGTTCAGACATGAGCGTTCGCGATGGAGCGCTCTGTATGCGCGATTGTACGGGCGTTTGCAATTGCGCATACAGAGACAAGCGAACGCCCATTGTCGCGCATTCCCGCTGAAGTCTATGTACGGGAACGCGCGACAAACGCCCAAAAGAAGCTCATGTACTTCTTGGGGCGTCGGGCGTTATACAGTGCGATCGTACGTGCTGTAAAACGCCCAGGTGAGAACCATGCCGATAGGGAAGCATTGGTTTCTCCTTGTTGAGCGTTTTAGAGCGCGTAGGAACGCGCTGTAAAACGCTCAGGTGTGAACCCAGCCTTAGGGTACTGGAAGAGTTGGGATATCCCAAAAAACAAAAACAATGACATTCATTGCAAAAAAATAAAAATGAACGGCCATTAAAAATGGACACACTGACTGTTTTTACATTTTGCATCCATGTGTGCATCCATTTTCTGTTCATGTGTCCATTTTGCATCCGTTTTTCATGGCAGTTTGTCTGTTTTGCAAACGGACAGAAAATGGATGCACATACGGATGTAAAATGGCCATGAAAGACAGTGTGTCCATTTTTAATAGCCGTTCATTTTTTTCACCCATTTTTCTGGGAATGTAGCCTGCTCACTGCTGCGCTGTTGACGGCGAGCAGGTAAACAAAGAAGGGAAGGCAACGCTCGCATGGAACGTGGCCTCCTCTTCAAACAGCTGATCGGCGGGGGTGCCAGTGTCGGACCCCTGAGGATAGGTCATCAATATTAAAATCCCAGAAAACCCCTTTGAGGAAGATGCCCCTTGGCCATAGCCGTACGATAAAAACAAACAAAACCGCCAACAGTTGTACATCTGAAAAACACTGAAAAACAGTATGACCATGTAAAGTGTATAGAGAAATGCCTTAGGCAACAAATCGTACAGCTAAACCTACACAAATTGCCAGTCCGCATAATTATCATCGAAATTACTTTTTGAAATAATACATAGAAATAATTACAAAGAAGTGTAGGTAAGATGGCGACATCACTGGAGGGGACCACATGAGCGATATCATATATCAGTAAGTTATCAAGATAATAAGTGCAAATACTGTCTAAAGTAACATTGAAAAAACTGTGAAGTTACCCATAGTGTATCTCCGTCCAGGATGGCGCCAACCCTGACGAGTGTTTTGGCTATCCTTCCTCGAAACGCCATCCTGGACAGAGATACACTATGGGTAATTTCAGAGTTTTTTCGATGTTACTTTAGCCAGTATTTGCACTTTTTTTCTGGTACCTTGATAACTTACTGATATAGGATCTCGCCCATGTCCTAGCCGTACAATGCCTGCCATCATAAGGATATAGAGACAGGCGGGATCACGTTACAAAGGCGATCGCTGGTGCATGTAATGAAAACATGTAAAAGTGGATAAACCATTTCACCTAATGAATTGCATAAAAAATTAATGACATTATTGAGCCGCAGCCAATGCGAGAGCTTATGAGTAATACACACTCATTAATACCACTCGGCTGTAATGGTTTTATTTTAATACTGTAAAAGCAGAATATTAAAGTGCCTTTCATCTGCTTTCTATCTCTTTTGCATGAATTTAATAAATGGTTTATATTCATTGCTTGTTCTAATTAAATCTTTCTATTTCTTTCCACTCATTCAGGCTGCAGAACTAGGAATGGTATCTGCCTACTACACTTACATCTTCACAAACCTGGTGAGATCTTATTGTCATTTCATTATTTTCATTTTCCTTTTTTAAATATCTGCTGTACCTTTAAAACATTAAAGAGCACCTGCCACTACACCTGACCCGTCTGTTTTATTAATATTCCCACTAGAAGTCTATTCTTACGACCCGATGTGCAGGGACACACCCCCATACTGGTAACACCCATCTGGACCATTATTGTAAACTGCTAGTAATTCACTCATCACTTCTTTGGATAACTTAGCAGGAGTAACAGAGGAATGGCACATCGTAGGGGCATAAAAATAGGGCCCCCAGAATTATTATTACTTGGGGAATGCAAGTAGTTAAAAAAAAACAGACATGTCAGGAGAGGTGACATATCCTCTTTAACCCCTTCCCCGCCTCCCATCATATATGTATGGTGCCCGCTAGCTAGCAGAGTGGGCACCATAGCTGCCGGGCACTGGTGTTTTAAACAGCAGGCACTCAGGACTAATGTACACGATCAACGATATTGTTAGATGTGGTCAAATGTGACCACAGCATCTGGGAAGTTAAAGATCGGGAGTGCGCGCTCCTGGCCATGCTGCTGCAGGTGAGGATTGGGGAGCCAGAGTGTGTGTGGCAGCGCCTGTCCTCCAGAGTGACTATACAAAGTTTCCATACAATCCCTGCCTGTGGCAGGGCTCCATAGGAACTTAGGGGCACGTTTATTAAAGGAAACCTGTCACCAGGATTTTGCGCATAGAGCTGGGGACATGGGCTGTTAGATGGCCGCTAGCACATCTGCAGTACCCAGTCCCCATAGCTCTGTGTGCTTTTATTGTGTTAAAAAACAGTTTTGATCCATATGCAAATGACCTGATATGAGTCCTGTATCCGGAGATGAGTCAAGCGGAAAGGAGCCCAGCACCGCCCGCGTCCTCCGAATCTCCTCCTTGCTGGCTGACGTCACAGAGCCGGAGCGCCGAAATCTCGCGATGCGCGAGCTAGCGCATGCGCAGTGTCGGCATCATGTTCATTCCCTGTGCTGGCATCAGCACAGGGAACGAACTACACATGCGCTAGCTCGCGCATCGCGAGATTTCGGCGCTCCAGCTCTGTGACGTCAGCCAGCAAGGAGGAGATTCGGAGGACGCGGGCCGGTGCTGGGCTCCTTTCCGCTTGACTCATCTCCGGATACAGGACACATATCAGGTCATTTGCATATGGATCAAAACAGTTTTTTAACACAATAAAAGCGCAGAGAGCTATGGGACCTGGGTACTGCAGATGTGCTAGCGGCCATCTAGCAGCCCATGTCCCCAGCTCTATGCAAAAAATCCTGGTGACACGTTCCCTTTAAGATTGGCGTTTTAGCCCCCATTGTGGTCATGCGCATGCTTTCATCACTGCTGAGGTTGTTGCAGCAGTTCATGTGCACATTTTCTCCGCATGGAAGTAAACAGCGGTCAGAAGAACGCGGCACTTGGTTAGGAGGCTCCCTGTCTAGAATCGCTCCGCAATCTCCAGTCAAGGCCGGCGTCAGCACCCGGCATAAGTGAAAGGGCCCACAGGGGGCACAATGGGGATTATTACTATGAAGGGGGCACAATGGGGATTATTACTGTGAAGGGGGCACAATGGGGATTATTACTGTGAAGGGGGCACAATGGGGATTATTACTGTGAAGGGGGCACAATGGGGATTATTACTGAAAAGGGGGCACAGATAGGGCATTACAAATGGGAAAGGGGCACAGAGAGGGCATAACTACTGTGAGGGGGCACACATTTGTACAAAACTACTGTGAAGGTTGTACAATGAGGGCAATACTACCGTGAGGGGGTACAATTTTTCTTAAAGTATCGTACTCCTGGAGTGCCGCTAGATCATCAGTTTAAACAAAGTGCAGAACCCCTTTAACTGAATAACTCATTAGCTATAATAAATGTATAATTACATGCAATTACAAAAGTATTCAGATCCAGGCGCTGGTTTGAAAAATTTTATTTAACCCCTTTAACCCCGTAGTGACCACTAATACACCTTTTTACTGACGTAAACAAAGGGGGTTTTATCTAAACTCCTTGCTTTAATCAACCATTACATGTACTTAAAATGGTGCATTACAAACTATAACTTGTTCTGCAAAAAATAAGACGTCATACAAGTACATTGATGAAAAAACAAAAAAGTTATAGCTCTTGGAATGCCATTTTTTTTAAATGTGCGTGGTCATTAAGGGGTTCTAAGTATTCTGTGCCTAATAGGAGCTCTGCCAGATCCATCATGTGATAGACACAGAGGGCCTGACGGACCCCACTGACCTATAAAGGAGTCCGTTAGGTTCCTGCGTAGTATCCGTCATAGTGCTGCATGCTGTAATATGGGTGTGAACAGAGCCTAAGTTATCATTGTCGATGAGCCTTCCTATTAGTAACTGATCTTGACCTTGCTTTCTATCAGGAATTTTCTCTGCAAAGAATCGACAGTCCGTTGGATGACCGAGTGAACATCTTGAGTTTTTCTATGTTTAACCAGTCGCACGCCTACTTTCAGGAGTTTGCTCAAATACTTCAACAGTCTTGGGAAGAGAACTGCGATCACTCTCCTTTCACTGGCCCTGCCGTAAGTGCCCCTCAGGGGTGATTACTTTACCTGTGTATTATTTGGCTAGGGTTGAAACTCAGATCTGTACAATCATTGGCATCAAGGTAATAAAGAGCACCTGTCAGCAGGATCACCCCTATTAAAGCAGGCATACTGCTGATTAACAAACAATAAACAGGTGGCTCACTCTGGGTAACCACGACTGGTGCTTAGGTTCGAAGAAACACCCCTAGTTCTTGAAATATAAAAAGTTTGGAAAGTTAAACCGGCACTCAGAACAATTGGGGATCACGTGGAATAAAGTAAAAAAATTTATTATAAAATGTATCTCTACATCAACATGTATACAATAAATAAAATAAATAAAAAATATACTGCTGATTAAGATTATAAAATTACACTGGTCTTGTGAAAATTGGTTTGCGACATTCCAAGACTTTTATTCTTTATGCAGATGACGGCTTCAGTGCACCGAGCGGTGGGGACCAAGTGCTCAGTGCACCTCAGCTCCTCAGCTTCCTAGTGCTGGCTACACCCCCGAGGAACTGAAGCCCTCATTTTTCGCAGGAGCCGGTGCAGAGGAAGGGAGTGGTAGTGGCCCTGATGAGATGTTGTATCACGGTATACTCCATCAGGCTGCAGCCTCCTGGTAAATGTAGTTTGAAGAATGAGGCCAGAAGTGAAACATATAACAGTCTCCTTTTACTCAGTGCAAAATATAACTTGTTGCACTTCCAGAAGCAGCAAATTTAAAGGGTTTCTACCACTTTGATTTCACATAATTAGGTGTCAGACACTAGCGATCCGCTAGTGTCTGCTCTGCCAAACTATCCTGCTATAATAGCTTTTGGGGCAGCCGTTTACCTAAAAAAAGAACTTATATTAATATGCTAATGAACCTCTAGGTGCTATGGGGGCGTCATTAGCACCTAGAGGATCGGTCTACCTTCACAAGATGCTGCCACCCCGCGCGTCCCTCCAGCCCGCCCATCTCCTCCGAAATGCGATCAAACGGACACTTCATGCGCATGCGCCGTGCGCGGCTGTATTCGGCGCATGCGCAGTGAATGTCCGACCGCTTCCCTGCTCAGACCTCTCCACTGCGCCTGCGCCGAAGACATCACAGTGCTCCATCGGCGCAGGCGCAGTGGAGATGTCTGAGCAGGGAAGCGGTCGGACATTCACTGCGCATGCGCCGAATACAGCCGCACACGGCGCATGTGCGTGAAGTGTCCGTTTGATCGCATTCCGGAGGAGATGGGTGGGCTGGAGGGACGCGCGGGGCGGCGGCATCTTGTGAAGGTAGACCGATCCTCTAGGTGCTAATGACGCCCCCATAGCACCTAGAGGTTCATTAGCATATTAATATAAGTTCTTTTTTTAGGTAAACGGCTGCCCCAAAAGCTATTATAGCAGGATAGTTTGGCAGAGCAGACACTAGCGGATCGCTAGTGTCTGACACCTAATTATGTGAAATCAAAGTGGTAGAAACCCTTTAAAGTGCAGTTTCTGCCACCAGTTAAAGGGGTTCTCCAGGAATTAAGAAAATGAAAATACCGTACTTAAATATTACTTTATTCTAAATATATTGCAAAATACCTTTCATTAGTTATACACTACGTGCAGAATTATTAGGCAAATGAGTATTTTGACCACATCATCCTCTTTATGCATGTTGTCTTACTCCAAGCTGTATAGGCTCGAAAGCCTACTACCAATTAAGCATATTAGGTGATGTGCATCTCTGTAATGAGAAGGGGTGTGGTCTAATGACATCAACACCCTATATCAGGTGTGCATAATTATTAGGCAACTTCCTTTCCTTTGGCAAAATGGGTCAAAAGAAGGACTTGACAGGCTCAGAAAAGTCAAAAATAGTGAGATATCTTGCAGAGGGATGCAGCACTCTTAAAATTGCAAAGCTTCTGAAGCGTGATCATCGAACCATCAAGCGTTTCATTCAAAATAGTCAACAGGGTCGCAAGAAGCGTGTGGAAAAACCAAGGCGCAAAATAACTGCCCATGAACTGAGAAAAGTCAAGCGTGCAGCTGCCAAGATGCCACTTGCCACCAGTTTGGCCATATTTCAGAGCTGCAACATCACTGGAGTGCCCAAAAGCACAAGGTGTGCAATACTCAGAGACATGGCCAAGGTAAGAAAGGCTGAAAGACGACCACCACTGAACAAGACACACAAGCTGAAACGTCAAGACTGGGCCAAGAAATATCTCAAGACTGATTTTTCTAAGGTTTTATGGACTGATGAAATGAGAGTGAGTCTTGATGGGCCAGATGGATGGGCCCGTGGCTGGATTGGTAAAGGGCAGAGAGCTCCAGTCCGACTCAGATGCCAGCAAGGTGGAGGTGGAGTACTGGTTTGGGCTGGTATCATCAAAGATGAGCTTGTGGGGCCTTTTTGGGTTGAGGATGGAGTCAAGCTCAACTCCCAGTCCTACTGCCAGTTTCTGGAAGACACCTTCTTCAAGCAGTGGTACAGGAAGAAGTCTGCAAGGTAAGAAAAACATGATTTTCATGCAGGACAATGCTTTATCACACGCGTCCAAGTACTCCACAACGTGGCTGGCAAGAAAGGGTATAAAAGAAGAAAATCTAATGACATGGCCTCCTTGTTCACCTGATCTGAACCCCATTGAGAACCTGTGGTCCATCATCAAATGTGAGATTTACAAGGAGGGAAAACAGTACACCTCTCTGAACAGTGTCTGGGGGGCTGTGGTTGCTGCTGCACGCAATGTTGATGGTGAACAGATCAAAACACTGACAGAATCCATGGATGGCAGGCTTTTGAGTGTCCTTGCAAAGAAAGGTGGCTATATTGGTCACTGATTTGTTTTTGTTTTGTTTTTGAATGTCAGAAATGTATATTTGTGAATGTTGAGATGTTATATTGGTTTCACTGGTAAAAATAAATAATTGAAATGGGTATATATTTGTTTTTTGTTAAGTTGCCTAATAATTATGCACAGTAATAGTCACCTGCACACACAGATATCCCCCTAAAATAGCTAAAACTAAAAACAAACTAAAAACTACTTCCAAAAATATTCAGCTTTGATATTAATGAGTTTTTTGGGTTCATTGAGAACATGGTTGTTGTTCAATAATAAAATTAATCCTCAAAAATACAACTTGCCTAATAATTCTGCACTCCCTGTAATGGCTCGTTTTGTCTGGGGAGCAATCATTAGGAGAAATAAAATGGCCGCCGTCCTATTAGTACACACAAAACCTGTCCTAATCACACACGAGGACAAGTTACATTGCTGCACTGAGGTAAAGAGCCGCCTCAGCCTCCTCTCTGTTCTGCTTGTCAGAGATTATAGTGTAATAAGATCTTCAGCTGAATCTCTGTGGGAATGGAGTTCATGAGGAGACATGAAGTACAGAGAGGATGGACAGGACAGACTGTGGTAATGGAGACTGCATACAAGAGCTGCTGCTCATTAGTCACCCCCACCTACTCTCTGTACTTCAAGTCTCCTCATGGACTCCATTCTTACAGAGATTAAGCTGAAGATCTTATCATCTGCATTCAGGGTCACAATCCCTGACAAGCAGAGCAGAGAGGAGGATGAGGCAGCTCTTTAGCTCAGCAGCCAGGAATAACCTCTTGATGATTGCTCACTAGACAAATCGAACGATTATAACTAATGCAAGATATTTGGGAATAGATTTATAATAAAGTAATATTTAAGTATTTTCATTTTCTTAATTCCCAGAGACCCCCTTTAAGGAGGTATGGAGGCAGGTGGGATGGCTGCTACTTACCACCTATGGATATAGATGTCCACTGTAAGGTTCCGACTTGAACTTTATCTGGCCTAGTGGTAGTTTTGGGTGTCTAGCCGTAGTCCCTCACTTTGCAGCAGTGTTTTTGCTGTTCACTCCGCTGTCTTATCTCTCAGGTGTTTTCTTGAGGTAGGATTGAGTTGGTCTCTCTGTAGAATCTTTTCAAGGAACAGGAGCTCTGCAGTGTGCTTCCTCTCCCTCATCTAGCTGCTCCCTAACCCAATCCTACCGGGGGGAGAAACAGGATGGGTAGCCCCGTTTCTGCTAACCATTTACCATCCACTTCTCTCTTGCTGGAATGCAAGGCCAAAGCATAAAGGACATCACAATACAATAAAACAATTTGCAGATACCCCCAGGTCTGGCGTACTGCCGACCCATTCATTTCAATGGGGCTGCAGAAAAAGGCAGACAGCACACAGTATGCTGTCCGCATCTGTATGTCCACATGTGTGTCTCACAAAAATATAAGCATATCCTATTCTTGTCTGTTTTTCGGACAAGACTATGCATTTTGACAAGGGGGTCTGCGGAAATTGCGGTATCCGTATTTGCAGATCCATGGTTTGAGCATGAGGCCTTCGGCTGTGTATGGCCTCATGCTGAAGGCAGACTGTGTTTTCCTGCTCTTAATGTATTCCTTTATCCTATTATTGTTATGTTTTACTTACATTTGAACATTTATCTGCTTATAATTAGGAATAATATGCCAGACATGGATTATGTCTCCATAGTTAGAGATGCAGGCAGACAGACTGGCACGTGCTGTAGACGTCTGAATGAATATATTTCTAACTTTATCATCGTCTCTTTTTTTAGCTCTCCGCTGCGTTACTTTTTGATGCCGTTTACAGCATTGTGAACGCTGTGCAGGAATTAAATCGAAGTCAAGAGATTGGTGTTAAACCCCTTTCATGTGCCTCTGCACAAATATGGCAACACGGTACCAGCCTCATGAACTACTTGAGAATGGTGAGGAAGGGTTATTCTTCTGATGGCTTTTATTATCAGTAAAATATGAAGGAGTGTATAATTGCACCTAAATGGCCTTTTTTGACACCAGACTTAGGCCTCCGTTCCTTTTTTTTTTTTGCGAATAGGATGGGGACCCATTCATTTCAATGGGTCAGCAAAAAAATGCTGATAGTTCATCCGTTTGTGTTCCGCGTCCGTTGTCCGTGTTTCCCTTTAGCAAAATAAATAGTGCATGTCCTACTTTTTTCACATTTGCGGACAAGGATAGGCATTTATTACAAGGGATCTGTGGGGGGAAACGGATCCGCCCAAAAAAACGGATGCAAAAAACAACTGTCGTGTGCATGTAGCCTAAGGCTTCTATCACACGTCAGTGAGACCGGATCTGCATGTTCCTCATGGACAGCACACATATCGATAGGCTACATGCACACGAACGTTGTTTGTTTCCGTGTCCATTATGTTTTTTTTGCTGATAGGATGCGGACCCATTCATTTCAAGCACATCAGCATGTCCGTTCTGTTGCCCCGCAAAAAAAATAGTGCATGTCCTATTTTTTTTCTAGTTTGCGGACAAGGATAGGCATTATTACAATGGATCCGCAAAAAAACAGATCCGCATGCCATACGAAATGTCATCCTTTTTTTTTTTTCGGATCCGCAATTTGTGGACCGCAAAACACATACGGTCGTGTGCATGTAGCCTTAGGCCTTATGCACACAACAGTATTCTTTCACTGTCCGCAAAACGGGGTTCTGTTGGTCTGTGATCCGTGACCGTTTTTTCGTCCGTGGGTCTTCCTTGATTTTTGGAGGATCCACGGATCCGTCCTGAACTACAATGCAAGTCAATGGGGACGGATCCGTTTGACGTTGACACAATATGGTGCAATTGCAAACGGATCCGTCCCCATTGACTTTCAATGTAAAGTCAGGAGTCCCTTTTATACCATCGGATCGGAGTTTTCTCCAATCCGATGGTATATTTTAACTTGAAGCGTCCCCATCACCATGGGAACGCCTCTATGTTAGAATATACTGTCGGATATGAGTTACATTGTGAAAACTCATATCCGACAGTATATTCTAACACAGAGGCGTTCCCATGGTGATGGGGACGCTTCTAGTTAGAATATACTACAAACTGTGTACATGACTGCCCCCTGCTGCCTGGCAGCACCCGATCTCTTACAGGGGGCCGTGATCAGCACAATTAACCCCTCAGGTGCCACACCTGAAGGGGTTAATTGTGCGTATCATAGCCCCCTGTAAGAGATCAGGGCTGCCAGGCAGCAGGGGGCAGACCCCCCCTCCCCAGTTTGAATATCATTGGTGGCCAGTGCGGCCCCCCCTCCCTCCCTCTATTTTAATAATAACATTGGTGGCACAGTGTGCAGCCTCCCCCGGCCCCCCCTCCCTCCCTCCCTCTATTGTAATAAGAACATTGGTGGCCAGTGTGCGGCCTCCCCTCTCCCCCCCCCCCCCCGATCATTGGTGGCAGCGGAGTTCCGATCGGAGTCCCAGTTTAATCGCTGGGGCTCCGATCGGTAACCATGGCAACCAGGACGCTACTGCAGTCCTGGTTGCCATGGTTACATAGCAATAGTAGAAGCATCATACTTACCTGCTGGCTGCTGCGATGTCTGTGTCCGGCCGGGAGCTCCTCCTACTGGTAAGTGACAGGTCTGTGCGGCGCATTGCTAAATGAACTGTCACTTACCAGTAGGAGGAGCTCCCGGCCGGTCACAGACAGCGCAGCAGGTAAGTATGATGCTTCTACTATTGCTAAGTAACCATGGCAATGTTATTAATGCAATAGAGGGAGGGAGGGGGGGCCGGGGGGGGGGGGGGCACACTGGCCACCAATGTTATTAATACAATAGAGGGAGGGAGGGGGGGCCGCACTGGCCACCAATGAAATTTAAACTGGGGAGGGAGGGTTTAGACTCTTTTTTTCCAATTCGCGAAGAGAGTTGGGGCTCATCAGAAAGGGTTGGGGCTTTCCAGTAAAGGGGGCATGGCATAACCGAAATTGCACCATAAATGTGGTACAACTTTCTGTTTTAAAGTAAGCCAACCAATAGCACCGTGCAACAATGATTTTGCTACTGAGAGAAAAACATGTGATTTATACTAAAATTAGCGCGCTGATTCCAAATATGAACTTGGAATTTGCCGGACACGTCTAGATTTTAAGTTATACATGCAAAGCCTATTCAGTTATAATATTAATGCATTATATTGGAGATATTCCAATGGACATGTGCAGACCTGTTCGGACGCACTCAGGCTGATGTCCGCAGTAAGTATATAAGGCAAGCTGGACAGATTATGATAAAGTGATCTGTTATAGTGCTATCAGTTTTGAAACTTAAGATGGATAAACACAAATGTGTTAATGATCCAGACAATTTCTGCTACATATGTGGCAAATACACTACTTATGATCAGCGCAAGAATCTGACAAAGAGTGCGTCTTGCAGCTTGGGATGCATTTGTGCTAGTAGTGCAGAACAGACGAGCTGCAAACATGTGCTGAATTAGTAGACAACATGCTTACAGCATATGGCTGCCGAATGTCATTGAAAGTGCATTTCTTACATTCCCATTTTGACTTTTTCCCACCCAATTTGGGACACGTAAGTGACGAACATGGAGAGCGGTTCCATAAAGATATTTCTACAATGGAGAACAGGTATCAAGGCCGCTGGAATCCCAACATGATGGGGGACTACTGCTGTTTTTTGCAACGCAAAAGCGGATGCCTGAAGCACTTTTAACAGTACTGGGCCTAGCTCAAGTAAGGCTACTTTCACACTAGTGTTCTGGGCTCCGCTTGTGAGTTCTGTTTGAAGGCTCTCACAAGCGGCCCCGAACGCATCCGTACTGCCCTAATGCATTCTGAGTGGATGCGGATCCGCTCAGAATGCATCAGTCTGGCGGCGTTTGGCCTCGGCTCCGCTCATCAGGCGGACAGCGTTCGGGTGTCTGCCTGGCCGTGCGGAGGCAAACGTATCCGTCCAGACTTACAATGTAAGTCAATAGGGACGGATCCGTTTGAAGTTGACACAATATGGCTCAATTTCAAACGGATCCGTCCCCTATTGACTTTCAATGTAAAGTCTGGACAGATCCGTCTGAGCAACTTTCACACTTAGAATTTTTTCTAAAATATAATGCAGACGGATCCGTTCTGAACGGATCCCATTGTCTGCATTATAGGAGCGGATCCGTCTGGGCAGACACCAGATGGATCCGCTCTGAACGCAAGTGTGAAAATAGCCTTAAACTTTTAAACTGAAAAACAAGACTTTTAGAAATGTTGTTATTCCATTACATTTTCACATTTTTACTACGCAAACTTTGATGTAGATCAGGAAATTGTTGGAGTAAAACTCGTTCTGTTCAAAATTATTCAATGTTTTCCAAGTGCTTAATTAATTTAGGCATACTTATGCATAGCACAAGTTTGTGACGTGTTACAACAATTCTGACTTCGGATTTGTAATCCACACACTCAATTTAGTATAGGACAAATGGTTTTTGCCCAGTAGCAGAAGAAAAGTTTTTTGTTGTTGCGTTGAGTAGTTGGTATATAGTGTAGGAAGGCACATGGGACCATCGTTGATGGTAGACATGTGTCACCGAGGTTCCTGGCCTTGGTGAAGTAAGAGCCAGTATTTCAGGTGTCAGCGGCAGTAGCTGGTTGACACTTTGTTATTTAGTATAGCTGATCCTGGACGGCTTTTACTGGGAGTAGTCATAGTGCTGGGTGGGTGACTACTCCCCACGTTCCAGGCCAGGTTTTGACTGGCCTACAAATAACAGCCAGCTGTGTCAGGTGGGGTGATTACGTCTCTGACTGTGGAGCTCTGTGGAGGGCTGTGTGGGATCAGAGTCTGAGCTGGAGTTGCAGTGCCTGAAAGACTGAGGACAAAGCGAGGTCCACATGTACTGTGCAAAACCGTACCTGTGTTGTGCTATAGATATGGGACTATATTGTTTCTTTAACGCTGGCTGGAGCAAGCTGGTCACTGCCGTTTACTGCCTTATTGTTTTGTCAATAATAAAGGACAACCTTTGCTTTGCTTTCACCACTAAACGGCTGCTGCTGTGTTCTTATCGGAAGGCTACCATTGGGGCAGATCCCTACAAGAGTTGTACAATAGTGCCTAGTTGTACACCAAATTCATCCTCCAGCATGAGGCCCTGTGATAAATCTGGTGCCGATCTAGACAGCCGGTCTAAGCTGACGCCATCTACAGGCTTAGTAAATCTGGCTCCATTTTGTTCTACAAAAAGTTTAGGTTGGCAGATTTTTCGAAGAAATACAATGTTTATAATTAGTTTTGGTTCACTAAAAAAGGAATATGGCCTTCAGGATCAGGAATATTTATTCTAACGTCAGCTAAAGAAGACCATAGAAAAACTATTTGCTTGGGACTTAATCTTCTGTAGGAGTTGAACTATTAATTGAAGTTAAAGGGGTTCAGCTCTAAACCCGGACATATCCCCTTCTTCCCCCGCTCAGCCCCTCTGACGTGAGCATCGGAGCATTTCAATCTTCATGAGACCTCAATCTTTATTAGACCCCCAAATCAGACTCCCAATCATCAGACCTCAGATCAGACCCTCAATTATCAGACATCATGTCAAACCCCCAACTCTTCATCAGACCCCCAAATCAGACCCCCAATCCTCATCAGACCCCCAATCTTCATCAGACCTCAGATCAAACCCCCAAATCAGACCCCCAGTCGACATCAGACCTCAGATCAGACATTCAAATCAGACCCTCCAATCTTTAGTATTTTTGTTCATAGCACATAGGGGAAGATTTATCATTTCCCTTGCGCCTAAGTGGCGTTAAAAAGTCACAAACTATGTGTCTGCAACTTTTTTTAAATTGTTGCATCTCTCACTTTTTACTCCACCCTCGGTGCTTTTCAGAAAGGAGGCTTGGCAAGGGTGGCCAGAGGGCGATGCCAGCAGTCGCAACAAACTAATCTTCATTTACGCAAATGAAGCCAGAAATCCCATCACATGGGCAGTTCTAAAGCAGGGCCAGCTAGCCACGCTACCGTGTACTATAGTACGATCTGAGGGCTCTATTCCTCATGTCTTGTAAATACTGCCGCCCAGGGACTCAAATGTCTGAACCACACACAACTGAAACAGATGACAAAGTAAATATATTGCGAGCATTTGGAAGCAGCTGGATTGCCCGTGGCTTTCTGTTACTGTCTTTCTCTTGCACAGGTAGAGTTGGAAGGTCTTACTGGACATGTGGAATTCAATAGCAAAGGGCAAAGATCGAATTATGATCTGAAGATTCTGCAGTATACCAAGATGGGGTTTCAAGAGGTAAGGGATCGGTTCTTTTCATATCATTTAAGTCCAATTAGCTTCATTCAATGTGAACGGTAAAATGATGATAATTACTGTTATTATAATCTGTACAAGCTGCTCCAGCTTCTAAAAAAAATCAACAGCTAGAACGATCTGGCGCACACCTGGGAATTCCTATAGCACAGGTGGCGCAGGAGCGATCCCAACCAGTATATTATTGCAAATATACGGTAAATACCTAACGTGCCACTAAATTAACGATCCCATAGTCAACACATGATAGTTAGGCTACTTTCACACTGGCGTTTTGCTGGATCCGGCAGGGTTCAGCAAAAACGCTTCCTTTACTGATAATCCTACCATCTGCATCCGTTATGAACGGATCCGGTTGTATTATCTTTAACATTGCCAAGACGGATCTGTCATGAACTCTATTGAAAGTCAATGGGGGACGGATCCGTTTTCTATTGTGGCAAAGAAAACGGATCCATCCCCATTGACTTGCATTGGGGGTCATGCCGTCTTGCTCCTCATCCCAGGACGGAAAGCCAACTACAACATGTTGCGGTTTGCTCTCCGGTATGGGAACACAACTAAACGGAACGGAATGCATTTTGGAGCGCTCCGTTCTGTTCAGTTCAGTTTTGTCCCCATTGACAATGAATGGGGACAAAACTGAAGCGTTTTTTTCCGGTATTGAGCCCTATGACGGATCTCAATACCGAAAACTAAAACGCTAGTGTGAAAGTAGCCTTATAGTTAATAGCACTCTCTTTATACTGAGGTATGATTGTCTCCCTCTGCCCAGCCTCTACCTAGTGCTGTCAGCAGTTTAGCATGCTCAAAACTGTTGAGAGATTCCCTTTAAACCCTACTCTCGTCCTTTGGGTCTTGGTAGGCACTCACAGTGGCAAAAAAACGTGGTCATAGTTTTGCATGTACTTATAATTCTTTCTTTAGAATCCCTAAAAAAATAAATAAAGCCTTAGGCCGGTTTCACACGACCATATTCACTCTGGTAAACACAGGATCCATGTGGGAGCGGTATTTCCCGAACTGAACACTGCTCCTCTGAAGTGAACTTGCAGCATCATAATGATGTTGCTGTGAATTCCCGTCTTCCCATCTGAATTGTAGTTATGGCGTTATAAATTCACAGCACGATAAGTCATTATGATGCTGCGAGTTCGGTTCAGAGGAGCAGTGTTCAGTCCAGGAGATCCTGCTCCCACACGGAGCGCGTTTCCTGGAATGAATACACTCTAGTGAAGCTGGCCTTACTTGGATTTCTGTTTTCCTATTAGATTGGACAATGGCACGTCACTAATGGTATCTCCATGGACAAAAAATACTTCTTACAAAATGTTTCGGACAGTCTGGCCAATAAAACGCTTATAATCACTACAATTCTAGTAAGTCTCCATTTTATTTCATATACAACCTATTTTGTAAAGCTTGATATACCAGTGTGTGCATTTTAGTTATATTACTTTTCCGGACATTTCAAGCAAAATATGTTGTAGAGACGTGTCCTTTCTTACCTTTCCTCTTCTTTTAACATATGTGTTTCCTTGCTTTGCCTCTTGGCTCAAGATAACCCAAAATGAATGATGCAAGATACCCAGGTTTGGGGAAAATATTATTTGTACTACTCTGTAGGACAATGAGAGTAATGCAAAGTTTTTTTTCTCCCTAAATCTGGTCTTATTTCAGCAGATATCTTGGGTTATCCTGAGCCAAGAGGAACGGAATAGAAGGACACATTGCAAGAGGAAAAAGTAAGGGAGGACACATCTGTATATGACACAAAGTCAGTGGAATTTTAGAAGCTAAGATCTCCACCAACTGGTAGAGTGAAGGGCTGACCATCATCTTCTCTTGGGATGGCTTGGAAGAAATTCTGTTGTCTATGGTAGACCAAAGAAAATGTATCTCTGTAGATGATACAAAGTAATCAGCTGCACAATATAGACAGGCCGGTGTAATACAGACAGGCTACTTTCACATCTGTGCCTTTCCTTTCCACAATTGAGATCTCTCATAGAATCTCAACAGCGGAAGAAAACTGAACTGAATGAAATGGAGTGCACCAGAATAACTCTGCAAGCAGTGTTTTTCTGTCCGCGATGTGGTGCGGAGCAAGACGGATCAGTCATGACTCACAATGCAAGTCAATGGGGACGGATCCGTTTTCTCTGACACAATGGTTTTAGAGACGGATCCTTCTTGGCTATTTTAGAGATAATACAACCGGATCCGTTCAGAACGGATGCAGATGGTTGTATTAATATGATGGAAGTGTTTTTGCTGATCCATGACGGATCCAGCAAAAACGCTGGTGTGAAAGTAGCCTAACTTAGACAGGCAGATGTAACTTGGACAGGCAGGTGCAACATAGATGGGCAGGTGTAACATAGATAGGCAGGTGTAACATAGATAGGCAGGTGTAACATAGATAGGCAGGTGCAACATAGATAGGCAGGTGCAAAGAGAGAGAAAAGAGAGAGAGGACAGCGCCTCATGTGTGGTGTTGCTGGAAACAATATCCTATATAGATTTGTAGTTCGCTTACCGGATCCTGTTGTGAGAAAGTCACAACAGCTTTGCACAGGTATATGTGTATTACTGTCCTGAGGAAGGGGGTTATCCACCCATGAAACACGTAGACAATAAAGCTATTGGAACCATACACCTTATGTTTATGTGATCCTTGGCGGTGCCCGTAGAAGAGGTTTGTTCGGTTTTTACAACTTATGCCTGATAGATAGGCAGGTGTAACATAGATAGGCAGGTGTAACATAGACAGGCAGGTGTAACATAGATAGGCAGGTGTAACATAGATAGGCAGGTGTAACATAGACAGGCAGATGCAACGTGGACAGAAAAGAGTAACATGGACAGACAGGTGTAACAGACAGATGTCTCACAAAGTATCTGTAAATTATATATTGCAATATCCACTGAATGACAATTACTCTTGATCTAGTAACATATGTAGGGGGATCAGCTCTCTTTCGGGGGTCATTCTCACAGATATCTTCAGGACACCAAGTTTAAGATCCAAACACAGTGCTTTATTGCGGCACATCCGCATAACATAACAATAGTACAAAATAATAAACACTCGCCCGTCCAGGGCTCTAACTAAACAAACAGATCCCTGACTCACCTAAGTACCCTGTTCACACCCTGTGAACACGTGCAGCTTTCTGAGCCAATGTCCCACAGCCTCCTGGCTGCACAGAGCACAGTACGCCCACTGTCCTCCAGTCCAGTGTCTCTTGGGGAATCGTGGTCTCTCAGCCCTCCTGGCTTGGACTACACAGAGCCTCCAGGCCTCTGTCCACAGGTAACACACTCCCCCCTTGGTGACACCCTAGGAGGTGCTTTGTGCCAGCCTGATTACTTCCAGTGGACCGCACTATCCACCCCTTCCTTGACCTGTCACTGTCTCACACATAGTAACATAGTACATAAGGCCGAAAAAAGAAATTTGTCCATCCAGTTCAGCCTGGTATCCTGCAAGTTTGTCCACAGGAAGGCAAGAATAACCCCTGTGAGGTAGAAGCCAATTTTCCCCACTTTAGGGGAAAAAATTCCCGACTCCAATCAGGCAAGCAGAATAACGACCCCTCTCTTGTAACTGTAACCTGTAATATTATTACACTCCAGAAATATATCCAGGCCCCTCCTGAATTCCTTTATTGTACTCACCATCACCACCTCCTCAGGCAGAGAGTTCCATAGTCTCACTGCTCTTACCGTAAAGAATCCTCTTCTATGTTTGTGTACAAACCTTCTTTCCTCCAGACGCAGAGGATGTCCCCTCATCACAGTCACAGTCCTGAGGATTAGTGTTGAGTGTTACCTACGGTAATTTAGCCTTTATTTCTATGCAGATGATCGCTATACAGTGAGGGAATCCCGCAGTGTGAGTCCGCGGCTTAGGAGTCCCTGCTCTGACTCCATATATAGCTATGTCCATATATGGAGTCAGTGCTTGGGGACAGCCCATTGTATTTAAATCTAATTTAGCCTGTATTTTAGAAAAGTTTCTTCCCGGATTCAAACTCAGGACTCAAAGGCACTTAACCACTCAGCTATAATAGCTGCATAGCCAGTTACTAAAAAAATAAAAATAAAATGAGACTTCTACTGTACTGTACTTCTACTGAGACGTATACAGTAGTGACTGGCAATGCAGCTATAAAGTGCAGTGGTTAAAGGTCTGGGCTATGATGCAGAAGCCGTGAGTTCAAATCCCATCACAAACCTTTTTTTAGAAATAGAGATTTAATTAGATTTATATATTTTATATTTTTTTTTAGTAATTGTAAAAAAAAGTATAGGAACAAAGAAATGTGTAATTAATAGAAAAAAGAATATATATATATATATATATATATATATATATATATATATATATAAAATCACTTCTGATATACTGTATATGAATGCATAATATGTAGGGAAACTACTACTGATGTTTTAGCCATAATCTATTTACATATATTATAATATATTATATATTCTAAATATATGTAAATATATTATGGCTACAAAACTTGGGGGGATCTGTGGATGACGCACTGTTATGGGGGATCTGTGGATGGCACTGTTATGGGGGATCTGTGGATGGCACTGTTATGGGGGATCTGTGGATGGCACTGTTATGGGGGATCTGTGGATGGCACTGTTATGGGGGATCTGTGGATGGCACTGTTATACATGTGCCATCCACAGACCCCCTACCCCATAACAGTGCCATCCACAGACCCCCCCAGCCCATAACAGTGCCATCCACAGACCCCCCACCCCTTAACAGTGCCATCCACAGATGTCCCCCATAAAACTGTCATCCACAGATTCCTCCCCCCCACCACTCCAGTGCTGCAGTATACAAATATAAAATGTCTCATTCAATTAAAAGTGATTAAACATGCCCCCTCACTCCTAATATTACCGTACACCCTAACAGCTTCTGTACAATGCAGGCAGCCAGGCCGGGCGGCCGGTGCTTCACTCACTGACGCCACGTGCCTGCGCCACCTGCTTCATTCATAAAGTAGGCGGCGCAGGCACGTGACATCAGGGAGTTACGCTGCCGCCCACCCGGCCTGCCTGCCTGCATTCTACAGAAGCTGTTAGGGTGTACCGTAATATTAAAAGTGATGGGGGGGGGGGCATGTTTAATCACTTTTAATTGAATGAGACATTTTATATTTAAATAGTGCAGCACTGGAGCGGCGGCGCCGGAGTACAGTGACTGCACCGGCCCTGCCGCAATTGCCGGCCCCCTGCTCCTCCTCCCAGTCCCTCCCCGCTCGCTCATACATCGCAGCCTGCGATGTAAAAATTTCAGCATTCACCCCATAAGACACAGTGGCATTTTCCCCCATTTTGGGGGGGGGGGAAAATTGCGTCTTATGGGGCAAAAAATACGGTATATATGTTTATTAGCCTCTATTTCTGAAAAAGTTTGTGACAGGATTTGAACTCACAACTTCTGCAACACAGCCCAGAACTTTAACAACTACACTATATAGCTGCATTGCCAGTCACTAAAAAATATATAACATGAAACTCCTACTGTATAGGTCTCAGTAGAAGTACAGTACAGTAGAAGTCTCATTTATTTTATTTTTTTTAAGTAACTGGCTATGTAGCTATTATAGCTGAGTAGTTAAGTGCCTTGCCTCTAATACAGAAGGTCGTGAGTTTGAATCCGGGCAGAAACTTTTCTGAAATACAGGCTAAATTAGGTTTAAATACACTGGGGTGTCCCCAAGCACTGACTCCATATATGGACATAGCTATATATGGAGTCAGAGCAGGGACTCCTAAGCTGAAATAGAGTTCCGACACCCTCCCCTCTTCAGAGCAGGGGGTGTCTGGGGTTCTTCCATTGACTTTCATTGTGCTCGGGTGCTCGGTAGAACACCCAAGCATCGCAAAGTGTTCTACACAAGCACTTTGGTGCTCGCTCAACACTACTGAAGATAAATAGATGTTGGGAGAGATCTCTGTACTGACCCCTGGTATATTTATACATAGTTATTAGATTTCCCCTCAGTTGTCTTTTTTCTAAAGCCTAATTTTGATAATGTTTCAGGGTACTGTAGTCCACCCATTCCAGTTATTACTTTACTTGCCCTCCTATGAATCCTCTCCAGCTCTGCTATGTCTGCCTTGTTCACAGAAGCCCAGAACTATACACAGTCCTCCATGTGTGGTCTGACTAGTGATGTGTAAAGTGGTAGGACTATGTTCTCATCATCACAGGCATCTATGCCCCTTTTGATGCAACCCATTATCTTATTGGCCTTGGCAGCAGCTGCCTGACACTGGTTTCTACAGCTTAGTTTGCTGTTCACTAAACTTCCTAGGTCCTTTTCCATGTCAGTGTTAGCCAGTATTTTATCATTTAGTATGTATGGGTAACTTTATTATTCCTTTCCATGTACATAACCTTACATTTGTCAGTGTTAAACCTCATCTGCCACTTCTCTGCCCAAGCCTCCAATCTATCCAGATCCATCTGTAGCATTAAACTGTTCTCTGTAGTATATATGCACTATACTCCCCTCTGTAGTATATATACAGTATACTGTCCTCTTCTATGTTAATTACTTTACACAGTTTAGTGTCAACTGTGAAAATTGATATTTTACTATGCAAGCCTTCTACAAGATCATTAATAAATATATTGAAGAGAATAGGGCCCAATACTGACCCCTTGGGTAACCCACTAGTGACAGTGACCCAATCTGAGTGTGTACCATTAATCACCTCCCTCAGTTTTTTAACTGAGCCAGTTACTTACCCACATACAGACATTTTCTCACAGTCCAAGCATTCTCATTTTATATACTAACCTTTTATAGAAACATATAGCATGTGTCGGCAGATAAGAACCATTTGGCCCATATAGTCTGCCCAATATACTGAATAATATGAATAGCCCCTGGCCCTATCTTATATGAAGGATGGTCCTTATGCCTATCCCATTTATGTGGTACAGTGTCAAATGCTTTGGAGAAGTCCAGATGTACGACATCCATTGATTCGCCGCGGTCAAGTCTAGAACTTACCTCCTCATAGAAACTGATTCAATTAGTTTAACATGACCGATCCCTCATGAAGCCATGCTGATATGGCGTTATTTGCTTATTTTCATTGAGGTTCTCCTAGATAGCATCTCTTAGAAAACCTTCAAACAGTTTACCCATGACAGATGTTAAACTTACCGGCCTATAGTTTCCGGGCTGGGTTTTTGGACCCTTTTTGAATATTGGCACCACATTTGCTATGTGCCAATCTGGTGGAACACTCCCTGTCAGTATAGAGTCCTTAAATATCAGAAATAAGGGTCTGGCTATGACATTACCTAACTCTCTTAGGATACAGGGTGCATACCATCTGGTCCTGGTGATTTGTCTATTTTAATATTTTTAAGACGCCGCTGTACTTCTTCCTGGGTTAGACAGGGCACTTTTAAAGGGTAATTTACTTTTACATTCTGCATATCATACATATCTGACAGTTTATTTTCCACAGTGAATACAGTGTAGAAAAAAATATTTTATAGCTTTGCTTTCTCCTCATCGCTCTCTGCAACTTTTCCCTCATCACTCTGTAAAGGGCCGACACCTTCAGATTTATACTTATTACCATTTATGTAATTGAAGAACATTTTAGGGTTAGTTTTACTCTCTTTGGCAATTAATCTCTCAGTCTTTAGTTTGGCTGCTTTTATTTGTCTTTTACATATTCTATTTTTTTCCTTATAGTTTATCAATGCTTTCTCGCTACCCTCCTGTTTTAGTGATTTAAATGCTTTCTTTTTGTCATTTATTGCTTTCTTTACAATTCTATTTATACACATAGTTTTTTTCTTGTTCCTTAACCTTTTATTCCCATAAGGTATGTACTTCTCACAATTAGATTTTAGGATGCTTTTGAAAATATTCCATTTTGTGGCTGCATTTTTATTCTTGAGGACTTTGTCCCAGTTAGTTAGGCCTATGGCCTCTCTTAGTTGGCTAAACTTAGCTTTTTTGAAGTTTGGTATTTTTGTTCCTCCCTGAAGAAACACTCTTTTAAATGACAATTGGAAGGTTATTACTTTATGGTCACTATTTCCCAGGTGTCCCCCGACCTGCACATCTGTTGTTCTGTCAGGTCTATTGGTTAATACTAAGCCCAGTATGGCCGTCCCTCTTGTCGGGTCCTGAACCAGTTGGGAAAGTTAATTGTCTTTGGTTATTGCCAAGAACCTGTTTCCTTTAAGAGATATACAGGTTTCAGTTTCCCAGTCTATATCTGGGTAGTTGAAGTCCCCCATAATAACCACCTCATTAGGATTTGCCGCCTCGTCTATCTCGTTTAGTAGCAGATTTTCTGTGGACTCTGGTATATTAGGTGGTTTATAGTAAACTCCTATTAGTATTTTATTATTGGTTTTGCCTCCATGTATTTCTACACACAGTCACTCCACATGTTCATGTCCCTCACTTATATCTTCTTGGACTGTGGGCTTTAGACAGGACTTTACATAAAAGCAACCCCCCCACCCCCTTTCCGGTTTTGGCAATCCTTTCTGAACAGACTGTAACCCTGTACATTAACTGCCCAGTCATAGTCATCATCCAGCCATGTCTCAGTTATTCCCACTATGTCATAGTCCTCCTCACACATCACTAATTCCAGTTTCACCATTAGTCAGGCTTCTGGCATTAGTATATATACAATTAACAGGTTTATGTATATTTTTTACCCTACACCTTTCCTTCTGAACTGTTCTAGTCCCTCCTTCCATTCCTCCCCCAGTCCCACTACCTTGCCCCTGGTCTCTATCTGCACTATCTTCCCATCCTATAACGTAATTACCCTGCCCCCAGTCCATAGTTTAAACACTCCTCCAACCTTCTAGCCATCTTCTCCACCAAAACAGATCTACATAATTCAACTGTAGTTTTCATAATAACTACCTTGTTAAAGCAGCTCCTGAAGGTTGGTGGATTTACTGTAAAACCCACTAGATGAAGGCCTTATGGCAGTTCATGAAAGGTGTATGGCTTCTTCATACAAAGCCATCCAGCCTCTGTGTGCTGCTCTACAGGCTTGGTTGGATGCTGTATGTACTGAGATAAATTTTTCCTGGAAACAATGCTTCTGTATACCTCCAAACATATAGCATTCATTAGAACATGGCTCAGTTCTTTTCAACTGGATTCAATAGTGGCCTCATGGACCTCTAAGGAAGACCAGTTATGAACTCTTAGAAAACAGCCATATGTGAAGGTTTTACTGAACTGAACTTCAATCTCTGCAAGGTTTTATGTGGATCTAATTCCAGTTCAGTAGAAGTCCAATTTTTGACTGTAAGGGTACGGTACGTGTGGCAGACACTTGCCAATTTTGTGGAATTTCCGGTAAAGAATCCACACATCACTTGCTTGACCTGTGAGCCAAATCTGCATTAAAAAACCGCATGTAACTTGTGTGGATTTTACCACAGGTTCCACAAGGATTTTCTGCACCAAGATACCACCAGTATGGACATACCCTAATACAGATGCTGAAATGGGCCTGCATTGTGGCCTATAGCCCTAGACCATTCATCACCGCTTTTCATCTCGTAAAAGCTCAAGGCTAAAAATACAGTGAATAAATCTAAATAAAGATTTTATTTGCCACGACTGTAGAAATGACCCTTCTCTGGAGCATTAAACACAAATCAAATAGACAGCAATATTTATAATTCATCACCAAAATGCATTCTGCTGATTTATGTACTGCACGTAAGCAAGAGCACAACACGCGCTATATCTATTTGACAGGCACAAGTTTTATGTTTTGCTACACTATACTAGATCATGTCAGCTTCTATACCCAATATCCAGCGTCAGCAGTCCGTCATTTCATGGACTCAAAAATCAGAACTTTTGTTGCAAAGCAGCAGAAATGCTCTGTATGAACATGACCCAAATTGAAATGGCCATAATAACTCTTAAAGAGCACCTGTCCCCTCTCCTGATGTCTGGTTTAGCAACTTCTCGCATCCCCCATGTAATAACAATTTTTATAACTCAGGGATGCCCAACCAGCTGTTGCAAAACTACAACTCCCAGCATGCCCTAATAGTTGTAGGCTGTCCAGGGATGCTGGGAGTTGTAGTTTTGCAACAGCTGGAAGGGCCGCAGGTTGGGCATCCCTGTTATAACTCATTGGTGTGCCATTCATCTATTATTCCTCCAAGAATTTTATGAATAAATGTACAACTGGTAAGGGGGGTGTCCCTGCACAGTCTGCCACTGGCAGTACCGATTGGACAGCCCCAGACTGTGCAGGGACCCACCCCAAGTTGTACGTTTATTCATAAACCTCTAACAGGAATAACAGAGGAATGGCACAGCATAGATTTAGGGCTCATTCACACGACCGTGGTTTTGGTCCGCCTCCGATCCACTTTTTTTTATGGATCGGATGCAGATCCATTCCTTTCGCAGACAAGGATAGGACATTTCTGCTGGAGAAAAAAATAGCGGCAGGCTCTTGGCCGGTATCCATATTTTGTGGATCTCCGTTTTGTGGACTGCAAAAACGGATATGGTCGTGTGCATGAACCCTTATAGGAATACTGCTCCAGTATTGTGAGTTCAGGTGGAATACAATGTTTTACTAAGGACTCACGCACACAGCCATGGCCAGTTTAATTCGGGCAATTTATCAAACAAAGCAACTCTGGATTCTTGAGCTCATTAAACGATGCTATGCTGGGTATTGGATATTGGAGCTTAAAGGGGTTCTCTCACCTCAGCAAATGGCATTAATCATGAAGATAAAGTTAATAAAAGCACTTACTAATGTACTGTGATTGTCCATATTTCCTCTTTTGCAGCTTGATTCATTTTTCCATCACATTATACACGGCTCGTTTCCAGGGGTTATGACCACTCTGCAATCCAGCAGTGGTGGTCGTGGTTGCACACTATAGGAAAAAGCATCGACCTATCTGTATCTGCACTGCAGCGGCGGTCGTAACTAGGGGTCCGAAGTCGACACATTTCACAGCTTCGTTTTAATGCTGTACGGAGACCTGTGCGGAGGCAAAATTCATTAAGTCCGAAGTCTCACGAAGAACTTTGGGCTTCGATTATAAAACTTTATAAACGTTTTAAAACGGCAAACCGAAGTTGGCTTCAGAATCGTAGTTTTCGAATCGAAGCAGGAGGTTCTTCACCGAAGTCTCGCAAGACTTCAGACTTAACGAATTTTGCCTCCGCGCAGCGCATACATTTTAATGCTGTATGGAGACAGAGGACAGATCGACTTTGCTCACCTCTAGTCGTAACTAGAGTATAATGTGATAAAAAAATGAATCCAGCCAGTAAAGCATGCAATATGGACAATCACAATACATTAGTAAGTGCCTTGTATTAACTTCCTCAACATGATAAATGCCATTTGCTGAAGTGAGACAAGTCCTTTAAGAAATCTATTACAGTGTAGCAAAAGTGACCATGCGTATTAGATAACGATCTGCCGAATGCTTGGTCAGACGACCGCTGGATCTACTCTATCTCATCCTTGGCATTAAGGAAAGAAAAATGTTTGTTTTTGTTCTTCTACGTCTGCCTGATTCCCAGGGAACAACGGCCAGGGGGAGTACACACCATGACACAACAGCTCATCAGGACCACTACCACTCCCATCCTCTGCATCGGCTCCTGAGAGGCTCGCTGCACATACGCATGCACAGTTGGGTCGGCCAGGGGGAGTACGCACCATGACACAACATCTCATCAGGGCCACTACCACTCCCATCCTCTGCACCGGCTCCTGAGAGGCTCGCTGCACATACGCATGCACAGTTGGGTCGGCCAGGGGGAGTACGCACCATGACACAACATCTCATCAGGGCCACTACCACTCCCATCCTCTGCACCGGCTCCTGAGAGGCTCGCTGCACATACGCATGCACAGTTGGGTCGGCCAGCTGTGCATGTATTCACAAGGGGGAGAGAGGAGTAAGCCGCTGCCAGATTGAAATCCCACATACTTCCCATGACATCTGGTGCACATTACACTGTCGGCAGGTCCCACCAAAATCAGCAGGTTTGGCAGATATTGATTGTGAAAGGTTCGCTACGGATAAGCAGGTAACGCTCCGGTTGCTCCTAGAGGCTCATTTGCATATATTAAAACCTCATGTTTCTCAGCAATGCGGGCACATATGATCATGGGACCAACACAGATGTCTTCAGCTGCCAAGTGCACATGTAACAGGTCAGCCAGTGTGATAGGTACAAAACTGCTGACAGATGCCCTGTTATAATCCCCCGCTGCCACATGCTGACACTTACCTGATCCCCCACTAGTTTCTGTTGACATGTCCACACAATATGTGACCACCGCCCTCAATCACTGACCTCATTGGTGGCTAAGGTCACTGCTGCGGCTAGCGACTGGCTGCAGTGGACACGATTACTGGAGAGGGGTGAACAGGGGATTGGGATAAGTGTCGTCATGGGGCGGCAGGTGAGGTATTACTCCTTTTGTTATATTTTAGAGCATTGTCATGTATGTCTGGACAACTTCTTTAAATATGTAGAGGCCTTTCAGCTGTAAAGCTTTGGCATTCGGAGGGTTAACACGGATGTTATCTTAGCGGAGCTGAAGTACCGTCGTCTGTGTGACTTCTGTCAGAGGCTGCTCATCAGTCTGTGACCGGATCCTCCCAGGCAATTAGCAGCATTTTAACACTACAGAATTATGACAACGGGCTGCATGAGGCTGAATTTCAGCAGGAAGATCCTCTGTAACTTCCAATAGCAGGTCCATCAGATTTGAAAGAGAGAAAGAAAGAAAGATAAAGAGAGAAAGAGAGAGAGAAAAAGAAAGAGAAGGAAAGAGAGAAAGAGAAAATAAAGAGAGAAAGAAAGAGAGAAAGAGAAAGAGAAAAAGAAAGAGAGAAAGAAAGCGAGAAAAAGAAAGAGAAAGAAAGAGAGAAAAAGAAAGAAAGAGAGAAAAAGAACAATGACAAATGGTAGACATGCCAAATAAAATAGGGCAGGTAGTCACGTTCAGGGCTCATGCACATGATCATGTTACAGCTCGGCTCACCCTCCATTGTATAGAGCTGTAATATGGCCCCCACAGAAGGCTATAGGCCCCCTTGTACCTTTTGTTTGCCTGTGATTTCACATAGAAGCATATGTTGTCTTTTTCATTCACATGGAATATGAGAAATGGATACTGGATTACAGAGATATTCACCCGTCAAAATCATAGGCACAGTACTGAGTCAGTGTAGTATGGAGTCAGTGGAGCCACGTGTGTCTCTGTACATGCCATTACACATTGGGGGAAATCAACTGGCTTAGTTGTCCATAGCATCCAATCAGATCCCACCTTTCATTTTCCAGAGCTCCTTTGGAAAATGAAAGGATCATTTAAAAAAATAAAAATTTTATGATAAAAAAGTATTCTAGCTGTGTATTTTGTTACACCCTAAAGCAGTTACCTCCATACATTTTGAAACCTTTCATTATTGCAACCTGGTCATGTGACCTCAAGTCTGACTACTTGCTCTAATGTGTACATAGAAACTCTCCCCTGTGGCTGACTTCCTGTGAAGTATAGGATGACATCATGACCAATCAAATCCCTCCTGGCAGCTCTCAGGCCCCACTCCTTCCCACCCTCCATATTCCTATGCATATCCCTTTGTTCTATTAAATATATAATGTCTCTCCTATGTAAAGGACCAGGAGTGCAGATGAGTGTACACAGTGATTAGCTGCAGTTATATAAACCTCCTGACTCACTGCCTGTACTATCTGTGTGTGCTGACTCTCCAGTGTACAGTGATCCCTCAAGATACAATGGCCTCAGGATACAATATTTTCAACATACAATGGTCTTTTCAGACCCATCAGTAAGTTGAAACTAGACTCAACATACAATGCCATAGGCCTCATGCATAGTGATGAGCGGCATAGGCAATATTCGAATTTGCGATATTTCGCTAATTTTTGGCTGTATATTCGCCATAAATTCGCAAATTCGAGAATTCGTGATCTCCAGTCATTGTGTACTTGATTGGAAAAATTGGCAATGTAATGTATTTGCAATAAATTTGCGATTAGAATATTCAACACTATTCGCGAATACGAATATATAGCACTATATTCAAAATATTCAAAAATTCTCGAAGTGGCGATATTCGCGAATTAAAATTTGTGATTTAAATATTCGCGCTCAACACTTCTCATGCACACGACCGTTGTTTTGGTCCGCATTCGAGCAGCAGTATTTGTGGCTTGGATGCGGACCCATTCACTTCAATGGGGCCGCAAAAGATGCGGACAGCACTTTGTGTGCTTTCCGCGACCGTTGCATCAGTTCTGTGGTCCTGCAAAAAAAATCTGTTTTGCGAACAAGAATAGGCAGTTATATTAATGGCTGTCCGTGCCGTTCCGTAAATTGTGAACGCACACAGACGCCATCCGTGTTTTGCGGATCTGCAATTTGCGGACCGCAAAACACACAACGGTCAGGGTGCATGAGTCCTTAGACTCAGATCCTACCAATCAAGGCCACTTCTCTGGTAAAATAGCTGCATTATTTGCTAGTTACCAGCTGTTCCTGAATGTTATATGTAAGGATGTGTTTTATCTGTCTTAGTTATCTGCTTATTTTTCTTAAATCTTCATTTTCTCTTATGTTGGATGACATTTTGGGGCTTTGGAACCAATGACTCAACTTACAATGGTTTCAACATACAATGGTCGTCTTGGAACCAATTAATATTGTATCTTGATGGACCAGTGTAGTTCTATGAGATGTAGTCACTGGTCTCCCTGCCTCCTGCATGTAAGAGCTTAGAGGATAGAGATGACAGGGCAGAGAGGGCAGATCGGCTCAAGCTGTATCACATAGGAGAACATGGAGACCCTGCAGTGTGAGAGGAGAAGTTCTGTGTCACTGATCTGTCATGGCTGCCCTTACATAGGACTCAGAGCAGTTCAGTGCGGTGAGACTCTGCCCCCTCTGTCTCTGCAAAGCTCGGCATGATGGGGAATGTAGGATTCATTAGCAAAACCATATCTGAGGGGATAACAAATCAAGCTGGCTCACGATAAATTACACATAAAATAAAAGAAAAGAAGTATACACAAAGCATACACAAGAGCCTTCATCATATTCTTTAATAATGGCCTATCCTGCACTATATACTGTAGGCAAAGAAAAAATAAATTCCGGAGTGCTTCTTTAACACCAGATTTGATAAATCTCCACCACTGATTGGATGATTATCTAATGGAGGTCTCCTTGCCATCCCCTGACTATAGATGTCAGAAGAAAGAAGGATTGGGCATTTTTTCCCTGGGACTTGTGCAGCACCAAACGTTTAGAATGGTGTAAAATAACAAACCGAATCATTTTTCGCCTTACCGATCCCCTCCCTAGCTGCTGCTTTTTGTGTCCACTGCCAGTCTCTGTATCTTGGTCCTCAGGGATGACGTTTCGAAATGGACATGTGACCTCAGTGATGTCTGCTGCAACCAGTGATTGGCTCCAGTGGTCATGTGTCAAAGCGTCATCACTGGAGACAGAATCAGCAGGACACCCTTAAAGTGGTGGCACGGGAGCAGTGGAGGATCGGTAAGATGACCATTACTTAGTCTATTTTATACCTCACTAAGCTTTTGGTTTTCGTTTTCAAGGGGCTGAACAACCACTGTCAAAGGGGTTTGACAGTGGCTCATTCCCCTCTCTCATGGAAATATATACTAATGGTGAATTTGGACGGACAAATTTTCGAATGTATCAAGTGCAGCCAATTTTGTTTTGACCCCTGTATCTTTCCTTTTTTTCATTGTTTGGATCTTTTGTTGGATCATAGTTTTTTTGCATAGTCATATTAGTAATCTGATATAACCTCTACAAATTTACCTCTAAAATACCATCATTGCAACTTCTAGGGCTTAATTTTAGCTTAACTTAACTTTTTATACATAGCAAACATAATAGTAACAGCAGGAACCAGACAGACCCATGGACTGATTACAATAACCAAAACCAGTTACTTTACAGGAAAACCCATATTTGATGCTGAAACCAAACTATCAGGAACTTGAAGGTAATGACCGGTATGAAGGATTCTGTGTGGACATGCTACAGGAGCTGTCGAAGATCCTGCATTTTAACTATAAGATCCGCCTGGTGGTCGATGGACTTTACGGTGTTCCAGAGTTAAATGGCACATGGAATGGGATGGTGGGAGAACTGATATCAAGGGTAAGAACAGAAATCTTCATCTTTCTGTTACATGTCTAATTCCTCACTACGTCTCTCTGTCCAACAGTGTTACAACAATCAAAAAGAAGCATTATCTTATTCAGATCGGTAATATGCAAATTGGTATCTTCCAAGAAAGAGAAGGATCTCACCAGCACCACCTAATGGCAGTGGCTGACTATGAGTCAAGATCCGACTTTCTAACAAGTATTGGGATTTGACAGAATATAGCCAAACCAGATATCCATCCATAGACAGCTGTTTTGGGGTGTTTGCCCTTCATCAGATTCTGGATGGCTCATGGGGAGCCACTTCCAATAGGTGGCGCCGCTGAGATGGTTCTATTTCTCTTTGCATATTGGTTTTTCATGGAGCATTGCCAATACTTCTCCCTACCATGGAGCACTTCTAGTAAGTCTCCATACAGTTCTGGTCAGGAGATGCCTAAGATCGGTAATACAATTGCATACAGACTAGAACCAGAATAAGGCGTACTTACAGCCAAAAATGAAACTTGATTGCTCTACTGAATGTACATGGCTAGTAACGCAGTAAAGTCTTTACCTTTTAAGAGCCAGTTCACACTCCTGATTTGTCGGAGATTTTCGTGTGGAATTCACGTCAAATCCAATGACAAGCCACATCCTACGCATTAATAAATATCAATAGTTTGGAGGGCACTTAACTATCTGGTGTTGCAAGGAACCGTCAAATGCATAAATATACATAAACCATTTATTCCAAAATATACATAAAAAGTATGAAAAAAAGAGGAAAATGATATAAAATAAAATAAAAATGACAGCGATATCAATTAATTGATAAAGTGCAATATGGTAAAAAGTAAAATAAAAAGTACAATCACAATAATGGCAATATCAATGGGATAATAAATATACCTTATTGAAACAATTAAAAAAAAACATGATTGTCGCAATTATAAATACATAATAAATATGCTCATAAATCCCATGATTTGCAATTTTATGATTCCATGGGATAATTAATAATTCATATTATCACATGATATACCGTATGTAATAATATGAATTATGTACATTGTGCTGACAGTGAACATGAGAGCGGCTATAACTTACTTGTAGATTATTATACTACGGAGACGGACTGGTTGTCCTTTTACAACTGAACTTTCTACAACTGAACTTTCCATAGTAAGAGGAGCGATCTACATCAACCACTTACTTGCCAGTTACTTGGGGCCAATCAAATCAACAGTTTCCAAACACGTGGGATGCCGAAAGAGCCGAGCCGGCACAGCTCAGTGGCCATTAGCATTACAGCTCCGGTCACATAGTCTCCTTACTTTACAAAGGATTGGTAACGTTATTGCAAGTTTATGTTACACTAACCACAATTAACACTTAATAATTCTATCAAGGGACAGTTATCTAAAGAATATAAAGAACAAAAAGCTGCCTTCATAGAGGGGACATTAATTACCGCTTTATATTATAAATATACTGACGTCAGTGAAATTAAGGATTATAGAAGGGCAGTTATATGAGACAAACTGGAGATTTATATATCATCATATTGCAAGACCAGCTGCCCAATTATATGAAAACCAGCAAAAACGTTTCACAAACTCAGTCATTTATGTATATAGCGCTGTTTGAATAATCATTATAACTAGATTTTTTTTTTTTAAAAATAACTGATTTGTTTTTTCAGATATTACATATATTCATTTATTTATTTTATGCACTTATATAGCGCTACTATATTCCACAGCGCTTTACAGACATTAGCATCCAACTGTCCCCAATGGGGCTCACAATCTAAGGTATCATGTGATAATATAAATTTATTAATTATACCATGGAATCATGAAATTGCAAATCATGGGATTTATGAGCATATTTATTATGTATTTATAAATGCAACAATCATGTTTTTTTTTATTTGATAAAGATTTTTATTAATGTGGGTCTAATGTTTCAATAAGATATATTTATTATCCCATTGATATTGCCATTATTGTGATTGTACTTTTTATTTAACTTTTTACCATATTTATCAATTAATTGATATCGCTGTTATTTTTTATTTTATATAATTTTCCCTTTTTTTCATACTTTTTATGTATATTTTGTAATAAATGGTTTATGTGTATTTATGCATTTGAAGGTTCCTTGCAACACCAGATAGTTAAGTGCCCTCCAAACTATTGATATTTATTACTGCGATGTTATCGGCAGTGGGTGTGCCGTGGAGAGTGCACCTAGTCTGTCGATTTGGGATGGTACAGCCACTGCAACGAAATAGTACTATTTATTTTATTCACATCCTATGCATGTGACTGGGATTCTACAACCACTTTCACAACCGGCGCCGGCAGATCCACCACAATGTAAAGGGCTTTATTAAGACCAGTGTCTAAAATGCCGGTCTTAATAAATGTGCCCCTACTTCCCCTTTTTTTTCTTTACAATTTTCCATTTACAGGTGTATAAAATAATAAAATAAAAAAAATTACAAAAACAAAACCCCATGTATCACCGAAAAGGAACAAAAATAATTTATTTAACCACGGAAAAAAAAATTTTGGCTTTCAAACTCGTATGTGGTCAGGAAGGGGGTAAATGGCCTGTTTTTGAACTGTTTAAAGCTTATAGTGCATCACGAAATGAACTGCAGACAAAGCATACTTTCTCATGCCTTTCACTTCTTGTTTTTGTGGTAGTTTTGTGCGTTTTTGTGCCATTTGTTACTAAACGTCCCATGCTCTAGGTGTACCTGTTTTTTTCAGCCGTTTTTTCAAATGGGCATCTTTAAAAGAGTTGAAGATGCCAAAAAACAAACAAACTGTTAATTTGTCATAGTAAAGAAAAGCTTAAAAATTTGGAGAAAAAAAAATCACAAAAACACTAAAAACAGTTAAATAGGGTAATATAAGCAGCCCTATGTGTTCTGAAAAAAATAAATAAAAAATAACTGCAAAAAAGATTCTGGTAGACCAATAAATGATCGTTATACCATGTGTGCAGAATAAGATGTTAACAGACCCCATTCAATCCTAAAGGGATGGATAGCAAATGGATGATAGGAGATTGAGACAAATAGGAAACAGATTAGGAACTGATGGGAAATAGAATTGACATCAATTTTACGCTCTATGACAGTCCATTAGTGACGGAAAATACATGATCTACAAATTCAAATGTGCACAAAGCCAAAACCACACATAAAGGGCACATTATATATTCCCGGCATTACTTCCAAAGATTATACAGACTCCAGCTGTTTTGTGCCCAGCAAGTGCTTAATACACACAGTCATAATACCTTAGAACATTTCCAAAGTAATGGTTCTAAATACAAAACTGAAGAGGTGACTTGTTCTTGGTTCTCCACATTTCCAGCCGATTTTGGCAAAGCTTATTGCTCCTGGAGCTTGTCTGCCTTTCATAAGACACTTCTATTTTCTTCACTCTGGCCCTTGCCCCGACACACACAGAGCTGGTCTTCAGACCAAATATGCATCAGACAAGTTGCATCCCCAGGGCAGGAATCTGATTATACCTGTATTGTTGTTATACCCTCACCTCCTAGAAGAAGTGGCTGCAGGTCTGAATAAACCTGAAGAGGTTACCACGTTATGTGTAGAGAACCAGACGGAATCCCAGTCTCATTCCTAACAGTCGGCCTGGGCAATGCATATGATGCTGTCACTGTGGCCTACTGGCTATATGATAAGCAGAACTCAGAAGGGCCCCACCTAGGAGGAGGGATAAAAGATTTTGTTAGGGCACCCTCTACAGTATTATACATAACATTATGTACAATGACACTGTAGGAAACGGAGGAAGCGGGCAACCAAGCCTCGTCTGAGAGCGCGATCTTGACTAGCCGCAGGAAGTCGAGAGTTTCAAAGAAGTTGCTGGTGGAAGGGGGCCTGTTCAAAAATTTTCTGTGAGGCCCGGTCATTTCTAGTTATGCCACTGCCACTGGAAAAGTACTCTAAAATCTGCAGGGGGTAAGCCAGGGTTAGCAGCCATAAATCAGTCTATCTCAGGATCTGAGCGACATTGACAAGGGCCAAATTGTGATGGCTAGACAACTGGGACAGGGCATCTCCAAAATGGCAGGTCTTGAGTGGGATGTTCCCTTGAATGGAGCTTAGCCCCGCCCAGGCCAGTGATACTAGTCGTGACGTCACTGGGCCTGTGGTAAACAGCGAGAAGGCCAGCACCGCCGCCTTCTCAAACAGCTGATCAGGCGGGGGTCCCAGGTGTTGGACCCCCGCCGATCAGATGCTGATGATCTATCCAGAGGATAGATCATCAGTTTAAAATAACTGCAGTAACCCCTTCAAGGGGACTGGGTGTGTATAGTTATGCTTTGGACAGAGTTACGAGGCGTGGCCTAGTATGAAAAGAATATATATACATATTGTAAACATATTCACAAGATGTTTTTTTTTGCACATATATGTTTATATTTGTATATGTGGTTTGAGGGGGGGGTCCAGGTACATCCTTTGCACAGGGGCCCTTTGCTGCCTGTGTCCGCCCCTGCACGTTGCAGTAATTTTATTTTCTACTCTAAGACAATTCTTTTGTATGTAATGTGTGTATAAACTGTAGTAATCCTTGGGGGATTAGGTACTGTCTAAAAAACAAGGATACTTTAAAGAAGCCATGGCCAGAGACTAAGCGGCAGTATACATATGTATGGTGGAGTTGGATGGGATAGCTGTTGGTCAAATAAGCATTCAGCCAACAGGTATGTATCTTATATGTATGGCCAGTCTTACTGTGTTTGATATTAGATTTGTTTTCTTGACGGAGGCGTTGAAAGGTTTTTAGTAACATCCATAAAAACGATGTTTATGATATCTATATCTCTCCAGAAGGCAGATCTGGCTGTTGCTGGACTCACAATCACGGCAGAAAGAGAAAAGGTTATCGACTTCTCAAAACCATTTATGACTTTAGGAATCAGCATTCTGTACCGTGTTTATATGGTAAGCTTCTCGTCAAGGATCTTCCTTCTAACTTTGTAATCAATAAATAGATGTTGAGCGGGGACCATGGTGGATCTCTATAGCCCGTTTTTTATTTGGAAGAATTTATGTACTGAATTTCTTAATTTATGTACCTTGAATAGAAGCAGTACTCCAGAACAGCTGATTGGCGGGGGTGCTGGGATTCAGACCCCCGTCCATATGATATTAATGAAATATCCTAATGATAGGCCATCAATAGATCCATTTACGCATACTTCAGTAACTGCAGTATAGAATTTAAAAGAAAAAAGATGCTTGGTAGCATTACTTGCTGGCTGCATTCTTCATCCATTTCAATATAAAGCAGTATGGAAGAAGGCTTTGTATTACTACAGCCCTTTACTTCCTCCCTGCTGATTCAGTGAGAGAGACAAAAAGCTAAGATAACTTGAAAGTTTTGTCCAATCAGGGAACTGCAAGTTGCTTGTCAGGGAACTTGCTAGCTAGTCCTGTGATTACAGCAGCCTCTACATCGTTTTAAGCAGTCAGTCTGATGCATAAGAGGGATGGGATCACAAGAATGTACTAAATGGGGGGGGGGATAAAGAGCAATTGTAATGTGCGCTAGCAGACTTGCAGAAACCAGGCTGCACTATATTTGTAACATGACAGACAATGAGAACAACTTACTGTTGGCCAGTTACTAAGAAACAAAGGTCTGTAGCATACAGCTGAGCTTTGAAAAGGAAGGCTTGACAAAGATATAGCAGATTTGGATCTAAGTACACTGTCAAGCTGCAACCAATCATTGGCCTCAGCGGTCATATGTGCAGGAGCAGCAGAGCCTCTCTGGTCACGTGCTAATTCTGCACGTAATTGCTGAGGCCAGTGACCGGATGCAGCAGTCAAGTTAATAGCAATGGAACGTTATCCCTTCCAGGCTGGTGGGGACCAGAAATGGCAAGGAGACGGGGAGATGAAAAGGTGAGTCCGAGTTTTTTCTCTTTTCCTGCCTATAATTTATTTTTCGTTGGACAACCCCTTTAATCTTTTGCACCTTGATCTGTGGTCAGATCTGTACAATGGGAGAACTCATACTGTATACTCTATAAATTAGATAACACTAATCATCTAGTAAAATAAGCCGTGTTTTATTATAAAGTTGTGCTCCACACATGTATATAATACAAACACATTAGAGTAATACAACAAATCACATTAAAATAATGCTGGCTACATCATTACCTCATGTATACATCCTGCAGGTAGAGTTTCACTAACGTCTTTAGTGTATACAGTATTAGCACACGTTGGGATAACAACATTTGCTTTCCTGCCCTCAAAGCCATTGTAATATGAACCCCACAGGTGAAGAATTTTACGCACAGTATAGGGGACCAAGGACCAGTCATTTCTATGGTAACTCACAATCTGTTCTCGCATCTGAGCACAGAAACTTGACATTGACTTGCCAAACGTTGAAGCACAAATTCAGTGAAATACAATTTCTGTGGTAACAACATAAATTGAGTATATTCTTTACAAATTACAGCCAAATGCTGATAAATATTCTTCGTTTCTAACCAGTTTTTATTTTCTTATGATATAATTTTTTTAAATTTGATTTTATGTACATCTTGCCTGAGCTATGTTAAAGAGAGTCTATCAGCAGTTTTGACTATGCTAAACTGCTGATAGCACTTAGGTAGGGGCTTAGGGAAAGCAGTAAAAATTTACCTTTTTGGCGCTTTTATCATCAGATTAGTGTGAATATGAACTTTTATTCTGCTGTGCTCTGCTTCTTAAGTGCTCAGGAGGAGGAGCTGCACTGTGAAGTGCTTTCTGCATTGAGCTGCTTCACAGCCCCTCCCCTCTGCTCTAAGTGAAAGCTGTAGCATCCAACCAGGAGACCACTACAGCTGTCACTCATAGCAGAGGGGAGGGGCTGCAAAGCAGCTCACTACAGAGAACACTTCACAGTGAAGCTCTACCTCCTGGGCACTTAGAAGAGCAGAATCTGGCAGAATAAATATTCATATTTTCACTACTCCTGTTGATAAAAACGTCATAAAATATAGTTTGAACTGTTCTCCCCAGCCCCTACCTACTGCTGTCAGCAGTTTAGCATTGTTAACTTAAAACTGCTGACAAACTCCCTTTCACAGCATTTAGAAATACGTTTTACCGCATCTACCTGAATCATCGGAACTTGTAGACAGGAGATGACTTTTAATAAAGACTGTTATGGGCATGCTCTGTGACCTGTACAGTTATTGTACAGGGAGGGGAGGAGGTGAGCTGTGAGCATTACCTATTGTGAATGGTGGATCCTTTGTTATCTATACAGTGGTGTTATCTGTCATTGTAATCCTGTCTGTGAGGATAATGAGATGACTGTTGAAACGTGACCTCTACAGAACAGGAAGTACCAGTCTATTATGAAGCTCAGTGGCCAGAGTAGAAGATTTCTGTATTTAAAAAAAAAATAATAAAAATTATTTAAACTATGTCATTTTCTGATTATGCATTCCCTTACATAAAGCCTAAGCTTGAAGTAATTGATTTTCATTTTCTCATAGGGAAGGAAGCCTGGATACTTTTCTTTTCTGGATCCATTCTCACCCGGTGTGTGGCTCTTCATGCTTCTTGGCTACTTGGCTGTCAGCTGTGTGTTGTTCCTTGTGGCTCGGTAAAAGTTACTACATTTATTGCCATTTGATTATCGTGTAAGGCAGGAAATTCACTCTCCTTGGATCTAGAGGAACATCTAGATTAGTAGGACCTAACTGTTACGTCATCATATTTCAGAATCTCTGATCTCCATTTTTGGAATACAAGTTTTGATGTTTGTTAAAGTGATTGTCCACTTTGAGTTCTTTTCTCTTTACTCTAAATAGGTTCCAAATTCTGTGTGTATTAATTTCTTAATCTATCATGTTAGCAGTCTGAGCTCCATTTTTCTGATATAGAGCTCCAATTTTTTTGTTTAAAATTCCTGCATCATGCCTGACAATATTAAAATGGGTTCCCAGTCTCAGAGAAGCCCTTTAATATACTGGCTTCTTGTAGTCACCCAGAGATAGTTTAAAATCTTACTGTATACTGGTATAATTGGAACCCAGTGATAAGACAGTGTGCAGTTAGCTCCCTCTAGTGGTGACAGCAGACAGCCAGAATGTTGTCTCTCAAATCAATACCTATGTATTGGGAGCACTGCATCAGAAAATGCTGTGCCAATCTATATAAAGACAGATCAAGAAAATAATCGGCACAGAATCGTAAAAGAAGGGATTCATTTTAAAGTTTTCCATGATTGTTATATTAATGGCCCATCCTCAGGATAAGCCATCAATATTAGATCGGCGGTGGTCTGGCACCCACCCCACACCCTATCTTAATCAACAGAACTACGCAGCTCTGTCCTTTGTGTAGTGGATAGAACTGCTTACTGCAGCACTGCTCCCATTCATTTCAATGGGAGCAATGCTGCTGTTACCAGCTCTGTCCATTGGGCTGTGCAGTTCCGGCGCTGATTTCTGACGCTGGAGTTACTCTGAAACAGCTGATCGGCAGGAGTCCCGGGTGTCAGACCCACACTAATCAGATATCCTGAGGATAAGCCATCAATATTAAAAGCCCTTTAAGTCTTGATGTATGGTACACAGCTGTATTACAGAGTGATATGGTGAGGATCCATAATATGGCGGTATTCTTCTCACAGATTCTGCTCATGTAAAAAAAAAGAAAATTGTGACATGCAGCAGTGCATGCCATATGCCTAGAGGCACTGAAAATATGGTGCCTCATGGGGGTACCATATGGCAGCACGAGCAATACATATGGGACAAACCTCTATTCCATTCATCTAAATCCTTATTCTGTCTCAAATGAAACTTGTCATACGGAATCTTCCCATTGTCCCTACAAATCATGAGGCTGAAGAACATGATTATGACAATAAGCATTGAAAATGCTTATGCCATTGTGTAGTGTAATGTGCAGTTATTGAGTTGTTGTTTTAGCATGAGGATTTTTTTTGTCCGTACAGACAGTGACCGGTTTTTCATTAAAATTTGCAGACAGTGCTCATGTGTGAAGCCGGCCGAACCGGGCACCTCTGGCAGAGAGCATTCTTTCTTTTTGCAGTATGCGGCGTGTGGGCTGATGAGCTGCAGTCACCTTGAGATGCATAATTGGTGGAATGTCACTGTGCTTTACTAAAATCATCATGATAATTAAGCACGCTTGCACTCCCCGGCAGCACACCAATTAAGCATTGTAAGGATATACAATTATCAGCAAGGATATGAAAAATCGTAAACAGAACTCGTACCTGCCCATTTTATGACCTGAAAACGCCAGAATATATTTCTAAGCATGTAATTATAGGAAGACTTTCTCACAGTGTGGTTGAGAAAAATAGATATATCCATTATATCTCAAGAGAAAATAAATATCTGCAATCAATATGTATTATTATACGTATGTATATACCTTTCAAAGGGTTTTCCAGGACTTATCCTCTGGATCGGTCATCAGTATCTGATCGGTGGGGGTCCGACACCTGGGACCCCCTCCAATGAGCTGTTTGAGGAGATACCGGTGCTCCTGTGAGCGCCGTGGCCTTTTCGCAGCTTACCAAGCACAGCGCCGTACATTGTATAGCGGCTGTGCTTGGTATCGCGCTCAGCCTCATTCACTTCTATGGGGCCGAGTTGCTCCTAGGCCACGTGACTGGCGAATGTGTTATCACTGGCCTGGGTAAAGCTTTGAGAAGGCCATGGCACTACCAGAGGATAGGTCATCAGTATTTAAGTTTAAAAAAAAACTTTAAGGTAAGAACATACATTGTGTAGCTGAACCCCCTCTAAACAAAGTGACCAATGGCAAAACAATTTGGATAGCAAAACCTTTTTTACCCCGCAAAATCATGTGGGTGAGGTTTTGGCTGCCCCCCAGAGGCCGTAATGTGTAACCCTACCCGTAAAGTTTTGCATTGATGGCCTATCCTCAGAATAGGGCATCAATATTTCTATTAATTACCATTCAGGTATAGAGCTAGGATTTCCCAATGTTCCCACTAATCTCTCTGATATGTCATGTTGTATTCCATTTATTTAGCTTGACCCCATATGAGTGGTACAGCCCCCATCCATGTGTACAGGGAAGATGCAATCTCCTAATAAACCAGTATTCCCTCGGGAACAGTCTGTGGTTTCCAGTTGGAGGATTTATGCAACAGGGATCTACCATAGCACCCCGGGCGCTGTCTACACGGTGCGTCAGCGGAGTTTGGTAAGAGGCGTTATCTATCCCAGGGATGTAAGCTACAGATGTCAATACCTAATGAATCACATGTATTTCCCTGCACATGGGCATGTATCTTATCTATGATGAGGCTATTTGATAGCTCATGGACAGGGGCGAAGCTATAGGGGGTGCAGAGGTCACCAGCCTGAGGGGGCCCAAAGACCCTTGTGCCGTATAAGAAGACACCGGTATTATAGAAAGTGCATGCTGGGAGGGCTCTGTCATAGATTTTGCACTGGGGCCCCGAATCTTTAAAGGGGTTGGCCAGTTTCTGGTTGCTGTTGACCAATGTTTTTGTAAGATTATTATATCACATTTAGGCCTCATGCACACGACCGTTCAGTTTTTTTTTGGATCCGAAAAACACGGAAGCCACCCGTGTGCCTTCCGCAATTTGCGGAATGGAACAGGCGGCCCATTGTAGAAATGCCTATTCTTGTCCGTAAAATGGGGCAAAATTGAAGTGAATGGGTCCGCACCCGAGCCGCAAAGACTGTGTCTCGGATGCGGACCATAACAACAGCCGTGTGCATGAGGCCTTACTAATATAAACTTTGTTGAAATTCTGCATCATTTTCTAAATTTCTAAAAGTACGCCCTCTTGCTGGCCAAGTCTTTTGTGCTGTCCACACTGAGGTCCTGTCCTTAAAGGGTTTCTACCACCACATTTTGACCTAATTAGCTGTCAGACACTAGTGATCTGCTAGTGTCTGCTCTACCTAACCATGCTATTGTAATCCCTTTCTCTGCAGCGGTTACCCTAAAAAACGAACTTTTATTGATATGCAAATGAGCCTCTAGGTGCTATGGGGGCGTCTTTTCAGCACCTAGAGGCTCCGTCTACTCACCATGTCTGCCGCCCAGCTCGTCCCTCCAGCCCGCCCATCTCTAGATTGACAGCCTCCATCGCAGCCGAATTCTCGCGCCTGCGCCGTGTGCGTCTGTATTCGGCACAGGCGCACTGACTGTCAGACTGCTCACTGCGCCTGCACATCTCCACTGCGCCTGCGCATCTCCACTGTGCCTGCGCATCTCCACTGCTTGAGGCCGGGCGTCGTCTGTTCCTAGGAGCACTCTGACGTCATCGGCACAGGCGCAGTGGAGATGCCGGCGCAGTGAGCGGTCCGACAGTCACTGCGTCTGCGCCAAATACAGACGCACGCGGCGCAGGCGCGAGAATTCAGCCGCGATGGAGGCTGTCAATCTAGAGATAGGCGGGCTGGAGGGATGAGCTGGGCGGCAGACATGGTGAGTAGACGGAGCCTCTAGGTGCTGAAAAGACGCCCCCATAGCACCTAGAGGCTCATTTGCATATCAATAAAAGTTCGTTTTTTAGGGTAACCGCTGCAGAGAAAGGGATTACAATAGCATGGTTAGGTAGAGCAGACACTAGCAGATCACTAGTGTCTGACAGCTAATTAGGTCAAAATGTGGTGGTAGAAACCCTTTAAAATGGCTGCTGATGGAGGGTCATGTGACCAGGAAAATCACTCTGTTTCCTTAATTCAAAAAAATTGCTCCTGCAATAAAACTCCTAACATTACAAACATAGTGTATGTGACTGGAGAAGGACGAGCAATGTGTTTAGCGTTATTTTTGCCTGGTCACATGACCCTCCATCAGCAGCCATTTATGGACAGAACCTCTGTGTGGACAGCACAAAAGACTTGGCCACCAAGGGAAAATACCTTATGAAATATAGGAAATGGCACAGAATATCAACAAAGGCTATAGGGGTAAGTTTCATGTAGTTAGATTACATTCACATTGGTCAGAAGTAGCCAGAAAGTGGCTATCCCCTTTAAGTTACACTTCTGGCTGGAGGGAAGGGGTTAGGTCAAGAATGTGGCATGGGGAAGTGCCGTTTCAATTTTTGCCTCAGGCAGCACGAAGGCTATGTGCTCCCCTGCCCCTGACCACAAAGCATTGAGGGAAGGGGGGGCCCAAGCTGAACTCTTGCACCGGGGCCCATGAGCCTTTAGCTACGCCCCTGCTTGTGGAGATGACTATTTTACTGTTGTAGACATGGCGCTATTGCTAAAACAGTACCATACAGTTTTCAAATTTGAGAAAATTTCAGCTCTGTTCCAGAATTAAAGAGATCTGAACACTAAGAGATATTATTATTATCATTATTATTATCATTATTTGTTATTATTATTTTATTATTCCCCGGGGTCCTATCATTTCTGTGCACTTCCCTGATTGGTATTATTACAGTACACTGCAGAAAAACAAGTCCTTCCCTAACAGTAAGGTATACAATAAAGGGGTTTTCCAGGCCCCTGATATTGATGATTTATCCTCACGATAGGTCATCAATATCCAATCAGTGAGGGTCCAACACCCAGCACCCCCACCGATCAGCTGTTCACTGTAGCTTCAGGCACTGGAACTAGCACTTTCAATACAACAGGAAGCATAGCTCCATTCAAAGTGTAGTGGCCATGTTGGGTTACTGCAGGTCAGCTACCATTCACTCCAGTGGGAGCTGAGCTGCAGTACCCAGCACGGCCAGTACACTTTGAACGGGGCTGTGCTTCCTGTTGCATTCACAGTGCTAGTTTCAGGGCCAGAGGCTGGAGGGATCAGTTAATTGGTGGGGATGTGGGGTGTCGGACCCTAAATGATCAGATATTAATGATCTATCCTGGGAATAAGTCATTAATATCAGGAGCCTGGAAACCCCACAACCTAAAATTCCAGGTATTTCAAGGGAAGGGAACTTGTCACATTGAACACGCTGCCTGATCTGAAAACAATAAGTTATTGAGCAGAATGATATATCATTTTATAAATAATATATAATTTTGTGGGAAAAGATTCAGCACAACTTAATTCCTGCTCATTCTGAGCACCGGAGTCCAGTGGGCGGCTCTAAGGCCGCCAGTCATTGAGTAAAACCGTCCACTAGACTAATAAGCATACAAAGAGTCTGTATTTTCATGGTAAAGGTTATCGGACCCCCTCCGATCTGATATTGATGACCTGTCCTGAGGATAGGTCATCATCATCAATAGTAAAAGTCCAGAGAACACCTTTAACAGTAAAATATTTTTCATCTGTTATGTCTTATACAGACCGTCTGATGCATTTCTTTTATTCATATAGTGGTAGACAGAAGTTGGGTGTCCATTATAGTTTTCTCTTCTTGAAAGCCAAGATCTGCACAAAGATCTCCTTATATGTGCTGGTATCTCGGGATAAATGAAGGTTCCCACAGAGCACCACATTAAAGGGTTTCTACCACTTCGGTGTCACATATTTGGCTGTCAGACACTAGCGATCCGCTAGTGTCTGCTCTGGCCAACCATCCTAATATAATTGCTTTTGGGGCGGTGGTTTGGCTAAAAAAAAGAACTTTTATTAATATGCTAATGAGCCTCTAGGTGCTATGGGGGCGTCATTAGCACCTAGAGGCTCCGTCTACCTTCAGAAACTGCCGCCGCCGAGCGCGTCCCTCCAGCCCGCCCATCTCCTCCTGAATGCGATCCTCGTATGTATTCTGCGCATGCGCAGTAAATGTCTGACAGCTTCCCTGCTCAGACATCTCCACTGCGCCTGTTCCTCGGAGCACTATGGCGTCATCGCGCAGGCGCAGTGGAGATGTCTGAGCAAGGAAGCTGTCAGACATTCACTGCGCATGCGCAGAATACATACGAGGATCGCATTCAGGAGGAGATGGGCGGGCTGGAGGGACGCGCTCGGCGGCGGCAGTTTCTGAAGGTAGACGGAGCCTCTAGGTGCTAATGACGCCCCCATAGCACCTAGAGGCTCATTAGCATATTAATAAAAGTTCTTTTTTTTAGCCAAACCACCGCCCCAAAAGCAATTATATTAGGATGGTTGGCCAGAGCAGACACTAGCGGATCGCTAGTGTCTGACAGCCAAATATGTGACACCGAAGTGGTAGAAACCCTTTTTAAGAGGTCATTTATTAAGACTGGCATTTTAGACACCGATCTTAATGACCCCTATATCTGGCAGTGGATCCGCTAAAGGCACAGGCCTCTCCAAAACTTCTCCACATCCAGCGTCAATTCCAAATGTAGGACGGCTTCCTTGCTGGCTTACATTTAAGACCTTTGATGAATGAGATGGGCCTGCCACCCATCCCCTTCCCTGTCCACACCACGGACACTTTTTTAGACCTGGCGTGAGCGGGGAAAAGTCGCAGATTGCGGCGCAACAAACCATTGCGCCGCCATCTGTGCCTGAAATACGCCTAATCTAGACATATTTCAGTATAAAAATGACCCCCTAACAGTGTATTAAGAAAATGTTGTGCAGTGTTGTGCAGTTCTACATGGACTGCCCTGTAAAGATCCCTTACTGTATGTAAGCCTGAGTTAGTGAAGCGATCCATTTAAAGGGTTTTTCCATGATCAGTATCTCTGATCTGAGAAGGAGAAGAAGCACTTACAGTACCACCGTAGCATTCTCTCATCTAACCAAGTACAACACTGTACATGTATAGTGGCCATATTTGGTATCGCAGCTCAGCCTCATTTACTTCAAAGGGGCCGAGTTGCGCCTAGGCCATGTGACCGATGAACGCAACGTCACTGGCCTATGCAAAGCTGTGAGAGGGCCGAAGCAGTACTGCAAGCCCCGATGCCTTCTCAAACAGCTGATCGGTGGGGGTCCTGGGTGTCAGACTCCCCCTAATCAGATACTGATGACCTATGCAGGAGATAGGTCATCAGTTAAAACATCTGAGAAAAAAAACTTTAATGTTGACTTGTGCTGTAAAGAAATGGACAACCATAATCATATTTCCGTTTGCTTTTCTATTGCTCTTACAGGTGGGCCTTTACCCTAATAATAATATCATCATATACAGCTAACCTTGCTGCCTTTCTCACTGTGCAAAGAATGGACGTACCCATCGAGTCAGTGGATGACCTGGCAGACCAGACCACCATTGAGTATGGTACAATACATGGAGGCTCCAGCATGACCTTTTTTCAAGTAATTATGTGTCATACAGTAGATTTCGGAGCAGCTCAAGTTTCAAGTTACAGTATAACACTTTATTAGGGAGCTAATAACTGTATGTAAAGTGTCCCCTCCGATGTAACTGATCATTGCTAAGGAGAATCCATCTTCAACGTCCTAATGAAAGCTAAAGACACTGGATAACTTTATGATGCAGAGGCTTCTCCGCCTGCCTCTGGTCTCCCTGCCCCAGCCCTGCCTCCATAAATATGTAGTACAGCATACTAAAAACGATGTGCAATGCTTCCCTGCCAACAGACATTGCTGGCATCAACCCTTCCCTCTACTTTTCCAGCGCATCTCTGATTAGTGCTGGGATAAAAAGAAAAGTGGGGTTGCAGTGATCAGTGCTGACAGTAGGTATACAGGAACATAGTACAATTATTGTCAGTGCTGATCAGTGCAGCCCTGTTACTCTCCCTATCTCCCCAGTGCTAACTGAAAACACACTGGTAAAGTAGAGGGGAGCGCTGCTGCCATCTATCAGCACTGGCAGCAGACAAACCGCAGGGAAGCGTATCCCATCATTAGTATGCTTTATTACATATTTAGGGATGGAAAAAGAAGCCAGAATCTGGGGCAGGGAGACCAGAGGCAGCCTGAGAATCCTCTGCATCATACAGTTATCCGGTGTCTTCAGTGTTCAGTAGAATGCTGAAGATGGATTCTCCTCGGATACCCCTGGAGATCTTGCAGTATAGTACCAAAACACTTACAGTCACTGTCTCTGCACATAAAAAAATTAACTCAGAGTTACACTTAGTCACAATATAGTCACAGTTGTCACCTTAGGCTATGGAGAAAACTGTACTGAAACATCAGGGTGGCGGGTCTCTTTTTTTACCTTCAATTTCATAGCTCAGACAAGAAGTAGAGACCTTCTTTTCTTTTTTGCTTATGTAAAAAGGTCTGCAAAGTCCAGAAGAGTCACTTACACATCAAAGACCCTGTCACTGTGTCTCCTTATGTAGATCCTCTCCTCTCATAGTTCTCTGACACAGATCCTACTCAAAAGTCTTTACTAGATTATAGTGTTGATCACGAATATTCGAATTGCAAAATTTTGTCTCAAATATCGGCACTTCGCGAATATTTAGAATATAGTGATATATATTCGTAATTTCAAATATTCAAGATTTTTTTAAATCAGTACACATGATCCCTCCCTGCTTCTAGCTTGTGGGCCAATGAGAAGACTTTAATATCTTTGACTTTAGAAGTAGTGTTGATTGCAAATTTTCGTATATTTGTCTTTTTAAAAAAAATCTGTACAGTTGTTCCACTTTGGCATACTCCTCCCCGACAAGCGTCCCCATGACCATGGGAACGCCTGGGGGTTTGTCATGGTCTTACCTTCTTACTGTTCTCCTTCGTTTGACATGTGCTGGCGGCCATCTTGGTTTCTGGGTTTCTTGTAGCCTCCCACCCTGCGGCTTCTCCTTCCCACTGGGAGGAGCTGGATGCCTAGCTCATATATATAGGAGGTCTGTGGCTTCAGTTCCTTGCTTGGTCCCCCTGTGTTCACATGCTTCTAAGACTGCTGCTGCTTCTGGTTCCTGATCCTGGCCTCGTCTGACTACCCCGTTGGTTCCTGATCCTGGCTTCGTCTGACTACCCTGCTGGTTCCTGATCCAGGCTTCGTCTGACTACCCTTCTAGTTCCTGACCCCTGTCTACGCAAGACCCTGCTTCGGTTTAGCCATCCGTTTGGACTTTTTGCTTACAGCTTGAGTTTCAATAAAGCCTTCTTATTTCCACTTATCTCTTGTTGTACGTCTGGTTCATGGTTCCATGACATTAGGACCAAGCCATGAATTTTGACGGTACAGGGCCATCCTCGCTACCTACGCTGGTTGCCAGACTTGATCAGCAGGATCACCTGTTGGGTCGGTTCTCTGTGGCGTTGCAAACCCTGCTTGAACGCACGGCTCATTTCGCTTCCGTTGCCGATGGGTCGGTTGTCGCTCCTGGGCCCGCTCCTACTGCCGCTCCGGTTGTTGCGCAAGAGTCTACCCCGACACCTGTTGCTGCGCCTGCGGTGTCTCGGGGTATGACCGGTTCTGCCCCCCTTCCACAGCGCTTTGGGGGAGAGCCAACTCAGTGCCGAGGTTTCCTTAACCAGGTGGGCATTTATTTCGAGTTGCTGCCACATGCCTTTCCTACTGAGAGATCAAAGGTGGGCTTCTTGATCTCGCTGCTCTCGGACAAGGCCTTGGCCTGGGCCAGCCCTTTATGGGAGAACAACAATCCGGTGGTTGCCGAGTTTTCCGGTTTTGTTGCTTCACTTCGGAAGGTATTCGATGTGCCGGCTCGTGCTGCCTCTGCTGCGAAGCTCCTTATGTCCATCAGACAGGGTTCACGATCCGTAGCTGAATACGCCATTGAGTTTCGTACCCTGGCAGCAGAGGTGGGCTGGAATAATGAGGCTCTGGTCGCTGCTTTCTCTCATGGTCTCTCGGATGCCTTGAAGGATGAGGTTGCAGCTAAGGACCTACCAGTGGAGCTCGAGTCTCTTATTTCTTTCCTGATTTTGATTGACACCAGACTCAGGGAGAGGCCTTCCTTTAAGGAGAGCCTGCGGAGGTCTTCTAACAGATTGGCGCCTACGTTTGCTGTCCCACCCGTGCCTCCCTCTCCTCCCACGCCTCCTGGGGATGACTTGTCTGGGGGTGAACCCATGCAGCTGGGGTTTGCTCGCCTGTTCGAGGGGGAGAGGGTACTCCGGAGACGCGAGGGCCGATGCATGTACTGTGGTCTCGGTGGGCATTTTCGGTTGGCATGTCCGAACCGTCCGGGAAACGCTCGCACCTGAGATCCTGTCGGGGGCAGATCTTGGGTGGAGTCTCCTCGTCCCCGGTTTCCCGTGTTGACAAACCACTGATCACTGTTGTCCTCTCCTGGGTCGGGGGCTCGGTGACGACCCAGGCGTTGGTGGACTCTGGTGCTGGTGGTTTGTTCATTGATAGTGTGTTCGCTGCCGCCAATTCCATTCCTCTGCAGCCTCGAGGTTCCCCACTGGCTCTTGAGGCGATAGACGGCAGACCCCTTCTGCCGCCACACGTGACTCATGAGACCCTTCCAGTGGGGATAGCCATTGGTGCCGTTCACAGAGAGTCGGTCTGTCTCCAGGTGATTTCGTCTCCACACTACCCGGTGGTCTTGGGGTACCCCTGGCTCCAGAAGCATAATCCGACTTTCGATTGGAGATCGGCCGAGATCCTCTCGTGGTCACCGCAGTGTGGGGCTAGTTGCATCCATGGGCCTGTCAAGTTGCTGTGTACTTCCTCGGACTCTCTGTTGCCTCCTGAATACGAAGAGTACCGGGATGTATTCGATAAGGTGCGCGCGGTTGCCCTACCTCCGCACCGCCCATACGATTGTGCCATAGAGTTACAATCTGGTGCCGTTCCTCCTCGTGGCAAAGTCTATCCACTGTCGGTAGCGGAGAATGAGGCCATGGAGGAGTACGTAAGGGAGGCGCTTTCACGCGGACACATTCGCAAATCTTCGTCCCCGGCAGGGGCTGGATTTTTCTTTGTGAAAAAGAAGGGCGGTGAGTTGAGGCCTTGCATCGATTACAGGGGTCTCAATCGCATCACGATCAAGAACGCTTACCCGATACCCTTGATTTCCGAGCTGTTCGATCGCCTCAAAGGGGCCACGGTCTTTACCAAACTCGACCTGAGGGCGGCATATAAGGATCAAGGCGGGCGATGAGTGGAAGACCGCGTTTAACACCAGGACCGGTCATTATGAATCCTTGGTTATGCCCTTTGGGTTGTGCAATGCGCCCGCAGTCTTCCAGGAATTCATCAACGATGTTTTCCGTGACCTGTTGCAGCAGTGTGTGGTGGTCTATTTGGATGACATCTTGGTATATTCTGAATCCATGGAGGCCCACATTATGGATGTCAGACGAGTGTTGCAACGGTTACGAGAGAACAGGCTGTTCGGTAAGCTTGAGAAATGCGAATTTCACCGATCCCAGGTAACCTTCTTAGGTTACATCATTTCCGCTGAGGGGTTCTCCATGGATCCTGAGAAGGTTTCGGCTGTCTTACAGTGGCCCCAGCCCAGTGGTCTCCGTGCCCTGCAGCGCTTTTTGGGCTTCGCCAATTATTATCGGAAGTTCATCAGGGACTTTTCTATGCTAGCCAAGCCTCTCACGGATCTGACCAGGAAGGGCAGTAATTTCCAGGTCTGGCCGCTCGAGGCCATCCGAGCTTTTGAGGCTCTAAAGTCCGCCTTTGTGTCGGCTCCGATTCTGTCGCATCCCAACCCTGGGTTGCCCTTTGTCCTCGAGGTGGACGCGTCTGAGACGGGAGTAGGCGCCCTTCTGTCTCAGCGTAGAACACCAGAGGGTCCTCTGCTTCCCTGTGGGTTTTACTCCCGGAAACTATCTTCCGCGGAGTGCAACTATCAGATTGGTGACAGGGAGTTATTGGCCATCGTGCAGGCCCTTAAAGAATGGAGGCACTTGCTCGAGGGTTCGGTGGTTCCGGTTCTCATCCTGACGGACCACAAGAATCTGACCTACCTTTCTGAGGCCAAGAGATTGACACCACGTCAGGCCAGATGGGCTCTGTTCTTGTCACGTTTTAATTACGTGGTCTCCTACCTACCCGGTTCCAAGAACATCAGAGCGGATGCCTTATCACGGCAGTACTCCGAGCTGTCCGGGGAGGAGTCGATTCCGACTTCGGTCATACCTCCGAATCAGATCCTGGCCGCCATTCGCACCAGCCTGACCTCTCCCCTGGGTGAGCAGATTTTGGCGGCTCAATCTGGTGCTCCCTCTGGGAGACCCAACGGCAGGTGTTTTGTGCCTGAGGAGTTGCGCACTCGGTTGTTGCGAACCTACCATAACTCCAAGGCCGCGGGGCATCCTGGAAAGAATCAGCTGTCCTGGGCTGTTTCACGTCTGTTCTGGTGGCCTTCTCTACGTTCCGACATCGCCGCATATGTAGCGGCATGCTCCGTTTGTGCCCAGAGTAAGTCCCCTCGGCACCTTCCGTTGGGCCTTTTGCAACCCATAGCCACCGGGGAGCGCCCATGGTCACACCTGGGGATGGATTTCATTGTGGACCTCCCTGCATCCCGAGGCCATACGGTCATTCTCATGATTGTGGATCGGTTTTCCAAAATGTGCCACTGTGTTCCTCTCAAGAAGTTACCCTCTGCACAAGAGTTGGCCACGATTTTCGCCAGGGAGGTCTTCCGGTTGCACGGTTTGCCCAAGGAGATTGTGTCGGATCGGGGGAGTCAGTTTGTGTCCAGGTTCTGGCGCGCCTTTTGCTCCCAGTTGGGGATTCATCTCTCTTTCTCCTCGGCCTACCACCCTCAGTCCAATGGGGCCGCAGAACGATCCAATCAGGCCTTGGAGCAATTCCTTCGTTGCTATGTCTCCGATCACCAAGACAATTGGGTTGACCTCCTGCCTTGGGCTGAGTTTGCCAGGAACACGGCGGTGAACTCTTCCTCTGGGACGTCTCCCTTCATGGCCAATTATGGGTTCCAACCTGCCGTGTTACCGGAGGTATTCTCTCCCCAGGATATTCCGGCTGTGGAGGATCACCTTTCCGTCCTACGTGCTTCTTGGGTACAGATCCAGAGGTCCCTTGAGGTCTCTGCGCAGCGCCAGAGACTCCAGGCTGATCGCAGGCGAGCGCCCGCTCCTTCCTACCAGGTCGGAGACCGTGTATGGTTGTCCACCCGCAACCTCAACCTTCGAGTGCCCACTCCCAATCTGGCGCCTCGCTTTATTGGTCCCTTCCGAGTGCTTCGCAGGGTAAACCCGGTAGCCTATGCCCTTGCGCTTCCTCCTGGCATGCGGATCTCCAACGTGTTTCATGTCTCCCTGTTGAAGCCATTGGTGTGTAATCGTTTCACTTCCTCGGTTCCTCGGCCCCGTCCGGTCCAAGTGGGCAATCGTGAGGAATATGAGGTGAGCAATATCCTGGACTCACGCCTGGTCCGCGGTCGGTTGCAGTTTTTGGTCCATTGGCGTGGTTATGGTCCAGAGGAGCGTTCCTGGGTTCCCTCCGCAGATGTCCATGCTCCTGCTTTGCTCCGAGCCTTCCACGCACGCTTCCCTCAGAAACCGTTCCTTACTCCGCGGAGGAGGGGCCCTTGAGGGGGAGGTACTGTCATGGTCTTACCTTTTTACTGTTCTCCTTCGTTTGACATGTGCTGGCGGCCATCTTGGTTTCTGGGTTTCTTGTAGCCTCCCACCCTGCGGCTTCTCCTTCCCACTGGGAGGAGCTGGATGCCTAGCTCATATATATAGGAGGTCTGTGGCTTCAGTTCCTTGCTTGGTCCCCCTGTGTTCTAAGACTGCTGCTGCTTCTGGTTCCTGATCCTGGCCTCGTCTGACTACCCCGTTGGTTCCTGATCCTGGCTTCGTCTGACTACCCTGCTGGTTCCTGATCCAGGCTTCGTCTGACTACCCTTCTAGTTCCTGACCCCTGTCTACGCAAGACCCTGCTTCGGTTTAGCCATCCGTTTGGACTTTTTGCTTACAGCTTGAGTTTCAATAAAGCCTTCTTATTTCCACTTATCTCTTGTTGTACGTCTGGTTCATGGTTCCATGACAGGGTTAGAATTATACCATCGGATCTGAGTTTTCACAATCTCATTGATTCTCATTACAAAAATTTGCATTATGAAAAGTCTCATTATGAAAATTCGCATTACGAAAATTTGCAATCAACACTACTCCTAACGAATATTAGAATTCGCAAATATTCAACGAATATTCTACAAATTATTCGCTAAATATTATTCGAATATGACCCCTGCCGCTCATCACTACTAGAGCTACAGATTTGTAAGGATTTTTAAATATTTGGGTTGTATGGAGTCACAATAGGGTCATCTATGGAGGTCATGAGTGCCTACTGTATCTTCTTATGTCTCCGTTTTAATACTGTACGCCATATTCTTTACGAAAAAACATTTTGCTATGCTGCATTGCATACTGTATTACGGAGGCTTTCCCCCATAGAGAAGCATTACTTTTACAAGAGAATTCTTCTGACACCGAGCTGCACATGGAGTCTCTGTGGCTTCATAATGCGGTACTGCAGAGGACTCTGAGTGCTCATGCAAAGCCTCCTGCACATGGTTGTGCTGTGGTCATGGGACCTTAAGGGAAATATTAATTTTTCATTTTAATTTTGCTTTTAGGTCATCCCAATATGAGCATATGCACTGATATAACACTACCTGACACTGCAGTGTTCCCAATAGAAGAAAATGGTGATATCACTTGTCACCAGCATAAATTATGACAACCCTCTCTTTTCCCCTCTAGAATTCTCGTTACCAGACCTATCAACGGATGTGGAATTACATGTACTCGAAGCAACCGAGTGTATTTGTCAAGAGCACAGAGGAAGGTATAGCCAGAGTGTTAAACTCCAATTATGCTTTCCTACTGGAGTCTACCATGAATGAGTACTATCGTCAGCGTAACTGCAATCTTACTCAGGTTGGAGGTCTGTTGGACACTAAAGGCTATGGTATTGGCATGCCCATAGGTACGGAACACGTATAATTTATCATCATTTCATGTCTTTTAATATGTTTTTATGGTTTTACACTAAAAGACTATTTTTTCATTGGCCGTTGTATTAAATGCATTAACCCCTTTAAGGACCGGGCCCATTTTTGGTTTCGCATTTTTGTTTTTCCTTGCCCATGTTCCAATAGCCATAACTTTTGAAATTGTCCATTCATATAGCCATATAGGGACTTATTCTTTGCGGGATAAGTTTTATTTTTTAAGGGTGCTTATTCATTTACCATGTCTTGGGGAAAAAATTGTAGGGTTAAATTGAAAAAAAAACACAATTCCGCCAAGGTTGGGATTTTGACATCACTGCGCGCTAAAAAATGACATAACGTCCTTCTTCTGCAGCTTAATATGAATACAGTGATACCAAACTTTATAAATTTTTTTGTTTTACTACTTTTTTTTTAAATAAAGTTTTTTCTTTGCATCACCATTTTCTGACAGCCATAGTTTTTTTATATTTCTGTCCACAGAGTTGTATGAGGGCTTGTTTTTTGCAGAACGAACTGTAGTTTTTATTGGTACCATTTCTGTGGTTCTCCACTTTTTGATCACTGCTATTCAATTTTTTGGGGGGGAAAAGATGACTTAAAAATGGTGAACTGCGTGGTTTATTATTTTTATTTTTCTGTCATGGCGTTCTTTCTTTTAAAATGTTTTAATAGTTCAGACAAAAACTGATAACTGTTTATTTTTTATTAATATATTTTTATATAGAAAATTGGGAAAGGGGGGGTTAGTGGATTTTTTGGGGCAGTATTTTGTGATGGACTGTGGTATTTGGCTCTGTTGGGGTACTATAGTGTGCCACAGTATGGTATTGATGGTTCTGCCTTCCATCAATTTGTACCTGACTACAAAACGGGGCCACTTTTAGTATTTTTTACAGGGCCACTTTAAGTTCCCAGTTGGCCCCTGTCACAGGTGCTGCGATTCCTATTGATCTCAGCACCTGAGGGGTTAAATGATGGGGTTTGGCGGGATCGCCATCCCCTGTCATTGCGGCCGGGTGCCTGCTGTATAATACACCCACCGCGTGTGGAGCAAACTCACTGTAGCAGCCTGCTTCATATATTTGCTCAACCACTGTGACTTACGGGTACGTCACGATGGTTGAAGGGGTTAAAGTGATTGTCATCCAAATGGACACTTATGGCACATCGATAGGATACGCCATAAATATTTTATAAGTGAGGGTCCCACCTATGGGACCTGCTTCCATCTCATCAGTCATATTTCCTGCTATGGAACTTTGGAAAATAGTCAAGTAAGCATGCACAACTTGCTCTCCATTTCATGGAGGGACCCATCTTTGAAAGAGTAGTGGGTCCCAGAGGTAGGACCAGCACCTATCTGGCATTTATGGCATATCCTATTGATATGCCATAAATGTCCAGAAGGGCCAACCCCTTTAAAACAGATTATGATTTATGGTGTTGCCTCTACTGCTCAGATATCTCAGTTTTTCTAAATGGCACTGGAGTGTTATTTTGCACCTCAATTTGGAAAATGAATTTGGAAAATGAAACTTAATTGATATTTCTTTCTCCTGAAGGCTCGGTTTTCCGAGATGAGTTTGATTTGGCAATCTTACAGCTTCAAGAAAACAACTGTCTAGATGATCTGAAACGAAAGTGGTGGGATGGGGGTATATGTCCAAAAGAAGAAAACCATAGAGCAAAAGGTAATCATGCTCATCTGAAAATGATTCCACAAATATATTTTCTGTGTGGTGGCAATGGCTATGAACATGTAATAACTATTTGCTGATTACAGTATTTCCCCTTAGCTTGGTTTTCTTTGTCAACCAGATTTAACCATGATATGCAAACAGAGACATAATAACAGAAAACATTTCTCAACTTAGGGACTCAGAGTGTTGGGAGAGCTGTGGAGCAGGGGAGTCAGTGACTGCCATCTAGGTGCTCATTCTCCAACATCCACAATTTTTTATAGGAAGTCAATGAAACTCTCAGTTTGTCTTGGAGTCTAGGAGAAAACTGGAGGAAACCCACACGATCACGAGGAGAACATACAAACTCCATGCAGATGTTGCCCTTGGTCTGACTTGACCTAAAGACCCCAGCACTGCAAGTCAACTTTGCTTACCTCTCAGTATGTCTTCAGGAGTGTAGGATAAAACTGGAGGAAACCCACATGATCATGAGGAGAACATACAAGACCCCAGCACTGCAAGTCAACTTTGCTAACCTCTCAGTATGTCTTCAGAGTGTAGGATAAAACTGGAGGAAACCCACATGATCATGAGGAGAACATACAAACTCCATTTGGTCTGATTTGGCCTAAAGACCCCAGCACTGCAAGTCAACTTTGCTAACCGCTGAGCTACTGCTGTTCAATAAACCATTCTTTGATAGGAGATTCATTGGAGATTTTAACTGAAAGATTGGGGACAAATGTTGGTGCAAGTGAAATGAGTGAGGGAGCTGTTCCTGAAGATTCTGTCTCCAAGTGCTGTGCTGACCATTTTAGGGCTCTTTCACACCTGCGTTATGGTCTTCCGGCATAGAGTTCCGTCGTCGGGGCTCTATGCCTGGAGAATCCTGATCAGTTTTATCCTAATGCATTCTGAATGGAGAGAAATCCGTTCAGGATGCATCAGGATGTCTTCAGTTCCGGAGCGGAACGTTTTTTGGCCGGAGAAAATACCGCAGCATGCTGCGCTTTTTGCTCCGGCCAAAAATCCTGAAGACTTGCCGCAAGGCCGGATCCGGAATTAATGCCCATTGAAAGGCATTGATCCGGATCCGGCCTTAAGCTAAACGTCGTTTCGGCGCATTGCCGGATCCGACGTTTAGCTTTTTCTCAATGGTTACCATGGCTGCCGGGACGCTAAAGTCCTGGCAGCCATGGTAAAGTGTAGTAGGGAGCAGCATACTTACCGTCCGTGCGGCTCCCGGGGCGCTCCAGAGTGACGTCAGGGCGCCCCAAGCGCATGGATCACGTGATCGCACGGCACGTCATCCATGCGCATGGTGCGCTCTGACGTCATTCTGGAGCGCCCCGGGAGCCGCACGGACTGTAAGTATACTGCTCCCCCGCTCCCCACTACTACTATAGCGTCCTGGCTGCCATAGTAACACTGAAAGCATTTTGAAGACGGATCCGTCTTCAAATGCTTTCAGTACACTTGCGTTTTTCCGGATCCGGCGTGTAATTCCGGCAAGTGGAGTACACGCCGGATCCGGACAACGCAAGTGTGAAAGAGGCCTTAGACTATGATATGCCAAATTCTCTATCCTTTAAGATTCAGTCCCTGGGCTCTGTCTGACTCTGCAACATGGACTGGAGAAGGTATAGAGTCAAGTGTTGAGCTTTTGAGGTCCAGCAGGAATCCTGGTTAACTGAGAGTATTCTAGTTTAGAGAATAAGCATAAGACCCCTTTCACACGAACAAGTTTTCCGCGCGGTTGCAATGCGTGATGTGAACACATAGCACCCGCACTGAATCCTGACCCATTCATTTTAATGGGTCTGTGTACTTGAGCGTTTTTTTTTTCATGCATCAGTTCTGCGTTGCGTGAAAAACACAGCATGTTCTATATTCTGCGTTTTTCACGCATCTCTGGCCCTGTAGAAGTGAGTGGGGCTTCAGTGAAAAACGCATTGCATCCGAAAACAAGTGCGGGTGCGATGCGTTTTTCACCGATGGTTGCTTGGAGATGTTGTTTGTAAACGTTCAGTTTTTTATCACGCGCGTGAAAAACGCATCAAAACGCATTGCACTCACACAGAAAAAACTGAACGCAATTGCAGACAAAAGTGACTAAACCTTCTTGCAAAATGGTGCGAGTTTCACTGAATGCACCCTGAACGCATCCGGATCTAATCCGTCACGCTCATGTGAAAAGGGCCTAAGGTCCCTTTCACACGAGCGTGATTTCCGCGCGGGTGCCATGCGTGACGTGAACGCATAGCACCCGCACTGAATCCGGCACCATTCATTTCAATGGGGCTGTGTACATGAGCGTTTTTTTTCACGCATCACTTCTGCAATGCTTTGAAATCGCAGCATGTTCTATATTCTGCGTTTGTAACGCAGGACAGGCCCCATAGAAGTGAATGGGGCTGCGTGAAAAACGCATTGCATCGGCAAGCAAGTGCGGGTGCGATGCGTTTTTCACTGATGGTTGCTAAGAGACGTTGTTTGTAAACCTTCAGTTTTTATCACGCGCGTGAAAAACGCATCAAAACGCATTGCACCCGCGCGGAAAAAACTGAACAACTAAACGCAATCGCAGACAAAACTGACTTGTTTTAGTGCCAAAATCGCAGCATTTTCACTGAACGCACCCTGAACGCATCCGGATCAAATCCGTCACACCCGTGTGAAACCAGCTTAAGGCCCCTTTCACACGGGCGAGATTTCCGCGCGGGTGCGATGCGTGAGTTGAACGCATTGCACCCGCACTGAATCCTGACCCATTCATTTCTATGGGGCTGTTCACATGAGCAGTGATTTTCACGCATCACTTATGCGTTGCGTGAAAATCGCAGCATGTTCTATATTCAGCGTTTTTCACGTAACGCAGGCCCCATAGAAATGAATGGGGTTGCGTGAAAATCGCAAGCATCCGCAAGCAAGTGCGGATGCGGTGCGATTTTCACGCACGGTTGCTAGGTGACAGTCTATTCACTGTATTATTTTCCCTTATAACATGGTTATAAGGGAAAATAATAGCATTCTGACTACAGAATGCTTAGTATAATAGTGCTGGGAGGGTTAAAAAAAAAAAAAAAAGTTAACTCGCCTTATCCCCATGATCGCCTAGTTCCCGGTCGGTCTGTTCTTTAGCTGTGGCTAAAGGACCTGTGGTGATGTCAGATCACATGCTCCATCACCATGGTGATGGACCATGTGATTGGAGCATGTGATCTGACATCACCAAAGGTCATTCAGTCCGACAGCTAAAGAACAGACCGGGATCTACACGATCATGGGGATAAGGTGAGTAAACTTTTTTATATTTTTTAACCCTTCCAGCGCTATTATACTAAGCATTCTGTATTCAGAATGCTATTATTTTCCCTTATAACCATGTTATAAGGGAAAATAATACAATCTTCAGAACATCAATCCCAAGCCCGAACTTCTGTGAAGAAGTTCGGGTTTGGATACCAAACATGCGCGATTTTTCTCACGCGAGTGCAAAACGCATTACAATGTTTTGCACTCGCGCGGAAAAATCGCGGGTGTTTCCGCAACGCACCCGCACATTTTTCCGCAACGCCCGTGTGAAACCAGCCTAAGGCTGAGTTCACACGAGCGTGACAGATTAGGTCTGGATGCGTTCAGGGTGCGTTCAGTTAAACTCGCACCATTTTGCAAGCAAGTTAAGGCCCCTTTCACACGGGCGAGATTTTCGCTGCGGGTGCGATGCGTGAGTTGAACGCATTGCACCCGCACTGAATCCTGACCCATTCATTTCTATGGGGCTGTTCACATGAGCGGTGATTTTCACGCATCACTTATGCGTTGCGTGAAAATCGCAGCATGTTCTATATTCAGCGTTTTTCACGTAACGCAGGCCCCATAGAAATGAATGGGGTTGCGTGAAAATCGCAAGCATCCGCAAGCAAGTGCGGATGCGGTGCGATTTCCACACATGGGTTCTAGGTGACAGTCTATTCACTGTATTATTTTCCCTTATAACATGGTTATAAGGGAAAATAATAGCATTCTGACTACAGAATGCTTAGTATAATAGTGCTGGGAGGGTTAAAAAAAATAAAAAAAGTTAACTCACCTTATCCCCATGATCGCCTAGTTCCCGGTCGGTCTGTTCTTTAGCTGTGGCTAAAGGACCTGTGGTGATGTCAGATCACATGCTCCATCACCATGGTGATGGACCATGTGATTGGAGCATGTGATCTGACATCACCAAAGGTCATTCAGTCCACAGCTAAAGAACAGACCGGGATCTACACGATCATGGGGATAAGGTGAGTTAACTTTTTTATTATTTTTAACCCTTCCAGCACTATTATACTAAGCATTCTGTATTCAGAATGCTATTATTTTCCCTTATAACCATGTTATAAGGGAAAATAATACAATCTTCAGAACATCAATCCCAAGCCCGAACTTCTGTGAAGAAGTTCGGGTTTGGGTACCAAACATGCGCGATTTTTCTCACGCGAGTGCAAAACGCATTACAATGTTTTGCACTCGCGCGGAAAAATCGCGGGTGTTTCCGCAACGCACCCGCACATTTTTCCGCAACGCCCGTGTGAAACCAGCCTAAGTCAGTTTTGTCTGCGATTGCGTTTAGTTGTTCAGTTTTTTCTGCGCGGGTGCAGTGCGTTTTGATGCGTTTTTCACGCGCGTGATAAAAAACGGAAGGTTTACAAACAACATCTCTTAGCAACCATCAATGAAAAACGCATCGCACCCGCACTTGCTTGCGGATGCAATGCGTTATTCACGCAGCCCCATTCACTTCTATGGAGCCAGGGCTGCGTGAAAAACGCAGAATATAAAAACATGCTGCGATTTTAAAGCATTGCAGAAGTGATGCGTGAAAAAAAACCCTCATGTGCACAGCCCCATTGAAATGAATGGGTCAGGATTCAGTGCGGGTGCAATACGTTCACCTACTGCATTGCACCCGCGCGGAAATCTCGCCCGTGTGAACGCAGCCTAAGGCCTCTTTCACACGGGCGTCATGTTTTTTGCCCGGATAAGAGGCGGGTGCGTTGCGGGAAAATGCGCAATTTTCCCGCGCCAGTGCAAAACATTGTCAAGCGTTTTGCACTCGCGTGAGAAAAATCGCGCATGTTTGGTACCCAAACCCGAACTTCTTCACAGAAGTTCGGGCTTGGGATTGATGTTCTGAAGATTGTATTATTTTCCCTTATAACATGGTTATAAGGGAAAATAATAGCATTCTGACTACAGAATGCATAGTATAATAGTGCTGGAAGGGTTAAAAAAATAAAAAAGTTAACTCACCTTATCCTCTTGTTCGCGTAGTTCGTTCCCGGTCTGTTCTTTGCTAGCTGTGGGCTTTGGCTGAATGACCTGTGGTTACGTCAGATCACATGCTCCAATCACATGGTCCATCACCATGGTGATGGAGCATGTGATCTGACGTCATCAAATGTCCTTTAGTCCAAGCCCACAGATAGCAAAGAACAGACTGGGAACGAACTACGCGAACAAGAGGATAAGGTGAGTTAACTTTTTTATTTTTTTAACCCTTCCAGCACTATTATACTATGTATTTTGTAGTCAGAATGCTATTATTTTCCAGTATAACCATGTTATAAGGGAAAATAATACAGTGAATAGACTGTCAACTAGAACCCATACGTGAAAATCGCACCGCATCCGCACTTGCTTGCGATTTTCACGCAACCCCATTCACTTCTATGGGGCCTGCGTTGCGTGGATTATCGCACCGCAACGCACAAAGAGGAGCATGCTGCGATTTTCACGCAACGCATAAGTGATGCGTGAAAATCACCGCTCATGTGAACAGCCCCATAGAAATGAATGGGTCAGGATTCAGTGCGGGTGCAATGCGTTCAACTCACGCATCGCACCCGCGCGGAATACTCGCTCGTGTGAAAGGGGCCTAAGAGTTGGTAAGAGAAGCGGATAAAAAAGTTTATAGGGGTTATCCAGCCAATTTAAATGTTTTAAAAAAGTTCAGTGTGATGTAAAATAGTAAAATAAGTCATGTTCACCATATCGATCCCCCAGTGCTTCGGTGCTCAACCTTAAGGCCCCTTTCACACGGGAAAAGGTGCGGTTGCGTTGTGGGAACATGCGTGATTTTTCCGCGCGAGTGCAAAACATTGTAATGCGTTTTGCACGCGCGTGAGAAAAATCTGCATGTTTGGTACCCAAACCCGAACTTCTTCACAGAAGTTCAGGCTTGGGATCGGTGTTCTGTAGATTGTATTATTTTCCCTTATAACATGGTTATAAGGGAAAATAATAGCATTCTGAATACAGAATACATAGTACAATAGCGCTGGAGGGGTTAAAAAAATAAATAAATTTAACTCACCTTAATCCACTTGCTCGCGTAGCCGGGCTTCTCTTCTGTGCTGTGTACAGGAAAAGGACCTGTGGTGACGTCACTCCGGTCATCACATGGTCCGTCACATGATCCATCACCATGGTAAAAGATCATGTGATGGACCATGTGATGACCGGAGTGACGTCACCACAGGTCCTTTTCCTGTACACAGCACAGAAGAGAAGACGGGCTGCGCGAGCAAGTGGATTAAGGTGAGTTAAAAATATATTATTATTTTTTTTAACCCCTCCAGCGCTATTGTACTATGCATTCTGTATTGAGAATGCTATTATTTTCCCTTATAACCATGTTATAAGGGAAAATAATAAAGATCGGGTCCCCATCCCGATCGTCTGCTAGCAACCGTGCGTGAAAATCGCACCACATCCGCACTTGCTTGCGGATGCTTGCGATTTTCACGCAGCCCCATTCACTTCTATGGGGCCTGCGTTGCGTGAAAAACGCACAAAATAGAGCATGCTGCGATTTTCACGCGACGCACAAGTGATGCGTGAAAATCACCGCTCATGTGAACAGCCCCACAGAAATGAATGGGTCCTGATTCAGTGCGGGCGCATTGCGTTCACCTCACGCATTGCACCCGCGTGGAAAACTCGCCCGTGTGAAAGGGGCCTAAAGTGCCCATACATGGTGCAGCCTGGCCTGGAGGTTGGCCGGGACTAGAAAAACATGTTTGGTTTTCTTCAAAAAGCAGCTTTACACCTGTCCACATGTTGTCAGTAGTATTGCAGCTCAGTCCCATCCACTTCAATAGAGCTGAGCTTCAATATTAGGCACAATCCATAAACAGAAGTGGAGCTAAGTTTGGAAGGAAGCATCCATATTTTCTAAGACAGGACAGATCTTCTAAGTACCAGGTTATTATGTCAGGAAGCAAAATACATTATACCTACAGGACATATTCGAGAAGCAAATAAAAAAAACACCAAAATATTTGCAACAATCTTAGGTTTCTTTCTTCTAACAGCTATCCTCTAATAGCTCATCTTGTTGTCAATCTTCATAGCAGGACTCTCCGTGCAGAAGAATGGAGAAATGAAATGCTGCAGCAGGTGTCTAGCGTCAAATTTAATTAATTGGTCAGAGAACGTGTTCTACCCTGCAAAACAGCGGCGCTTGTAAAGGTCTGACCTGGCCTATGAATTTTTATCAGCGCTCTGCTGTATTGATCACTGCCGTCTATAAATGCATGTTATTGTATTCCACTCACTACTGGGACGTACAGCATTATAGTAGCAATCATGATTCATGACCTGTGGTTTTATCTTTTTTTCTCAGGTTTAGGGATGGAAAACATTGGCGGCATCTTTGTCGTATTAATCTGTGGTCTAATAGTGGCTATTTTCATGGCAGTGCTCGAGTTCCTATGGACCGTACGCCATTCTGAAGACTCTGAGGTAAAATAAAGACTTCTTACTTAGCATTGTGACTAGAGATGAGCGAATCGAAGTTGGCAAAATTTGATTCGTTCCGAATTTCCTCACGCTTCGTAGTAATGAATCGCATTTTTTCCTATAATGGCTGCTGCACTGTGTGAGGACATGGAGAAAGGAACTCTGGGAAGGCGGGATCACCCATAATACCATGTATGCAGCCAATCAGCAGCCAGCCAGCCCTATGATGTCACAGCCCTATAATTAGCCTCAGTCATCTTGGATTCTGCCATTTTTCAGTGCACTTAGTGCAGGGAGAGACATCAGCAGGCGCTAGGGACAGTGCTAGGAAAAACATCATTGTGCTAAAAAAAATGATTTACAAGTGCAGGGAAAGATTATTGAAGGTGTAGGGAAAGGATAGAGAGGAATCATTCCACAGCATTTATGTAGAACAGGGTTCAGTCAGGAAGGTTACAGCCTGGGTAATAGGAACAATCCTATTACACCTTGCTGCACTGACTGGGGATCCAAATTGCCATTATCCAGCTCTGTAATTCCAGCAAACCGTTCTGGTTATTAGGGGTGCAAGTGCTGTTTGATACAGCCATTAACAGGGTTTATTACAAGGAAATATTTCTATGTCTTATTTGCCCTTGTGCGGTGCAGTTACATGTTCTAAAGCATTTTTTGGCTTGTAGTATTGGAAAAAAGGGCTTTTTAGCCATTGTGTGGTGAAGTGTGAAAATTATTGCCCTTTCTGGCGTGTATTAGTGGCAAAAAAGAAAAATATATTTGCTGTTCAGCGGTGCAGTTATATGTTCTAAAGCACTTTTTACCATGTATTAGTGGCAAAAGTAAAATATATTAGCCGTTCAGTGTTGCAGTTATATGTTCTAAAGCCCTTTTTGCCGTGTATTAGTGGCAAAAGTAAAAAATATTTGCCGTTCAGCGGTGCAGTTATATGTTCTAAAACGCTTTTTGCCGTGTATTAGTGGCAAAAGTAAAATATATTTGCCGTTCAGCAGTGCAGTTATATGGTCTAAAGCCCTTTTTGCCGTGTATTAGTGGCAAAAGTAAAATATATTTGCCATTCAGCCGTGCAGTTATATGTTTTAAAGCCCTTTTTTGTGTGTATTAGTGGGGAAAAAGGGCTTATTAGCCGTTGTCTGGTGAAGTGAGAAAATTACTGACTTTTTTGGGGTGTTTTAATTTCCTTTTTATTTATTGATTTGATCTAACAGTATGTCAGACAGAGAAGTGCCAGGCCCTGCAAAATAATCAGTGACGTCAACACAAACTTACTGCTGACACCCTCTCCACTCTGTCAGGGGGCTCTACTTGTATACACGTTTAATAGAACAGGTTCTGTAGACATCTATGTGGAATCAGGTGACAACAGTGTAAAAGGAGTGCGCTTCTTGGCGCTAACATCGACCTGTAAGGCTGAGTTTACACTTGAGTTATTTGGTCAGTTTTGGCCCAGTGACTGCCCAAATAAGTGAAGTGTGCAGCTGATTCTAAGAGCGACGCCTGTCATCTGAATGTCATACTGACTCACAGTATTATTTCACTACCACAGCAGACTCCCTATGCGTGTTACTGCAAGGCACATGTTCTACACCACTATAAAGGGTCTCTGCAGCTAGGAAATAGCTGTTTTTTCTAACGTTATTCGATGCATAGAAATTCGGATCAAACCACATTTTAAAAAAAAAATTGGCGAACCTGCCGAATTTTTGAAAAATTTGCCCATCTTCAATTGTGACCAGATATTGTGCACATCTCCCAATGCTCCTGAATGAACCCTTGTTTATTATTATTAAATAGTATATACATGAGCTCTTCTCCAGAAGTAAGAAAACCAAGTCTGAGTTCAGATCTGCTCTGTTATTTCCATGCTTCTGTTCCATTATAAGAACTTAAAATCTGCCACATTATGACCCTAGAGACGCTTGCCGGGCCCCTTTGACTATAGTAGGGTTAATCGCATTTCCATCGTGGCGTCCACCTTTTACAGGTGAAACTCAAAAAATTTGAATATCATGCAAAAGTTCATTTATTTCAGTAATACAACTTAAAAGGAGTTGCATTAATGAAACTTTAAATTAGAATAATGTGAAAAGGTTCAATATTCTAGGCTCAAAGTGTCGCACTCTAGTCAGCTAATTAATCCGTACCCCCCTGAGCAAAGGGGACCTGAGATTGTGACTTTGGGGTTTCATAAGCTGTAAGCCATAATCATCCAAATTATAACAAATAAAGGCTTGAAATATCTCGCTTTGCATGTAATGAGTCTCATATATTAGTTTCACCTTTTAAATTACAATACTGAAATAAATGAAGTTTGTATGATATTCAAATTTTTCAAGTTTCACCTGTACATAGAGAAAATATTGCAGCATGCAATGCTATTCCTTCCAACTTTCGTTTTGTACAGAATCTGTGGTGGAGCTTCCTAAGGCTAGTTTCACATTATCGCTAAAGCAATCTGGCAGAGGAATAGGCTGCCAGAGTTCTCCAGATACAGCATAGCTGGATAGTACCGCATTCCCGCTGGATCCCATGGACTATAATGGGATCTAGTGGGAATCCGGACGCTCCCCAGCATAAATGCTGAAATTCGGCCAGATAAAAATCATTGCACGTAATAGTTTTTGTCCAGCCAAATCGTGGCAATTATGCCGGGTAGCTGCCGGATCTGAAAAACTCTGTCAGGCTGTTCCTCTGCTGGAACAGCCTGCCGGGTTGCTTTAGCTCTAGTGTGAAAGTAGCCAACACAGTCTAATGCCACCTTCTGGATGAGAGAGGATTTTCATACCTTTTCCCAGGGACCATTGCCTGTAGGAATCTCTACACCAGCTAACATCTCCACAAGGAGAAACAGTAGTTCTGGAGAGCTTAACTCAAGAATCTACTAGAGGCAAATCATTTCAATACAAATCAGATTCAACCCAAATTTTGTAGAAATTCAAGTTGCATCTGAATCCGAACTTTGGATGATTCGATTTGATGAATTTTAGAGAGAGAAAAAAAAAAAAGTTATACAAGAATAAAAAAAAAAAGGTGAGCAACCACTGAGAAAAATATGAGTCCTCAAATTTTTAAGCCCACTATCGATTCGGGCTCCAATTGAACAGATCAACCAATTGTGCCGAATCGAACCCGTCATCCAGAGATGAGACTCTACCCATGCTCCAGATTACCCAGTTGTCCATAATAAATGAATATTATATATTAAATATTTTGTATATCAGCTAAAAAGAAATCTACTTATGCTTTAGATTTCCAGTTGCCCATTATCTAAACAGTTAACATTTTTGCAAATTTTTTTTTCTAGGTTTCCGTGTGCAAAGAAATGGTGACAGAGCTAAGCAACATAATTCTCTGCAAAGACAGTCTCCTGCCACGTCGTAGGCGTGGGGGTTTTATACGTTCTAGATCTACCATTCAGGATGATAGAAGAGGACGCAATACTAGTATTCTCAGTAATGGTAAACTATGTGGCGGTAGTGGGCCTGACCCATTGGCACAGAGACTGGCACAAGAAGCAGCTCTAGTGGCCCGGGAATGTACACATATTAGAGTATGTCCAGAGTGCCGCCGCTTTCAAGGACTCCGAGCACGTACCTCTGCGGGCTCTCCAGCACAAAGTGAGGAAAGTTTATGGGAGAAGACCTCAAACAGCAGTGAGCCGGAGTAGAAGGCCATGAGCGTTAAAAGGGAAACAAAACATCCAGTGTTTTTTGTTTTTTTTGTCATCACCCAATTAAACAATGAAACTTTTTACAGCAAGACTAAAATCCTGTTAGTGGATTATCCATGATACAAAGAGAGCTCCCACCATGGATTTCTGTGATCTGAGCTGCCGTTAAAAAGTTCCCGACATTGTAAAACTGATGGTTTCCCATCTAAATTAGCAGAGGACTAAACCTAGTCACATGATATCATTATTTTTGGATCTTGAGGGCCATTGTCTTCCTTTCCCCAAAGTCATGGACATCTAGAAGCTATTCTTATTTGGATACCCACAGTGTCTGTAGTATCAAGCCAAACATTTTGTCTAAACTGTTAGTTTGGATGTGGTGAGAATAAGATTGTTCTCTGCGTACGATCAGGAAACCGTTTTGGTGTTTTAATTGGTTGAGAATGTTTTTGTTTTTTTTACTATGGCTTCATGTTTGTCTTTGAAGGTTGTGTTCTGCCAGTATTCATGTTTTTGTAGAGAAAGTCAAGCCCCATATGAAGTGTACATCCTGGCCACATGAAAAAATTGTCTACAATATTGGTGTCATGGGATATCAACTCATGGCTGTCATGTAAATATACAGCTTCGTCATTGTGTAATATGAATAAGAGCTAGATTTACCAAAAGATCGATGGTGAAAGTAAATTAAAAGGATAAATAAAATTCCATTAGTATGGTGCCGAAAATAAGCTTTTGTTATACAGTCATGTGAAAAAATTAGGACACCCTTTGAAAGCATGTGGTTTTTTGTAACATTTTTAATAAAAGGTTATTTCATCTCCGTTTCAACAATACAGAGAGATTAAAGTAATCCGACTAAACAAAGAAAACTGAAGAAAAGTCTTTTCAAGATCTTCTGTAAATGTCATTCTACAAAAATGCCTATTCTAACTGAGGAAAAAGATAGGACACCCTTGCCCCTAATAGCGAGTGTTACCTCCTTTGGCTGAAATAACTGCAGTGAGACGGTTCTTGTAGCCATCTACCAGTCTTCGACATCGGTCTGAGGAAATTTTACCCCACTCCTCAATGCAGAACTTTTTCAGCTGTGAGATGTTTGAGGGGTTTCTTGCACGTACAGCCCTTTTCAAGTCACCCCACAGCATCTCAATGGGATTCAAATCTGGACTTTGACTTGGCCATTCCAGGACTCTCCATTTCTTCTTTTTCAGCCAATCTTTGGTTGATTTACTAGTATGTTTTGGGTCATTGTCATGTTGCATGGTCCAGTTCCGCTTCAGCTTTAATTTTCTAACTGATGGTCTCACATGTTCTTCAAGCACCTTCTGATACACAGTAGAATTCATCGTGGATTCTATGATGGTGAGCTGACCAGGTCCTGCTGCAGCAAAGCAGCCCCAAACCATGACACTTCCACCTCCATGCTTCACAGTTGGTATGAGGTTCTTTTCTTGGAATGCTGTGTTTGGTTTACGCCAAACATGTCCTCTGCTGTTGTGTCCAAATAATTCAATTTTGGACTCATCTGTCCAAAGAACATTATTCCAGAAGTCCTGGTCTTTGTCAACTTTATCACTGGCAAATGTCAGTCTGGCCTCGATGTTTCTCTTGGAAAGCAAAGGTTTCCTCCTTGCACACCTCCCATGCAAGTTAAACTTGTACAGTCTCTTTCTGATTGTAGAGGCATGTACTTCTACATCAACAGTAGCCAGAGCCTGCTGTAGTTCTCGAGATGACACTTTAGGGTTTTTGGAGACCTCTTTTAGCATCTTGCGGTCTGCTCTTGGGGTGAACTTGCTGGGGCGACCAGTCCTGGGCATGTTGGCAGTTGTTTTGAAAGCCCTCCACTTGTAGACTATCTTCCGGACAGTGGAATGGCTGATTTCAAAATCTTTTGAGATCTTTTTAAATCCCTTCCCAGACTCATAGGCTGCTACAATCTTTTTTCTGAAGTCCTCTGACAGCTCTTTTGCTCTCACCATGGTGCTCACTCTCACTTCAACAGTCAGGAGCACACCAAACTAAATGTCTGAGGTTTAAATAGGGCAAGCCTCATTCAACATGCAGAGTAACGATCTACTAATTATGTGCACCTGGTGTGATATACCTGTGTGAGATCTGAGCCAATTTAAGAGGGAATACATGTGAGGGTGTCCTATCTTTTTCCTCAGTTAGAATAGGCATTTTTGTAGAATGACATTTACAGAAGATCTTGAAAAGACTTTTCTTCAGTTTTCTTTGTTTAGTTGGATTACTTTAATCTCTCTGTATTGTTGAAACGGAGATGAAATAACCTTTTATTAAAAATGTTACAAAAAACCACATGCTTTCAAAGGGTGTCCTAATTTTTTCACATGACTGTATACTCTAGTAGAAAGGTTTACAAGACAAGTGTAGGATCATAGGACAGTTGTTAGGTACCACTTTGCTCTTGATATTATATTTGGTAAATCTACCCCTTATTGCAAAAAAAAAAAAAAAAGATCCACCCCAGGAGTCCGTAAAAGCTGTGTATGAAAGAATTATAATGATATTTTTTTGATGAAATCTAAAATTCTATGCAATTTCTATAAAATAAAGATAACAATTCTTAGTATGTTTGTATAGGTGTAATGTATGTCCACAGTGTCCTGCTAGATACTTATATGTATAAAGGGGTTGTCCTGGATTATTTTTAATCCCCTCACCCTCAGCCCGCAGTAGCTGAGAAGAAATCCATAATTACCTACTTACCTCCACTCTGTTCCGTTCCATGTCTTCTTATCCCCATCTGTCAACTTCCTGATGGACTTCATGCAGTCCATGACATATCGTCATGCAGTGACATGTGTCCAAGCAGCATATCACTGCTGGTCAAATGTGATATAACAGGCTGGTTTTAGAACTGTAAAAAAACAGATAGGCGCATCATAGAGTAATTCTGTGGGTATACAATTGTAAACAGAGAGAATTGGCAAGGCTCACCTTGTATGGTTGTGCAATTGTAGGCACAACACTATTGTAGGTATTTTCAAACAAGCCTGGACGTCTAGATATGGCGGTCTGCAGCCACAGGACCACGAGGGATCTTCAAATGGAGAAGCCTGGAGCCCCCAAGAAGATAATAGTGCAAAAAACAAGACATCTGGTTGACGGTAATTCGCTCCGTGGGACGTGTCTTGTTTTCTTGCACTGCTGGTCAAAGGCCGCTTCGGGACATAGAACTTCTGAGGCCAGTTACTGACTGCAGCAGTGCGGAAGTTGACAGAAGAGATGAAGACAATGGGATGGGGGGGGGGGAAGCAGGTAAGAATGAATATCTTCACAGTTACTGCTGGCTGAAGGGAAATTTAAAATAAAACTAAATCCTGGACAACCCCTTTAAGGGAGAAAAAAAATTATTTTAATTTTTCATGAAGTTTTGTCTATTTGGAAAAACAACAATGACTATAACAACCCATAAACGTTCATCAGAGATTCAGAACCATGACCAGTATGAAGACAACGAAGGAACACTGGATGTCGCCAGAAGAAAAGAGTCAAATTGGTTGTCTGATGGGGATTTTTTTTTTTGAAGGGCATAAAAAAACTCAGCCCTCAATCCTCCTCCTGATCCTATCAACATACAGGAAATGACTGCTCAGCCAATCTCTGGCTACAGTGGTGATCTACTGTCCCTCAGCCAGCGACTGGTTGAGCAGTCATTTCTTGTGTTGAGAGGAACCTAGGAAGCAATGGGGGATTGATGAAGTGAGTATGACTTCTTCTTGTTTTTGAATGCCATTCTGACCGCCTTTAAAGATTACCTCAATCTGGAAATGAATGAGGCAAATCAAATACATGTGAATGGCAATTGATTATGAATTTGCAAGGAAAATGGGTAGGACTTACTGTATGTAAATCCTGCCTAAAACTGGGTGGTCCCACACTGTTTGGGTTGTCCCCAGGGGTGGGACCTATTTGTCCTGAATGTATAAACTGCAGTTGGTCAGCATGCTATGAATCAGTCTCCAAGACCTTCAGAAATCATGTGTTCTTCTCAATGTTTGCCGTGTGTTATTTCTCTTCTTTTCTTTTTATGGACTGTGATATGGAACATAACAGAATCAAAAAGATCAGGATACCTTGGTCAGGATGGTTGCACCTCAGCCAGATCAGGAAATTATAAAACACCCTACAGATGCTGCACTTTTTCTAGTGGCATTTCCTGCAGTTTTTTTTTTACAGTTAGGCCTCATGCACACGACCGTTGTGTGCATCCGTGGCCGTTGTGCCGTTTTCCGTTTTTTTTCGCGGACCCATTGACTTTCAATGGGTCCGTGGAAAAATCGGAAAATGCACCGTTTTGCAGCCGAGACCGTGATCCGTGTATCCTGTCCGTCAAAAAAATAGGACCTGTCCTATTTTTTTGACGGACAACGGTTCACGGACCCATTCAAGTCAATGGGTCCGTGAAAGAACACGGATGCACACAAGATTGGCATCCGTATCCGTGATCCGTGGCCGTAGGTTACTTTCATACAGACGGATCCGAAGATCCGTCTGCATAAAAGCTTTTTCATAGCTGAGTTTTCACTTCGTGAAAACTCAGATCCGACAGTATATTCTAACACAGAGGCGTTCCCATGGTGATGGGGACGCTTCTAGTTAGAATATACAACGAACTGTGTACATGACTGCCCCCTGCTGCCTGGCAGCACCCGACCTCTTACAGGGGGCCGTGATCCGTACAATTAACCCCTCAGGTGCTGCACCTGAAGGGGATTAATTGTGCTATCATAGCCCCCTGTAAGAGATCCGGGGCTGCCAGGCAGCAGGGGGCAGACCGCCCTCCCTCCCCAGTTTAAATTTCATTGGTGGTCAGTGCGGCCCCCCCTCCCTCCCTCTATTGTAATGATAACATTGGTGGCACAGTGTGCGCCCCCCCCCCCCGCCCCCTCCTCCCTCCCTCTATTGTAATAATAGCATTGGTGGCACAGTGTGCGCCCCCCCCCCCTTCCTCCCTCTATTCTTTTAATACATTGGTGGCAGTGTGCCACCAATATAAAAGTATAAAAGAACTCCAGACTTTACATTGAAAGTCAATGGGGACGGATCCGTTTGAAATGGCACCATATTGTGTCAACGTCAAACGGATCCATCCCCATTGACTTGCATTGTAATTCAGGACGGATCCGTTTGGCTCCGCACGGCCAGGCGGACACCAAAACGACTTTTTTTTCATGTCCGTGGATCCTCCAAAAATCAAGGAAGACCCACGGATGAAAAAACGGTCACGGATCACGGACCTACGGACCCCGTTTTTGCGGACCGTGAAAAAATACTGTCGTGTGCATGAGGCCTTATCTGGTGATTTTTTTTTTTTACTGGTAAAAAAGGGCAGACAAAATGTGTGCATGTAGGCACCCTGACCCTGGGTTCACACCTGAGCGTTCCTCAAACGCGTGTTTTACGCGCGTTTTTATGCGCGTTTTTTGTAATAGTAAACGCGCGTTTGACGCGCGTTTGTGTCATTGACTGCAGTGTCCTATGGCCACAAACGCGCGTCAAAACGCCCCAAAGAAGCTCAAGTACTTGTTTGAGCGTCGGGCGTTTTACAGCGCGTTCGTACGCGCTGTAAAACGCCCAGGTGTGAACCCTTCCCATAGGGAAGCATTGGTTTTCATGTCTTAAGCGTTTTACAGCGCGTTTGAACGCGCTGTAAAACGCTCAGGTGTGAACCCAGGGTGAGGGTGGTTTCACACATAGCGGGAGAATTATCAAAACTGCTGTAAAGGAAAAATGGCTTAGTTGCCCATAGCAACCAATCAGATTCCACCTCCAACTAAGCCAGTTTTCTCTTACACCATTTTTGATAAATCTGCCCCATAGTGTTTTTGCTGACGTGTTTCAAGCAAATATAAAACGCACCACAAACAGCATTTTTTTTCCAAAATCGAAAACAGCATTTTCTTTCATGCATTTTCTTCTATAGGCTTTTCTATAGGAATAAAAAAAAACATATGTTAAAATTTTTTACTCAAGTAAACAAAAAACGCATGAAAAAACCCACACAAAACTGTGTGTGTGCACACAGGTCTTGATAGGCCCTGCACTGCCAGAGGAGGCATTAAAAGCCTCATCATGAATTAAATGTCTCCTCCGGCAGTCCGTGCATCTTACGGAGATCCTGTCCAGTCATCATTTATGCCTTGGTTTTTTGTGTAAATGATGGCAAAGTTGCTGAGGCCGCCTACACTCCATAAAAACACCACTTAAAACTACTCTTAGTCACACTGTCATTTTAAAGTTTTGCTAATTTTTAACACAAAAACCATAGCGTAGGGAGCTAGCATAGATAGATGGTGTAGGGAGTGTTTCTATTGTTTGTGTTGTCTTTAGATCAAGTCTTTTTTAGAAGGGAGAGTAATTTGCTACTTTAAAGGCTACATGCACACGAACGTTGTTTGTTTCCGTGTCCGTTCCGTTTTTTTTGCGGATAGGATGAGAACCCATTCATTTCAATGGGTCCGCAAAAAATGTGGACAGCACACCGCGTGCTGTCCGCATCAGTATGTCCGCTCCGTAGCCCCGCAAAAAACAAAACAAAACATGTCCTTTTCTTGTCCGTTTTAGGCATTGTTACAATGGATCCGCAAAAAAAAAAACGGATGGCATACGGATGTCATCCGTTTTTTTTTTGTGGATCTGCAATTTGCAGACCGCAAAACACACACTAGGGACAAATCTGCTGACAGATGCCCTTTAACAGAGACTTTTATATGCCAAAATATTATATGTGCAAGTTCTTCTCTGTGACATGTCCACGTCTTACACTTCCAACACACAAAGGAAGGCTTTCCTAGTCCTATCAATAGTACTTCATGGCTCCTGGTGCTGCTGATGGCGATACTTGTCTTTCTCCTGGCATTGAGTGATGGGCCAGAGTTCAGGCCTGACATTTTGCTGGAGGACAGAGCGTCCTCCATGTGCTCTTCTCACTCTGATAGATCTTCCTCTACGTCGCCTGTCACGGCTTTCATGTTTGCTAGAGGCAGACAGGTGATTACGGCATTTGTTTTCCCCCAGCTGTACTGCTCATGCCCCCTCCTTCAATGAGAAACAGATCAGGTTCCTCGTACAGTTCCTCCTGGGCAGAGGCCCGTTGACCTAGTTCTCCAACAGCAACATGCTATGAAGTCAGAATAACAATGCTGCCTTCATTCTCATTTTGCTTCAGAATAAAATAAGAGAGGGTTGATGAAGGTGTTGGACCTGCTCACAAACCTGGGAAGCTCCAGATGCCTGGGGATGTAGAGGAGCTGCCAGTGCCTGAGCTCCACGATGATGTTGTGCTGCACATCGACAGCTGCCTGAGCACTTTATCCAACACAGCAGAGTGTGAAATTCCATCATGTGGAAATACCACTTAACAGATGATCATATGGAAGGCTCTTCTGCATCTGCGACATGATTGCAGCATGGAATCTCCTGGAAAAAGAAGCATGCTCTCCTGCACATTGTCAGGACCCTTTGCTTCCTTAGGGCTCATGCACATGACCATATGTATTTTGCAGTCCAAAAAAAACAGATCCATAAAAAATACAGATGACGTCCGTGTGCATTCCATATTTTGCAGAACAGAACAGCTGGCCCCTGATAGAACAGTCCTATCCTTGTCCTTGTCATGTGAAGGGGCCTGAGCTGCAATACCAAGAACAGCCACTATACAATGGACGGCGCTGTGCTTGGTGAGTTGTGAGAAGGCCGCAGAGCTCACCAGAGCGCGGTGGTCCCCTCGCAGGGGCGTACATAGAAATCATTGGACCCCATAGCAAGAGTCTGAATTGGGCCCCCAGCTCCACCCACTACCACCTTTTGCCCATCCCAGTAACTGCCCTGGCTCCTCCCCCACCACACCCTCTTTTTCCAGTGGCTAGGGGATAACTTCAAACAACCAGACTACCCCTTTAAAGCGGGAATATCCAACCTGCGGCCCTCCAGCTATTGCAACTACAAGGCAGGGCAGGCGAGAAGGTTTAGTTTTGCAACAGCTGGGGGTTGGGCATCCCTGACAAAGTGCATTTAAACTTTTAAATAAAGTTTATTAAACCCTATTGTAAGTACCTTAAAATGACATTTTCTAACACTTTCTGTCTCTATGAGAAATAGGCGCTGAATTCAGGTGCGTATAACGCTTTATAATCCGTACTCTCATAAACCACTGGGAGTAAGGATCTCACTGGGCTGCAGTGAGCCATGTACTGCACACATCACTGCTCCTGCCTGTCTGCTTTGGTAGAGCCGGGCATAGATGGGCGATGTCAGGCTTTAGCAGAGTGGGCACAGGGCGCCACATGTATGTGAGCACAGCTGAGCGAGTGCAGGGCAGGGGCCGCATACACATCGTTCCTCCTGCCTGTGCCCACTGTCCTAAAGCCTGACATAGCCCACGAAGCAGGGCTCGTCTGAACCGCAGATAGGGCTGTGGCAATGTCATAATACACAACTGGAGACATTGTAGGGGCGGAGTCTTCTATCCACTCCGCCCGCCCACCCCAGCAGTGGCCCCGTAGCAGATGCGTGGTCTGCTCAAACAGCTGATCAGCAGGGGTCCCCCGCCAATCTAATACAGATGACCTATACTGAGTATAAAAAGGTAAAAACATAACTTTATGGTTATATGTAATAGCACCATATATCAGAAAACCCACATTATAGCAAAAATGTATAATGTTCTTGCATCGGATTGGGCCCCCAACCTTCAGGCCCCATAGCAAGTGCTATGGCTGCTATGGCTATAGTTAGGTCTATGGTCAGCAGGATCAACTATATTAAGCTACTCATAATGCCTGGTAGGGCTGACCCTGCTAATTAAAAACATGCTTGTCTCCCCCCGATATGTTACTGCATTTAGGACATAAGGGGGAAATGTATTAAAGTGGTGTAAACGAAAACTTCCTTTATCACAAAAAGCAAGTAATCAGATTCCACTTTTCACTTACCAGTCAGTCGTGCTTTGAAAGATGAAAGGTAGAATCTGATTGGTTACTTTGTGCCAGTTTTCCTTTACATCAGTTTTGATAAACTCCCCTAAATGTTTTTAGAACTATGCAAATTAGGACTTAACCCCTTAAGGACACGGCCATATTTCACCTTAAAGGGCTTCTGTCACCCCACTAAAGTGTTTTTTTTTTTTTTGGGCTAGTTACATTCGTTATAGTGCGATATATGAGAATATAATGTTGTCACTTACTTTCATGCGGCCGTTTCTTAAGAAAACGAAGTTTTATTATATGCAAATCAGGTCTCTACCAGCAAGTAGGGCGTCTACTTGCTGGTAGCCGCCGCAAAAAACCACCCCCTCGTCGTGTTGATTGACAGGGCCAGCCGCGATCTCCTCCTCCGGCCGGCCCTGTCAGCATTTAAAAAATCGCGCGCCTCTGTTGATTCGGCGCAGGCGCTCTGAGATGCGGAGGCTCGTCTCCTCAGAACTCCCTCAGTGCGCCTGCGCCGATGACATCACCGAAAGAGAAGACGTCATCGGCGCAGGCGCACTGAGGGAGTAAGTAACAACATTATATTCTCATATATCGCACTATAACTAATGTAACTAGCCCAAAAAAAAAATCACTTTAGTGGGGTGACAGAAGCCCTTTAACCACTTCAGCCCCGCTAGGTGAAACCCCCTTCATGACCAGAGCACTTTTTACACTTCTGCACTACACTCCTTTCACCGTTTATCGCTCGGTCATGCAACTTACCACCCAAATGAATTTTACCTCCTTTTCTTCTCACTAATGGAGCTTTCATTTGGTGGTATTTTATTGCTGCTGACATTTTTACTTTTTTTGTTATTAATCAAAATGTAACGATTTTTTTGCAAAAAAATGACATTTTTCACTTTCAGCTGTAAAATTTTGCAAAAAAAAAAGACATCCATATATAAATTTTTCGCCAAATTTATTGTTCTACATGTCTTTGATAAAAAAAAATGTTTGGGCAAAAAAAAAATGGTTTGGGTAAAAGTTATAGCATTTACAAACTATGGTACAAAAATGTGAATTTCCGCTTTTTGAAACAGCTCTGACTTTCTGAGCACCTGTCATGATTCCTGAGGTTCTACAATGCCCAGACAGTAGAAAACCCCCACAAATGACCCCATTTCGGAAAGTAGACACCCCAAGGTATTCGCTGATGGGCATAGTGAGTTCATAGAACTTTTTATTTTTTGTCACAAGTTAGCGGAAAATGATGATGATTTTTATTTTTTTTATTTTTCTTACAAAGTCTCATATTCCACTAACTTGCGACAAAAAATAAAAAATTCTAGGAACTCGCCATGCCCCTCACGGAATACCTTGGGGTGTCTTCTTTCCAAAATGGGGTCACTTGTGGCGTAGTTATACTGCCCTGGCAATTTAGGGGCCCAAATGTGTGAGAAGAACTTTGCAATCAAAATGTGTAAAAAATGACCGGTGAAATCCGAAAGGTGCACTTTGGAATATGTGCCCCTTTGCCCACCTTGGCAGCAAAAAAGTGTGACACATCTGGTATCGCCGTACTCAGGAGAAGTTGGGGAATGTGTTTTGGGGTGTCATTTTACATATACCCATGCTGGGTGAGAAAAATATCTTGGTCAAATGCCAACTTTGTATAAAAAAATGGGAAAAGTTGTCTTTTGCCAAGATATTTTTCTCACCCAGCATGGGTATATGTAAAATGACACCCCAAAACACATTCCCCAACTTCTCCTGAGTACGGCGATACCAGATGTGTCACACTTTTTTGCTGCCAAGGTGGGCAAAGGGGCACATATTCCAAAGTGCACCTTTCAGATTTTGCAGGCCATTTTTTTACACATTTTGATTGCAAGGTACTTCTCACACATTTGGGCCCCTAAATTGCCAGGGCAGTATAACTACGCCACAAGTGACCCCATTTTGGAAAGAAGACACCCCAAGGTATTCCGTGAGGGGCACGGCGAGTTCCTAGACTTTTTTTTTTTTTGTCACAAGTTAGCGGAAAATGATGATTTATTTTTTTTTTTCTCTTTTTTCCTTACAAAGTCTCATATTCCACTAACTTGCGACAAAAAATAAAAAATTCTAGGAACTAGCCATGCCCCTCACGGAATACCTTGGGGTGTCTTCTTTCCAAAATGGGGTCACTTGTGGCGTAGTTATACTGCCCTGGCAATTTAGGGGCCCAAATGTGTGAGAAGAACTTTGCAATCAAAATCTGTGTAAAATGGCCTGCGAAATCCGAAAGGTGCACTTTGGAATATGTGCCCCTTTTCCCACCTTGGCTGCAAAAAAGTGTCACACATCTGGTATTGCCGTACTCAGGAGAAGTTGGGGAATGTGTTTTGGGGTGTCATTTTACATATACCCATGCTGGATGAGAGAAATATCTTGGCAAAAGACAACTTTTCCCATTTTTTTATACAAAGTTGGCATTTGACCAAGATATTTTTCTCACCCAGCATGGGTATATGTAAAATGACACCCCAAAACACATTCCCCAACTTCTCCTGAGTACGGCGATACCAGATGTGTGACACTTTTTTTTTTTTTTTTTTTTTTTTTTGGTTTCAAAAAATTTATTGGGCAAAATACAAAACATTTACAATAAATAAGATTTTTACAATCTCTCAATTCTTAGTGACCCAGCTAATTATATATAAACATAAATATATTCAACTCGTCTTTTCATAGCAATTAGAAAACCCTCCCCTCCCTCCCCCCCAATTTGTGGTGCGTCAAAGTAGGACCCCCAAATATGAAACAACCTGACCTCAGCTATTCAAATCCTCCAACCACCCCATATCCTGCTCCACTGGTACTCAGTTTCCCTCCGTTTATATATAATTTTCTCATAGTTCTTTACCTTATCAGTTAAGTTTAACCATGTATTTATGTCTGGAGCGGAACGGGCAAACCAGGTCCGACTGATCAGAACTCTAGCCAACATCAGTATTCTGCTCAAGAAAATCTTTTGATACTTGTGATTTTTTAGTTTGGAAAGATCATTAAGAACAAATACTTGTGGTTCAAAAGGAATTCGAATTTTTAGTTTATACATAATACAGTTATTGATACTATTCCAATAATTTATAAGTTCTGGACAAGTCCATATCATATGGAGAAAGTCCGCTCCTACAGTGTCACATTTGGGACAGTTGGACGAATCTCTTAACCCACATTTATTCATCCACAAGGGAGTAATATATAATCTGTGACAAATATAGAATTGTATTAGAACATGGTTGAAGTTCTGGGATAATAAAGATAAATTCCCAAAAATATTCTCCCACCCTTCTATTTGTAAATTCGGACAATCCACCTCCCACGCTTTTTGTCCTGGTGACTGTGTATCACTAAACCGTGTCTTTAGTAATAACTTATATATATTGGAAATTTTTATTCTAGAAGGTGTACCCCCTACCCAATCATTCAGAAAAGATAGATTATCTATATCCAACAGCCGCTTATCATCCAAACTAGATAATACAGATCGCAATTGAAAATACCTAAACCATGAAAGATTTTTTATAGTGTGTGTCATTTCTATAAAAGGTTTAATTTCTCTATCTTTAACTACCTGTGAAATATATAAAATGTTATTCTTCTGCCAAAATGTGTCAGCTGCAATTTCATCCAGCCCTTGTAAATAGAAATTATGCCAAAGAGGCGTAAATATAAGTGAACCCTTAACCTTCAACCATGTCCTAATTGTGGCCCACACTTTCAGGAGTAGTTTTATAATCTCTCTGTAGCCTTGGTCATAGATCTTCAATAGCCCAGATTCCAACAAAGTGAAAATATTATTGTGAGCGTGACTAGTTACCAACTTCCCCAGCAGTGCACTGTTCTCTGATTCATAACACATTAGTAACTGGGCTGCAATAAAATACCCCTTAAAGTAGGGGAGATTTAAACCCCCACACTCCACAGATTTATACAAATATTCCAACTTAATTCGAACTCGCTTTCTTCCCCAGATTAAATCATTAATTATTCTTTCCATAAGTTTAAAATGTTTATCTTGTATCCAAATAGGTGTATTCCTAAGCACATAAAGAAATTGTGGTAGTATCACCATTTTAACTAATGAAACTCGATCAGCTCTAGATAGGGGAAGTTTCAGCCAGATTCCTATTTTTGCTCTGATCTTTACCATTATAGGGATCAAATTAAGTTCTAAAAAATTTTCAACTCGAGGCGATATAGTCAAACCCAAGTATTGAAAAGTATCAACAGTATCCAACTGTGTAAAAGGAACCTCTTTCTGTAGCAGGGGGTCTATTGGGAGCAGACTGGTCTTGGCCCAGTTTATAAAAAAACCAGACACCTCTCCAAATAGTTTAACCATTTGAATAATCCTAGGGAGAGTAGTTTCCGTATGATCTATAAAGAACAAAACATCATCTGCATATAATGAAATACGGTCTTGTATTCCTAGTGTCCCAAATCCTTTGACCTGATCATCCTGCCTGATAGCAATCGCAAGGGGTTCGATATACACATCAAATAATAAGGGAGATAATGGGCAACCTTGACGGGTGCCTCTGTTTAAATCAATACTACTACTCAAAATTCCATTAAGGCTCAATTTGGCCCTCGGAGATCTATATAATAACTTAAGAATGCGTATGAACCTTTCTCCAAAGCCCATCCTAGCAAGAACCTTCCAGAGGAAGCGCCACTCCACCCTGTCAAAGGCCTTAGAGGCATCCAATGACAGGATGGAGCGGGCGGTCCCCCCAGGGGCCTGGATATTAGAAAAGAGCCGATGTAGATTATGATGTGTACCCTTATTTTGAATAAAACCGCTCTGGTCCGGATGTACAATGGAGGAAATGACCCTAGAAAGCCTTGTAGCGAGGACCCTCGCAAGAAGCTTTACATCTGCATTGAGCAGAGAAATTGGTCTATAAGATTCTAAATCTAGAGGGTCCTTGCCTTTTTTTGGGATTAATATTATTATAGCCTCCATCATTGAATCTGGTAGTATCCCATCCTTCATTGATTCAGCAAAGACCTCCAACAATCTGGGAAAAATACAGTCCCCATATTTAGTATAGAATTCATATGGAAGCCCGTCTGAACCAGGAGTGGAGTTAGCTGAGCATAGTTTAATAGCTCCCTCAAGTTCTTGCATTGAAACCTCCAATTCTAGTGCTTTTTTTTGCGTCTCAGTAATAGTTGAGAAGTTGATCCTATCTAGATAGGAATCTATCTTATCCTCTGTAATGTTGGAATCAGCTTTGTACAGGTCAAGGAAATAATCAAGAAAGGCCTTCTCCACCAGGCCCTGTCTAGTGACTATCCTACCATCACTCGCTCGAACCTTATCTATATGTTTTTTTGGTTGTTGATTGGAGATTACTCTAGAAAGGAGTTTACCAGGTCGCCCTGACTCTGTAAAGTATTTTTGCCCTTTAAAAAAAAGACTCTGTTGAGCCTTATCCAGTAAAAAGTTAGCATATATTTGGGTGGCTTTTTGCATATTTTCCCTATTCTTCTGAGTCTTATTTATATGGAAGGATTCTGTCGCCAACACTACATCTTTTTCTAGATTTTTCTGTTTTTTAGCATATTCCCTTCTAAGATTCGTAATGTTACTAACCATCAATCCCCTCATATACGCCTTAAAGGTGTCCCATACCACTTGAATTTTTGCTGAGCCATGGTTTATATCCCAAAATCGGCCTATTTCATTTTGAATTATTTCATGTGTCTTTATAACTGATAGCCAATAAGGGTTTAGTCTAAAGGGAGGTTTTGGTGTATATCTTTCCTGAGATAAGCATAGTTCAAGTAATAGCGGAGAGTGATCGGATATTGACCTTGTTTCATATTTCATTCGCTTTATCAATTTCAGATGTTTACTATTTATCAATACAAGATCTATTCTAGACAACGATTTACCTGCATTACTAAAGCATGAAAAAACCCTTTTCCCCTGTCCCAGAGTTTCCCAAGCGTCCTCAAATCCAGCCTCCAGGCAAAACCGTGCAAGGGGAGACCCCTGGACCGGACTGTCCCTCCCAGCACTCATAGAAACCCTGTCACGTATAGGATCGATGACACAGTTAAAATCGCCAATAATCAATGTTGGACATTCTGGCCATTTATCCATGAATAATAGAAGAGAATTGAGAACCGAAAAAGAAAATGGCGGTGGGATATAGACAAAGGCCAAAATACATAGCTTTCCCCCTAACCTACAATATAAAAAGATAAATCTCCCCTGTTGGTCGACAGAGGATGCCTCACAGACGAAATCAATAAGTCTATGTATCAACACCGTGACACCTCTTGAATAATTGGAGAGGGTCGAATGATACGAATGCGCAGCCCATCCCCTGTCGACCACTCTAGTGGTCTCTTCAGTAAGGTGGGTCTCTAACAAGCATACTATTGCTGGTAGATGGGCCTGAGTCAGGTCAAAAACCGCTTGTCTCTTACCTCTTCCCCCCAAACCCCGTATATTCCAAGCAAAAATTCTAATCATCGTCATCAACAATGGTTAAGTGAAGAAACAGGAGAGAGGGAGAAAAGAGAAAAAAGAAGAAAAGTAGTAAACCAAAAAAAAAGGGGAACCACACCTACTTTGACGCACCACAACCCAACCCACCCCCCCCCACCCCTCCCCCCCCCCCACAAGCAATCCACCACATATTGTAGTAGATTTCTTTCCTATGACCAACCCACCCGCACTCCCCCCAACACAGCCATCCCCATTAGGAAGCAGAGAAAAATACATTTAGGGGTATAGGCCCCTTATAGTACTAACTATTCCCGCCAGATCATAACCCAATTACATTATCGATTATTTCGGTCAAGCCAGTCCTCAGCTTCTTCCGGGGTGTCAAAAAAAAGGGTTTTGTCATTAAAAACAATCCGCAATTTGGCTGGGAATATAAGCGAATATTTAATATCTCTTTCTCTTAGCCTCTTTTTAACAATCATAAATGTGCGTCTCTTTTCTTGTATTTCTTTTGAAAAATCGGGAAAAAAAGCCAATCTAACCCCGTTATACATAACTGGTGGGGATTCCCTCGCCCTTCTCAGGAGGACGTCCCTGTCCCCTGTCGTCAATAACTTAGCAAGGACTGTCCGAGGTTGTCTCCCTGGAATTGGTTTTCCCCCTGGGACCCGATGAGCTCTTTCAATCATAAAAAAAGGAGAAAATGAATCTTTCCCAAAGTTCTCAAGAATTAATTTCTGTACAAATTGGGTTGGATTTTTTTCTTCCGCGCCCTCTGGAATCCCAATTATTCTCACATTGTATCTTCGTGACCTATCTTCAAGGTCCACTACCTTTTTCTTCAAGAGATTATATTCAGATTTAAATGTGGAGACTTCCGTTTTTATTTTTTTGGATTCATTCTGTATAAGGGTGACGGAGCTTTCAAGGTTGTGGACTCTATCTCGGATTTTGGACAAATCATCTTTTATTAGACCCACATCAACTTGAATAAACCCCAATTGGGTTGTGACCGCCTGTATTAAATCCCCGTTCTGTTTAACCGCGAGGAGTATTTCTTCTAGCGGAGAAGAGTTATCATTAGGGATTACTTCCCCCATTATACCGTCTTCTTCTTCGGGGTATCTAGCGAGTTTTTGTGTTTCTAACTCAGTTGGCTCTGAGTCATCATTTTTTTTTTTAGAGAAAAATTCCTTTTGTCCGCCCCTGGTATTGACCCTAGGAGACCTCAGGAACTGGTCCAATTTTGTTGGTTCAGGAGTTTTGGACCCGTGTTTCTGGCTTGAGAGATCAGTCGAGCGCCTAGTAGCTTTTGGGGCCATAACTTTTTTCCTGCTTTTTTTTTTTTAATTTTTTTTTTATAGTTTTTATTTATTTCTCTTTTGTCTTTTCTTTCGCCTTATTCCGCCTCTTTCTCTCCTTTTTAATATATATATCTTTTCTTCTTTGCTCTCCTTCTTTCTCCTTTTTTTTTTTTTTTTTTTCCTTTCCTTTTTTTTTTTTAATTCTCTTTCACTTTTTTTCTTGTTTTTTATCTTTTTTTCCTCCCTTTTTCTTCCACTCCCCTCCTGTTTATTCTTATTTTCTTATCTTCCTTTTTTTATAACTTTTTTCTTCACCTTTTTTTTCTTCCCTTCTTCCCCCTTCGTCCCCCTATTTTTTTTCTTTTTTGTTAAATATATCCGCTCTTCTTTATACTCTTTCTCCTCCTTTAAATTCCTTTTTTTTTTTTTTTTTTTTTTTCCCCTTCTCTTTTTTTTTTTAAGATACTGGACAAAAACCAGAGATCCAATACAGAATTAATTGTATCATGGGCTTCATACAGGCCCCCCCGAAGAGTCCAGCAAATTATCGATCTCCACTCAGGGTTAGTTAGATTCACAAACACAGGGAGGTTAATCACCACAGGATCCAGGAGAGGAGAGAGCAAGTCGATAGAGAGTGCAGACACAGGGGAAGGAACAGATCATGCACAATAGCGTGAGGAGAGAAGAAGCAAGGATGATTTGGCAGCGTTCCCAAATATGTATCCTCGGCTTGTCAGCTTGTCCAGCAGAGGAGCCACTCACACTAACAACAGGAGGGGAGCAGCGAACCAACGAGGACCGGAGACACACTCCACAGAAGAACTCCACATACCGACCTGTTCACGACGGCAGGGAAGGTAAAACAGGAGAGAGCGGCAGAAGCGGCAGGAACAGCCAGATCGGAAATAAGCAGAAAAGCAGGCCCCACGTCCGAGCGCAACAACCGGTAACAACAGCGTCTTAGGCCGTAGATGAAAAGCAGTAGAGTAGCGCTGTAGATTAACCCACGGTCATGAAGAGGGTGCGGGGAGGGTTCGGCACAGAGACGCCAACATGTTCCAAGCAGCGAGACAGCTGAGCCGGGAGGGGTGACAAAAAATAAAAAATTCTAGGAACTCGCCGTGCCCCTCACGGAATACCTTGGGGTGTCTTCTTTCCAAAATGGGGTCACTTGTGGCGTAGTTATACTGCCCTGGCAATTTAGGGGCCCAAATGTGTAAGAAGTACCTTGCAATCAAAATCTGTAAAAAATGGCCTGTGAAATCCGAAAGGTGCTCTTTGGAATGTGTGCCCCTTTGCCCACCTTGGCTGCAAAAAAGTGTCACACATGTGGTATCGCCGTACTCAGGAGAAGTTGGGCAATGTGTTTTGGGGTGCCATTTTACATATAACCATGCTGGGTGAGAGAAATATCTTGGCAAAAGACAACTTTTCCTATTTTTTTATACAAAGTTGGCATTTGACCAAGATATTTCTCTCACCCAGCATGGGTATATGTAAAATGACACCCCAAAACACATTGCCCAACTTCTCCTGAGTACGGCGATACCAGATGTGTCACACTTTTTTGCAGCCTAGATGCGCAAAGGGGCCCAAATTCCTTTTAGGAGGGCATTTTTAGACATTTGGATCCCAGACTTCTTCTCACACTTTCGGGCCCCTAAAAAGCCAGGGCAGTATAAATACCCCACATGTGACCCCACTTTGGAAAGAAGACACCCCAAGGTATTCAATGAGGGGCATGGCGAGTTCCTAGAAATTTTTTATTTTTTGCATAAGTTAGCGGAAATTGATTTTTTTTGTTTTTTTCTCACAAAGTCTCACTTTCCGCTAACTTAGGACAAAAATTTCAATCTTTCATGGACTCAATATGCCCTTCAGCGAATACCTTGGGGTGTCTTCTTTCCGAAATGGGGTCACATGTGGGGTATTTATACTGCCCTGGCTTTTTAGGGGCCCTAAAGCCTGAGAAGAAGTCTGGAATATAAATGTCTAAAACTGTTTACGCATTTGGATTCCGTGAGGGGTATGGTGAGTTCATGTGAGATTTTATTTTTTGACACAAGTTAGTGGAATATGAGACTTAGTAAGAAAAAACAAAAACAAACAAAAAATTTCCGCTAACTTGTGCCAAAAAAAATGTCTGAATTTAGCCTTACAGGGGGGGGTGATCAATGACAGGGGGAGTGATCAATGACAGGGGGGGGTGATCAATGACAGGGGGGGTGATCACCCATATAGACTCCCGGATCACCCCCCTGTCATTGATCACCCCCCTGGTAAGGCTCCATTCAGACGTCCGTATAATTTTTACGGATCCATGGATCGGATCCGCAAAACACATGCGGACGTCTGAATGGAGCCTTACAGGGGGGTTATCAATGACAGGGGGTGATCAGGGTGATCACCCCCCTGTCACTGATCACCCCCCCTGTAAGGCTCCATTCAGACATCCGCATGATTTTTTATGGATCCATGGATACATGGATCGGATCCACAAAAAACATGCGGACGTCTGAATGGAGCCTTACAGGGGGGTTATCAATGACAGGGGGTGATCAGGGTGATCACCCCCCTGTCACTGATCACCCCCCCTGTAAGGCTCCATTCAGACATCCGCATGATTTTTTACGGATCCATAAAAAACATGCGGACGTCTGAATGGAGCCTTACAGGGGGGTTATCAATGACAGGGGGTGATCAGGGTGATCACCCCCCTGTCACTGATCACCCCCCCTGTAAGGCTCCATTCAGACATCCGCATGATTTTTTACGGATCCATGGATACATGGATCGGATCCACAAAAAACATGCGGACGTCTGAATGGAGCCTTACAGGGGGGTTATCAATGACAGGGGGTGATCAGGGTGATCACCCCCCTGTCACTGATCACCCCCCCCTATAAGGCTCCATTCAGACATCCGCATGATTTTTTACGGATCCATGGATCGGATCCACAAAAAACATCCGGACGTCTGAATGGAGCCTTACAGGGGGGTTATCAATGACAGGGGGTGATCAGGGTGATCACCCCCCTGTCACTTATAACCCCCCCTGTAAGGCTCCATTCAGACATCCGCATGATTTTTTACGGATCCATGGATACATGGATCGGATCCACAAAAAACATGCGGACGTCTGAATAGAGCCTTACAGGGGGGTTATCAATGACAGGGGGTGATCAGGGTGATCACCCCCCTGTCACTGATCACCCCCCCTATAAGGCTCCATTCAGACATCCGCATGATTTTTTACGGATCCATGGATACATGGATCGGATCCACAAAAAACATGCGGACGTCTGAATGGAGCCTTACAGGGGGGTTATCAATGACAGGGGGTGATCAGGGTGATCACCCCCCCTGTAAGGCTCCATTCAGACATCCGCATGATTTTTTACGGATCCATGGATACATGGATCGGATCCACAAAAAACATGCGGACGTCTGAATGGAGCCTTACAGGGGGGTGATCAATGACAGGGGGGTGATCAGGGAGTGTATATGGGTGATCACCCGCCTGTCATTGATCACCCCCTGTAAGGCTCCATTCAGACGTCCGCATGTGTTTTGCGGATCCGATCCATGTATCCATGGATCCGTAAAAATCATGCGGACGTCTGAATGGAGCCTTACAGGGGGGTGATCAATGACAGGGGGTGATCAGGGAGTGTATATGGGTGATCACCCCCCTGTAAGGCTCCATTCAGACGTCCGCATGTGTTTTTGCGGATCCGATCCATGTATCCATGGATCCGTAAAAATCATGCGGACGTCTGAATGGAGCCTTACAGGGGGGTGATCAATGACAGGGGGGTGATCAATGACAGGGGGTGATCAGGGAGTGTATATGGGTGATCACCCGCCTGTCATTGATCACCCCCCTGTAAGGCTCCATTTAGACGTCCGTATGCGTTTTGCGGATCCGATCCATGTATCCGTGGATCCGTAAAAATCATACGGACGTCTGAACGGAGCCTGACAGGGGGGTGATCAATGACAGGGCGGTGATCAATGACAGGGGGTGATCAGGGAGTTTATATGGGGTGATCATGGGTGATCAGGGGTTTATAAGGGGTTAATAAGTGACGGGGGGGGGGTGTAGTGTAGTGTGGTGTTTGGTGCGACTGTACTGACCTACCTGAGTCCTCTGGTGGTCGATCCTAACAAAAGGGACCACCAGAGGACCAGGTAGGAGGTATATTAGACGCTGTTATGAAAACAGCGTCTAATATACCTGTTAGGGGTTAAAAAATTCGGATCTCCAGCCTGCCAGCGAACGATCGCCGCTGGCATGCTGGAGATCCACTCGCTTACCTTCCGTTCCTGTGAGCGCGCGCGCCTGTGTGCGCGCGTTCACAGGAAATCTCGCTTCTCGCGAGATGACGCGTATATGCGTCCAGGAGGAGTAAAGCAACCACCTCCCGGACGCATATCTGCGTACAGCGGTCGGGAGGTGGTTAAGGACCAGGCCATTTTTTGCAAATCTGACCAGTGTCACATTAAGTGGTGATAACTTTAAAACGCTTTGACTTATCCAGGCCATTCTGAGATTGTTTTTTCGTCACATATTGTACTTCATGACACTGGTCAAATGAAGTAAAAAAAATATCATTTTTATTTATAAAAAAATACCAAATTTAGCAAAAAAAATTTAAAATTGCAAATTTCCAAGTTTCTATTTTTTATACTTCTATAATACATAGTAATACCTCCAAAAATAGTTATTACTTTACATTCCCTATATGTCTACTTCAAGTTTGGATCATTTGGGGGATGTTACAAGTCTTAGAAGTTTAGAAGCAAATATAGAAATTTTTCAGAAATTTTCAAAAACCCAATTTTTAGGGACCAGTTCAATAGAAACCACCCAAAAATGACCCCATTCTAGAAACTACACCCCTCAAGGTATTCTAAACTGATTTTACAAACGTTGTTAACCCTTTAGATGTTGCACAAGTTATTGGCAAATGGAGATGAAATTTGAGAATTTCATTTTTTTTTCAAATTTTCAATTTTAATCAATTTTTTCCAGTAACAAAGCAAGGGTTAACGGCCAAACAAAATGTTATATTTATTGCCCCGATTCTGTTGTTTGCAGAAACACCCCATATGTGGCCGTAAACTACTGTACGGCCACACAGCGGGGCGTAGAGGGAAAGGTGCGCGTATGGTTTTTAGAAGGCTGTTTTTGCTGGACTGGTTTATTTACACCATGTCCCATTTGAAGCCCCCTGATGCACCCCTAGAGTAGAAACTCCATAAAAGTTACACCATCTAAGAAACTACACCCCTCAAGGTATTCAAAACTGGTTTTACAAACTTTGTTAACTCTTTAGGTGTTGCACAAGATTTATTGGCAAATGGGGATGAAATTTCAGAATTTCATTTTTTTGCCAAATTTTCCATTTTAACCCATTTTTTCCACTAACAAAGCAAGGGTTAACAGCCAAACAAAACGGTATCTTTATTGCCCTGACTCTGCCGTTTACAGAAACACCCAATATGTGGTCGTACACTACTGTACGGCCACACGGCGCGGCGTAGAGGGAAAGGAACGCCGTGTGGTTTTTGGAGGGCTGATTTTCATGGACCGGTTTATTTACACCGTGTCCTGTTTCAACCCCCTGATGCACCCCTGGAGTAGAAACTCCCTAAAAGTGACCCCATTTTGGAAACTACGGGATAAGGTGGCGGTTTTGTTGGGACTATTTTTAGGGTACATATGATTTTGGTTGCTCTATATTTCATTTATGTGAGATAAGGTTACCAAAAATTTAAATTCTGAAATTTCATCTCCATTTGCCATTAACTGTTGAGGAACACCTAAAGGGTTAATAAAGTTTGTAAATAAAGGGTTAATAAAGTTTGTCTAAATAAGTTTGTAAAATCAGTTTTGAATACCTTGAGGGGTGTAGTTTCTTAGATAGGGTCACTTTTAGGGAGTTTATACTCTAGGGGTGAATCGGCTGGCTTCAAAAGGGACATGGTGTCAATAAAAAAGGTAATCAAAATCGGCCTTCCAGAGACCATGTTGGTCCTTTCCTTTTGCGCACTGCCTTTTAGTGATACAGCAGTTTACAACCACAAATGTGGCGTTTCTGTAAACTGCAGTATCAGGGTAATAAATATTAAGTTTTGTTTGGTTGTTAACCCTTGCTTTGTTACCAGAAAAAACGGATTGAAATGAAAAAGTGCCAAAAATAGCTTTTGGTTTTGGCACCGTTTAAAAAAAAAAATTGAGACCGTGTTAATCTGGGGGGTTAGGTCATGGGGTATTTTTATAAAGGAGATTCTTACGGACACGGCAATACCTAATTTGTATACTTTTTTACAATTATTTTGGTTTTAGACTATATTATCCTTTTTGATACAAAAAAATGTTTTGTATCTCTAAAGTCTAAGAGTCATTTTTTTGTTTGTATTTTAGCCGATTGTATTAGATAGGGGCTCATTTTTTGCAGAATGAGGGGACGGTTCTAATGGCACTATTTTGGGGGCTATATGAATTTTTGATCGCTTGCTATTAAACTTTTTGTTATCTAAGGTGACGAAAAAAAAACTTTATTTGCACCGTTTTTTTTTGGGACCGTGTTAATCTGGGGGGTTAGGTCGTGGGGTATTTTTATAGAGGAGATTATTACCGACGCGGCGATACCTAATTTGTATACTTTTTTAAATTATTTTAGTTTTACAAACTTTTTGAACAATTTTTTGGGGTGTCTCAAGTCTGAGAACCATAGTTTTTATCGATTGTCAGTGGCTAAATGGATTTAAAATTGGGGAAGGGGATTATAAATTTAGTACTCCATGGAAGTGTGATACTCCCTGAAGCAACCGTTAATGCAGAGGCCCGGATGATCGGGGCACGTGTCACATTGAGTAGTGGTGTCCTTCCGTATCCCCCTCCTGTGACACACTCTGCACTTTTTTGGGGTCTGTCCCTTCTTTTCAGTATGGGGGACCACACCTGGAAAGTGTTGGCCAGGGACGATCCGGCGCCTCCAGTTCCCGAGGTACTCCAGCCTTCTCTTTCCCGGTCCGAAAAGATCAGGGCCTTGAGGACTGCCTCATAGAACTGGAGGAATTTCCCTGTGTTGCCAGCGCACTGGAACAGTACAAAAGAGTTGTACATGGCAACCTGCACCAAGTAGACCGCAACTTTTTTGTACCATGTCCGCGTTTTGCGCATGGCGTTATATGGCTTGAGGACTTGATCAGAGAGATCAACTCCTCCCATATACCGCTCCCATATACCGATTGTAGTCGACGATACAATCGGGCTTGAGGACCGTTGCCGCGGTACCTCGCACAGGGACAGGGGTGATGCCGTTACCGTGAATTGTGGACAGTACAAGGACATCCCTCTTCTCCTTATATCTGACCAGCAGCAGGTTTCCACTGGTAAGGGCACGGGTCTCACCCCTGGGGATAGATACCTGGAGGGGGTGGGCAGGGAGGCCGCTTTGATTTTTCCTCACGGTCCCACAAGCGGACGTGGATCTGGCGACGAGGGCCCTGAACAAGGGGATACTAGTATAAAAGTTATCCACGTAAAGGTGGTAATCCTTATCTAGCAGTGGGTGCATAAGGTCCCCGTTAACACCTAGAATGGGGGGACATTCTGGGGGTTGAATACAGGAATCTCGCCCCTCGTACAAACAAAACTTGTAAGTGTACCCTGAGGTACTCTCACAAGGTTTGTACAGCTTCACGCCATACCTCGCCCGCTTTGAGGGAACATACTGGCGGAAAATGAGTCTCCCCTTGAACGCAATGAGAAACTCATGAACCGCGACTTCCCTTCCAGGTACGCAGGCCTCCAAAAATTTGGTCCCCGAAGTGATCAATGACCGGCCTGATTTTGTGCAGGCGGTCATAGGCAGGATCACGGGGGGGGGGACATGCTGTATTATCTGCATAATGCAGGCATTTCCGGATGGCCTCAAACCGGGAGCGTGTAATGGCTGTACTGTAGAGTGGGGTCTGGTGGACGTCCCCACTCCAGTACAGCCTGGCACTAGGTTTTTTGACTAGGCCCATTTGCAGCACGAGGCCCCAAAATGTCCTCATCTCGGCTGCACTGACCGGGGTCCAGCCACCGGGCCTAGCCAAAAAGGAGCCCGGGTTTTGAGCGACAAACTGTTGGGCGTACAGGTTGTTCTGCTCCACCATTAGATTTACCAGTTGGTCACTGAAAAAATTACTAAAAAAGTCGTATTCAGGGAAGCCCACTGTGGAAATCTGGATTCCTGGTTGGCCTTCAAAATCAGGAATCACAGGCTCAAATCGCTCTGGGGTATACCAGACAAGTTAACCTGCAGGGGTCCCTAGCATGGCGTCTCAGCCGCCGTGGAGGCTCATCATCGCTTTTTGATGAGCAGGACTCGGATGACAAAAGGAACGTGGGGTCATCCTCGTCCTCACTGGTGCTCTCGGACTCGGAGGCAAGGAGGGCGTATGCCTCCTCGGCCGAGAATGTCCGTCTGGCAATAGCGGAGTGTGTTTCTGCGTGTGTGTGCGTGCGTGTAAATCTTTATTAGGTGTGCGTGTGTGTGGGGGCACGGGTGTTCCTGGACTTTTCCCTAAACCTAACAGGATAAAAAAATATATATATTTATTTAAAAAAAGAGCCCCAAAAAATGTGAAAAAGAATATTCTAACTCGCTGATCAGCCGTCCGAAGCTGATCAGCGGTGGGGTGGGCAAAGCACTAACAGTGGCCGGACACCAAAGAGTGCCGGCCACTGTCAGCGTACGCAAAAAAAAAAAAAGCTTGCGCCCCCCAAAAAAGGGTGAAGGGGGGGGGGCAAGCTGCAGCACCCCTGGGGGGTCTAGGGTCACAGACACCCTAAGAGGATGATGCAACAGTAAAAACTTTAACTTTCCCTAAAGTCTCCCTGCCTGAACTAAACCTTTCCCTACCCTGCCCCTAACCTACCTTTTAGTGCCAGATGGCACTGTGGAGGATCGAAAGAGGGGGTGCTGGGCACAGATCAGGCTCGGATGCGGACCCAAACAACGGCCATGTGCATGAGGCCTAAGGACTTGCAGTCTCAGGAGTGGTCCACACCACACCCCTGCCTTGCAGCCTCACAGCAGTACAGGACCAGTATCTGTACACGTCTGTATGGCATAATTGGGATGCACATCACACATGACATGACACAGGTCTTTACCAGGCTGCAGGCCAGCAGACACATTATTATTGCCACATGTGTCACATGCCACTACTGACTGTACAGCTGTTCAGAGTTCAGACAGTTCACAGTTCCACTTCCTTCAGAAAAGCGAGCCTTCCGTGCACTCCAGCGACTTACAGATAGAGGCAGTGGCGTTGCTATGGCTGGTGTCACCCTTTGCTCGGGGGGCCCTCATGGTGTGGTGTGGACTGGTCATTTTTACTAAGGAATATAGTTTAACCGTTTATGTGCAAAAGAGAAAAAAAGAAGTCACTAAGTCAGCCCCAATCAGATATCTGCAGCACATAGACCAAGACTCTTGGTCTATGTGCAGATTGATATCTGATTGGAGCTGACTTCTGATTTTCTCTTTTGCACATAAATGGTTAAACTATATTCCTTAGTGAAAATGACCAGTCCAGTCCACACCATGAGGGCCCCCCTGACCCTGAGCAAAGATTTGTATATGTGGCTGGACGCCGGTGGTGGCCCCAGGCCACAGTTCAGCAGCAGACTGCAGACAGAGAGAACCCAACCAACCCCTTATGTCTCCTGGGGCCATCTGTCTCTATCCCCCACTAATTTATGAATGGATATAGGGTTAATTATTAATTCGGGGTGACCTGACCGACTGACAGGTCTAAATTTCTAATATAAAATAAAATCATTATGCGTGCTACTGCTTTTTCCTTTACATACCGCCTCCCCTCCTGGCACGGCAGTGGCAGGTCTCAGGTCTGGCTGTGTAAGGTAGGTACTAGGTGAGTGAGTCACTGGTGCCTTGGTCTGGTCACGTGAGGCCGTGACTCACCACCCAATCCCTTTAGCTCCGGACCGGAGGCGGAGACTTATTCCCTGCTGCTGGCTGCTCCGCCGTGGCCCCACTCACCAGGCTGCGGTGAGTCACACACCCCCTTTTACCAAGTGACGGCGGGGCACCGACGTGCTTGCTAAGTAAAGTAGCGCTTGTAAGTTGTTCTGAAGACTGCTGCTGCGCATAGTGAATTGGATGGGACTGGGAGTCGGGACTCGGGAAACGGAGCTGCCCTTTTGCCCTGCGGCAAAGACGGTCCTGTGAGGGGCCACCCGAGATGCTAGGGAGGCTCCCCCCGACACCGGATGTTTTCATCCGCGCAAGGGGGAGAAGCTGTAGCGGCAGCCGTGCGGGGACCAGGGGCAGCGCGAGGAACGGGGTAAGTATATTCACTATGAGGGGCCCGGCATATGGGGGGGCATTTTTTAGTCTCGGATAACCCCTTTCATGCCTCCATTAGTGCCCCCCAGTAATATTAATGCCTCCATTCGTGCCCCTAATGCTCCCTTCTCTGCTTGTGCAAAAAAAAAAAAAAGAACCTCCTCCATTTGATCCCTCCGCCAGGGGCGTAGCTATAAGGTAAGCAGCTGCTTTGGGGCCCAAACTTAAAAGGGGCCCGCCCAGGAGGAGAACTAAAAGATTTTATTGTCAGGGCCCCCTCAACAGCATTATAATATTACATTATATACATAGATACTGAAGGGAATGGACAGAGCGGCCTCCTCAGAGAGCATGATCTTGACTAGCCGCAGGAGTGGAGGGGTTGCACAGGGGATGGGAAGAAGTTTCTGGGGGTCCATTTAAAAATTTGCTGTGGCCCAGTCATTTCTAGTTACGCTACTGTGTTCTGCAGTGAACACTCGCTGCTCACTGGATGCGCACAGGACAGGACCTGTACTCCAGCGTGATGACATTTTGCAGGTCCTGCTATTTCCAGTCAATGCTATATAAGTGCATAAAATAAATAAATAAATGCTGCGAATCGTCAACTCTCTGAGGCACAGGTCCTGTCCTGTGCATCCAGTGAGCAGCGAGTGTTCCCTGCTGCGCTATCAAATGGATGAGGTGAGTTTTTATTTTTTATTTTAACATAAGCAGAAGAGGGGGAGGGGCAAAAGCTGTACTAATGAGCGCTCCACAATGGAAGTAATAGTGCCAAGTGCACATACCGGTAGAAAAAAAATTACCGGCAGGGGCACTGAGTTACCGGCTGGGTGGCAACCCTACTGTAACAAACCAGCTGGTGTGAACCCACTGTGCCACGTGTATCACCTCCTCTGAGGGCGTTGTCTAAGTGAACCCTTCGATCTTCACAGTATCCCTGATGGTGGGGATAGACTTTCCCCAGGGGAACACCAGGTCGCTAGCTCTTGAGGAGGATTGGCACACGAGGCAGCTGGTCCAGGTAGATCACGAGGTACCTGAGCAAGGTACCAGAGGTACAGACGTAGTCAGCAGGCTGAGTCGTAACCAGGAGCAACAGTGCAGGACCGACGGATGAGGCAGAGGCGAAGTCAGACAGGCAAAAGGTCAGGGCAGGCAGCATAGGTACAGGTCAGACAATCAAGGTCGGCAACAGGAGAGTCAAGGCAAGCAGGCAGGGATCAAGCAGGTAGCGGAGTCCATAAACACAAGCACGGGTCGAGTAGTACCTTTGCAAGGACCTTGCACTCAGGCATCTGTACAGGGGGCTGAGTCACTTATATATGTGCAGGAGGGCTAGGATTGGTCAGCGAGGTCACATAATCTAACCCATAAAGCACAGGAAGTGACACGCGCTGGCCCTTAAGGAAGTGCTGCAGTGAACAAGCAGCAAGCATGCTGTGGCCATGGCTGAAAGGAAACTGTGGAGCGGATCCCAGAACAAACAGCACCCACAAAGACAGAGCTCAGAAATGGGGAAGCACTAGCAGCAGATCACCGCTGAACACGGCGCCCGAGATCGTGGTGGTAAGCAGGGGAACAGCGGCCGATGTTACAGTACCTTCCCTCTTCCTTACGCCCCTTCTTCTTGAGTCCACGACGAGACAAAAACCTCTTAACCAAGTTCGGAGCATGAATGTTCTCCTCTGGTTCCCAAGACCTCTCCTCAGGACCAAAGCCTTTCCAGCCCACAAGATAGTAGGTCTTCTTTCCACGCTTCTTGATGTCCAGGATGTCTTTGACCTCAAATACTTTATCAGAATCTCCAGAAATCTTATTTGGAGTAGAAGGAGCCGTAGAGAAGTGATTAAGAACTACTGGTATCAGTAAGGACACGTGAAAGGCATTAGGCATCTGCAGAGAGAGGCAGACGTAACTTATATGTCACTTTGTTGATCCTCCTCAATACTTCAAAGGGTCCAAAGAACCTAGGAGCAAACTTGAAACTGGGAACTCTTAAGCGGATATTTTTAGAGGAGAGCCATACCTTATCTCCTGACGAGAACTAAGGCGGTTCTCTTCTTCTCTTGTCTGCATTTGTTTTCATGTGAGTCACCGCTTTGTTGATGCAGCACTTGGTGTCACGCCAAATCTTTAAAAGATCCCTAAAAGAGTAATCTGCAGCTAGTACCCCAAAAGATGTAGAAACAGGGAGAGGAGTACGAGGGTGTTGTCCAAAAATGACAAAGAATGGAGACGATCCAGTAGACTCACTAGAGTGATTGTTATAGGAGAACTCAGGCCAAGGTAGCAATTGTACCCAGTTGTCGTGTTGGGCCAAAACAAAATGCCGAAGATAGTTCTCTAATATTTGATTGACCCACTCTACTTGGCCGTTGGTCTGGGGATGATAACCGGAAGAGAAGTCTAGCTCAATTTCGAGCAGCCGGCAGAGAGCTCTCCAGAGCTTAGAGGTAAACTGGACTCCGTGATCTGGAACCATATGCCAAGGTAGTCCATGCAAGCGGAATATGTGTTTCACGAACAGTTTAGTAAGTTCAGCAGCCAAGGGCAGTCCAGCCAAAAGAACGAAGTGCGCCATCTTGGAGAACCGGTCCACGATCACCCAGATAGCTGTACATCTGGCAGAAGAGGGCAGATCCGTAACAAAGTCCATGGCAATGTGTTGCCAAGGGGCATCAGGAACAGGAAGAGGTAACAATAGCCCGGGTGGTTTGGTCCTGGAGACTTTATTCTGAGCACAGACGGTGCAGGCAAACACATAATTACGCACATCCTTAGACCAGTGTGGGCCACCAGTAGTGGCGAGACAAAAGGTCTAAGGTCTTGAGGATCCCTGGGTGTCCAACCAGTTTGTAGTTGTGCCCCCAAGCTAGAATATGTTTTCTCTTGGCAGATGGCAATAATGTCCTCCCGGGAGGGATGTCTTTTACCAGGAAAGGAGCCACTATGATTAAGCAAGCAGGATCTACAATGTACTGGGGCTCCTCCTGCTGGTCAGAGAAATCAAATGACCGAGACAGAGCATCCGCCTTGATGTTTTTCTCGGCCGGGTGAAAGTGAAGTTCGAAATCAAAACGGGAGAAGAAGAGTGCCCATCTGGTTCTGCCGATATGTAAGGTTCTTGTGGTCAGAAAAGATTATTACCGGATGCTGGGCTCCCTCCAATAGATAACGCCACTCCTCCAAGGCTAGTTTTATGGCCAGAAGCTCTCTGTCTCCTACGCAGTAATTCTCTCAGCGGGGTAGAAGAGCTTGGAGAAAAATCAACATGTTAACATTTTGTTTGCCCTTGGAACCTTTCTGTAGTAAAACAGCACCGACTCCTATGGAGGAGGCGTCCACTTCTAAAAAGAATTGGCCGGGGACTTCGGGATGATGCAGAACAGGTGCAGAAGCAAAGGACTTCTTTAATTGGACGAAAGCGGCTTCAGCATCAGGAGTCCAGACTCTGGCATTCACCCCTTTCTTAGTAAGAGCGGAGATCTGAGATTAAAAATTCTGGATGAACTGATGATAGAAATGAGCAAATCCAAGGAAGTGATGTATGGCACGAAGACCCTGTGGGTGGGGCCAGTCCATTACCGCATAAAATTTTTCAGGATCCAGCTGCAACCTGGCATCCGACATGATGTATCCAAGGAATGGTACGATAGATTTTTCAAAGATGCATTTCTCGAATTTGGCATAAGATCGATTCTCTCTTAAGTGCTGTAATATTAAACGTACATGCCTCCGGTGAGTGGTCAGATCTGGAGAATAGATATATTATCCAGGTATACACTATCACGCAGACATAGAGTAGGTCCCGGAAGATATCGTTTACCAACTCCTGGAATACCGAGGGAGCGTTACACAGACCGAAGGGCATGACGAGATACCAGTACTCGTAGTGACCATCACAAGTGTTGAAAGCAGTCTTCCACTCATCACCCTTTCGAATGCGGATAAGGTTGTGCGAGCAAGTCTAATTTAGTTGAGACCTTAGCCTCCCGGATCCTGTCAAAGAGTTTGGAGATTAGCTGTGACCTTATTCAGACCTTGATCGTCGATACAGGGCCAGAAGAAACCGGCACCAGCTGGCAAAGTAGATTTCCAGATAAACCCCCTGTATAGATTTTCCTTTATGTAATCAGACATTGCTTGGGTCTCGTGAAGTGAGAGTGGGTAGACTTGACCACGAGGAGGAATGGCACTAAGCAGAAGGTCAATCGGACAATCATATGGATAGTGAGGAGGCAGGGTCTCGGCCTCTTTCTTACTAAAGACATCCGCAAAACTGGCATACTTCTGCGGAAGTCCAGGCACAATAGGCGAGGAAGCAGGTTGGACCTCCAATAAGCAGGTGGACTGACAGGAAGATCCCCAATGCAGAATCTGACCAGAGTGCCAGTCGAGAACAGGAGTGTGCTGACCCAGCCAGGGAAGACCAAGGATAACCAGATTTATGGACGCTGGCAGCACATAGAAGGAAATCATCTTTGAATGCAGAACCCCTATTTTCAACTTAAGGGGCATAGTAAGAGAAAGCACAGGTTTGGGAAGTGGCAGTCCATTCATGGAAGCCACTGACATAGACCTTTCTAGACAGATGGTAGGGAACCGGTACTGATGGACCAGAGCTTGCTGAATAAAGTTACCGGCTGACCCAGAGTCCAAGAATACAGGCACAGACAGTGTGACTCTCTTGTGAGAGAGAGTCACTGGAACTGAAAGTTTCGAAGAGGACTTCTCCTTGTCTAGGACCACCTCTCCAACTGAGCCTAGACATTGGCGTTTCCTGGATTCTGTGGACAATTATGCACAAAGTGGGCCTTGGCTCCACAATACATCAAAAGGTTCTCTGCTCTGCGGTGTAGACGTTCCTGTTCAGACAATCGAAGGCGCTCTATTTGCATGGGCTCTTCAGATGGGGTGGACAATAGAGGAAGAGCCGGCCCCTGGAAGGATAGAGCCAAGCGAGGTAGTCTTCTGGTGCATGCGACCTCCTTAGAACTTTCCCTGAAACACATATCTATTCTTGTGGCCAAGGTAATCAGGTCATTCAGAGTGGACAGACGGTCGCGACCAGCTAATTCATCCTTAATACGGTTAGAAAGTACCGCCAGTTGAGCCTCATTGTTTCATGCAAGTTCGGCAGCCAGGGTACGAAACTGGATGGTACTGACCCATTGACAAGAAACCCTGTTGCAGACGCAGCAGAGCTGATGTAGCGGAGGACGTGCGGCCTGGCTCTTCAAAGACCAGCTGGAAGGTAGCCAGGAAAGACTGCAGATTAGTGGTCTCTGGACCTCCGTGTTCCCAAATAGGATTTGCCCAAGCAAGGGCCTCATCAAACAGCAGGGACACAATGAAGGCAACCTTGGACCGCTCAGTGGGAAACTTCTGCCCATGCAACTCAAAGTGGATCAGGCACTTGTTCAAGAAGCCACGACAGGTTTTAGGATCTCCACCATAGTGTGATGGCAGAGGGAGTTACACACAAGCGGCACACAAATCCGGATTCACCGGTATGGGTATTGTAGGAGTAGCAGTGACTGGCAACCCTGCAATAGCTTGAGAAGAGATGGCATCCAGACGAGCGTCAACATTTTGCATGAACTGCATGATGACATCCTGACATTCGCTCTGACCCCTCACTTCATGTAACAATTCCTGGAAGACAGGCTTAGGGTAACCAGCGGGGTCCATGGCCTCAGTGTACTGTCACGAACCAGCGGGTGTGAACCCACTATGCCACGTGTCCTACCTCCTCTAAGGGCGTTGTCTAAGTGAACTCCTCGTTCATCACAGTACCCCTGATGGTGGTGATAGACTTTCTCGAGGGGAACACTCGGTCGCTACCTCTTGAGGAGGATTAGCACATGAGGCGGCTGGTCCAGGCGGAGCAGGAGGTACATGAGCAAGATACCAGAGGTACAGACGTAGTCAGCAGGCCAAATTGTAACCAGGAGCAACAGTGCAGGACTGAGGGATGAGGCAGAGGCGAAGTCAAACAAGCAATAGGTCAGGGCAGGCGGCACAGGTGCAGGTCAGGCAATCTGGGTCGGCAACAGTAGAGTCAAGGCAAACAGACAGGGATCAAACAGGTAGCAGAGTCCAGAAACACAAGCACAAGTCAGGTAGAAAGGAATGCAAGCAGAGAAATCAGCAACCTTTGCAGCACACAAGGACCTTGACACTCAGGCATCTGGGAAGGGGGCTGAGACACTTATTTATGTGCAGGAGGGCTAGGATTGGTCAGCGAGGTCACATGATCTAACCCATAAAGCACAGGAAGTTATGCGCGCCGGCCCTTAAGGAAGTGTTGCAGGGAACAAGGAGAAAGCATAATCAAATAAAGAAAAATATTCCAGCTCACCATGAAATCCCTCTGCACAGAACAGACTGGACCGGTCCTTGTCGTATGAACAGAAGAAAAAGTTCCAGCATCCAGGATAAAATGTTGCCAACTCCTTTATTAAACTTCGGTTACATTCCAATTAAACAGACATGATCGGTTAATATGTTTCGTACCAACCTGGTTCTTACTCATAACTTGAGATGTGGCTTGGCTTTCAGGGTGAAATAGCCCAAATCATCCAATGGAACACATAAAAGGGAGGGGATAAACATGGAGACAGGGGGGAAGGGAAGGAGTGGGTGAATTGGAGGACAAGGCTTAACTCTTAGAAAGCCAGGCCACCCAACCAACATTTGTAAAATACATAATTTAACACCCAAATGTGTAATCTTAAAAAGTGAACTGCAGGGGCAAAAGGTTGCATATCGATGCAATAAAAAAAGCAATATAAATGGTCAATGCTAAAAATGAGCTAACAAGCTCCATATACATCTCATACATCAATTGTAGAAAAGAAACGCACAGTGTGAACATACCCTCTGCATCCCCATGCAGAAAACCCTTAAAAACTAAGCAAAAATGCTGACAAATGGTGATTAAAAAGGCTTTGCATAATTGAAGGGGGGGGGGGGAGGGAAAGAAAATATTATATGTATAAAAATAATATAATAAATATAACTGGAAGACAAACCAAACATAATAGCATTAATGGTTCTGCTCGGAAATATTCTGTTTAATGCTGATACAAATACATGAGCTCTTTTCTCAGATTGAGTCCCATAGGATACCGTGTATTTGACTTAAAAATCCAATATGCCTCCCGCAGGAGGATTTTATGTTTGATATCTCCTCCTCTTGGCGGGATGACCATTTTTTCAAAGGCATATGTGCGGAGACTATCTATTCTTCTACCATGTTCATTAATAAAATGATTGACTACACTAGATACACCAGTAGCTAGGGGATTAGTGATATAATTCAAGTGCTCCCGGAATCTAGCCTTAAACGTCCTACTTGTGCTCCCAAAATACATTTTATCACAGGCAATGCACTCTATACTGTAAATGACCCCCTCTGTGTTACAATTGATATACAGTATCTCCGTATCAGAAAACTCTCTGAATGGGAAGAATCCTCAAATACTTTGGTCTGGTGGGCAAACTTATAGGTTTTACACGGATGTGTTCCGCATTTTGTAAAACCTCGATAATTTAACCACGTATCCTGTGTAGGCTTGTATGTAACTACTGATGGGGACAACCTGTTGACTAGGGTAACGGATCTCCTATACAATTCTGCAACCACCCCTGAGAATATCATGCAAATCACTGTCCTGATATAAAATTGGCAAACACCTGCGAACTGCCTGTTCTATTTGAGAAAATTGCTTACTGTAAGTGAGGACCAAAGTGGGTTTATTTTGTTCCCATTTCCCATTTGTACCCAATGCTCTGGTTCGAGATCCAAAGAGGAGATCCTTTCTATTTTTATTACATGCAGTATTATAAGCTCTGGGTAACATCCAGTGGGCATATACTCTTTGTTTTAGACGACTCCATATAACCTGGCATTCCCTCTGGAATGACTCTTCTGTACTACAATTTCTACGTGCCCTTATAAATTCACCCACCGGTATGGCTTTTATTGTGTGTCTAGAATGATGACTGGTGGCTTTCAAGATAGTATTGCCAGAGATATCTTTACGATAAGTCTCTGTACAAATATGTTCATTCACAATCCCAGTCAACTTCAAATCCAAGAAGAATATTGTACATACGTCCATATGGTGGGTGAACCTCAGGGAATATGGATTGTTGTTTACATCGTTTACAAAGTGTGGTATGGCAGACACATCGCCGCTCCAAACGAGCAACAAGTCATCGATGTATCTGCCATACCAGAAAACGTGCCCAGAAAAATCGGTGAAAATATAAATTTGCCATAGCAATGTTGGCGAGAGACGGTGACTATCTCGCTTCCATGGATACGCCTTTAATTTGCAAATAAAATTTAGAATCAAAACAAAAATAATGATGTTTTAAATGAAAAGATGTAACCTCTACAATATAATCAATGTGCTCCATCGAATGGCTGCTATATCTATGCAAATAATATTCTAATGCTTCCACTGCCAATGAATGAGGAATAGAGGGGTACAAAGAAATCACATCCAACGTCAACCATTTGTAATCTGGAGCCCAAACCATGTCATGAAATGCTCTGAGTACATCAGAAGTGTCCTTTAAATACCCAGGTATTCTCCTAACAAGAGGCTGTATCAATGTGTCCAACCACTCCCCCATTCTTTCTAACAGAGAGGCAATGCCGGACACAATTGGTCTGAGTGGGGGTGGGTAGACTTTTTTTTATGAATCTTAGGGAGGGCATGGATGATTGGAGTCTTCACTGCCAGGAAATAATATTCGCTATCATTTAAAAAACCTCGTGTTCTCTCCTTGTTCAGAATGATGAGAAATTCCTTCTGGTAATTAGCCAAGGGGTTACTACCTGGCTTCTTGTAAGTAGAGACATCCAACAACAATTCTTCCATCTGCTGAAAATAGGTCTCCCTATCCATTATAACTACGGACCCTCCCTTATCTGCCATTCCTATTACAAGATCTGGACAATCTTGCAATTGTTTCAGAGTTTCCTTCTGGTCGCGTGTGAGATTGGAGCCACCACCACCTCCATTGTTGTAAATGGTAGTGAGCTCCCTCTCCAATATCTCCTGGAACACATCCATACTTTCTGAGCGTGACTGCAATTGGTAATATTGTACAGTCGTGGCCAAAAGTTTTGAGAATTACATAAATATTGGAAATGGGTTTTATAATAGCAATTTGCATATACTCCAGAATGTTATGAAGAGTGATCAGATGAATTACATAGTCCTTCTTTGTCATGAAAATTAACTTAATCTAAAAAAAACCTTTCCACTGCATTTCATTGCTGTCATTAAAGGACCTGCTGAGATCATTTCAATAATCGTCTTGTTAACTCAGGTGAGAATGTTGACGAGCACAAGGCTGGAGATCATTATGTCAGGCTGATTGGGTTAAAATGGCAGACTTGACCTGTTAAAAGGAGGGTGATGCTTGAAATCATTGTTCTTCCATTGTTAACCATGGTGACCTGCAAAGAAACGCGTGCAGCCATCATTGCATTGCATAAAAATGGCTTCACAGGCAAGGATATTGTGGCTACTAAGATTGCACCTCAATCAACAATTTATAGGATCATCAAGAACTTCAAGGAAAGAGGTTCAATTCTTGTTAAGAAGGCTTCAGGGCATCCAAGAAAGTCCAGCAAGCGCCAGGATCGTCTCCTAAAGAGGATTCAGCTGCGGGATCGGAGTGCCACCAGTGCAGAGCTTGCTCAGGAATGGCAGCAGGCAGGTGTGAGCGCATCTGCACGCACAGTGAGGAAGACTTTTGGAAGATGGCCTGGTGTCAAGAAGGGCAGCAAAGAAGCCACTTCTCTCCAAAAAAAACCATCAGGGACAGATTGATCTTCTGCAGAAAATATGGTGAATGGACTGCTGAGGACTGGGGCAAAGTCATATTCTCCGATGAAGCCTCTTTCCGATTGTTTGGGGCATCAGGAAAAAGGCTTGTCCGGAGAAGAAAAGGTGAGTGCTACCATCAGTCCCGTGTCATGCCAACAGTAAAGCATCCTGAGACCATTCATGTGTGGGGTTGCTTCTCATCCAAGGGAGTGGGCTCACTCACAATTTTGCCCAAAAACACAGCCATGAATAAAGAATAATGAATATTCTAAAAACCGAATATATAGCACTATATTCTATAGTGCTATATATTTGTTTTTGACCCACTTCGCATAACGCGATTTTTACATTGCAGATTTTTCTGAATCACGAAATAATCTTACGCGATTTTTACATTGCAGATTTAATTTCGAATACAAATATTCACGAATATATGATGAATATTCTACCACATATTCATGAAATATCGCGAATTCGAATATTGCCCTTGCCGCTCATCACTAGTTTCCGGTGTATGAATAGTCCCACCTTCAGGGTCTATTCATACTGACAGGAGTCAGGGCTATGTTTAGGGTTTCCATAGGTGGTGACCGTTTCCCTTTCCCTAGCCTTAAGGCCTAGTTCCTGGTCATTTTCCTTCTGTTCGCATTCTGGTATTCCTCCCCTCCCCTTACATCATGACATTATCAACCGATGAAAAACCTCTGTGATGAATACCACGCCTCGTGCCCGCTTGACGTCACCTACGTCGAGCTCACGAGATGCGGTATGGTCAGGGGTTACCAAAGCGTGACGTTACGCCCTCCAGAGGAGCAGGTAAGGTCAGCATGGTACAGTTTACACAGACACCTCCTGTCCACGCGGGCACAGAGAGGCAACAAGCTGTGAGAGCCTTTTAACTGCCGCAGTGAAAACAGCGCTGTCTCAGCCCGGGTATCTGCCACCAGCTTCTCATTTGATATAAGCCCGGTCCGCTAATGGGATTATATAGGTTGAGAAATCAACCCGCGGTACCTTATGATTAGGCCAAAACACAGACATGGGGATTCATGATCGAGATACAAGATAGCACAAGATTAAATTATATATTTAATCGCCTTAAGGGCACACTAGATGACACAATATACACAGAGAATATATACACTGGTCTGAGGTTATAGATACAGGTGATATAGGTACAACAGGGTTAAGCAGAACAATAAGTCAGTTTACCAGATATATGAGTTCTTTGGGTACTGATGAGTTCTTAGCTGTATTCACGTCGGAAGCAGTGATGTTAGCCGGTTGCACGATATGAACCCCTTTCAGAGAAAGAGACGCCCGCTTGCTGGCACAAGCCTTTTAACCTGTAGCTGGCCTCTCCCCTCCCGGCCTTTGGGAGGGGTCTACCCCCCTCTGCTGGACTGTCTGCAAATGACCCACAAAACCCTTTAGGGTTTATAGCTCCAGGAAGATGGTTCTGGGACCAACGGATCCGCCTGGGTTCCGGCTACAACTAGAGTGCAAACATGGTGCCGCTATGGGGTTTCTGTGGGGAGATATGGATATCTCCCTTCCCTGGCATCCTACCCTCAAACAAAGACCATGGGCATGTTCATTGTGGCCACCGGGACACAAATATGTATCTGGTTTGCGCCTGCGATGGCTGGGTGCTTCATAATTCCTTATGAAATGTAGGTGCCAACATATCTGGGAGGTATTATTGATGCTGACAAGGGCTGATACCTCCTGCTTGGGGTTTTCCTGCAGAATCTGTGCTGCCTGACTGGAAATGTAACCAAATGCGGCCTGCTAGGAGTTTTCTGCTATCTGGCTGCAGCTTTGAAGCAGGGCCCTCCTGTGGAGCTTGATTTCCTCTGCCATCTTTCAGCAAATGGTGGGTGTGAGGACATGGCTGACAGTAAATATTAATCCATACTCCTCACAACCGCCATTTTGTTTGTGTCAGTGCAGCGATGGATACTATTTCTGCACTGGTCGAACAACTGCAGGGGCTGTCTTTGGAGATAGCTGACCTCCGCACGACCCTCTCACAGATCCAGAGACCACAGGCGGCTGGTTCCGGAAGCAGGAACCAGGCCTGTCCCGAACCTAAGGTTGCTCTCCCTTATAGATTTTCCGGGGTAAGTGACAATTTTATTTGGTTCAGAGAGTCGTGCAAATTATATTTTAAACTACGTCCTAACTCTTCTGGGGACGAGAGTCAAAGAGTGGGTATAATCATTTTGTTACTTAAAGGTGACGCTCAGTCTTGGGCTTTTTGGTTGCCGACCGGATCACAGTCCCACCAGTCAGTAGATTAATTTTTCAGAGCTCTAGGTCTTATCTACGATTAGCCAGATCGGATCTCCCTGGCCGAGACCAAGTTGCGTGGCTTACGGCAGGGACAGCGTTCTGCGGAGACCTATTGCTCTGAATTTAGGAGATGGGCTACGGATACGGAGTGGAATGATCCAGCTCTTCAATTCTATCAAGGGTTATCTGAGAGTCTGAAGGACGCATTGTCTTTTCATGAATATCCTAAATAATTGGAAGCGGCCATGTCCCTTGCTGTACGTATTGATAGATACCTGAGGGAGAGATCACTCTCAAGACGTACTATCATATTAGGTGGCGGCCTCCTCCGACACTTTGGGTAGAGAGACACTTGATTTCTTCTGTCTGCCGAGGCGGAGCTAGATTCCAAAACTGTGGGAATTGAATTGTTTATTGACAGTCGGGCAGGGGTAAACCTAGTTGATGGTCAGTTCGTCCGTATGCATGAGTTGACAACAAGTGCATTAGACAAAAATATTTCGGTGTTTGCAATTGATTCCGCTCCCTTCACACAGAAATGTTAGTCACAAATGATGCAGGACATCCGTTTAAAAGTAGGCGATTTTAATCAAGAATTGATTTTGTGTTTTGTGCTGGAGGTTCTGCCTGCTCCCTTGGTGCTAGGTTTACCATGGTTAAGCAAACATAATCCTACCATCGAGTGATATTGGAGTGATTATTGCATAGACAACTGTCTTAGCACATCGCTTTCTGTTGTAACCACTAAAGTTGAACCTTAGTTTATTTCTGATTTTTCTGATGTATTCTCTGAAAGTGGAGACGAGGAGTTATCTCTACATCGGGAGTATGATTGCCTTATCAACCTTATACCTGGAGCTAAGTTGCCCAAGTCTTGGTTGTATAATCTTTCTGAACCCGAAAGAGCAGCCATGCGAGAGTATATCACCGAGAGTTTGGCTAAAGGTCATATTAGACCATCCAAATCCCCAGTGGTTGCAGGGTTGTTTTTTGTTGAGAAAAAGGACGGAACTCTTAGGCCATGTTTGGACTTCCGTGAGCTTAATCACATTACTGTCCGTGATCCTTACCCCCTTCTTTTGATCTCGGATTTGTTTAATCAGATTGTTGGTGCCAAGGTGTTCTCTAAGTTGGATGTGAGGGGGAGATATAATCTGGTAAGGATCAAGGAGGGTGACGAATGGAAGACGGCCTTTAATACCCCTGAAGGTCATTTTGAGAATATGGTCATGCCTTTTGGGTTAACCAATGCTCCTGAGGTTTTTCAACATTTCATCAGTGACATCTTTCATCATCTGATGGGCAGGTTTGTTGTGGTGTATCTGGATGATATTCTAATTTATTATCCAGACATGGAGACACATCAGGATCATGTGGGACAAGTGTTACAGATCCTAAGATGAATAAACTGTATGCCAAGATGGGGAAGTATGTATTTGCTGTTCTGCAAGTGCAATTCCTGGGTTACCTACTCTAATCTTCAGGTTTGTGTATGGATCCTGAAGAGGTCTGTGCTGTTTTGGACTGGGAAATCAAAAGTCAGTCACTCCTCACACGATGGAACGTCCTCCGATACCTAGTCACACAGTGTTAGTGGTGCTCAGCCAAAAGACCAGACAAATCGCATGACTCTTGATTGTAGAAAATAAAAGTAGACGGCACTCACCACTGTCAGAAGTTTCTTCTTTATTCCTCCATAGAGGTACAAACATACACAGGGCTGGGGTGGACATACATGTCTCGGAACGCTAGACTGTAGCGACGGCCGTTTCAAGCAACCGTGCTTCTTCCGGCTACAGCCGTCGCTACAGTCTAGCGTTCCAAGACATGTGTCGAAAGATCCTGGTCCGATATTGTCTGAAGGGGTGGTAATATCCACGCTTTATCTCGACCTTGAGGCAGAGGTGTTGGAGGCCAAGGGAGATGCACCGGATTCCTGTCCTCCAGGGAAGTTGTTTGCTCCTTCTGAATTATGGCACAAGGTGTTCGAGGAACATCATTACAGTTCTTACAGGACACCGTGGGAGCAGATCCACAGTAGATCTCATTTCTCATAGATTCTGGTGGCCGGGGTTGCGTAAATGTGTTGAGGGCTATGTGTCAGCTTGTAGTACTTGTGCACGTGCTAATATGACACATACTCAGCCTTCAGAATCTCTACTTCCGTTGTACATCCCGTCCGGACCTTGGACTCATTTATCTATGGACTTTATCACAGATTTGCCGAATTCCTCAGGAAAAACTGAAATTCTGTTGGTTGTTGATCGCTTCAGCAAGATGTCACACTATAGCATTATCAGGTCTAACTAATGCTAAAACTCTCGCACAGGTGTTTGTCGATAACATCGTGAAGCTACACGGTATCCCCTCTGATGTGGTGTCTGATACGGGGACTCAGTTTGTTTCCAGATTCTGGAAGGAGTTCTGTACTCGCCTGGGGGTACAATTGTCCTTCTCTTTGGCCTTTCATCCTCAGTCGAACAGACAGACTAAACGCACTAACCAGAATCTGGGGACTTATTTGAGATGTTTTGTCTCAGAGAATCAGGAGGAGTGGTCTTCATTTTTTGTCTTTGGCCGAGTTTGCCATAAATAACCGTAGGCAGGAGTCCACTGATAAGTCACAGTTTTTTGGGGCATATGCGTTCCATCCGCAGTTTGGCACATTTTCTGGTACTGAGACTTCTGGTATACCTGAAGAGGAAAGATTTTTCTCTTCTTTGTCATCTATTTGGCAGAAAAAAAAAAAAAGGGACAAAAAGTATAAATGTATGGCTGACAAGAGACGTATGAGTGGTCCGGACCTGAGAGTGGGTGATTCTCTGTGGCTGTCCACAAGAAACATTAAGGCTACTTTCACACTGGCGTTTTGGCTTTCCGTTTGTGAGATCCGTTCAGGGCTCTCATAAACGGTCCTCAACGGATCAGTTTTGCCCTAATGCATTCTGAATGGAAAAGGATCCGCTCAGAATGCATCAGTTTACCTCCGATCAGTCACTATTCAGCTCTGGAGGTGGACACCAAAACCCTGCCTGCAGCGTTTTGCTGTCCGCTTGACAAAACTGAGCCAAATGATCAGTTTTCTCTGACACAATAGAAAATGGATCCATCTCCCATTGACTTTCAATGGAGTTAATGACGGATCCGTCTTGGCTATGTTATAGATAATACAAACAGGTCCGTTGATGACGGATGCATGCAGTGGTATTATTGCAACGGATCCGTTTTTTGCAGATCCATGACGGATCCGTCCAAAACATGAGTGTGAAAGTAGCCTAAGTTGAAAGTACCTTCTTGGAAGTTGGGTCCAAGGTTTATTGGTCCATATAAGATTTCTGCCATTATTAACCCGGTAGCCTTTAGTCTTGAACTTCTGCAAGCTTTAAAAATGAATAATATTTTCCACAAATTATTGCTAAAGAGATATGTCGAACCTGCTAAACCGCCCTCCTTGCCTCCCGCTCCCGTCATGGTGGATGGTAATCTTGAATTTCAGATCGCCAGGATAATGGACTCACGGATTCTCCGTAAATCCCTTCAGTATCTCGTTCACTGGAAGGGTTACGGTCCTGAAGGAGAGAATGTGGGTTCCAGCGGCCGAAGTTAATGTTAGTCGCCTTGTGAAAGCCTTTCACAGGGCTCATCCGGATAAGGTCGGTCCTGGATGTCTGGAGGTACTTTCACAGTCCCTCCTGTGACAGAGGTTAGAAGATCTGAGAGACTGGCTGCATGTGAAGTTATCTGACAGCCTCTCTGTTTTCACTTGTTGCAGTGTTGTTGGTAATGACCACACCTCTTGTCTCAGGTGCAGCTTGTGGTCATTACTGCTCCTTTGTTTAGTCTGGACTCACACTTCATACCATGCGGTTGATATTCTCTGCCTGGAGTTGGAAGAGCTGGTGTGTTGTCCTCATCTGAGTTCCTGCTCATTCATTTTCTACTGAAGATAAGTGTTCTTCTCCTTGTATTTTGTTGTTCTCATTTGCTCATTGTTTTCTAGGCCTCAGGGAAACGCTGGTTCGTTCATCTGGGAAGGAACCAGTAGTCTCAGACCCTGTCACTACTGCTAGGGATATTCAGGGTTTCTAGGGTCTAGGTTTCCGGTGTATGAATATTCCCTTCAGGGTCTGTTCATACTGACAGGAGTCAGGGCTATGTTTAGGGTTTCCATAGGAGGTGACCGTTTCCCTTTCCCTAGCCTTGAGGCCTAGTTCCTGGTCATTTTCCTTCTGTTGTCATTCTGGTGTTCCTCCCCTCCCCTTACATCCTGACAGCGACTCAACCATTCGTGCTGCAGCTGAAACTCCACTATCGCCTGCTGCTGCTCGGTCAGTCTCTCTGGCATGTGCGAGGTGGAGTTCCACCTTGTGGGTACGTCGCATATAAGGGGGTGAGCGGGAAGGCCGAAGTTATGATGCAGCGCACACAGGAGAGCAGCAGCAGGGTGAGAACGCCAAAAGTGCGCACAGATGACCCGCACTTTCTGCAGCAGCTCTGACATATGAGGGTAATTTTTCAAGAACCTCTGCACCATCAAATTCAGCACATGTGCCAGGCAAGGGATGTGCGTCAAACCGGCTAGGCCCAGAGCTGCTACGAGATTTTGCCCGTTATCGCACACCACCAGGCCAGGCTTGATACTCAGCAGCACCAACCACTTATCGGTCTGTTGTTCCATACTCATTCACAGCTCCTGTGCGGTGTGGGGTTTGTCCCCCAAACTGATGAGTTTCAAAACAGTCTGCTGTCGTTTCCCCCTGGCTGTGCTGAAGTTGGCAGTGAAGGTGTTACGCTGACCGGATGTGGAGGCGGTAGAGGAAGAAGCAGAGTAGGAGGCAGTAGGCAACAAGAAATGTCCTGCAATCCTCGGTGGTGGTAGGACATGCACCAAACTATCTGCCTCAGGCCCAGCCGCCTCTGCATTTACCCAGTGTGCAGTTCGGGAGATATAACGTTCCTGCCCGTCTCTGTCTCCACCAGACAGATGACAGCATTTCAAAGGCCAGGAACTTTGAAATGCTGGCATTCAGGGCCATCGAGGGTGGGTAGGGGGGTACTTCCTCTTTATCTCCAGTGTTTGGGGGATAGAGAGCTCAGCTGAACGCTTCCATGGTACATTGTGGACATGCTTGGTGACCCAGGTGGTGGTGTTGCTGCCACATCCTCCATTTGCGGGGTGGCAGATGCCACTGTCACTCCAGAGGGGGAGGAAGAGGCCAAGACACCTTTTGTGGTTTTTGAGGTGTCTACTCCCCTGCAGCTCGTGCTTTGCACTTAGATGCCTGGTCATGCAGGTTGTGCTCAGGTTTAGAACATTTATGCCTCGCTTCAGACTCCGATTGCACAGCGTGCAAACCAATCACGTCTTGTCAACACATTGTCTAAAGAACTGTCACGCCAGGGAACTCCTTGGAGCTGGCTTTGGTGTGCTCAGTCCCTGGGTGCGGTGGGCAGTAGCAGGCGTACTGTCTAGGGGACGGCCACTCTGCTTTTGCATCTTGCTCCCTCTTTTGCTGTGCGAATGGCGCTGTGTGGCCACCACCTCTTCCTCTGAACTACACAGGTCACTCACATGACCTTGATTCCATGTGGGGTCGAGGACCTCATCGTCCTCCACATCATCTTCCACCCACTCCTCACCCCTGCCCTCCTTGTCGGTCTGCACACTCCAGAAAGCCGCAGCAGTTGGCGCCTGTGTTTCGTCATCATCAGAGACGTGCTGCGGTGGTCCTCCCATGTCTACATCCTGAAACATAAGTGGTTGGGCATCAGTGCACTCAATATCTTCCACTTCTGGAGCAGGGCTAGGTGGACGGCCCTCGGAAACCCTGCCAGCAGAGTCATCGAAAAGCATAAGAGACTGCTGCATGACTTGGGGCTCAGACTTCTTGGGTGATTTGCAAGGGGGTGAGGTGAAAGACAGATGGACATCGGCTGCAGGTGCCAATTCTGCGGTTTTAGCAGGGGACCAGGTGGGAGACAATGTGAAGGAACTAGAGGCACTGTCAGCCATCCAATCTACAACCGCCTCTACTTGTTCTGGCCTCACCATTCGTACACCGGTATTCGGGCCTACAAAATAACGCTGAACGTTCTGTCGCCTACTCGCACCTGAGGAAGGCGTTTCATTTGGGCGTGTAGATGGCACAGATCGACCACGTCCTCTCCCTACAACAGGAGCTCCACCAACACAAGCAGCACCACGACCAGGGCCACGTCCCTTATTTGATGCTCTTCTCATTCTTTGAGGTCACCCACCGAACTAACAGTCAGATTAACTATATTAATTTCCCTGTCATGTATAAAGTGCACTTGTATCTCACACCAAAAATGGGTATATGTGTAATGCCCCAGAGGGGGCATTGCCACCTTTTACACCCCTCTACTATCTCTTATGGTTAATGTAATGTCATCCTGTGCATTAATTTCCAGGTCCTACATAATGTGTATTTGTATTTCTTACTTTATGATGTTTAAGTGTAATGTGCCTGGTTCACCAGCAGATGGCGGCACTTATGGCAGAGCTATTACAGAGAATGGAACATGTCTTTCCATTCTAGCCCCCTATATAGAGAGGGACAAGTTCAGCTAGTTAGTTAGTTCACAGTAGCCCCTGCTAGGGGAAGGCTGCGTGCCAGCCAGAAGCCTGTCTGCTCTGCTGGGCCCAGAGGCCTAAGCTGCAAGCCTCACAATCCAAGAGTAAAGATTCCTGGAATTAAGACAGGACTAAAGATACAGAGATAAAGAGAAAGTTAAAGCTAAAGATACCAAGACAAAGATAAAGAGATAAAGACAGAGTCAGACTACAGAAAGTTAAGTACTACAGCAGAAAGGAAAAGTTCCTATTTAATCCAGTTAATACAGTAGAACTAGGGTGTACAGATGTAGCAGAGCCGAATGTGTTTTCCTGCCAGTATATATGCCAAAACCTGCCGGTAACCAAGATAAAGTTGGAAGAATGTTTTCTAATGAAAGTTCATGCCAAGTAAAGCTGTTTCAACTTCAATAAAAGTCTGGACTCAATTAATTTCTACAGATCCCCCAACTATTCCCCCTGTTTGCTCTGCTGCGGACGACTGCGCCTGGGGGTTCCAGGATATCAAGGTAGGAGCACCATGACACGTGCACAGCCAAACCTAAAAGGGACAGCATAGGCAACCGTTACACCACTCTGGTATGCCTACCCCTGGGTACCACTACCACCATCTACTTAGGGGGACTCCGGTCCCTCGATGCTGAAATGCAACTGGCGTCATGACAAAAACCCTCAGAACATCTTAAAGGAGCCCCTAGCGCAGGGCCTGTCTGCTGTATATGTCACCCATCGAACTAACAGCCAGATAAACTAATATATCACTATAGGTCACACACAGTATAAATAGCCAGATGAGATTCCTAGCACTCTCCCTCACTTCAGCTGCCTGCTTCCTGTCCCTGCACTACTCAGAGCTGATGGGCGGTGCTACACGTGATCCAGAGTGTATAGAGGCTGGGTCACATGATGCACCGGCCAATCATAGCCAGCCATTTATAGGCTTCTAAGTGCCCATAGCTTAAAAGCTTGTTGATTGGCTGCCCTTCAGCCTTTCAAAAGCATTATTAAATGCCCGAACACCGAACTTTTCTGGCAAAGTTCGGGTTCGGGTACCCGAACTCGCAAAGTTCGGTACAGAACCAAACGTTACAGTTCGGGTTCGCTCAACACTATTGATGACCTATCCTCTGGATAGGTCATCAGTATCAGATCTGCAGGGTTCTGACACCCGGCACCCCCGCTGATCAGCTGTTAGAAGAGGATGGCGCTCTGTGAGCCCCGCAGCCTCTTCCTAGACCATGTGATGTCATCGTGCATCGGTCACATGGCCTGGGTGCAGCTCAGCCCCAAAGAAAAGAATGTGACTGAGCTGCAATACCAGGCACAGCCATTATACAATGTACGGCGCTGTGCTTGGTATGCTGCCAGGCGGTGGCTGCACTCACCAAAGCCGATCTGCAGGGGTGCCGGGTGTCAGAGCCTCGCCGATGTGATAATGATGACCTATCCTGAGGATAGGTCATCATTATCCATTCCTGGACAACCCCTTTAAGGTTGAAAGATTGGATGAAAGTGCCAAATACTGCAGAGACGTCTGGAAGAATCACTGTTGTGCATGCTCAGCTACACCAGGCACATTACACACACAGCTCTGCTGCAGATATCACACACTGGGCTCCATGCACATTACACACACAGCTCTGCTACAGATACATCACACACTGGGCTCCATGCACATTACACACACCGCTCTGCTGCAGACACATCACACACTGGGCTCCATGTACATTACACACACAGCTCTGCTACAGGTACATCACACACTGGGCTCCATGCACATTACACACACAGCTCTGCTGCAGATACATCACACACTGGGCTCCATGCACATTACACACACAGCTCTGCTACAGATACATCACACACTGGGCTCCATGCACATTACACACACCGCTCTGCTGCAGACACATCACACACTGGGCTCCATGCACATTACACACACAGCTCTGCTGCAGATACATCACACACTGGGCTCCATGCACATTACACACACAGCTCTGCTGCAGGTACATCACAAACTGGGCTCCATGCACATTACACACACAGCTCTGCTACAGATACATCACACACTGGGCTCCATGCACATTACACACACAGATCTGCTGCAGACATCACACACTTGGCTCCATGCACATTACACACACAGCTCTGCTGCAGATATCACACACTGGGCTATATGCACATTACACACTAGGCTCCATGTACATTACACACAGCTCTGCTCCATGTACATTACACACAGCTCTGCTCCATGCACATTACACACAGCTCTGCTCCATGCACATTACACACACAGCTCTGCTGCAGACATCACACACTGGGCTCCATGCACATTACACACACAGCTCTGCTCCATGCACATTACACACACAGCTCTGCTGCAGACATCACACACTGGGCTCCATGCACATTACACACACAGCTCTGCTGCAGACATCACACACTGGGCTCCATGCACATTACACACACAGCTCTGCTGCAGATACATCACACACTGGGCTCCAGGCACATTACACACACAGCTCTGCTGCAGATACATCACACACTGGGCTCCAGGCACATTACACACACAGCTCTGCTGCAGATACATCACACACTGGGCTCCAGGCACATTACACACACAGCTCTGCTGCAGATACATCACACACTGGGCTCCAGGCACATTACACACACAGCTCTGCTGCAGATATCACACACTGGGCTCCAGGCACATTACACACACAGCTCTGCTGCAGATATCACACACTGGGCTCCAGGCACATTACACACACAGATCTGCTGCAGACACATCACACACTGGGCTCCATGCACATACAGCTCTGCTGCAGATACATCACACACTGGGCTCCATGTACATTACACACACAGCTCTGCTGCAGACATCACACACTTGGCCCCATGCACATTACACACACTGGGCTCCATGTACATTACACACACAGCTCTGCTGCAGCATGGCTTCAGTACATGTATGTTACACACAGCGCAGCACTCGGGCTCCTTCCCCTCCTGCCCTGTATGGTCAGTTGGGCACATGATCCTGACTCCTCCTGAGCATGTGACTAATCACATGACCCTGACGTCATCCCAGGTCCTGGAGCCTCCAGCTTCTCTTCGCTGCTTTTATGTTGCACTTTCCTTCCTCTGTGTGTGACACAGGAGCGGGCAGGATCTGTCACAGCGGCGCCGGCGGCAGTAGTGCAGTGTGAGTAACGCTTCCTCCTCAGGCTAGCCTCCTCCTCCTGCTGCACACAATGCTGCACGGGCCCAGGGGCTGCTGTCATTGTGTATGCCCCAGAGACACCGACCGACACATCCTAATACCTACCTCCCACCCCTGTGTGCAAATACAGACACATACTTGTATACAATAGACAGATACCGAACATACATGTATACAGTACAGACAGAACATACATGTATACAGAACATACATGTATACAGCACATACATACAGAACATACATGTATACAGTACACACATGAAGAACATACATGTATACAGTACATACACACATACATGTATACAATAGACAGATACAGAACATACATGTATACAGGACATACACATACAGAACATACATGTATACAGAACATACATGTATACAGAACATACATGTATACAGAACATACAGAACATACATGTATACAGTACACACATGAAGAACATACATGTATACAGTACACACATGAAGAACATACATGTATACAGTACATACATACAGAACACACATGAAGAACATACATGTATACAGTACATACATACAGAACACACATGAAGAACATACATGTATACAGTACATACAGAACATACATGTATACAGTACATACAGAACATACATGTATACAGTACACACATGAAGAACATACATGTATACAGTACATACACATACAGAACATGTATACAGTACACACATGAAGAACATACATGTATACAGTACATACATTTATACAATAGACACACATAAAGAACATACATGTATACAATCCAGACAGACATACACAAATACACATACATAACGACACATACAAGTACACAGATATATACATGTACATAGACACACAGAGACCCCCATATATATACACACATGCTACATTCTGATACTGTACATACATATATATATATACAGTTATACATGCACATACGGACATGCGCACATATACATACAAGCGTGGCTGCAGAATGCGGACCCCGGACCCCGGACCCACTGAAGTCATTAGGTCTGCAAAACATTTGGATGCAACAGGGACGGTGTCTGTATTTGTGGATCTACAATTTGCGGACCAGGAAATCCATAGGCGGTGGGACTGGGGCCTAAGTGCGCATTTCTACAGTAAGGGGGTCATTTATCAAACTTGAGTAAAGTAGAACTGGCTCAGTTGCCCATAGCAACCAATCAGATTCCACCTTTCATTTTCCAAAGGAGCTGTGAAAAATGACCCCCTTACTGTAGAAATACGCACTTAGGCCCCAGTCCCACCGCCTATGGATTTCCTGGTCCGCAAATTGTAGATCCACAAAATACAGACACCGTCCCTGTTGCATCCGAATGTTTTGCAGACCTAATGACTTCAGTGGGTCCGGGGTCCGCATTCTGCAGCCAAGTATAGGACATGTTCTATCTTTTTGCGGACATGCGGACGCCGAGAGCACGTGTATGATCCTTGCGTCTTCCACATCCATATGTCCGTTCTACAAAAGATAAGTTATTCCCCTTTTAGATGTACACTAAGATGCCTGCCACATTAGTACAAATCGTGAAAAGCTGTCCCCTTTTGTCACCCCTGTGTGTGGCACGGCACCAGATTTAGTTGGAGGATAGACTCAGTGCGCGGCTAGACTCACTTGTCTGACTTTATTCCATCCGTTGGTCGCAGCGACCAGTGGACCACACTGGGTTCTGTTGGGTTTCGTCCAGCATTTTGAGAAAAATGATGTAATCTGCGACAGAGGCTACAAAGGGTGTGGTAGGTGTGAACATAGCCTTACCTGGCAATCAACTGTCGCACTGTACGAGGGGAGAGAACCAGGGCTTTCTCATTGCCAGTTAGCGCATACCCATACTATACCTTACTGGGTTCCTGAGCATTGTACTATCCACAGACGCAGTGGGGGGACTTTATCACAAAGGACATTTTTAAAAGGGCATCTGTCAGCAGTTTTGTACCTATGACACTGGCTGACCTGTTACATGTGCACTTGACCGCTGAAGGCATCTGCGCTGGTTCCATGTTCATATGTGCCTGCATTGCTGAGAAAAAAATGAAACATAATATATGCAAATTAGCCTGTAGGAGCAACGGGGGCGTTACCGGTACACCTAGAGGCTCTGCTCTCTCTGCAACTGCCGTGTCTTCTGCACTTTGATTGGCAGGATGAGGCGTGATCACATTTACACTGCCTGGCCCTGTCAATGAAAGTGCAGAGAGAGCAGAGCCTCTAGGTGTACTGGTAACGCCCCCATTGCTCCTAGAGGCTCATTTGCATATAATAAAACATTTTTCTCAGCAGTGCGGGCACATATGAACACGGGACCAACACAGATCCCTTCAGCTGCCAAGTGCACCTGTAACAGGTCAGCCAGTTTCAGAACAAGAACGCATTCATGCATAGCTTTTAGTAGACATTTTTGGGCACCTTTGCATTTTTAGTTGTTTTTTGCTCCAGTGTTTAATAATAAAAAATAAAAAAAGCCATAGCAAAATTCTTATGTGTAAGGACCCTCATACTGATCCTTTCTTATTTACGCCTGCAGCAAATAATTTGGACACAAGGATCTCCCTATGGCAGTGTCTAATAGGCCATCTATGAAGGCCTAAGGCAATGTCTAATAGGCCATCTATGGAGGCCTACAGCAATGTCTAATAGGCCATCTATGGAGGCCTACGGCAGTGTCTATTAGGTCATCTATGGAGGCCTACAGCAGTGTCAAATAGGCCATCTATGGAGGCCTAAGGCAGTGTCTAATAGGCCATCTGTGGAGGTATACGGCTGTGTCTAATAGGCCATCTGTGGAGGCCTGCAGCAGTGTCTAATAGGCCAACTATGGAGGCCTACGGCAGTGTCTAATAGGCCATCTATGGAGGCCTAAGGCAGTGTCTAATAGGCCATCTATGGAGGCCTAAGGCAGTGTCTAATAGGCCATCTATGGAGGCCTAAGGCAGTGTCTAATAGGCCATCTATGGAGGCCTAAGGCAGTGTCTAATAGGCCATCTATGGAGGCCTAAGGCAGTGTCTAATAGGCCATCTATGGAGGCCTAAGGCAGTGTCTAATAGGCCATCTATGGAGGCCTAAGGCAGTGTCTAATAGGCCATCTATGGAGGCCTAAGGCAGTGTCTAATAGGCCATCTATGGAGGCCTAAGGCAGTGTCTAATAGGCCATCTATGGAGGTCTAAGGCAGTGTCTAATAGGCCATCTATGGAGGCCTACGGCAGTGTCTAATAGGCCATCTATGGAGGCCTACGGCAGTGTCTAATAGGCCATCTATGGAGGCCTACGGCAGTGTCTAATAGGCCATCTATGGAGGCCTACAGCTGTGTCTAATAGGCCATCTATGGAGGCCTACAGCTGTGTCTAATAGGCCATCTATGGAGGCCGACGGCAGTGTCTAATAGGCCTTCTATGGAGGCCTACGGCAGTGTCTAATAGGCCATCTATGGAGGCCTACTGCAGTGTCTATTAGGTCATCTATGGAGGCCTACTGCAGTGTCAAATAGGCCATCTACGGAGGCCTAAGGCAGTGTCAAATAGGCCATCTATGGAGGCCTAAGGCAGTGTCTAATAGGCCATCTGTGGAGGCCTACTGCAGTGTCTATTAGGTCATCTATGGAGGCCTACAGCAATGTCTAATAGGCCATCTATGGAGGCCTAAGGCAGTGTCAAATAGGCCATCTATGGAGGCCTACGGCAGTGTCTAATAGGCTACCTGTCAGTGTGAAACTGAAAGTTATAAAGCAATCAAAAACTGCATGCATCCCAAAAAGGAACCAGAATTAAAGGGTTATTCATCTAGTGTATTGTTAAAAGGTATGCCCTATCCACAGGATAGGATATAACTATTAGATTGGTGGGGGTCCTACCGCTGGGACACCCAACAATCACAAGAACGGGTACACTGTACCTCTTAGGGCCCCCTGAAATATGCGGAGCGGCCGGATGGGCATGCGCTCAGCCACTCCATTCATCTCTATGTTCTGGAAATAGCTAAGCGCTGTACTTTGCTGTCTCCGGGGACTGCCGTACAAATAAATGGAGAGGCAGTGTTCATGCCCGACCTGCCGCTCCGTTCATTTTGGGGGCTCTGAGAGGTACCCAGTCTTCTGATTGGCTGTTGTAGGACACCCACCAATCTAATAGTTATCCCCAATCTAGTGGATAGTGGATCTGTGTGAGGGGCCCCGGTATATTTGGGGCAGGAGGGAATTATAGGCTTTGGATAACCCCTTTAATATCAGATCATCGGGGTCTGACAACCAGCACCCGGGACCCCACTGATCTGATATTGATGACCCATGCGGTGGATAGGTCATCACCGTGGGGAAAGCAGAAAACCTTTTTACCTACCAGCGCTCTGTGACATAATAGTATGTTACTGAGCAGAGAGGGGTTAAAGTAGCATCTGGCCGCATAAAAAATGCAGCAAAAACACCAAAAAAGACAATGGGTCAGATTTATGAACGTGTCTAACAGTAAAATCTGTCTTTGTTGCCCATATCAACCAATCACAGTGCAGCTTTCATATCTGATTGTGCTCCGAAAAAATGAATGCTGCGCTGTGATTGGTTGGTACGGACAACAAAGTGGGAGATTTTTGAAAAAATCTGTCTGTGTGTGAAACCAGCCTGATGGGCCAGGACCTCTGTATTACACGGCCAGTCAGCAGCATCGACCCTTCTATAAAACTGAGCTCCTCACATAGAGGCTGTCAGTCTACAGGCGTCTAAACCTCCCAAAAGAGCGGGAGATCGGGCTCTGAGGCTGCACCGCAAACTGGTTTTACCTGCCGCTGCGCATTTCATCAGGAACATGAATGGTCCGGGCGGGGGGCACTTACTGTCGATGAATTTTAAACAATGGAGACAAACTGTACCTGAGCCCCATCCTGGAGACACAGCACGTGTGTAATATAACGGACGATGGTACAGAGATAAGCGGTACCACATAGGCGCTGCTCTTCTCCGGTCACACATCACGTTTCTACAAATCAGCTTTTTCTGTGCCAACCACTGACGGACTCTCATTTAGTATTCCTTCACTTCTAAGAGATTCTTCAGCAGCTGCAGCGTTTAATACACAGTGCTGTGCCCCATATACCTGTATACACAGTGCTGTGCCCCATATACCTGTATACCCAGTGCTGTGCCCCATATACCTGTATACCCAGTGCTGTGCCCCATATACCTGTATACCCAGTGCTGTGCCCCATATACCTGTATACCCAGTGCTGTGCCCCATATACCTGTATACACAGTGCTGTGCCCCATTATACCTGTATACACAGTGCTGTGCCCCATATACCTGTATACACAGTGCTGTGCCCCATATACCTGTATACACAGTGCTGTGCCCCATATACCTGTATACACAGTGCTGTGCCCCATATACCTGTATACACAGTGCTGTGCCCCATATACCTGTATACACAGTGCTGTGCCCCATATACCTGTATACACAGTGCTGTGCCCCATATACCTGTATACACAGTGCTGTGCCCCATATACCTGTATACACAGTGCTGTGCCCCATATACAGTCATGTGAAAAAATTAGGACACCCTTTGAAAGCATGTGGTTTTTTGTAACATTTTTAATAAAAGGTTATTTCATCTCCGTTTCAACAATACAGAGAGATTAAAGTAATCCAACTAAACAAAGAAAACTGAAGAAAAGTCTTTTCAAGATCTTCTGTAAATGTCATTCTACAAAAATGCCTATTCTAACTGAGGAAAAAGATAGGACACCCTTGCCCCTAATAGCGAGTGTTACCTCCTTTGGCTGAAATAACTGCAGTGAGACGGTTCTTGTAGCCATCTACCAGTCTTCGACATCGGTCTGAGGAAATTTTACCCCACTCCTCAATGCAGAACTTTTTCAGCTGTGAGATGTTTGAGGGGTTTCTTGCACGTACAGCCCTTTTCAAGTCACCCCACAGCATCTCAATGGGATTCAAATCTGGACTTTGACTTGGCCATTCCAGGACTCTCCATTTCTTCTTTTTCAGCCAATCTTTGGTTGATTTACTAGTATGTTTTGGGTCATTGTCATGTTGCATGGTCCAGTTCCGCTTCAGCTTTAATTTTCTAACTGATGGTCTCACATGTTCTTCAAGCACCTTCTGATACACAGTAGAATTCATCGTGGATTCTATGATGGTGAGCTGACCAGGTCCTGCTGCAGCAAAGCAGCCCCAAACCATGACACTTCCACCTCCATGCTTCACAGTTGGTATGAGGTTCTTTTCTTGGAATGCTGTGTTTGGTTTACGCCAAACATGTCCTCTGCTGTTGTGTCCAAATAATTCAATTTTGGACTCATCTGTCCAAAGAACATTATTCCAGAAGTCCTGGTCTTTGTCAACTTTATCTCTGGCAAATGTCAGTCTGGCCTCGATGTTTCTCTTGGAAAGCAAAGGTTTCCTCCTTGCACACCTCCCATGCAAGTTAAACTTGTACAGTCTCTTTCTGATTGTAGAGGCATGTACTTCTACATCAACAGTAGCCAGAGCCTGCTGTAGTTCTCGAGATGACACTTTAGGGTTTTTGGAGACCTCTTTTAGCATCTTGCGGTCTGCTCTTGGGGTGAACTTGCTGGGGCGACCAGTCCTGGGCATGTTGGCAGTTGTTTTGAAAGCCCTCCACTTGTAGACTATCTTCCGGACAGTGGAATGGCTGATTTCAAAATCTTTTGAGATCTTTTTAAATCCCTTCCCAGACTCATAGGCTGCTACAATCTTTTTTCTGAAGTCCTCTGACAGCTCTTTTGCTCTCACCATGGTGCTCACTCTCACTTCAACAGTCAGGAGCACACCAAACTAAATGTCTGAGGTTTAAATAGGGCAAGCCTCATTCAACATGCAGAGTAACGATCTACTAATTATGTGCACCTGGTGTGATATACCTGTGTGAGATCTGAGCCAATTTAAGAGGGAATACATGTGAGGGTGTCCTATCTTTTTCCTCAGTTAGAATAGGCATTTTTGTAGAATGACATTTACAGAAGATCTTGAAAAGACTTTTCTTCAGTTTTCTTTGTTTAGTCGGATTACTTTAATCTCTCTGTATTGTTGAAACGGAGATGAAATAACCTTTTATTAAAAATGTTACAAAAAACCACATGCTTTCAAAGGGTGTCCTAATTTTTTCACATGACTGTACCTGTATACACAGTGCTGTGCCCCATATACCTATATACACTGACCCTACACCCTGTATACACTGTGCTGTGCCCCATATACCTGTATACACGGTGCTGTGCCCCATATACCTGTATACACGGTGCTGTGCCCCATATACCTGTATACACGGTGCTGTGCCCCATATACCTGTATACCCAGTGCTGTGCCCCATATACCTGTATACACTGACCCTACACCTTGTATACACAGTGCTGTGCCCCATATACCTGTATACACAGTGCTGTACCCCATATACCTGTATACCCAGTGCTGTGCCCCATATACCTGTATACACTGACCCACACCTCGTATACACTGCTGTGCCCCATATACCTGTATACACTGACCCTACACCTTGTATACACAGTCCTGTGCCCCATATACCTGTATACCCGGTGCTGTGGCCCATATACCTGTATACACAGTGCTGTGCCCCATATACCTGTATACAGTGTGCTGTGCCCCATATACCTGTATACACTGACCCACACCTCGTATACACTGTGCTGTGCCCATATACCTGTATACACTGACCTGCACCTCGTATACACTGTGCTGTGCCCCATATACCTGTATACACAGTGCTGTGCCCCATATACCTGTATACACTGACCCTACACCCTGTATACAGTGTGCTGTGCCCCATATACCTGTATACACTGACCCACACCTCGTATACACAGTCCTGTGCCCCATATACCTGTATACACAGTGCTGTGCTTCATATACACTGACCCTACACCCTGTATACACAGTGCTGTGCCCCATATACACTGACCCTACACCCTGTATACCCAGTGCTGTGCCCCATATATCTGTATACACTGTGCTCTGACCCCAAAAACCTGTATACACTAACCCTACACCTCGTATACACAGTGCTCTGCCCCATATACCTGTATACACAGTGCTGTGCCCCATATACCTGTATACACTGACCCTACACCTGGTATACACAGTGCTGTGCCCCATATACCTGTATACACTGACCCTACACCTCATATACACAGTCCTGTGCCCCTATTACCTGTATACACAGTGCTGTGCCCTATATACCCTACACATCGTATACACAGTGCTGTGCCCCATATACCTGTATACACTGACCCTACACCTCATATACACAGTCCTGTGCCCCTATTACCTGTATACACAGTGCTGTGCCCTATATACCCTACACCTCGTATACACAGTGCTCTGCCCATATACCTGTATACACTGACCCTACACCTTGTATACACAGTGCTGCGCCCCATATACCTGTATACACTGTGCTGTACCCCATATACACTGACCCTACACACCGTATACACACTGCTGTACCCCATATACACTGTGCTGTACCCCATATACACTGACCCTACACACCGTATACACACTGCTGTACCCCATATACACTGTGCTGTACCCTATATACAGTGGATATAAAAGGTCTACACACCCCTGTTAAAATGTCAAGTTTCTGTGATGTAAAAAAAATGAGACAAAGATGAATAATTTCTGAACTTTTTCCACCTTTTAAAGAGGACCTTTCACTCGTATACAAACTAAAAACTAACTATACCTGTAAGCAGAGCGGCGCCCAGGGGTCCCCCTGCACTTACTAGTATGCCTGGGCGCCGCTCCGTTCGCCCGGTATATGCTCCGGTGTCTGCAGCTCCCTCTGTTGTACTGGGCGGAGTTTTTGTAGGAGGCGTGTCCCTTGCTGCAGTGCTGGCCAATCGCAGCGCACAGCTCATAGCCAGTCTGTATACACTGACCCTGCACCCTGTATACACTATGCTGTACCCCATATACCTGTATACACTGACCCTGCACCCTGTATACACTGTGCTGTACCCCATATACCTGTATACACTGACCCTGCACCCTGTATACACTGTGCTGTACCCCATATACCTGTATACACTGACCCTGTATACACTGTGCTGTACCCCATATACCTGTATACACTGACCCTGCACCCTGTATACACTGTGCTGTACCCCATATACCTGTATACACTGACCCTGCACCCTGTATACACTGTGCTGTACCCCATATACCTGTATACACTGACCCTGCACCCTGTATACACTGTGCTGTACCCCATATACCTGTATACACTGACCCTGCACCCTGTATACACTGTGCTGTGCCCCATATACCTGTATACACTAAGCACCAAAAAAGACAATGGGTCAGATTTATGAATGTGTCTAACAGTAAAATCTGACTTTGTTGCCCATATCAACCAATCACAGTGCAGCTTTCAGATCTGATTGTGCTCCGAAAAAATTAATGCTGCGCTGTGATTGGTTGGTACGGACAACAAAGACAGATTTTTTTTTTAAACTCTCCCCCTATGTGTGAAACCAGCCTGATGGGCCAGGACCTCTGTATTACACGGCCAGTCAGCAGCATCGACCCTTCTATAAAACTGAGCTCCTCACATAGAGGCTGTCAGTCTACAGGCGTCTAAACCTCCCAAAAGAGCGGGAGATCGGGCTCTGAGGCTGCACCGCAAACTGGTTTTACCTGCCGCTGCGCATTTCATCAGGAACATGAATGGTCCGGGCGGGGGGCACTTACTGTCGATGAATTTTAAACAATGGAGACAAACTGTACCTGAGCCCCATCCTGGAGACACAGCACGTGTGTAATATAACGGACGATGGTACAGAGATAAGCGGTACCACATAGGCGCTGCTCTTCTCCGGTCACACATCACGTTTCTACAAATCTGCTTTTTCTGTGCCAACCACTGACGGACTCTCATTTAGTATTCCTTCACTTCTAAGAAGAGATTCTTCAGCAGCTGCAGCGTTTAATACCCAGTGCTGTGCCCCATATACCTGTATACCCAGTGCTGTGCCCCATATACCTGTATACCCAGTGCTGTGCCCCATATACCTGTATACCCAGTGCTGTGCCCCATATACCTGTATACACAGTGCTGTGCCCCATATACCTGTATACCCAGTGCTGTGCCCCATATACCTGTATACCCAGTGCTGTGCCCCATATACCTGTATACCCAGTGCTGTGCCCCATATACCTGTATACCCAGTGCTGTGCCCCATATACCTGTATACACAGTGCTGTGCCCCATATACCTGTATACACTGACCCTGCACCCTGTATACACAGTGCTGTGCCCCATATACCTGTATACACAGTGCTGTGCCCCATATACCTGTATACACAGTGCTGTGCCCCATATACCTGTATACACAGTGCTGTGGATATAAAAAGTCTACACACCCCTGTTAAAATGTCAGGTTTCTGTGATGTAAAAAAAATTCGACAAAGATAAATCATTTCAGAACTTTTTCCACTTTTAATGTGACCTATAAACTGTACAACTCAATTGAAAAAGAAACTGAAATCTTTTAGGTAGAGGGAAGGAAAAAATATAAAAATAAAATAATATGGTTGCATAAGTGTGCACACCCTTAAAGTAATACTTTGTTGAAGCACCTTTTGATTTTATTACCGCACTCAGTCTTTTTGGGTATGAGTCTATCAGCATGGCACATTTTGACTTGCCAAGATTTGCCCACTCTTCTTTGCAAAAACACTCCAAATCTGTCAGATTGCGAGGGCATCTCCTGGGCACAGCCCTCTTCAGATCACCCCACAGATTTTCAATCGGATTCAGGGCTGGGCCCTGGCTGGGCCATTCTAAAACTTTAATCTTCTTCTGGAGAAGCCATTCCTTTGCTGATTTGGATGTATGCTTTGGGTCGTTGTCATGCTGAAAGATGAAGTTCCTCTTCATGTTCATCTTTATAGCAGAAGCCTGAAGGTTTTGTGCCAATATTGACTGGTATTTGGAACTGTTCATAATTCCCTCTAGCTTAACTAAGGCCCCAGTTCCAGCTGAAGAAAAACAGCCCCTTGGCGTGATGCTGCCACCACCATGCTTCACTGTGGGGATGGGGTTCTTTTGGTGATGTGCAGTGTCGTTTTTGCGCCAAACATATCTTTTGGAATTATGGCCAAAAAGTTCAACCTTGGTTTCATCAGACCATAACACCTTTTCCCACATGCTTTTGGGAGACTTCAGATTTGTTTTTTCAAAATGTAGCCTGGCTTGGATGTTTTTCTTCGTAAGAAAAGGCTTTCGTCTTGCGACTCTACCCCATAGCCCAGACATATGAAGAAGACGGGAGATTGTTGTCACATGTACCACACAGCCAGTACTTGCCAGATATTCCTGCAGCTCCTTTAACCACCTCAGCCCCCCTAGCTTAAACACCCTTGATGACCAGAGCACTTTTTACACTTCGGCACTACACTACTTTCACCGTTTATCGCTCGGTCATGCAACTTACCACCCAAATGAATTTTACCTCCTTTTCTTCTCACTAATAGAGCTTTCATTTGGTGGTATTTCATTGCTGCTGACATTTTTACATTTTTTGTTATTAATCGAAATTTAACGAAATTTTTGCAAAAAAATGACATTTTTCACTTTCAGTTGCAATTTCTTTTTTTTAAAAACGACATCCATATATAAATTTTTCGCAAAATTTATTGTTGTACATGTCTTTGATTAAAAAAAAAATGTTTAGGTAAAAGAAAATCTATATATATATATTTTTTTTTTCTTACAAAGTCTCATATTCCACTAACTTGTGACAAAAAAGAAAAACTTCCATGAACTCACTATGCCCATCACGAAATACCTTGGGGTGTCTTCTTCCAAAATGGGGTCACTTGTGGGGTAGTTATACTGCCCTGGCATTCTAGGGGCCCAAATGCGTGCAAAGTAGTTTGAAATCAAAATGTGTAAAAAATGGCCTGTGAAATCCTAAAGGTGCTCTTTGGAATGTGTGCCCCTTTGCCCACCTAGGCGGCAAAAAAGTGTCACACATCTGGTATCGCCGTATTCAGGAGAAGTTGGGGAATGTGTTTTGGGGTGTCATTTTACATATACTCATGCTGGGTGAGAGAAATATCTCGGCAAAAGACAACTTTTCCCATTTTTTTATAGAAAGTTGGCATTTGACCAAGATATTTATCTCCATGGATCCGTAAAACACATGCGGCCGTCTGAATGGAGCCTTACAGGGGGGTGATCAATGACAGGGGGGTGATCAATGACAGGGGGGTGACCAATGACAGGGGGGTGATCAGGGAGTGTATATGGGGAGATCACCCCCCTGTCATTGATCACCCCCCTGTAAGGCTCCATTCAGACGTCCGTATGTGTTTTGCGGATCCGATCCATGCATCCGTGGATCCGTAAAACACATACAGACGTCTGAATGGAGCCTTACAGGGGGGTGATCAATGACAGGGGGGTGATCAGGGAGTCTATATAGGGTGATCAGGGGTTAATAAGTGACAGGCGGGGGGTGTAGTTTAGTGGTGTTTGGTGCTACTTACTGAGCTGCCTGTGTCCTCTGGTGGTCGATCCAAGCAAAAGGGACCACCAGAGGACCAAGTAGCAGGTATATTAGACGCTTCTAATATACCTGTTAGGGGTTAAAAAAATTGCATCTACAGCCTGCCTGCGAACGATCGCCGCTGGCAGGCTGTAGATCAGCTAATTTACCTCCGGTTCCTGTGAACGCGCGCGCCTGTGTGTCCTGTAGTTGTTAATGTCGCTGTAGGCCTCTTGGTCGCCTCCCAGACCAGTTTTCTTCTCGTCTTTTCATCAATTTTGGAGGGACGTCCAGTTCTTGGTAATGTCACTGTTGTGCCATATTTTCTCCACTTGATGATGACTAACAATGAGATCCCTCTGATGGTTGGGAAGCTCTCTGTGGACCATGGCTTTTGCTGTCGGGTGCGACTAAGAAAATTTCAGGAAAGACCAACTAGAGCAGCTGAACTTTATTTGGGGTTAATCAGAGGCACTATAAAGGATGGCCGGTGTATGCTGACTCCTATTTAACAGGATTGTGAATGTGATTGCTTAATTCTGAACACAGCTACATCCCAGGTTATAGTTTTTTTTTTTTTTCTTCCCTCCACCTAAAAGATTTCAGTTTGTTTTTCAATTGAGTTGTACAGTTTATAGGTCACATTAAAGGTGGGAAAAGTTCTGAAATGATTTATCTTTGTCTTATTTTTTTACATCACAGAAACCTGACATTTAAACAGGGGTGTGTAGACTTTTTATATCCACTGACCCTGTATACACTGTGCTGTACCCCATATACCTGTATACACTGGCCCTCCACCCTGTATACACTGTGCTGTACCCCATATACCTGTATACACTGACCCTGCACCCTGTATACACTGTGCTGTACCCCATATACCTGTATACACTGACCCTGCACCCTGTATACACTGTGCTGTACCCCATATACCTGTATACACTGGCCCTCCACCCTGTATACACTGTGCTGTACCCCATATACCTGTATACACTGGCCCTCCACCCTGTATACACTGTGCTGTACCCCATATACCTGTATACACTGGCCCTCCACCCTGTATACACTGTGCTGTACCCCATATACCTGTATACACTGGCCCTCCACCCTGTATACACTGTGCTGTACCCCATATACCTGTATACACTGGCCCTCCACCCTGTATACACTGTGCTGTACCCCATATACCTGTATACACTGACACTGCACCCTGTATACACTGTGCTGTACCCCAGATACCTGTATACACTGACACTGCACCCTGTATACACTGTGCTGTACCCCATATACCTGTATACACTGGCCCTCCACCCTGTATACACTGTGCTGTACCCCATATACCTGTATACACTGACACTGCACCCTGTATACACTGTGCTGTACCCCATATACCTGTATGCACTGACACTGCACCCTGTATACACTGTGCTGTACCCCATATACCTGTATACACTGACCCTGCACCCTGTATACACTATGCTGTACCCCATATACCTGTATACACTGACCCTGCACCCTGTATACACTGTGCTGTAGATGCTGGTGAGTGAAAGCCCTGTTCACCGCTCACTCCCCGGCCCGGGCCTCATTACATGGTGTGGGACTGTGGGACCACAAGGAGGCATTACCATAATGTGTGGGGGCAACACGGAGACATTATACTGTACAAGCCCCGTATAGTTAATGCCTCTTCGTAGCCTTTATAGGACAGACAGGGCAGTGCAAGTTGACGGAGGCTGTCACCAAATTTCCAGCATGTTTTCAGTGTTTTTTCCTTCTAAATTGGGGATTTATGGCAAATGTATATATATACCGTTATCATGATAAATTTCTTAATATCTTTATCGTGGGAGTATTTTTGATATCGCCCAACTCTAGGTGGGCACTGGCTCCGCTATTTTCAGAAGTCCCATAGCAGTGGATAGAAAAAATGCCATGAATGAGCAGTGGGCTCTTAAAGGGGTTGTCTCACCTCAAGATGCCACCAAGATCAGATAGGAGCAAGTCCCACCCCAGGGCCTCTCACCCTCTATAGAATAGAGCGTCCAATATTCAAGAGAGTGCTCCTCGCATGCATGGTCTTCCTCCATTTATTTCTATTGGAGCTATGAAAAGAGCTGAACAGCGCAATCAGCAATTTTCGTAAGTCCCATAGAACTGAATAGAGAGAGCACAGCGCATGCGTAGCCACCGCTCCAATGGAATCGGCGGAAGTAGACGACTATTTTTGGCACTCCCATAGAAATCAATAGAGGCTGGCCGCGCATGCGCGTTGCTCTCTCGTTCCCTATGGGATGTTCATCCTAGAAATAGGTGCCGGTCCCAGAGGTTGGACCAGCACCTATCTGACATTGGTGGCATATTCTTGCGGTATGCCAGCGATGAGGTGAGACGACCCATTTAAAGGGAATGACCTATTTTTTTAAATCAGGTTTTGATATTAAACAGATTTTTTTTTATCAGTCTTTGTAATTGTTTAATGTTAATTTTGTAAATTTTATTTTTTATTTTGCCATGTCACTATCTATATTTAAATAAAAATCTTAAAATCCTGCAATTTTCACACTGACCACTAGGCTTAAAATATCGATTTATCTCATTAGCCAGACTACGTCATCTGTGGGAGGCTGCCCCACATGTATGGAAGCGCCCACCTGCCGTATAATTGACAGGGCTGGACATCCCACCCGGCCCCTTTAATCTCCTGCCTGTTCAAATTCGGCATCGGGAGCAGCTATTGCGTATATGCTGCTACACGTCCTTGTGCAACCCACACATTTTTGCAGATCGCACACTTCATTTCTGTGGCGCCATGCACACATTGGTATGTTTTGTGGATCGTGTGGCCATTCCACAGATTATAGAACCAGATTGTGGAGCAGAGTAGTCCTTTCGATTGACAAAAATAAGAATGCACACAGAAGGTGTCTGTATTTTGCAGGTCTGTGATTTGCGGTCAAATATACGGACATGGTCATGGGCATGTAGACAAACTGAAGTGGCCATACCTCAGCCCACATCACCTGGCTATCCCAGTCACCAGTAACCACAGAGAACCGCACATGGTTACATTCATGATATTGAAAATCTCTGATTCAATTTGATCATACATTTGATGCGTTTTTTGGCCTTTTTTGCTTCTGCCACTGATATGGTGCCGGCCCAGATCCAGCTTCTTGTAGGTCGTCCTGATACAACCACCTTTCCTTCAGGTTCAGCACTAGTGTGCGTAAAATATTTTTACGGAGGGGACCAGAGGGAGGTAGAAGCAGCCAGCAGGACGCCATTTTTTTTTTTTTTAGCCTTTTACAGTGCCCCCTATTTTATTCTGTAGTGCAGTCATTGATGGGAGTCCCATGTCCTCTGTTACTCATGAGGACCTGGCGACAATCACCATTTTATTCTATGGGGAATCTGGAAACAGATAAGTGAGTAGTCAGACTGTGAATGTGTTTCATTTGTGTTCTTTGCATCTATTTTTGAGACCCTGAAGCTAATTTACGTCAATTTTTTTAAAGCCAATAACTATAGTGTAATGTGAGAATAGAATTTCGTTGTGTGTTACATGACAAGTCACTTATTAAAGTGTACCCGTACTTTTTACAAACTTTTGATATGTCATAGTGGCATGTTAAAGGGGTTCTCCCATGACTAATGTAAAAAATTCAAATCAGACATAATATAGTACAATCATACAGGACAATCTCTTTCTAACAAAGCTAGAACCAGCCCTGTACCTCACATGGATCCTGAGATCTCCACATTCATTGCTCTGCTAGATTTATATCAAGCTGACAGCTCAAGGGGAGTGTCTTCTCTGCTGCAGCTCAGGGGGCGTGTCTCAGCTCTCGCTATCACAGCTCAGGGGGCGTGTCTATGCTCTCCCTATCACAGCTCAGGGGGCGTGCCTCAGCTCTCCCTATCACAGCTCAGGGGGCGTGCCTCAGCTCTCCCTATCACAGCTCAGGGGGCGTGCCTCAGCTCTCCCTATCACAGCTCAGGGGGCGTGCCTCAGCTCTCCCTATCACAGCTCAGGGGCCGTGTCTCAGCTCTCCCTTTTACAGCTCAGGGGGCGTGTCTCAGCTCTCCCTATCACAGCTCAGGGGGCGTGTCTCAGCTCTCCCTATCACAGCTCAGGGGGCGTGTCTCAGCTCTCCCTATCACAGCTCAGGGGCCGTGTCTCAGCTCTCCCTATCACAGCTCAGGGGCCGTGTCTCAGCTCTCCCTATCACAGCTAAGGAGGCAGTTGAAGGATGAAACTGAGCATGTGCGGCCTTCTCAGTGAGCAGGACAAAGAAATAAGAAAAACCAACAAACACTAGGTGGCGCTATACAGATACATTTTATTGAATAGTTCAGTGGCTATGTGAAATGTTTAATTACATGAAATTACAAAAGTATTCAGATCCAGGGGCTGGTTTGAAAACTGTAGAATATTTTTCGTGGGACAACCCCTTTAAGGTTTTTATTGTTCGGAGTGGGAAGACCCCCATGATCGCTCGAATGAGACAAGAGAAGCGCTCACATGGAGGACTCATTCTTGTCGCTGTAGAGGAACTGAAAACGGGCTGATAGACTATTTCTATTAATCCCATCTCCAGCAGCCGCTTCTTTCTCCTCGTTTTAGTGATTGGTGGAGGTCTTAGCACTCAGAATTTAGGCCTCTTTCACACTTGCGTTGTCCGGATCCGGCGTGTACTCCACTTGCCGGAATTACACGCCGGATCCGAAAAAACGCAAGTGAACTGAAAGCATTTGAAGACGGATCCGTCTTCAAAATGCGTTCAGTGTTACTATGGCAGCCAGGACGCTATTAAAGTCCTGGTTGCCATAGTAGTAGTGGGGAGCGGGGGAGCGGTATACTTACAGTCCGCGCGGCTCCCGGGGCGCTCCAGAATGACGTCAGAGCGCCCCATGCGCATGGATGACGTGCCATGTGATCACGTCATCCATGCGCGTGGGGCGCCCTGACGTCACTCTGAAGCGCCCCGGGAGCCGCACGGACGGTAAGTATACTGCTCCCCCGCTCCCCACTACACTTTACCATGGCTGCCAGGACTTTAGCGTCCCGGCAGCCATGGTAACCATTCAGAAAAAGCTAAACGTCGGATCCGGCAATGCGCCGAAACGACGTTTAGCTTAAGGCCGGATCCGGATCAATGCCTTTCAATGGGGATTAATTCCGGATCCGGCCTTGCGGCAAGTGTTCAGGATTTTTGGCCGGAGCAAAAAGCGCAGCATGCTGCGGTATTTTCTCCGGCCAAAAAACGTTCCGGTCCGGAACTGAAGACATCCTGATGCATTCTGAACGGATTTCTCTCCATTCAGAATGCATTAGGATAAAACTGATCAGGATTCTTCCGGCATAGAGCCCCGACGACGGAACTCTATGCCGGAAGAAAAGAACGCAGGTGTGAAAGAGCCCTTAGTTAAACGTACAGGAACACTTTCAGTACAGTATTATATGAATAGTACTGCTCCCACTGACTCCAGATCAGTAATCTGACTGCCCGCAAATTGACAGTGGAATACATTGGGAGGTCTTCTTCTGGAGTCCTCGCCATAATGTACGCATGCTCATAAGCCCCCTCATTGTCCACTGACGGTTTGCGGATGCACAACAGGTGAACAGGCCTGAGTATCGACATATAATTTGTGATCCCAGGTCAGCCGCAGCATTACCGTTCATGTAGTACTGCAGTTAAAGGGGTATTCCCATCTCAGACATGGACATCAGTGCCCGATACATGCCTGTCAATGGATGGTAATATTCTTCTTTCGCTGTATGGTTTTGTATGAAGTACTATTCTGTCAATGTTTGGTAGTATTATTCTGGCATGGTATGGCAGTACTATTTATTGTCACTGTGTGATAGTATCATTCTGTTACTGTTTGGTAGTATTATTCTGGCACTGTATGACAGTACTATTTATTGTCACTGTGTGATAGTATCATTCTGTTACTGTTTGGTAGTATTATTCTGGCATTGTTATTCTGTCAATGTACACTAGTAATATTCTGTCAATGTATACTAGTATTCTGTCACTGTATGGTAGTATATGGGACCCACTTCTATCGCCAGAATGCCCCCCCCCACCCCTTCGAAGTGAAGATAGAGCAGCGTGCACGGCCATCCTCCGTTCACCACTATGAGAGATCCCAAATTTTCAAAACTCCTATAGCAGTGAATAGAGAGCACGCTGCAAAATCATACATTTATCACCGATCCACAGGACCTCCACCAATCACAAGAACCACTGGGACCCCGACCATGTTCTGCATTTGAATGGAGTGGTGGTCATGCATGCGTCCTGTTGCTCCATTCAAAGCCTGTGGGACTGTTAGACATAGCTCTCTCCATGAGTCTTAGGCTCCATTCACACATCCGCAATTCCATTCCGCATTTTGCGGGTCCGTAATTCCGATCCTGAAAAAAATAGAACATGAAATAGCGGACAAGAATAGGCATATTCTCTTAGTGCCAGCAATGTGCGGTCCGCAAAATGCGGAACGCACATTGCCGCTGTCCGTGTATAGGGCCATGTATAGTCTTAAAACCAATATTGCAACAACATCAGTGGCCAGGTCGATGTACCTTTGGTTGAAAAAGCTGGAGAACCGTTTGAGTAATAAAACTCCTAGGGACGAGATAATAGATTCAATTCCCTTATTAAAATCAGCAAATGGCTTCTTAGCAGATGCCTCAGCTGAAACAGTCCGGTTCTTAGCTAAAGATGCAGCATTATCTAATACCGCTAGGAGGGCACTCTGGATGAAATCCTGGACGGAGGATAAAACATCCAAAATGAAATTGTATTCAATAGCCTTTTCGGGAGAATATGTCTTTGGGCCTGTCCTGGACAAAATCCTAGAGAAGGCTACTGATAAAAAAAAAGGTTTCCCTGAGGAGAGGCCCCCTAGAAGGAAGTTGCCCTTTCATCCCCAGAATAACCAGGAAAGATCCTATCGGGGAAAAGGTAAAATGGGGCTCTGGAGTTACCAAAAAGGGGGTCACGGTAGAGGGTATCTCCTCAATCGCCAGAAAAAAAGTAGCGACAAACAATGACGCCAGGATAGGAGGGAGACTAAAAGATTTTGTTCCCCAATGGGAATCTGTAACTTCAAACCCCTGGGCCTTGAACATCATAAAAGAGGGTTGCCGAATAGAATTTTCCTCCCCCCCCCCCTCCAACAAGGTTCCACGTCACTTGTCATTCTTCAATAACCCAACTAAAAAAGTTCTGGGAAGGTGTTCAGGATCTCCTAAAGTTGGGAGTGGTAGTCCTGGTTCCTCAGTCTCAACTAAGGACAGGGCTGCTACTCAAATCTGTTCCTAGTTAAAAAGCCTAGAGGTTCTTATCAAACGATAATAAACTTAAAAGACCTAAACAAACATATAACCTACAGGAAATTCAAATCGGAGTCTCTGAACACTACTATCCCACTAATAAAAAAGAACGGGCTAATGTGTACGATCGATTTAAAGGATGTGTACTATCACGTTCTGATCAGAACTCAGTCGCAAAGGTTCCTAAGATTCGGCAATAAAAGTCCTATGGGAAATATAGTCCATTTTCAATTTGTTGCTCTTCCCTTCGGAATTTCATCTGCACCCAGGGTCTTCACCAAGCTGGTAGTGGAGTTGATAACTTTCCTGAGAACAGAAGGCTTAACAATAGTCCCCTATCTGGATGATTTTCTCATAGTATCAGACTCAGAACATCAAATAGAAACAGATCTAAATAGGTTTTGTCATCTTTTAGAAAGTCCAGGAGGGGTGATAAACCAAGGCAAATCGTGCCTACTACTGACAACAATGGTGAAATTCCTCGGTATTCTCCTAGACTCTGCAAAACAAACATCCTTTCTTCCAGCAGAAAGAATAGAAACTATACAAAGAACAACCAGGGAGTTTCTGAAAAGATCTTACTCCATCAGAGAAGCCATGAGTCTTTTAGGTCAAATGACATCCTGCATTATGGCGGTTCCCTGGTGTCAGATCCACTACAGAACTCTCCAAGCCTGGTTACTGAGGAACTGGAACATGTAAAAAAACTCTTCCCTCTGGTGGCTGATTTTAAAAAATTTGAAGAGAGGAGTAGTCTGGCAGAAAACACCATCCGTAGTGATCCACACCGATGCAAGCGGTACAGGATGGGGAGCAAAGGTCAACAAAAGCCTCTATCAGGGGGTCTGATCAGCAGAGATAGCAGTCCAGTCATCGAATTATCGAGAGCTCAGAGCAGTCTGAGAGACCTTAAAAGCAGCCTCGGAAGAATTAAAGGGCCAACACAAAACTTTTCTCAGACAATGTGACGACGGTATCCTACCTCAGACATCAGGAGGAACAAGGTCAGTAAGACTAGGAAATCTGTCAGGGAAAATATTTTCCTGGTCAGAAAGTACGGTGAAATCCGTCTCAGGCTGTACATCTAAAAGGGAGCAAAAATTTGGTAGCGGATTTCCTGAGCAGGAAGAAAATAGATCAAGGAGAATGGTCCTTAAACAGGCAGATATTCGACATGATAGTAAAAAGATGGGGTCGACCATCTATAGACCTGTTTGCCTCGAAAGAAAATGCCAAAGTCCCCCTGTTCTACTCTCTGAATCCAAGGGACAAACCCTGGGCAATAGACGCGTTCTCCTAGAGCTGGAATTGGGACCTCACTTATGCTTTTCCCCCATTTCAACTAATCCAGAGAGTAATACAGAAGGCCATGCAAGAGAGAGCAACTCTAATTTTAAGAACTCCATTTTGGCCAAAAAGGAGTTGGTTCTCTCTGCTGACGAGACTGACATCACAGGAACTATGGATCTTTCCCTTCAAGAAGGACATCTTCGTTCAGGGCCCGATCACGCATCCTCATGCAGAGTTCTTCAAACTAACGCCGTGGATCCTGAATCTGACATTTTAAGACGTAAAGGTCTATCAGAGAAAGTAATATCTACCCTTAAAGCAAGCAGTAAGAAGGTGACATCATCTACAGTTGCAAGAAAAAAGTATGTGAACCCTATGGAATGATATGGATTTCTGCACAAATTGGTCATAAAATGTGATCTGGTCTTCATCTAATGGCTCTTTCACACTTGCGTTGTCCGGATCCGGCGTGTACTCCACTTGCCGGAATTACACGCCGGATCCGGAAAAACGCGAGTGAACTGAAAGCATTTGAAGACGGATCCGTCTTCAAAATGCGTTCAGTGTTACTATGGCAGCCAGGACGCTATTAAAGTCCTGCTTGCCATAGTAGTAGTGGGGAGCGGGGGAGCGGTATACTTACAGTCCGTGCGGCTCCCGGGGCGCTCCAGAATGACGTCAGAGTGCCCCATGCGCATGGATGACGTGCCATGCGATCACGTCATCCATGCGCTTGGGGCGCCCTGAACGTCACTCTGGAGCGCCCCGGGAGCCGCACGGACGGCAAGTATACTGCTCCCCACTACACTTTACCATGGCTGCCAGGACTTTAGCGTCTTGGCAGCCATGGTAACCATTCAGAAAAAGCTAAACGTCGGATCCGGCAATGCGCCGAAACAACGTTTAGCTTAAGGCCGGATCCGGATTAATGCCTTTCAATGGGCATTAATTCCGGATCCGGCCTTGCGGCAAGTCTTCAGGATTTTTGGCCCGAGCAAAAAGCGCAGCATGCTGCGGTATTTTCTCCAGCCAAAAAACTTTCCGGTCCTGAACTGAAGACATCCTGATGCATCCTGAACGGATTTCTCGCCATTCAGAATGCATTAGGATAAAACTGATCAGGATTCTTCCGGCATAGAGCCCCGACGACGGAACTCTATGTCGGAAGAAAAGAACGCAAGTGTGAAAGAGCCCTAAGTCACAACAATAGACAGTCACAGTCTGCTTAAACTAATAACACACAAAGATTTAAATGTTACCATGTTTTTTTGAACACACCATGTAAAAATTCACAGTGCAGGTGGAAAAACTATGTGAACCCTTGGATTTAATAACTGGTTGAACCTCCTTTCTCAGAAATAACTTCAACCAAATGTTTTTTTTGGACAAGCAGTGGCTTCCTCTGTGGTATCCTCCCATGAAATCCATTCTTGTTTAGTGTTTTACGTATCGTAGATTCGCTAACAGGGATGTTAGCATATGCCAGAGACTTTTGTAAGTCTTTAGCTGACACTCTAGGATTCTTCTTCACCTCATTGAGCAGTCTGCGCTGCGCTCTTGTAGTCATCTTTACAGGACGGCCACTCCTAGGGAGTAGCAGCAGTGCTGAACTTTCTCCATTTATAAACAATTTGTCTTACCATGGACTGATGAATAGCAAGGCTTTTGGAGATACTTTTATAACCCTTTCCAGCTTTATGCAAGTCAACAATTCTTAATCGTAGGTCTTCTGAAGGCTCTTTTGTGCGAGGCATCATTCACATCTAGCAATGCTTCTTTTGAAATTCAAACCCAGAACTGTTGTGTGTTTTTTATAGGGCAGGGCAGCTGTAACCAACACCTCTAATTTCATCTAATTGATTGGACTCCAGTTGGCTGACACCTCACTCCAATTAGCTCTTGGAGATGTCATTAGTCTAGGGGTTCACATACTTTTTCCACCTGCACTGTGAATGTTTACATGGTGTGCTCAATAAAAACATGGTAACATTACATTTTTTGTGTGTAATTAGTTTAAGCAGACTGTGATTGTCTATTGTTGTGACTTAGATGAAGATCAGATCACATTTTATGACCAATTTGTGCAGAAATCCATATCATTCCAAAGGGTTCACATACTTTTTCTTGCAACTGTATTCACCTAAAAAAATGGGAAAAGTTATGTGCTTGGACAGGGGAAATAACACCTAATCATTCAGAACCTAATATTCCAAATATTCTTGACTTTCTTCAAAGAGGTCTGGAGTTGGGTCTTAGACCATCTACCTTGAAGGTTCAATATCAGCCCTGAGCGCCTTCTTCGACGCTGACTTGGTGGGCCATGGATGGATCAGAAGATTCGTTAAATCTGCATCTAGACTAAAGCCTTCATTTAGACCTTGAGTCCCTTCCTGGGATTTAAATACTGTCTTCATGGGACTTACAAACGGATCCTTTGGAACCACTGGAGGAAATGCTCCATGAAGTTTCTGTCTCAAAAATACGCTTTACTTATAGCTATCTCATCAGCCAGAAGGCTGGGTGAAATTCAGGCCCTCTCAATTCATGAACCCTAGCTCACTATACAAGACAACAGAATAGCCCTGAGGTTAGATCCAGGTTTCCTGCCAAAAGTAGTATCTGATTTCCATAGAGACCAAGAAATAGTGATACCTTCCTTTTGTACGAATCCTCAAATTCTAGAGACGGAATTTAATTCCCTTGACGTCAGGAGAACGGTCCTCAGATACTTAGAAGCCACCAAAGGGTTTCGATTAGTAGATAACCCGTTAGTCCAATTTTTGGGAAGAAATAAAGGGAAAGCTGTATCAAAGGCATCCACCGCTAGATGGATTAAACAAACCATTTCAGATTGTTACAGGATTCAGGGCCTTAATTGCCCCGTCGAAAAAAAAAAATGCACATTCCACCAGGGACATGTCATCATCATATGCAGAAAAAGCAGGTGCTTCTCTGGAGCAGATATGCAACCTGGTCCAGTATGAACCCCTTTGTAAAACATTACAGATTAGACCTGTCTAGGTCCTCGAAGCTATAATTTGGGCGTAAAGTCCTACAAGCCGTAGCCCACCCTTAATATTAGTGATCTGTTAGGTCTTTACTTGGTTGCCTTCGTGGTGAAGTGGAAAACTGGAATTAGTCTTACCAGTAATTCAGCTTCCATGAACCCACCATGACGGCACAATAACCCCCCCTCTCCCCCCCCCCAAAAAAAAGTATGAATACTTTAAAAAAAAATAATAAATAGTGGGTTATGGAGCACTGTAATCTAGTAACAGTGGTGGGAGGGGGAAATTTAACCTTTCTCTGTTCCTGCCCCTACAGAGGTCAGGGGTCGATATTTACTTGGTTGCCGTCATGGTGGATTCATAGAAACTGAATTACCGGTAAGACTAATTCAATTTTTATGCAAATCGGATGCGAAACCATTCATTTCAATGGGGCCGCTCAAAAAAAGTTGAACATGTCCTATTTTTGTCTGTTTTGCAAACAAGAATAGGCATTTCTAACAAAGAAGAGGATGTGAGGATCCACGTGTTTTGCAGATCTGTTATTTGTGGACTGCAAGAACTATACGATGCAGTCGTGTGCATGAGGCCTTAGGCCTCATGCACACGACAGTATTTTTTCACGGTCCGCAAAAACGGGGTCCGTAGGTCCGTGATCCGTGACCGTTTTTTCGTCCGTGGGTCTTCCTTGATTTTTGGAGGATCCACGGACATAAAAAAAATCCGTTTTGATGTCCGCCTGGCCGTGCGGAGCCAAACGGATCCGTCCTGAATTACAATGCAAGTCAATGGAGATGGATCCGTTTGACGTTGACACAATATTGTGCAATTGCAAACGGATCCGTCCCCCATTGACTTTTAATGTAAAGTCAGGAGTCCCTTTATACCATCGGATCGGAGTTTTCTCCAATCCGATGGTATATTTTAACTTGAAGCGTCCCCATCACCATGGGAACGCCTCTATGTTAGAATATACTGTCGGATATGAGTTACATGTGAAACTCAGATCCGACAGTATATTCTAACACAGAGGCGTTTCCATGGTGATGGGGACGCTTCAGGTTAGAATATACAAAAAAACTGTGTGCATGACTGCCCCCTGCTGCCTGGCAGCACCTGCCAGGCAGCAGGGGGCAGTCATGCACAACGTTTTTTTGTATATTCTAACCTGAAGCGTCCCCATCACCATGGGAACGCCTCTGTGTTAGAATATACTGTCGGATCTGAGTTTTCACAAAGTGAAAACTCAGCTCTCAAAAAGCTTTTATGCAGACGGATCTTCAGATCCGTCTGTATGAAAGTAACCTACGGCCACGGATCACGGACACGGATGCCAATCTTGTGTGCATCCGTCTTCTTTCACGGACCCATTGACTTGAATAGGTCCGTGAACCGTTGTCCGTCAAAAAAATAGGACAGGTCCTATTTTTTTGACGGACAGGATACACGGATCACGGTCTCGGCTGCAAAACGGTGCATTTTCCGATTTTTCCACGGAAAGTCAATGGGTCAGCGAAAAAAAACGGAAAACTGCACAACGGTCACGGATGCACACAACGGTCGTGTGCATGAGGCCTTATACTGAGTGCGTGCAAGCACCTGAGTGAGGTGGACTGAGAAAGAAATAAAAGAACAAACAGCAGGTGGCGCTATACGGCTACATTTTATTGAATAACTCACTGGCTATACTAAGTTTTTAATTACATGCAATTACAAAAGTATTTCGATCCAGGTGCTGGTTTGACAAATGTATAATATTTTTCGTGGGACAAGCCCTTTCACTTTAACTGCCTGTACTGTATTGTGCAGCACGAAAAAAGATGTGTGTAAAACACGTCATGTGCCTATACCCTAATGGAGGGCGACTGGGGCTGATAACTGGTCCGTCCACTATTCGGGCTGTCAGATGAGTTTCCATATTTACATCTTCCTCGTGAGCTGTTGAATTCAATGCTGAAATTCCATCCTGAAAGGTGATCCAGATACATGCTGTAGGTCTGTGAGCAGCTTTGTGTGGCGGTTTTATTTATTTATTTTTTTGCATTTTGCATTTGCTGCTCTTTCCTGTTTTATTAGTCTTTATAGCAGGAAGGTCATCGATTTGCACTTTGGTCTGTACCGGTATGAGTGATCTTCATGATCAGCGCAGACCCTTGTGTCCCGTTCAGGGGGGCAGCTGCAGGCAGTATCTGCTCTTTGTGCAGGTAGCCAGGAAGCTGAAGGGAGGGGGCGGCTGCAGGAGGCTGAAGGGAGCGTGACGTCATTGTTTTGGCTTCTCCATGGTAACCACAGATCCTTATTTACTCTGCATGAGCTTCAACTGCCAAATTCAGATACATGAACACCAGCGTCTCAGCTGCAGGGTGGCCCGGAGCTCTACCGCACACAATGTGGTCCTGGTTAGAAGTCCTGTCCTGGAATATGGTGAGTCACAAGAGCTTGCACTCACTTCTCGGGAGACCTTCTCTCGTAACACACGAGTAAACACTCGGGGAAAGTGACTGCTGACATTTTTTGCAACTAGATACGTCATTTCCTTGGACCGGTTTACTGTTTGTGTAGTGGGGGGTAGAAGGGTCACTCGCTGAACTCCGGTCCGATCACATATTCTCCGCTAGTTCTGTTAGGGCCCCTTTTGTTTTTTACGTACTGTACCTGAAATGGCATGTCACCACTTGCAAGCATTTGATGGTAGTTTTCCGTAGTAGTCAGGTAAAATTCAGGAGGTGTATCTGGAGTGTAATTGGCGCTGTTTATGCCACCAACAAGACCGTTTTTCAGCCACTGCATGCTCTACTGATGTGTCGCTGATTCTACTGTGGATTTTGCCATGTGAATCTAGACTAACGCATTTTAGAGTGGCATTTTAGACAGAAAAAAACACCATTGCTTCAACATGCTGCGTTTAAAAATAAAAATAAAAAAAATAACCCCCACCAGAGACGCAAAAAAACTACCAGATAAAAAAAAAAAGCCAGTAGCAAGAAAACACTTGTGTGTCCTACTCCAACTGCAACTACAGCTCCCAGCATGCACACTTACTAGGTTGTTCTTGTAAGGCCTCATGCACACGGCTGTTGTTTTGGTCTGCATCTGAGCTGCAGTTTTGGCGGCTTGGATGCGGACCTATTCACTTCAATGGGCCGCAAAAGATGCGGACAGCACTCCGTGTGCTGTCCGCATCCGTTGCTCCGTTCTGCGGCCCCACAAAAAAATATAACATGTCCTATTCTTGTCCGCGCTTTGCGGACAAGAATAGGCAGTTATATTAAAGGCTGTCCGTGCCGTTCCGCAAATTGCGGAACGTGGACGGACGCCATCCGTGTTTTGCGGATCTGCAATTTGCGGACCGCAAAACACACCATGGCCGTGTGCATGAGGCCTAACTCCCATAGAAGTGAAAGGAGGATTCTGGGATTTGTAGTTTCAGAACAGCTGGAGCACCAGAGGTTGCTGATCCCTGACATAGACTTTCAGCTGACCTCAGGAGCTGCTGTTTATTACAGCAAAAAAAAAAAAATGCTAGTGGAAAAAAAGCCTTAAAAAACACAAAATTGCAGAAAAGTGCCCTAAAAAAAAACTATGTATGAACCCATTCTTAGACCTGTTCACATTTTTCACATTTCCGTTTTTCACTGACTTTTGTTGTCTGCATTTTTAGCAGACAGTACACATGCCATTGATTTTAATGTGTTTGTTCACGCATCAGTGGTGTTTTCCACTGACCATGTCAGTAAGAAAATCACGGAGACATGCAGTACTTTGGTCCGTGATGTGGGCCAAACACGCCCAATATAATCTATGTGTCGGTGTGCTACATCCGTGTTTGGTCTGTTTTTCACTGACCACTGATAGGAGATGCTTTGGAAATTGATGTTAACGGGCTCCTTTTCACCTTGAGGACTAGGCCATTTTTTGCAAATCTGACCAGTGTCACTTTATGTGTGAATAACTTTAAAACTCTTTTATTTATCCAGACAAAAATGACCCCATTCTATAAACTACACCCCTCAAAACTGATTTTACAAACGTTGTTAACCCTTTAGGTGTTCCACAACAGTTAATGGCAAATGGAGATAACATTTTAGATTTTCCATTTTTTGGCAAATTTTCCAATCAATTTTTTCCAGTAACAAAGCAAGGGTTAACAGCCAAACAAAACTCAATATTTATTGCCCTGATTCTGTAGTTTGCAGAAACACCCCATATGTGGTAGTAAACTTCTGTACGGGCATACGGCAGGGCACAGAAGGAAGGGACCGCCATATGGTTTTTGGAAGGCAGATTTTGCTTGATTGGTTTATTTACACCATGTCCCATTTGAAGCCCCCCTGATGCACCCCTAGAGTAGAAACTTCCAAAAAGTGACCCCATTTTGCGGGATGAGATGTCGGTTTGATTGGCACATTTTGGTCGCTTGCTATTACACTTTTTGTGATGTAAGGTGACAAAAATGGCTTTTGGACACCGTATTTATATATTTTTTTGCTGTGTTCACCTGAGGGGTTAGGTCATGTGTTATTTTTATAGAGCAGGTTTTTACGGACGTGGCGATGCCTAATATGTATACTTTTTTTTATTTATTTTACTTTAACACAATAACAGCATTTTAGAAAAATAAAATAAAATCATGTTTTAGTGTCTCCATAGTCTGAGAGACATATTTTTTTTTAACTTTTTGGGCGATTGTCTCGTGTAGGCGCTTATTTTTTGCGGGATGAGGTTTTTGGGAAGTAAGGTGGGCAAAATTTGAATTTCATCATAGTTTTTATTTTTATTTTTTTATGGCGTTCACCGTGCGGGGTAAAGTAACATGACCGTTTCATAGATCAGGTCATTACGGACGCGGTGATGTCAAAATGTAGTACATTTTATTTTTTATATTTTTTATAAATGTGATAAATGTGTTTATAAGATTTTCCAGATATCATAAGACACCTTCACTGGTCTTGTAGAGTTCTCCTCCTTGTCCGGTCTGGTCTGGGGGTACAAGGGGGACCTTAAAGGTAACCTGTCACCTCCAAACAAACATCCCAAGCCACCAGCAGTACCAGACAATAGCCTAGCAGCATGTTTCCGACGATAATTTTCTTCCTGCAGGCCGATGCGGCTAAAGCTCAGAAAACGTTCCTTAATCCCCTGCCGGCGCGCTTCTCTAGTCATGCTGGAAGTCAAGGGGGCAGGGGCCTCCTTGCTTCAAGTCAAGATAACCACGCCCCCTTCCGTGCCCCTTCGCTGTGACTGACAGACGGCAGTTCGGCATAAGCGCTGTCAGTCACAGCGAAGGGGCACGGAAGGGGGCGTGGTTATCTTGACTTGAAGCAAGGAGGCCGCTGCCCCATTGACTTCCAGCATGACTAGAGAAGCGCGCCGGCAGGGGATTAAAGAACGTTTTCTGAGCTTTAGCCGCATCGGCCTTCAGGAAGAAAATTATCGTCGGAAACACGCTGCTGGCTACTGTCTGGTACTGCTGATGGCTTGGGATGGTTTTTGGAGGCGACAGGTTCTCTTTAACAGTATTCGGCAGGTGGTTTTTATGTTATGGCAGATCAGTGTATGGCGTTGGCTTGTACTACATCTGTTTCCATATACAAGTAAAGCTTTTCCATTTCAGTGCACACCAATGTTTATTTGCAGACGAGCTTTGTCTCAGATGTTCTCTTTACAGCAAGAAAAAAATCAATGAAGCAAACAAGATATACCACATCCCCCATTAGTTCTCTGCTACTGACATCCCTGAACATGGAGGAGGAAGGTAGAAATAGCATATAACGCCTAATGGCATCCTCCCTCACAGTATCTCTGCTTGACTGTAAGGGCTCCTGCACAGGACGGTATTTCTCTTCCTTGTGTTAAAGGAGTTATCCGATATCTAAAATATTCCCCCCAATGCCCGGGCCTCTTGTATGGATTATACCTACCTGCTCCTCTGCAGCCACGTTCCTCCGGATCCCTGCACGGCCGCCGCTGCATCTCCCTGTCGCTCGGATGAAAAAACATCTGGTGACAGGAGGAGCAGCCAATAGCAGGCTGTGATGGGATGAGCCCCCTTGAGTCTCGTTTTGCTCATTGCATTGGGTAATCCGCAGCACCTTTATACCGCCAGATAATCGCTAATGAGATTTCCTATAAATGCTCGTTAGCAATTATCTGGCAGATTCACGGCCTGTGTAAATGGGCCTTTACCCGTTTTTAAAACAGCACACTGACCCATACAGGTCAATAAAGCTTTTCACACAGTAAATCCATGTAGCCGATCCAAGAATCTCACTGTAGGCCCTATTTTTATCTGATTTTGTGGAACGAGAATAGCCCTTCCTGTTGGTGAGAGTGAGAAAACAAAATGCGCACAGACAGGGGGGAGGAAGTACAGAGAGACAGAGACACGTGCTGCCCATCGACATCTATTGACAGGGGAGGGGTGAGAAGAAGGTTGGAAATGCAGAGAGACACACACAGACATGCTGCCCTTTGATGTCTATGGAGATGGGAGTGGTGAGGAGGAGGAAGTGCACACAGACACAAAGAGACATGCTGCCCATAGAAGTCTATAGAGAGGGGAGGAGGGAGGAAGTGTGCAAAGAAGCAAACACATGCTGCCCAAAGAAGTATATAGAGAAGGGAGGATTAGGGAGCTGCTAGAGGGAGAAATGGCATTTTTCTGCTAAGATATGTTACAAAGTTTCTTATATTCACCTGTACTATTAAGTTGTGCAAAGTTTGTTGAAAATACACTGACCATTTAAGCAACATCACTGGGGCAGTTTATTCCACACATTGTGTCATGGAAAAGTCAAGGTGCAGAACGTTTAGTTTTAAGCATAGTCTGTAATACTATGTACCATTGTTCTTCTAGGAAACAGAGATGGAACCACCTTGTGGTCGGAGTTTCATGCAGATGCTGTGTGAGAAGTACAGCCCAGAAAACTTCCCATACAGGAGGGGTCCAGGTGCTGGAGTGCATGTTCCCCCAGGGCCACAAGTGTCACCAATGAAAGGTAACAGATGATGTTGCAGTGACCCAATGGATCACTGATAAAAGGGTTAAGGCTATAATGCTATGGTTCACTGCTAAAGTAATGTTATGCATCACTGTTAATGCTGTTAAAATCTTTACTGAGTTGATCTGTGCACTATGTTTCCCAAATGTCTATGTATGGGTGGGGGATAACTATCAGATCGGTGGGGGTCCTACTGCTAGGACCCCACCAATCACTAAAATGGTAGCCCTGTACCGTGTGGAGCCCCCTGAGATGAACAGAGCGCTGGGTTGGACATGCACAGCGCTGCTCCAGTCATTTCTATGGGAAAGCCGAAGATAGCCATGTACAGCTCTCCCATAGCAATTATATTTACAGAAGGTTCAGGACCAATTTAAACCCGTGCTGGACTACGACAGTAAAAAAGGTAACACACGCATATGGCTTCAGACTTTACTGCACGTGGTTATGGTTAATTGCTTCAGCCGCCACGTCACACTTATGAGGACTGCTTATTCGATCTAGGACTGCACCCTATAGTTAGGCACTGCTGAAAGTTTGAGAGATTGCACACATTTGGTCAATTTGGGGAGATTGCTAGTACTTATACAAAGAGACTAAGGGATGACAACCATCATTAGGGCCTCCTGTTATATACAAGCAAAAGGGAAAAGCAGGCCTGGTTATTGCCTCCACCATCTGCCGGCCTTTTGCCTACCCTCCTGCCTTGCACCCTGCTACACATCCACCTAACGTCAAGCCACCACTAGGGTGTGCCTCAAAGGGAAGAAGGGTTGCACCCCTCCGACCATTGCACATGCGGCCTGGTGAAGCGCTGGAGAGAGGGATTAGCAAACATGAAGATTACAACCACCCTCGCCGCCACCACTCCTAACCTCCTCTCCAACACTCCACCTCCACGCCTCCCCTGCAGTCCAATGTGCGGCAGTGTGATTAAATATTAATCTGCATTTTTCCTATTTATCTTTTCCAATTTTCTGTGTACAAAATGGTGCACTGCAGCTGCCAAGCTACAGAACAAGTGACTGTATTATATACAGTAAGGTCCATATATATTTGGACACTGACACAAATGTTGTTTTTATTACCTGTTTACTAAAACATATTCAAGTTATAGTTATATAATGGACATGGACATAAAGTCCAGACTTTTAGCCTTCATTTTAGGGTATCCACATTAAAATTGTATGAAGAGTTTAGGAGTTTCAGCTTCTTTACATGTGGCACCCTGTTTTTAAAGGGACCAAAAGTAATTGGATAATTGACTCAAAGGCTGTTTCGTGGGCAATTCCTTCATTATTTAATTTTTAATTAAGCACATAAAAGGCCTGGAGTTGATTTGAGGTGGGGTGCTTGCATTATGAAGATTTTGATGATAAGTAAACATGCGGTCAAAGAAGCTCTCCATGCAGGTGAAACAAGCCACGCTTCATCTGCGAAAACAGAAAAAACCCATCCGAGAAATTGCTGCACTATTAGGAGTGGCAAAATCTACAGTTTGGTACATCCTGAGAAAGAAAGCACTGGTGACCTCAACATTGCAAAAAGACCTGGACGCCCACGGAAGACAACAGTGGTGGATGATGGCAGAATAATTACCATGGGCAAGAGAAACCCCTTCACAACAGCCAAACAAGTGACCAACACTCTCCAGGATATAGGGTATCAATATCCAAATCTACCATAAAGAGAAGACTGCATGAAAGTAAATACAGAGGGTCCACTGCACGGTTCAGCCACTCATAAACATCAATAATAAGAAGGATAGATTGGACTTTGCTGAAAAACATCTTAAAAATCCAGAACACTTCTGGAAGAACATTCTCTGGACAGATGAAACCAAGATCAACCTTTACCAGAATGATGGAAAGAAAAAAGTATAGCGAAGGCATGGCATAGCTCATGATCCAAAGCATACCACATCATCTGTAACAACATGGCGGAGGCAGTGTGATGGCTTGGGCAGGCATGGCTGGCGGTTGCACTGGGTCCCTAGTGTTTATTGATGATGTGACACAGGACAGAAGCAGCCGGATAAATTCTGGGGTTTTCAGAGACATACTGTGTGCTCAAATCCAGCCAAACTGATTGGTCGGCGTTTCGTAATACAGATGGACAATGACCCAAAACATAAAGTCAAAGCAACCCAGGAGTTAATTAAGGGTCCATTCACACGTCCGAAGTGTTTTGCGGATCCGCAAAACTCCAGGCCGGCACCCCAATAGAAATGTCTATTCTTGTCTGCAGCTGCGGAGAAGAATAGGACATGTTCTATTTTTTTCCGGAGCTGCGGACCGGAAGTTCGGGGCCGTGCTCCAGAAATGCGGATGCAGACAGCACACTGTGTGCTGTCCACATCTTTTCCGGCCCCGTTGAAAATGAATAGGTCCACACCCGTTCAGCATAATTGCGGAACGGATACAGACCCATTCAACGGATGTGTTAATGGGCCCTAAAGCAAAGAAGTGGAATGTTCTTGAATGGCCAAGTCAGTCACCGGATCTGAACCCAATAGAACATTTCACTTGTTAAAGACTAAACTTCAGACAGAAAGGCCACAAACAAACAGCAACTGAAAACCGCGGCAAGTAAAGGCCTGGCAGAGCATTAAAGAGGAGGAAACCCAGCGTCTGGTGATGTCCATGAGCTCAAGACTTCAGGCAGTCATTGCCAACAAAGGGTTTTCAGCCAAGTATTAGAAATGAACATTTTATTTACAATTATGTAATTTGTCCAATTACTTTTGAGCCCCTGAAGTGAAGGGATTGAGTTTAAAATATGCTTTAGTTCCTCACATTTTTATGCAATCATTTTTTGTTCAACCCACTTACTTAAAGCTGAAAGTCTGAACTTCAACCGCATCTGAATTGTTTTGTTCAAAATCCATTGTGGTAATGTACAGAACAAAAATAGAAAACTGTTGTCTCTGTCCAAATATATATGGACCTAACTGTCTATCCTATGAACTGTGTGGTCCTTAGAGATAGTACTGTGCAGGCAGATAACTGAACCCAACCAGTTAAAGGGGTTTTCAAATCTTTACAAATTATATTCAAGTGGTTTATATGCACTAAGATTAGTTACGTAGAATTTATCGCTGAGATGCCTCTGTAAACCCGTCCTACATGCAGTCACATCACCTGGTGTTTCTCATCTACTTGTGTGACCTCTCGTACTCAGAACTCATGGTTATCTCCCTTCTCCCACTCCCTATAGCATGAGACATCACATGCCTCTTATCTCCACTGCTCCCTGCATTTCCCCTGCCTCTCTGTCTTTGGATGGGGAATGCATTACATGCTGGACAGCACATTGCACAATGCTCATTGAGCGGCAGTGCAGATCTGTGTTTTATGTGAAGCTAATGAGTAATTTCAGCACTATTTTGTACCCTGTGATGGAGGGACATGCAGCCAACTGCAAAGAGAGTCAATGTTTGTGAGAAGGGAGAGAAATCATGGGAAATATAGTCCTTCACATTAGTAATCCCACCAAAAGCAAGCCCTGGCAGTATCAAAACAAAGGTGCAGTAATGAACTAGGCTAGATAATGAAAAAATAACTACTTCTGATCTACGTGGCATCATCTGGTGAGTCTTCAGATACATGCAGGTACTTTTCTATAGTTGTAGATGCTCAGAAACCCTTTTAATTTACTGGCTGTTCTGGCAGAGGAATAGCCTGTCGGAGTTCATCATATTTGGCATAGCCGGATAGTGCCAGAGCACCAATGGACCCCATTGACTAGAATGGGATCCAGCTGGTTTCTGCCATGAGTGATGGGATTTGGCTGGACAAAAAACTATTGCTGCTCTAGTTTTTGTCCTACCGAATCCCAGCACTCATCCTGGGAACCGGGCGGATCCCTGCCGGGACCCATTATATTCAATGGGCTCTGTTGGTGAACGGCAGTATCCGGTCATCTTTGGCAGGCTGTTCCAGCAGAGGCTTTAACTCGTATGTGAACGTAGCCTAATATTTACAATATGGGTACATTCAATTGTGTAGGCAGCATTTTCGAGGGCTGCAAGGTCGCATCATGTATAGTCACTGTGCAAGATGGAGTCGGTGCATTCTCTAATATACATGGGTTCTTGCAGACAGTATAAGAATTGATTGTGTTGTATTACTGCACAGTGTAATATTAAATAACCAGTAGGGGGCAGCATTATATCATCTATGGAAGGATATCTTGTGGTACAATGTAACCGGGGCTTGCTTATAGCATTGCACTCACATATATTGTCTATATTTAATTACCATCCCTTCTAACACTTCTGCCCTCAAGAGGGGTAATTGACCCTTTCATTATAATTCATGGGAGCTTTGCTGAAGAGGCCCTCCCTTTTAAGTTGATGGGAGATGTTGCTGCAATCTTAACTTTAATGGAACATTGGAGGCAAAACATACAGATTCCAAGAACATCACCAATGAGAAACTGTCATGGGTTCTTCACCCCAGGCCTTGCACTAGGTATTAAATGGTTATTCGTTTTGCCTGGAGTGTTCCTTTAAAGGAAACCTGTCACCGGGATTTTGGGTATAGAGCTGAGGACATGGGTTGCTAGATGGCAGCTAGCACATCTGCAATATCCAGTCCCCATAGCTCTGTGTGCTTTTATTGTGTAAAGAAAACGATTTGATACATATGCAAATTACCCTGAGATGAGTCCTGTACGTGAGATGAGTCAGGGACCGGACTCATCTCAGGTTAATTTGCATATGTATCAAATCAGTTTTTTTACACAATAAAAGCACACAGAGCTATGGGGACTGGGTATTGTGGATGTGCTAGCGGCCATCTAGCAACCTATGTCCCCAGCTCTATACACAAAATCCAGATGACAGGTTCCCTTTAAGTGCTAAAATGTACAGGTATGTCCAAGACAAGTTGGAACACTAAAGGGATTCTGTCACCTCTTTTTACCCTATAGAGCTGCGGACATGCACGGCTAGATCGCCGCTAGCATGTCCGCAATATACCTGTCCTATAGGGCTGTGTGCTTTTATTGAGTGTAAAAAATGATTTTATATATATGTAAATCAGCCTGGTAAGGAGCCCAAGGGGCTGCACTAACCATTCTGGAGCCCAGCCATGCCCCCTGTGAAGGAGCCCAGCACCGCCTGCATCCAGGAATATCCTCCTGGCTCACGAAGTCAGATTGCCGTAATCTCGCGGTGCAGTTTCTTCCCTGAGGCTGATGCCAGCACAGGGAAGGAGCACTATGCCGGCACTGCGCATGCGCGAGATTACGGCAATCTAACTGTGAGCGAGGAGGAGATTCAGAGGACGCAGGCGGTGCTAGGCTCCTTACAGGGGGGGGCGTGGATGGGCTCCAGAACGCTTAGTGCAGCCCCTTGGGTTCCTTACCAGGCTGATTTACATATATATAAAATCTTTTTTTACACTCAATAAAACCACACAGCCCTATAGGACAGGTAAATTGCGGACATACTAGTGGCGATCTAGCCGTGCATGTCCGAATCTCTATAGGGTAAAAAGAGGTGACAGAATCCCTTTAAACCACAGATCTTGCCGCAAGTCTGCAGGGTATCTGTAGCACAATGTGGATTGACCATGGACGTCACCCCTGCGACATTGAAAAAGGTGAAATCCACGACAAATCCGCCACAGAATGAGCATAATGTGGATTTGAAAATGCATGAAAAATATCAGCAGCCCGTGGCTGGCTTGTACTGTAATCCGCTGCAGATATGACCTGCACAAATCCACCATGTGTGAACCCATCCTAAATGTTGTAGAGCTCTTTTTGCAGGTCGTACTTAAAATGGTTGTCCATATGTTTAGTATTGATTCCTTAGGGTAGGTCATCAATATCAGATCGGTCGGGGTCCGAATCCTGGCACCATCACCGATGGTGAACACTGTGTCCTCCTCGCAGCTTACCATGCACAGCGCCATCCATTGTATAGTGGCTGTTCTTTGTACTGCAGCTCAGCCCTTTTCACCATGTGACTGATGAATGAGACATCACAGGACTAGGAGTGCCGCTGTCTCTTCAAACAGCTGATCAGCGGGGGTGCCAGGAGTCGGACCTCCGCCATTTTGATATAGGTGACCTATCATAAGGATTGGCCATCGAAATGAAAATCTCAGAAACCCCTTTAAAGAGTAACTAAACCTGTGTTGAAATCGCAAAGGGGCAGACACACTGCTCAAAGCACTTCCTCTGCGCAGCTTTTCGAGTGAGCGAAGTATGGATCCATACTCCACATGCTTTGGAGAGCCGAGCAGAGGCGACGAAAGCCGAAGGGCAGAGCGCTGTGAGCATGACTTGTGCCCCTTCATTTTTTTGAGCAAAGGTTTAGGTTCTCTATAATAGATATAATCACTACTTTATGTTATTTTATGCCCTTGATTATAATCACTACATTACTCTATTGATCCAGAGCAGGTATGGCCAACCTGCGGCTCTCCAGCTGTTGCAAAACTACAACTCCCAGCATGCCCAGTCTGCCTACAGCTATTAGCCTACAGCAGGGAATGGTGGGAGTTGTAGTTTTACAACAGCTGGAGAGCCGCAGGTTGGCCAGCCCTGATCCAGAGATTTTACCTGTATATTCTTTGTTTCAGATCGCCTGAATCTTCCAAATATCCTGGTATTGACCTGCTGTGGTATCAGCCATGCTGGCGACGAGAGCGAGATCGCTGCGTTTTGTTCCCACGTTTGGGAATTGGACTTGTCTGGCAACAAGCTTGAAGACTGGCAGGAGGTAAGACAAGTGATCATCTACATCATGTTTGTTGAGGACATTAACCAACAACTGTAGGCTAGCCGAACCCACCGATTTCAGCGCAACCATCTAATATGTATGGGGGCTTCCCAACGTGCCTCTAATGGCTGATGATGGGGAAGAGAAAGATCAAGCTGTTAGATTTCAGCATACCGGACCCTGATGTTCTCTGGCGGAGGCTTGTTCCATACAACGTAAAAAGTGACATTTCTATTAGCAGTTTGCAACTTTTTAATGCCCAAAAAACTGGTGCAAGTGTCTTGGGGAATTTCTTATGACTGCATTTCATACACCAATCACAAGCAGGTCTTTCTAATAAATGTGGTCCATCTTCTAGCAGTCCATGGTCCAGTAGAGCAAATTTGTACTATGATTTACAGCAGTTATTGGTTTAAACTATAGTAAATGTGTCGGGCCACAAACTTTTTTTGAAAAGTGGGCAGGGTGGCGTAAAAATTGAAAAAGGCCTCTGCTTGTGCAAAAAATTGTGACTTTAGTGTGCCAAAAACCTGCTTACATCCTTTGATTTACTCCTCTTTGGGTGTTAGGCTACTGTCACACTGGCGTTTTGGTTTCCATTTGTGACATCCCGTTCAGGGCTCTCACAAGCGGTCCAAAACGGATCGGTTTTGCCCTAATGCATTCTGAATGGATAAGGATCCGCTCAGAATGCATCAGTTTGCCTCCGTGCCGTCTCCATTCCGCTTTGGAGGCTGACACCAAACTGCTGCTTGCAGCGTTTTGGTGTCCGTCTGACGAAACGGAGCCAAACGAATCCCTTCTCACACACAATGTAAGTCAATGGGGACGGATCCGTTTTCTATGACACAATAGAAAACGGATCTGTCCTCCATTGACTTTCATTGGTGTTTAAGGAGGATCCGTCTTGGCTATGTTACAGATAATACAAACGGATCCGTTCTGAACGGATGCATGCGGTTGTATTATCTGAACGGATCCGTCTGTGCAAATCCATGACGGATCCGCACTAAACGCGAGTGTGAAAGTAGCCTTAAAGGATATCCTGGTCAGAAGCAATTATCACCTGTCCAAGTCTATGGCACTGGCCAAACACTAGCAGTTCTTGCCTTTCCAGTGGACAGGAGATAATTACTTTTGGTGGACTATCCCTTTAGGGTATGGCCACACGGTCAGGTTTCTGCATGCAGTTTTGGAAGTCAAAACCAGGAGTGAATAAAAAAAAGAGGAGACGTCAAATCTGTCCTTTTAGGCCCCTTTCACACGGTCGAGATTTCCGCGCGGATGCGATGCGTGAGGATGAACGCATTGCATCCCGCACTGAATCCGGACCCATTCATTTCTATAGAGCTGTGCACATGAGCGGTGATTTTCACGCATCACTTGTGCGTTGCGTGAAAATCGCAGCATGCTCCTCTTTGTGCGTTTTTCACGCAACGCAGGGGCTGCGTGAAGTGAATGGGGCTGCGTGAAAATCGCAAGCATCCGCAAGCAAGTACGGATGTGGTGCGATTTTCACGCATGGTTGCTAGGAGACGATCGGGATGGAGACCCGATAATTATTATTTTCCCTTATAACATGGTTATAAGGGAAAATAATAGCATTCTGAATACAGAATGCATAGTACAATAGTGCTGGAGGGGTTAATATAAATAATTTAACTCATCTTAATCCACTTGCTCGCGCAGCCGGCATCTCTTCTGTCTTCATCTTTGCTGTGCACAGGAATAGGACCTTTGATGACGTCACTGCGCTCATCACATAGTCCGTCACGTGATCCATCACCATGGTAAAAGATCATGTGATGGATGCATTCTGTATTCAGAATGCTATTATTTTCCCTTATAACCATGTTATAAGGGAAAATAATACAATCTACAGAACACCGATCCCAAGCCCGAACTTCTGTGAAGAAGTTCGGGTTTGGTTACCAAACATGCAGATTTCTCTCATGCGCGTGCAAAACGCATTACAATGTTTTGCACTCGCGCAGAAAAATCGTGCATTTTTCCCGCAACGCACCCGCCTCTTATCCGGGCAAAAACATGACGCCCGTGTGAAAGAGGCCTTACAGTTCATCTCCTTTTAAGATTCACATCTGAATTTGGCCTGACCGCATGGCCGTATTTTTACATCCGTTTTTTGTTTTGTCCACTTGAAAAACCCCAGCATTGTGCCTCTTTTTAGAGGATATTGTTGCTTTTTTGTGGCATTTTATTACATCTAGTGTGCTTCACTACTAGCATTTTTCTTTTCAAGCCATGTTTTAAATCGGGAAACAATCTACCCCCTTCTAATGTGACTTCCCTTGTAGATGCCTCAAAAAAGTTATTTTTAAGCAGGAGCAAAAAGAAAAAAACTAAACAAAAACAATGGATGTCTTTGGCACACATTTTTCTTACTGACACACAACATGGACCTCTGTGTTGAATTATGTTTGAGAAAGAAGCTGGAGAATTTCTTCTATACCGGCCCTGTGATGTTTCATTATTTTATTAGTCCGAAAATGATAGTATTTTTGCATTTTCTCCGTCTGGGTTACATTCCTAGACCCGTCCCTGCTCAGTGGTGGAGTGTCCCTAGCACTTGTCTATTGTCCTTGTTGTGCTGCACTTTACCATTTCAAGTGAACCAGTACCTGCAGTACAAAGGCTCAGTGTTTCTTTGTTTTATTTTCTCACTGCATTGGTTCGTGCTGCTTCCTCTTGTGTGTTTGCCGTCTTTTATTGTGTGTAAATCCTGTATAAATAGAGGACATTCTCTGAGATCAATTTCTTCCCATCTACTGGTCTTTTACATATCTTTTACTCCAGCGTACAGTAGTTGCCATATTGAATTATCAGGCTGCCGTTAAGGATTGCTTAGATTTACAAATGTTTATCTCTGCTTTGGCCACCTCCGTATCTAGATCAGGCTATTTCGGTACTCCGTTTCGGACAGAGGAGCAGAATACCTGAGTTGCATAGATTAGGTTATACAGGTTGTCCGGGTTCAGAGCTGAACCCGGACATATCCCTTTCTTCCCCCACTCGCGCAGGCAAGGGCTGTTTATTTTTTTTACTCTGCTAGGCGGAGGCTTCCTCCCAGCAGTATTCCTGTTGACATCACTGGCTCTGATGGGCGGGCTTTAGTGCTGCCCTAGCTGTTTTACAGGCTAGGGCAGCGCTAAAGCCATCCATCAGTGCCGGTGACATTATCGGGCTCACTGCTAGGCGGAACCCTTCGCCTAGCTTTACCCATGAAGACCTCGGCAACAAAAGCCTTTGCCTTGCAAGATTCAGCATTGAAAATCAGTCCGTTTGCAGAGTATCAGTTCTCAGTCCTGTCAGCTGACAGCTTAGGGCTCTTTCACACTTGCGTTGTCCGGATCCGGCGTGTACTCCACTTACCGGAATTACACGCCGGATCTGGAAACACGCAAGTGAACTGAAAGCATTTGAAGACGGATCCGTCTTCAAAATGCGTTCAGTGTTACTCTGGCAGCCAGGACTCTATTAAAGTCCTGCTTGCCATAGTAGTAGTGGGGAGCGAGGGAGCAGTATACTTACCGTCCGTGCGGCTCCCGGGGACGCTCCAGATCACGCGTGGGGCGCCCTGACGTCACTCTGAAGCGCCCCGGGAGCCACACGGATGGTAAGTATACTGCTCCCCCGCTCCCCACTACACTTTACCATGGCTGCCAGGACTTTAGCGTCCCGGCAGCCATGGAAACCATTCAGAAAAAGCTAAACGTCGGATCCGGCAATGCGCCGAAACGACGTTTAGCTTAAGTCCGGATTACTGCCTTTCAATGGGCATTAATTCCGGATCCGGCCTTGCGCCAAGTGTTCAGGATTTTTGGCCGGAGCAAAAAGCGCAGCATGCTGCGGTATTTTCTCCGGCCAAAAAACTTTCCGGTCCTGAACTGAAGACATCCTGATGCATCCTGAACGGATTTCTCTCCATTCAGAATGTATTAGGATAAAACTGATCAGGATTCTTCCGGCATAGAGCCCCGACGACGGAACTCTATGGCGGAAGAAAAGAACGCAGGTGTGAAAGAGCCCTAATGTGAAGCCTTATCTCTGATCTCCTGAACTCAGCATACACTCATTTAAGCCATATTCCTCTCAGGTTGATAAGGGCGCGGTGACATTGGTCGTGGCAGGATTGCAGAGGAGCGGTAATCTTATGGAAATGACTGGGATTGCAGCGCAAGTCACAAAAAATCCACTCTAAGGCCCCTTTCACATGTGCGTCACAGACTTTGTCCGGATGCGTTGTGGGTGCATTGCGGGAAACCCACGCCAGTGCACACTCAATTTCAATCAGTTTTGTCTGCGATTGCGTGGCGTTTTTTCAGCGTGAGTGCAAAGCGTTTTAATGCGTGATAAAAAACTAAATGTGGTACCCAGACCCGGACTTCTTCACTGAAGTTCGGGTTTGGGTTCAGGGTTCTGTAGATTTTATTATTTTCTATTATAACATGGTTATAAGGGAAAATAATAGCATTCTTTAATGCAGAATGCTAAGTAAAATGTCCCTTGAGCGTTCAAAAATAATTAAAAAATTACTCACCTCATCCACTTGATCGCGCAGCCGTTAATGTCTTCTTTCTTCTTCTTGCAGGACCTGCAAAAGGACCTGCGCTGACATCATCACGCTCAGCGCGTGGTGAGCGCAATGACGTCAGTGCAGATCCTTTTGCAGGTCCTGCAAGAAGAAGAAAGAAGACGATAACGGCTGCGCGATCAAGTGGATGAGGTGAGTAATGTTTTTATTATTTTTTAACCCTCAAGGGACATTTTACTGTATTAAAGAATGCTATTATTTTCCATAAATAATAAAGTGAATGGACCTCATCCTTATTTATTATGACCTCCTTAGCAACCATCTGTGAAAATCACATTTCATCCGCACTTGCTTGCGGATGCAATGCGATTTTCACGTAGCCCCATTCACTTCTATGGGGCCAGGGCTGCTTGAAAAATGCAGAATATAGAACATGCTGTGATTTTTCACGCAACGCACAAGTGATGCGTGAAAAACATCGCTCCTGTACACAGCCCCATTGAAATGGATCCGGATTCAGTGCGGGTGCAATGCGTTCACCTCACGCATTGCACCCGGGCGGAAAACACGCCCGTGTGAAAGGGGCCTAAGAGTTTAGCTATAATTGCTTATGAGGTCAGAAAGATTTGAGATAATCCTTCACTTGAGCCGTCAGCTGATAGGACTGAGAAGTGATACTCAGCAAACGGACTGATTGAAACAAAAATGGCTTAACATTTTTAATAAAGACCAATTGAAAAGATGATGTTTTAGCCCAAAATTAGTAAAATGTAATCATAAAAAAATTGCCCCGAGAGTATCTGTAGCCTTTAACTTCCATGAGGATCATGTAGATTGTAAGCTCTCGCGGCAGGGTCCTCCCTCTTGACGTACAGAAATTTTGGCACTTTCCAATAAATAATCTGATACTAAATTGTGTCTTCTCAAAATCTCAGTGCGTTACATCAAGTGTTTTCTTTTCTAAATTTGCAAAAGGTCAGCAAGATTGTGTCTAACGTGCCTCAGCTGGAGTTCCTGAACCTCAGCTCTAACCCGCTGCATGCATCCGTCCTGGAAAGGCAGTGTGCTGGAACGTTCTCTGGTGTCCGTAAGCTAGTCCTCAATAACTGTAAAGTGTCCTGGGAGACGGTGCACACATTGCTGCTGGAATTACCGTAGTAAGTATTTTGTCATCTCTCATGCCGCTGTCCTGTCCTGACAAGCACACTCGGAGAGTAGACCAAGTCGTACCTAAGCCTGGTTCACACAGCGAGGTTTAGTGCAGCGTTTCAGTGGATTAATACTGATCTTTTATGTCCTTGTTTTGACAAAAAAAAACTGCACCTTGTGAATTTGCCTGTTAAGATTTTTTTTCCTGACTTGGCAAATTGCTCTCCTTTTGTATAGGCTGTAGGAAAATGACAGGGTTCGTAGCAGAGGCAGCTGACACAGCACAGGTGGATGTCAGTGAGGCTTTTAATACAGTGGGCTATGTTCACACTGCATTCGGTGTGTACGTTTATCGTATATGGTAAGAAATGTGCAGCCACCCGGACTGCAAGGGGAGACGTGGGGCAGAAAGAATAGGAGTTGTAGTTACTCTCGGTGGCAGTCCCTCTTCAGCACTCCCTGGGACTGAGTGTTGAGTGGTTGGAGGCGCACCCTTTCTTCACACCCTGGATTTGGGGGCATCTCATGCCTGGTGGTGGTTCGGGTTCCCTTGGTGTTGGTGGTGTATTGCAGGGTGCAAGGCAGGGTCCCAGTGCAGAGCAAAGCAATGTGGTACTGTAGCAATGGAGGTGCTGGTGCATGCAGTGATGAGGCCGGATTTGCAATAAACAACATTTGCAATAACCTCACAGTAGTTGTCTCAGCTCAGATGATGCGTGGACTGGCAGATCTTACACAGGTTGCAATTTTCTATAGGCTGCAAAGCTGGTAGACAGGCCCAGATGGTTCTTCTCTGAGTCAGTCTCCCTGTATCTGTACTTTTATTTCTGTGATTTAGCCACAGAGGTGCAATATATATTTTCTCTTTCCCTCTTTCTATCTCTCTCATCAGAATGCGGCACTACAGTGCCAAGCAAAGTCACTTGGCAAATGGCTAGTCTGTCTCTAAAGCAGGTCTGGGTTTATTCCAGACACAAGTGCCATGGAGTCTAGAAGCTGTATGCAGGTTATCTCCACAGACTTCTTAGCACGCACCTCCTCTCAATGGCTGGCACACTCCAATATAGTCTCAGTTGCTTCCTCCGAGGCTGATTTAAGGCTCTCAAGCTGGCTGGCTATTCTACCCAGGAATGCTTCTAGCTGGCCCTTTGCTCACTGTCTCAGCTCCAACTGATTAGGGGGCCTCATGGCTTTGGATGTGGCAAAAAAAACACAGTTTTTGCAACGACATATCTGTGGTTATGGTGCTTTTTCTTCCAACAAAGGGAAAGAATAAAATCTCTTACCAAAACCAAATTACATGAATTACAAAATAGAGTTATATTATTGTATTTTAGTCTGCTGTGTGTATTCCCTTGCTGGAAGAAAAAGCACCATAACTGGAGTCCTGTTGCAAAAAACAAATGTTTTTTATGTGTTTTTTTTGCCGCATCCAGAATGCAGCACATCCGCAAAGTACGGCAGCACTAAGCCACTGCCTATGAGGAAGGTGTAACAGCCCCACCTAGCAACTGAATCTCTAAGGCCAATTAACCCTTTTGCAGCTTATAGAAAGGAAGGAAACTTGTGCAAGAATATCCTAAATCCCACATTTTAACCCCTTTAGCAGTGCAGCATGGCGCAGCAGTGGGACACTGCCAATGCTCGTACTGTACTCTCCAAATGTATCCTTAGTGCATAATGGACAGGAGTGTGGTCTGTGTATGGTATGTCAGTATATTTCCTTTTTTTTCAGCTGTATTAGGGCTATATGTCTGATATATTATGTGATAGCTGGAACCGGCAGCAATAAGTTATAAAGTTTGAACAGTAATGGGGTTATGCAGTAAACCCGGTCCTAACGACCACCTCTTTGAGAAGACCAACCCCTTATCCAGACCAGATTTTAATTCTCTTTTCATTCTTTATAATTCATATGCCATAAAGACTAATTCCACCATAAAAGTGGATGCAGTAAACATATCTGCATAACTAATTGTCACTAAATAGATATTTAATTGGCGCTCTTGGGGTGGCTCCAGGAGATCTGTTCTCCTTCACCGTGGGAAGGGACAACTAATCTCTTGCAGGCACCATATACCTGTTCCTTTACCTAGTCAAAGAGCCATATATTCTATATCTTACCGTACGAGCGCAGTGTAATATAATGACATCTTCCGTTTTTTTCAGCTTGGAGGAACTATTCTTGTGCCTTAACGACTATGACACCATAGTGAGCTCTTCGGAGTGTTTCCGTTCCCTAAAGCTTCTCCATATAACGGACAACAACCTCCAGGACTGGTCAGATGTCTGTAAATTGGGCACAATGTTTCCTTGTCTCCATACCCTCGTGCTCGCCAATAACAACATTCTGGCTATTGACGATTCGGGCGGATCACTACCCCGGCTGTTTCCAAATCTGCGCTCGATAAGCCTTCATAAATCAGGTGAGATTTCCTACATTTAGGTTTATTGTACTTTTGTGCAACCATATAATAGCAGATAGCGACAATAGGAAGCATTGGCTTCCTGAAATTCGAGCTAAAAGCAGCATAGTGTGCGTCCGAAAATGCTGCCCTATATGTGACCTAATAGAATAGGTTTGAAAACGCTTGCATCGAAGAGGCGAATCTTCACGCATTGGCTGTGCAAATTTTATTGTTGACGGTTTTTGGTTTTCTTGCATGTGTACCACATCCACGAGATCATGCAAGTGGTTCTAGTATGTTTTGAGTTGATCCAAGCATATTATTCAGCCATTTTTTAAAGGGGTTTTCCAGGAGCTGAATTTTGATGGCCCATCCGCAGGATAGGCCATCAATATCTGATTGGTACTGCTGATCCGCTCCGGTGAGTCTTCCTAAGCCAGTTACGTCACGTTCGTCAGTCTCATGGCTTATTTGCAGCTTAGTCCCATTCAAGTGAATAGGCCTGGTCTGCAATACTAAGCACAGCCACTGTACAATGTATGGCGCTGTGCTTGGTAAACTGTGAGGAGCCCCCAGCTCTCACCAGAGCGGTGTGGCTTCTTCTAACAGCTGAACATTGTTTGGGCCACATGTCGGACCTCAATGATCAGATATTGATGACCTATCATGATAGGTTATCAATATTCTACTCCCGTAAAACCCCTTTAATTCATTTTATTTTCTCTTTTGTAAGGTCATCCTCTCATCAAAATGTTCATAAGCTAGGGCTGCATGAGTGGTGTATTACACAAGGCGCCTATTTAGGTGGTCCACTATAAACGGTGCTTCAGCAAATAAACGTTATTCTTTGTATAGTAAAGAGGTAGATGATTTCTAGTGTTTTCATGATCTCTGCTTGCAGTCATTCAATAGAAACCTTTGATGTTTACTTTCAATGCATAAGGAGATTAGCTCTCCTGCGGCAGGAAGATGCCTTCTCCTCTAGTGGCCACCTAGAGGCAAGTCAATGTCCGACCTATTAAATAGCCTTGGAGCAGGACTAGGGATATTTGCCAGAGACACCCATCTGGAGACCACTGTTTCATGCTTCTTGCTCCTCAGTGAGATGCTTACTACTCAGCTTTCAAGGATACTGGTCCTTCTTGTAGAGATGCAGCTGGTGCATGGAGTCTTATGGCAATGAGCTGGGAAAGATGCCTTTGTGTCCCCAAGAGTTGTGTCTTTGGCATCTCACCTGGCCAACCAATATCCTGCTCTGCTCATGTGGCCAACCAATATCAGACTCTGCTCACTTTGCCGTCAGGGCTCTGTTCTGCACAGATGGGGGCAAGAACCCCGAATTAGTGGTCTACAGATGGGGGAGGTCTGGTTAGGTTGATATTCCTAATCATATTTGAAGGCATCTTATGTGCCTTGGACATTGGTTTGCAGGAAATCTGACTATAGGTGGTGCTAGAGAGTTTTCTCTCTTTTTGAGGACAGCTACCGTTATTTGCACACTTTTTCACTGGAAGCTTTACCTGTAAGACCCCCTAAACCAGCTGGATCTCTGCAAGGATAACTCCTATTCTCCGAGAGCTTCCAGGGGATACAAATCTGTCACGTTCAAGTGATGGATGCAGAAGTGCTTGACTTGTCCCAGCCCTGATAACTGTCCTGTAAAAAGCCATGCTCCTGTGTATCCATCAACCAGGAAGTGAACAAAAAAAACTGCAAGCAGAGATCTTGGAAACTGCAATGAATTGATACAGAAAGTCTATTGGAAAATTGGAAAGCATTTCATTGTACAATGAATAACTTTTTATCTACTAAAACTGGAATACCCCTTTAAATTTTAATTAGAAAATGTCTAATCTTCATCAGACCGCCAAATGAGACCCCCAATCATCATCAGATCTCGGTTCAGACCCCCTAATCTTCATCAGACCTCAGATCAGACCCCTAATCTTCATCAGACCTCAGATCAGACTCCAAATCTTCATCAGACTTCATATCAGACCCTCAATCTTCATCAGACCTCGGTTCAGACCCCTAATCTTCATCAGACCTCGGTTCAGACCCCTAATCTTCATCAGACCTCAGATCAGACCCCCAATCTTCATCAGACCTCGGTTCAGACCCCCAATCTTCATCATACCTCGGTTCAGACCCCTAATCTTCATCAGACCTCAGATCAGACCCCCAATGTTCATCAGACCTGAGTTGAGACCCCCAATGTTCATCAGACCCCCAATCTTCATTAGACCTCAGATCAAACCCCCAATCTTCATCATACCTCGGTTCAGACCCCTAATCTTCATCAGACCTCAGATCAGATCCCCAATGTTCTTCAGACCTCAGTTCAGACCCCCAATCTTCATCAGACCTCAGATCAAACCCCCAAATCAGACAAAAAATAAATAAAACTACTTGCCTCTCCTGCTCAGGACGGCGTCACCACTCTGCAGATCCGGCGTGCTCTTCCTTCTGCGTTGCATTGTGACCTAACACTTCAAGCTGTCAGGACACAGCACAGCGCTCGGAGAAGACCAGGTAGTGGTGAGTAATACCAGCGCTAGCAGAGCTACACTCGCCGCTCGCTGGGCCTACTGTACTGATGAGCGTTTCCATAATGGAAGCTCTCAATAGTATTCACTCTGTAAGACGCACTAACATTTACCCCCCACCATTGGGACAAAAAAGTGCATCTTACAAAACAAAAAATACGGCAATTACTATTGTCATCCCTTTTGGTTCTTCTGGAGAAGAAAATTGCTGATACAAGATGTCTTTCCTTACCTTTTCTCTTGGCTCAAGACCCCCTGAGATGAGTGGCACGAGATGATCAGTTCAAGCCAAGAGGAAAGGTAGGGAAGGACGCATCCAGGATAATGGTATGACTAGAAATGTCACGTCGTTCTGTGCATCCACTGTGTATAGCATTATGTAGTGAATTGTACATAGTAAAACGGACATTACTGTGTGCTAATGGGATACAACAGGTGTAATAATAATAATTATCTTTATTTATAAAGTGGCAACATATTCCACAGCACTTTACAATCAGGGATGCAGATTATTATCAGTACCTGCAGTTTTTGAGTGAAATGGTTTGACATCTTTGACCGCCACTGATATCCACAATAAAGCCCACATTTATTGGAGGGCTTGTCCAAGATAATGTAAAAGCTACAATTGCCTAATAAAAAAAAAAAATCACACCTGCTCCTTTCTCCAGCGTCTTTCTCCCTGGCGCTGGTCCGGTTCTTCTGCCATTGTTTGTTTACATACAGCATGCAGCCGGCGCAGCCACTGTCGTCGGCGGTCTATAGCTGAGGACAGTGATTGGCTGCAGCAGTCACATGCACGTTCACATGCCTAGATTCTGCAGGTGACCCCGGCAGCCAATCAGTGTCCCCAGCGGTAGACTTTGGAGGACAGCTGATTGGCTGCATCAGTCACATGCCGTATTCCGGGACGTCACCCCTGTAGTTTGTAAAGAATAAACAGCGGCATGACGACCGGAGCAGCTCCGCGGAGTATATCACTGGAGAAGGGGGATGAGTATATTGTGTTCTTTTATTTTAAGCAGTTGTAGGGATTGTCCAAAATTTTTACACCCCTTTTAAGACTGAAGTTGGCGAGTATCAAGTTGCTAGTCTTTGCGCAACAATGGCGTGTGCCATTCATCTGCAACTTTTTACAAGAGTTTACTGATTACTAAATCTGCCCAACCTTCTAAGCCAGGCACGCTCAACCTGCGGCCCCCTCCAGCTGTTGTAAAACTACAACTCCCACAATGCGCTGCTGTAGGCTGTTCAGGCATGCTGGGAGTTGTAGTTTTGCAACAGCTGGAGAACCGCAAGTTGAGCATGCCTGCTCTAAGCAAAGGGCTATTCAAGTCAGGGACAGCTTAGGCTGTTGTGACACATTTTCAGTGACGGATATATCTAAGTAGTCTCAAAGGGGTTTGGACATTCTATAGAGCCTTTTTAAATCAGTAACAATCCGAAATTACAGGCTCCACTATTTTCATTTTCTGGCCTATATAATTTCCCAAAATCTTTTTCACTGGATTTAAAGGGTTAAAAACTGTGTAAAATGATCAATAAAACAATTCATACTCACCTTATCGCTCCTCCGATTCTAATCCTTCCCAGGTCTCACGCCAATCTCCATTTCCTGGTCCCTCTTGACACAGGAAACGTGACCGCTCGGTAAATCGGCAGCCGCCGCGGTGATCTGCCTTGGCCAATGATTGGCTGAATGGTTACATTTCTAGTAGAGACTGTCGGGGGGCCTGGGAAGCGTTGAATTGTTAATGATAGGGACCTGTAAGTGTGATTTATTTTTACCTTTTTTGGGGGGGGGTTTAAATTTGCTTGGCCGGAGAAGCCCTAAAAATTGCTCTCCTGTGGAATGAACGTGAAAAGGGCTACTTTTGTACATTTTATAAATGGCAATGGGCTCCGTTGAAGAATAATTGACACTGGCTGCAGAACACACAATAGGGCTCAGTTCTCTGCCGTGCTGCAGTGTAAGAGATGCACACGGTAGCGTCATGTTTATTTCATAAGGGAAATGGTGATGACAGGTTGTCTTTGAGTTCCTCGTCGCAGCCCATTATGGCTTTGTATGACGGGGATCGCCCTTATTAGGCGCAGATGACAGCTATGTCGCCTCGTGCGGCTTACAGATGTGATCTCTGTTTCATTCAGGTATAAACTCCTGGGAAGACATTGAGAAACTGAACACTTTGCCCATGCTGGAAGAAATCCGATTACTAGGTATACCTCTGGTGGAGCCCTACAGCACAGAGGAGCGTAGGAAATTAGTAATTGCAAGGTAATTGTTCTATTTATACAAAATTAAATATTAGAGGCAATTTCCCCACATATGAACTATTTAAGGCTGCTTTCACATCTGCGTATTTGCTGGATCCGTCATGGATCAGCAAAAACGCTTCCGTCATGATAATACAACGGGCTGCATCCGTTATAAACGGATCCAGTTGTATTATCTCTAAAATAGCCACGACGGATCCGTCTCTAAAACCATTGTTGTCTTTTGTGTCTGAGAAAACAGAGCCGCCACCTTTGACTTACATTGGAACCGTCATTCTCTGCCTCCCATGACACACTCAACAACGCTGCTTGGGAATGCAATGAAACGGAACGGAATTCATTCTGGTGCAGTCCGTTCCCTTCAGTTCAGTTTTGTCCCCATTGACAATAAATGGGAACAAAACTGAAGCGTTTTTCGTCCGGTTTTGAGATCCTATGACGGAAAGGGAAAGCGTAGATGTGAAAGTAGCCTAAACCGTTCCCAGTGTCCTCTAGTTGACATACAATGTATCCCAAGAATACCTTTATTTGCTTTTCTTGACTTTTATAGCCTCCGAAAAACGACTTTTGATCCCTTTGCAAATTAGAACAAGAAAGCCCAAGGGTCAGTAGCCATCGCTGATGGACCCCAGGCGCTCCTCCCCTCTGCATCCTTTCTCCACCTTCCTCCACTCTGGACATCATCAAGCCACCTCTCGAAATCTGTGGCAGGCATACAACCATTCTCTGTTCGCGCCTGTGCACATCTGTGGTCAATGGTAACATCAAGTGTACTGCGCATGCGCCAGAAGTCTGTGCAACGCAGGCAGTCCAGAAGAGGAGATCCAGTGGCTCGAGATTTAAAGCGGTGCATTGATGACGTCTGGAATGGAGGGCGGAGGGGAGGAATGAGGCTCAATTCAAATAGGAGCGGCTAGGGTCCATCAGCGATGGCTCCTGCCACTTGGGCTCTTTTCTTTTAATTTTCATAGAGATCAAAACTTGTTTTTCGGAGGCTATAACAATCAAGAAAAGGAAATAAAGGTATGTTTGGAGTATGTGGTATGTCAACTACAGGGCACTGGCAATGGATTAAAATGTTATATATGGTGACAGTGCAAATATGTAAAAGGAAATATCGACTAAAACTTTTTCTAAAAAGGTCTGATTGGCTTATTTTTTTTTGAAAAGTGCGCAAGGCTAGGTTCACATCTGCTGCAAAAAAAAAAGAAGCTGAATAAAGTACTGCTGCTTGCAGAAGTATTCCCTCCAGCAAAATTATGGAAACCATAACTGAATCCCAACAGACCTGATTAATGTCTGGGGAAGGCCGGATCTGATTCTTCAGTTTTTTCCCCCCGTATATTTCTGTTCCCATAATGGAAAAGCAGAAAATGAGGCTCATATGTGAACCTAGCCCAACTGTACCTGCAACCTGAGTTCCCAAAGTGCCATTCTGCGTTACAGAAGTTATAGACTGTATATCACTGGGGTGTTATGACAGCACCACTGGGCATGATGGGAGCCGCTGGAAAAGAAGTTTGGACCCAATGCAATGTTTTAATTTTTTAAACATTTTTAATTAGTTATATTTAGTTATTTCTATTTTGGCGGAGGAGGGCTTATGGTTTTTCATTCAAAAAGACCTAATGATAGGTCCTCTCTTAGAGGCTTGTCCCATGAGGAGGGCGTATTGAGTGTCTATATTATTATGAAAAAACAATAGCCCCCCCCCCTCCAAAAAAAAAATATTTTAAAAAATATAACGATTTAAATAAAAAATATGCAAATGGAGAGAGCAGCTCCCATCTTGCCCGGAGGTATAAAATATCGCTGTACATAGTATTTATATAGCATTATATCGGGAACGGAGCTGCAACCCCGGAAGTTCAGTCCCAATTTATTCAAAGTGTCAGCGTGCCCTAAAGCCCTTTTTTTCTTTTACATTTTTTTTGGGAGGAGCTATTGTTTTTGTAATAAAATACAGACCTGCACCCCCATGCTAGGTCACTTTAAGGGATACACTGACATTCGTGAAACCCCTGGCAATCCTCTAGCAGAGTACTCACATCTATGGCATATATATCATAGCAAAAATTCTATACGGCCTTAGACGGTGCTGACTGAAGCTGGTGCACAGATTCTTATAGACTGGAGCTTTGTCCATTATCATTCATTCTGAAACTGACAGTCTTATCTCTTTCCAAAAAATCTCGAGACTCCAGTGATAACCGCATTCGTTTGCCAGAAGAGTCCCACAATCGCTCTGGAATTTTGGAGATGACCTGGATGATATTTATACTTTCTAAAGTTTCTTGCACGCAGTATTTCTATGGGGTCACTCTAGTGCATTTAAGTCTTTTGGCAGCGAGATCCCGGGAGTGAAAGCATATTGATTTCACGAAAGACAGATCAGGGCATTCTCCTCTCCAGTTTTAATGCAGCGGAGTGATGGTCTCGCTAATCTTTCCCTCTCATATGAACTCCTAGATTGCCGTCTGTTTCCAAACTGAATGGCAGTGTTGTCACAGAAGGTGAAAGAGAAGACTCCGAGAGATTCTTCGTCCGTTACTATATGAATGTCCCAAAGGAAGAAGTTCCATTACGGTAAGACTATATACAATGGGAAATAAAAAAGGGGTAATAAGATGGACACAATTTACTTTTCTTGTAGGGAAGCCTGAACACTAAATATTTGCTCCTGGGGCATAATGACCGCGATTGTCCTCCTTAACTTATCTTCAGCTTTTGTCTAGGAACTTGTCACATCTAGTAAATGCGTTTCCCGTTGTACGTAAACGGGATAGCATTCAGGCGAGTGTATCAGTGTAGACTCCATTGCCCTACAAAGCCATCAGCAGGATACAGGCTGCCATTTAGCAGAGCGCAGTGACGTATTTCCCATACACGAAGACCACGTGATTGCTGCAGGTCCAAGCGCTAAACTCCTTCTTATGTTCCCAACTTGAAAACACTGCATTTTCGTGCATCCGCCACTAGGAGGAGATGAGTGCAGAGGGATTTTTACAGCTCCCTGTATCAATTCCTATGCAATGAGCTCCCGCTAATGGTGGCTGCAGGCAGCCAGTTTTGAAATTATATATCATGTCTTTGGATGGGATTTATCAACGTAATTATGCCAACTGATCGCTATGGGGCCCAGGAGAGTGAGGGTGCCCAGCGCTAAACTCCTTCTTCTGTTCCCAGAAAATTCAGAAAGCACTGCATTTTTATGCATCCGCCACTAGTGACGAGGGCAGAGATTTTTACAGCTTCCTTTACATTCAATTGTAACTGTATCAGTTCCTATGCAATGAGCTCCCACTAATGGTGGCTGCAGGCAGCCAGTTTTGAAATATATTACGTGTTTGGGTGAGATTTATCAACAAATTTATGCCAGTTGACCGCTATGGGGCACAGGGGAGGGAGGGTTCCCAGCGCTAAACTCCTTCTTCTGTCCCCAGCTTGAAAACACAGAATTTTCATGCAGCCACCACTAGGGGGAGCCCTGTGTGAATAGATTTTTACAGCTTCCATTGCAGTCATTAGTAACTGTATAAATTCCTAGTGGTTGCAGGCAGCCACGTTTTGTAAAATGTGTAAGGGGGAGATTTATGAGTGTATTTATGCCAGTTTTCTGGTTTAAATACATTGGAAAATATGTTTACCAAAAGCTCCATATTTTTGAAAAACGTAAAAGTTGGATAAAATGGATGAGACTGAGGCTATATTCACACAATGGTGGTGCTGCTGCTTTGCATGTGTTGCTGGTCCGCCAAACACAGGCACTGGCTGTGTGATCTCCACATCACTGTTTGCGGTCCACAACTTGGGCACAATGGCACCACAGCCACGTGAATGTACCTGCTTTTTTTTTAAATATTTTTTAACATTGCTTCTGCTTAATACAAAAAATTGTAAGTTCCTCTATGGTGTTGCGCTTTGCCTTTCGCTTAACCTGGGAGTGTTTCATTAACACGTACTGGAAAACTGGGTGGGGCAGGGGGCCAATACTAAGTATTGCTTTGGGGGCCTATGAGATCTATGTATGAGCTCGGCAGAGCGATTTTCTACTCTACTCTTTACCGCTCTAGACATGTCTTTTTTAGTGAATACTTTCATGAATTTATACTGCTGGATCATCTTAGATCTCTGCATTGTTACATTGTGCAGTTTCTCTGTTATCCCTCCTAGAAATATATGAAAAAAATTGAATTGTTTAATTATTTACCGTATATTTAATACGCAGAGTAACAATTTGTTGTAGATCAAAACATAGGGGGTGTATATTAGATGAGGAAGGGGATGGACCGGCAGGCCTGTCTCATTCATCATTTTCTGCGCCTGGTTTAGCCATAGAAAATGGTCTAAATGTAAGACGGCTCATAAGCTGTCTTACATTTAGAACTGGCGCTGGATGTGCTGAAGTTATGTGGAGGCCAGCGCTTCTTTATAACTTTGGCGGATCCAGCGCAGAAGCTTATTAAGACTGGCGTTTGAAACGCCAATCTTACTAAATGATCCCAATAATGTTAATTCTAGTGCTAAGTCCTTTGTAGCACTGACATATTTGGTACGGTAAAGAAATGATCACACCTTTGGACTTCTGTCTGAATTTCTGCATCAGAAGAACAGACCGGGACTCACTTGTTGATGCTATTATGTATTCTCACTTGTCACTTTTCTTTGGTCACAATGGAAAATTCATACAAAGTATAATATTCTACTCACACTTGGCAACTTTGTAAAAAAAATAATTTTGTGTGTGTGACCACGCCCATTTCGGAAGACTTTGCCCTTTTCCAGGATTAGGCCACACCCTTTTGTGATGTCACTCCCCTTTCTGTGATGCATCAAGCCCCCTCAGAGAACATATGGGTGCCAGGACTGTCTGATGACGTAGCATCCTGGCACCACACACAGGCAGAGCTTATGGTAGGCTCTTCATACGCTGTGCAGGAGAGTCACCAGCTTGTCCCAAAGGTCTCCCCTTTTTTCAGGAGCTTCCCAGATGTTCTGGGAGAATTGGTAAGTATGAATATATGATGATGATATAGGATGGCCAACCCTGAGCCATACATTTACGGCAGTGTGCAGAACTTGGGAGACTTTCACACTTGCGTTGTTATTTTCCTGTATTGAGATACGGCAGAGGATCTGAATACCGGAAAAAAACGTTTCCGTTTAGTCCTCATGCATTCTGAATGGAAAGAGATCCATTCAGGATGCATCAGGACATCTTCCGTTACCGGCAGCATTCCATTTTGTGACCAGACACAAAATCACTGAAAGCTACGATTTTGTGTCCGGTCATAAAAGCGGATCCATCACAAAAAACAATGTAAGTCAATGGTGACGGATCCGTTTTTTAGGAGCCTAAAAAACCTGATCCGTCACCCATTGACTTTCATTGTATTTAGTGACAAATCCGTTTTTCTCAGTTTTGATTTCACACAACCGCATCCTAACGGATGCATCCTGATGTGCAAAATCAAAACAGATCCGTTTAATTCCGGTATTCAGATCCCAATATCGGAATTTATAATGCAAGTGTGAAAGTCGCTGTAATTGTTATTGCCTGGACCAATGTGATTGGTTATTATGTTTGTATACTATGGGAGGCCCTCTTGCAGGGAGACTTCCATAAAAGCCAGTGTGGCATCTATAAAGCTGACTGCTACACCCTTCATCATGATTCAGCTGGTGTTTGGGTAACTGATTGCTACTTGGGAGAATCTCAGCTACAGCATTTCACTTCTTTTGAATTAAACTGGCGAACAGCCGTTCGGTTTAAAACCGGCGAACCCCCTAGCTACCACTTCCGGGTTTGTTACAACTTGTGGCAAGCGCATCCCGAATGGACATCCCGAACTGGATGAAACCGAATGGCTCAGCAGTATGAACTACTAAAGAGGACAACGCTAAAGGATCTGCTGGAAGCTCGGGGCATAGTGGCAAGCAACAAGAATAAAGCCACACTAATTACAGAGCTAATGCAGAGTGACAGAGCCAGCAGCATGGAAGGAGAGCAGCCAGAGGAAAACGATTTCCAGAAGGAGGTGAGATGGATGATCAGTCTACTGGGGCCCAATCCATCACAGGAGGCAGTGGTACAGATCATCACGCCAAGGATTCCCAGCTTGCTCGGGACTCAAGAGCAGGGTTGTTGCAGGGGGATTCCCTAACTTCCCCAGGATATACAAATGGCCGTACAAAGAAAATTAACTATGCAGCCTTTAAAGCCCTTGTGGAGGGGGAAAAAGACATTGACAACTACATGCAAGATTTTGAAAAGCAGTGTACGTTGGAGGGGCTGGAAGCAGATAACTGGGCTGCGGTTCTCATCAGCAAGCTCTCAGGGCGGGCAGCGGAAGCTTACCGGACCATACCTGATGAGGACATTCAGAACTATGACAAGATCAAGGAGATTCAACTGGCCAGATTTGCAGTCACCCCTGGGGCATTCCGGAGTAAATTTGGGGCACTCAGGAAAGGAGGCCTGGATTCTTTCACGGAGTGGGCATTTCGAATATATGCTGGGTAGCCCAAAGCTGGATGCAGGGGTGCCAGGCCACTTCATTGGAAGATACCATCCAAATTGTATCTCTAGAATAGTTCTATGACCATACCCTCACCGACATCAGGGATTGGGTCCGTGATAGAAAGCCGTGTGGAGGAGGCTGCCAAGTTGGAAGATGAGCACCAGGATGGCCGACGTCTGGATCCCAACGGGGCGACCGGCCCCCAGAACCGCTTACCAGGCACCAGCGGCCCCACCACCAACCAGACCTAGGCCTTACACTCCGGCACCGGCCACCCAAAACCATGGTACAGTGTCCTGTTTTCTCTGTAAGCAACCCGGGCACATTAGACAACACTGCACCAACCGGTCTCGGGGAAACTGGGACCAGGCCGCACCACAGCCTAGCCGAGCCGCGGCCCATTGTTGCCAACCAGACGATTTCATAGGCTCCGGGCACAACGAGGAACAGTGGACTACGCTACATGAGGCGAACCCAGCACAAGCGGCCAGCGACAACAGTGACCATCACCGGCAGTGGGTTTCCATAGACTGAGTCGAGGCCAGAGCTCTGAGAGACACCGGAGCCACACTCACGCTGATACAGGCCCACATGGTTCAGGCACAAGCTCGGATCCCTAAGACAGTGGCCGTCAACTTGCAGGGGGAGCCATATACAAGCTCCCCATGGCCCGAGTCAACATGGATTGGCCCTCGGGCACCTGGATGTTGGCTTTATGAAAGACCTCCCTGCAGATGTATTACTAGGGAACGATGTGGGATGCATGACCTCCCAGCTCAACAGCAGCTCAACACCTGAGTTCTTTACCGTGACTACCAGGGCTCAAGCTCGCAGGGGGGAACCAGCGCACTCCGAGTAACCTCAGGTAGGACCCTCAGCCCCGGCCCATTTCTCTGACCTCCCCCCATTCTGGGATACCCCGGCAGGCTTTGAGCAGGAACAAAGGGGCGACCCCACATTAGCAGGGTACAGAAAGGAAGCAGAGAGGCCCCAGAAGGATAGGAGTCAGGAGTGGTTTGAGTAGGACAAGGGCTTGTTATATCGGGTCACCGGGGAGTGGGGACACCCTAGTCCCTAAACGGCAGCTGGTAGTACCCCGGAAATTTAGGGCTGACTTGCTCAAATTGAACGATGATATCCCCTTAGCAGGTCATTTAGGGGGTCACCAAAGCTTTTTCTGGCTGGGCATATCGCAGGATATCAAGGTCTATTGCAGGACCTGTGACGTATGTCAAAGGACAGGGAGGAGAAGGGATGGCCAAACTCCACCCGCTGCTGATTATTGAGGGTAGCAATAGACTTGATAGGGCCGCTTAGCAAGCCCAGCGCCTGTGGAAAGCGCTACATCCTCACCATGGTAGACTATGCTACCAGATACCCCGAGGCGGTAGCCCTTTTCATCATAGAGGCAGAGACAGTGGCTGAGGCTTTAGTAAAGATTTTTACTCGGGTGAGTTTTCCCAGGGAGATCTTGTCAGACAGGGGGACCCAGTTCACCGCAACTGTAACCCAACAGTTATGGCAGAGTTGCGGTGTAAAACCCCTGTTCAGCTCTCCCCACCATCCCCAGACGGACAGACTATGTGAGCGTTTAAACGGTACCCTGAAGCAGATGCTTAAAACGTTTGCAGCACCTGTTCGCACTGGGAAAGGTTTCTCCCTCACCTCCTGTTTGCCTACTGCAAAGTGCCTCAGGCCTCGACAGGGTTCTACCCTTCAAACTCCTTTACGGGAGAAAAGTCCAGGGACCCCTGGATCTCATACGAGAGCACTGGGAGGGCAACACAGGTGAGGAGGGAGTACCTGTTGTACAGTATGTTCTGGAGTTCCGGCAACGCTTGCAGACCCTCACGGAATCTGTCCGTTGGCACCTGCGGGCGGCCCGGAGCCGCCAAAAGAGATGGTACGATAGGGGGGCCCGAGATAGAGTCCTGGAAATAGGACAGCGAGTAGTGGCCCTGAAGCCCTCTAAGAAGGAAAAACTTCAGGCCGCATGGCAAGGACCCTTCAAGGTGGTGGAGAAAATTAGTGACACCATGTACATAGTCAGCAAGTGTTCAGATGAAAGGGTAGAGAGGGCCTTTCATGTGAACATGCTGAAACCCTATTTTAAGCGGACCGGTGATGTAGTGGGCGTATGCGCCCCTGCCTGTGAGGATAGCGAGGGGCTCCCCTTACCAGACTTACTATCCCCCAGCCCCAACACCATAGAGCAGGTACAGCTAGGTGAGACTTTATCCCCCAGGAAAAGAGCGAGGCCTCTCAGCTGCTTCAGGAATACCAGGACATGTTTACGGCCCTACCTTGGTACACCTCAGGTGTGGTCCACCAAGTGGAGACCCGGGGAGATACCCCACTGCGGCAACAGCTCTACCATATTCCTGCGGCAGTTAGAGACAATATGCTCTCTGAGATACAGGAGATTCTCCATCTAGGCGTTATAGAATCCTCCCAGAGTCCTTGGGCCTCCCCGGTGGTGCTAGTACCGAAGCGAGACGGCACGACTCGCTTCTGTGTCAACTACAGGAGGCTCAATGACTTAACCATAACAGACGTCTACCCCATGCCGAGGATAGATGAACTCCTAGATAGTTTCCCCCAGCCATTCTATCTCACTACCCTGGATTTATGCAAGGGATATTGACAATTCTCCCTGGAGCCCAAGGCCATTCCTAAGTCGGCATTTGTCACCCCATTTGGGCTGTACCAACTCAAGGTTATCCCTTTGGGATGAAGAATGCCCCGGCTAAGTTTCAGCGGATGGCTGACTGTCTCCTGGAGGGATTTCAGGACTTCGCATGTGCCTATCTGGATGACCAAGCCATCTACAGTGACACTTGGGAGTCACACCTAGAGCATGTGTCCAGGGTACTGGAGAGAATTCAGGCTGCGGGGCTTACCCTCAAGCCCGACAAATGTCATGTAGGTATGGCGGAGGTCCAGTACCTCGGGCATATAGTAGGTTCAGGCAAACAGCGGCCTGAAACCACCAAAGTGGAGGCTATTGCCAATTGGCCTCAACCCTGCACCAAAACCCAAGTGCTAGCTTTTTTAGGGACGGCAGGGTATTACCGAAAATTTGTCCTTGAGTATAGCGCCCTGGCCAAACCCCTTACTAACCTAACCAAAAAGGCCCTTCCCAAGCACATAGTTTGGTCCCTGGAGTGTGCGGAAGCTTTCCATGGGAGGTCAGTTACGCCACCGTGGAAAAAGAATGCTTAGCTCTGGTGTGGGCCCTTAAGAAGCTCCAACCCTACTTGTACAGACGCCTGTTTACCCTAATGACTGACCACAATCCCCTAATTTGGTTGAACCGAGTAGCCGGAGATAATCCCTGACTATTAGGCTGGAGCCTGGCCATACAACCGTACAATTTCACTATGCAGTACAGACCAGGCAAACAGAATGGTAATGCGGACGGTTTATCCCGCCAAACCGAATTGGAACTTATGCCCTAGCAGCGGCCCGGACATCTCCAAGCTGACCCGAAAAGGATCAAACCGGGTCTGCCGGGGTGTTCCACAAAATGGGAGCCATGTAACGGAACCCCTGTTATTACCTGGACCACAGACTATAACCTTGTATAAACCCCCTGAATTCATTACTTTTATTTTGTTAATTGTGTCACAGACAATGCCTTTTGTGTTGTTGATTGTGTCACAGGCAATGCCTATTGTGTTGTTGATTGTGTCACAGGCAATGCCTATTGTGTTGTTGATTGTATCACAGGCAGAGGGGGGGGGGGGGGTTGTGTACATTTGTTGGGAATGTCTCCAGACTGTAAATGAACAATGTAATTGGTTATTATGTTTGTATACTGTGGGAGGTCCTTTTGCAGGGGGACTTCCATAAAAGCTAGTATGGCATCAATAAAGCTGGCTGCTACACCCTTCATCATGTTTCGGCTGGTGTTTGGGTAACTGATCGCTACTTGGGAGAATCTCAACTACAGCATTTCACTTATTTTGGATTAAACTGGCGGAGAACTGAACGGTGAGCTATAATCACTCTGGCTCTCGGCCGTTTGGTTCAAAACCTACGAACCCCCTAGCTACCACTTCCGGGTTCGTTACAGTCGCCTTAGCCGGTTTATGTATTATGTGTATATAAGCATATGGGTAACATTCATTTCTTTGGAACATCTGGAAGAGATGCTGCAATAACAATTCGGATTTCTTCTTTTCCTCGCTGTTTGTTTCATAAAATAAGACATCACTTACAAATAGCATGCTACTTCAAATCCTGAGAGTCCGTGCAGAGTCCAAGCTCACTGTCGTCAATGAGGCCTTTGTCCCAGGCCCTCCATCTGTGCAATGTGAAAAAGAGACACCAATAGGTCTTGTGCAGTGATTAATGGCTGAGTCTTTCCAGTTCATAGAGCCAGTGTGCTATTCCAAACTGCCTGCCTCTCGGGTTGCAAGTGGCTGGGTCATTCTCCCCTGTGAATCCTCATGTTACTGGCTTACACAGCACGGGATCCCTCACATTTGTGTCCGTTTCATGTTGAAATTTACTGTGAAGTTTCCTTTATGCTGGAAATCTCGGCCCGTACCTCCAGGCTTCTTCACTTTATGAGATATGAAAGGAGAAATTGTGATCTAAGAAGCATAAAGATTACAGTTCTGTAGAGTTTAAAGAGGTAATCCGGCCAGACTGCAGTGTCATATGTGGACCTCCAAAAAGGTTCCCTGTAAAGTGGCACCCCTGCCCACTTACTGTGTGGGGAGCTGCAGCACAGCCCCATTCTCAGGATCAATGGAGGTCCTGGCATGTTTCCACTCATTACCAACAGGATTCAGCAGCCACTGGAACGTCAGCGTCAGAGGACCCCATTCCAGATATAAGTGCAGGTTCCAGAGGTCTGACTCACATCTATCAGAAATGTATGGCATATCCTGTGGATAAAGTCTAAGATCGGAATAACCCTTTAAAGGGGTCTGGGATTTTAGTATTGATGACCTATCCTCAGGATAGGTAATCAATATCAGATCAGCGCGGGTCCGACACCCTGCACCCTTACCGATCAGATGTTTAAAGAGAAGCCTTCCTATACAAGTGTATACTACAGAGCCGTCGCATAGAAGTGAATGGGACGTCTTGTAATTACACCTGCATGACGCTGTGATGTAGACGGTGAGCAGGTAAACGATGAAGGGAAGGGAGCGCTCACATGAGCGTGGCTTTCTCTTTAAACAGCTGATCGGCGGGGGTGCTGGGTGTCGGACGCCTGCCGATCTAATACTGATGACCTATCCCGAGGATAGGTCATCAATATTACAATCCCAGAAAACCCCTTTAAATATGTCGCAAGGTGTATCTGCCTCATGACAGATACCTTTTAACCCCTTAAAGAGGATCTGTCAGCAGGATCAACTCTAACAAACCAGGCGCACAGCCTGGTAGGGTTGACCCTGCTAATTCAAACGATACACGTGCGAGTAAAATCGGTATGCTGTTCAAGAGAAAAAGTGTTTTTATTGTATACGCAAACAAAGACTTCAGTACACCGAAGAGCAGGCACTCCATGCATGATGTAATTTAAAGGGGTTTTCTGAGACTTATGATGACCTATCCTCTTGATAGGTCATCAATATCTGATTGGTGGGGATCCGACGCCTAGGATCCCCACCAATCACCTGTTCGAGAAAGGCTTTTTCTCTGCTTTTCCTAGGCCAGTGACATCACGTTCATCGGTCACATGGCCTAGGCGCAGCTCAGCTCCATAGAAGTGGTTATGAACTGCTATACCAAGCACTGCCACTATACAAGGTACGGCGCTCTGCTTGGTGAGCGGAGAGAAGACCGCTCACAAGAGTGCCGGTGCCTTCTCAAACAGCTGATCGGTGGGGGTTCCGGTTGTCGAACCCCCACCGATCAGATACTGATGACCTGTCCAGAGGATAGGTCATCAGTTTATGAGTCTCAGAAAAACCTTTTAACTAGTGTGTTATCTATGTTCAATGGGTTGTTGATATTGCAGCAGTGCCATATAGTCCTTTTTCTGGCAATTAAAAAAAAATATATATATTTTAATAAAAATTTATTTCATTTTACTAAACTTATCTAGCTTCTTTTATGCTTTGGAAGGCTTAGGTAGCCAAAGCTTTATTGCCTTTTTAGTGTCATTGCCTGTCCACAATACTAGCTAGCACTATATATAAAATACACTAAAGGTGGCCCTATACATCAGATTGATGTTGGCCAGACACCGATTACACCAGGATCCGCCAACCTTTTCATTTTGTATAGGGTTGCCCCGACTTACCCCCAATAGCAGATGTCAGAGGAGGAGGGGAAGAGAAGGATCGTGCTGTTGGATTTCTACATGTCCGATCCTTTTGGTTTTAGAGAGATAAGCCTTCGTCAGAGGTGTCTAGCTGCGGCGTATTCATTTCTCCCCATTCAGAACGCTCCGCCAAGCATGCATGTGTATGGGGGGGATTAGCAAGTGTAATATCATATGTCTTAATTCTTTTTGTCTTCTACTAGTTATCAAGAGCTGGTAAGGAAGTATGGCAAGTTGGAACCTCTGGCTGAGGTTGATCTCCGACCTCAGAATCAAGCTTGTGTTGACATTCACTATGATGAAAAAGTCCAGAAGATAAGTGTCCGACTCGATCAGACCGTGGCCGAATTCAAGAAGCAGCTTAAGACTGTAGTACAATTGTCCACAAACAACATGCGGGTTTATTACTTGGACCACGAGACCCCTTTTGGCCTTGAGGAGATGAAATTCAGCACACGGGCTTTACACTCGTATAATGTGCGCGATGGAGTCAAATTTTACGTAGAGCCAAAAATCAAATGACCTTTAAGTATTGTATGCAATGGTATAGCGATATATATGTGACCTATGTACAGATTATTTTTATTGTTTGTCTTTGTAAAGTTTTATTTCTTATCCCCCGTTACGCTTGCACAGCTATGCACTGTTGTCTCTCAGTTGGAGTCCTGCCTTTCATTTAGAATTCAAAGAGTTTTCCTGTTTTGTAAAGAGAGTCTGTCACCTCCAAAATCTATTTCAAAGTCAACGCCAGACGGGGTCGGTGCCCCAGAACATTACCAAACCTTTCTTGTGAAAATCCAGTCTTCTAGTCCTGAGAAATGCCTCTTTTTATTTTAATGGGTCGGGACACTGTGCTTGGTGCACCAGTGATAACACCCCGCGCCACCACTTTTTGTTTGATTGACAACTCCTGAGATTTCGGAGCTGGTAGCTTTCACCCAGGGGAAGCTAGGAGTACGGAGGTGAATGGAGAGGTCCCGCCTATGGGGCACCGAAAAACTTATCTGCATTAAAAAAATCTGCATTTCTCAAGATTAGAGGACCGGATCACCACAAAAAAGTTATGGTTATGTTTCAGGTCACCTACCCTAATGATTTGGAAGTTCACAGACTCCCTTTAAAGGGGTTATGCAGGCGTATTCCTCCTCCTGATCTAAAATCGGAGAAGCGCCACTGCACACTGGGCCGAGGCAACCATCCGATACCCAGTGAGGGTCCAATTCTAATTGTGCACAGGACTTGCTGGGCATCCCCCAATTGCTTGGCAACTGTCTCCCCCAGCATTCCGTTGCATTTCTCCCTACTTGGTCAGATTAGGTGGGAGAGTGCACCATTACAAACCCTTTCATCATTATTGAATGGAAAGTATCTCTTTTATTCCCTAGACACTTTAAAAATCTCTGCTTGCAGTCAGTGAATGGAAAAATTCTCGTTCCCAGCCAAAGCCTAAAACTGGCACTGGAGTAAGGCTCATTAAGCTATCAGAGCGTTCTCTTGCAATGTGTGCACCCCCGTCATTCGGACATGACCAGGACAGGTTTTTTATTCACAAACAACAAGCAAAAATATTAAAAACTGTGAGGAACTGAAACACAAAGTTGAAGAATGTTATATTAGCTTTATGATTTACCGTGGTTTTACAGACCTCTTTTTTGGAAAATGCTGCTGCAAATGTGTTTTTTAGAGCCCTAAATCAGAAATGGGTCCAACATGAAGGAGACTTGTTCTCCCTTTTGTATTTGCAATTCCTTTATAATCCACTTCTGCTTTTGCTAAAAAAAAACTGCACAATTGGCATTTTTTCCAAAAATTGCTGCGTGAAACAACCCCTAAAGAGGTTGTCCATTATTTTACAAGTGATTGCCTATCTTCAGGATAAGTCCTCACTACCTGATTGGAGGAGGTCCGACACGCTGTACCCCCGCACAAGTTGGCGCCAGAGCTCCACAGCTCCACCCTTTACTGATTAAAGCGAGTGCTGCAGTGACCACTGCACAACCGTCGGAGCTGTGTAGTTACGGCACTGACTTTTTGCAGAACAGCTAATCTGTGTAAGGTGTGGGGCCTCCGCCAATCAGATAGCGATGCCTTGTCCTGAGGATAGGTCATCACTTGTAAAAGTGTGGACAACCCCTTAAAGTTGTCACCTCTAGAGCACTTATGAGGTCATTAAAAGTGACGGTAAGATCCAGCTGACTGTCTTGAGTGGGTAAACCTTGGCACAGTTCTTTGACCTAAAACCAGGGCTGGATTCAGAAGAAAACTGCATGTGTGTTTCCAGCCCAAAGAAAGATTTTATGTTGTAAGGTTTTAAGCAAAAAGCTTCATCCTTTTAGGCCAGAAGTGCGATGTATGCAACTGATCACGCATGAATGGGTCACCAGTCACTTCATTGTTAAACCTCTGCCAGGGTTTGCAGTGCATTTCAGTATTTGCATTCTTTTTTTTTTTTTATTTGTGCAGATTGCACCAGTAGAACCATCGTAGATTAGTCAGGTTAAAAAACGAGGTCAGATGGCAAAATTTTAGAATCTGTTTGTGGCTACTACACTATGGTGAGCCACAGTATGTTCAATTCAGCAGATCAACATGGGGTCAAGGTTCACTTGCGGTCATAAGACTGACCCTAAAATGGCCTTAAAGGCTATTGACACCTTTAGACCATTTTTTTGTGACTGCATTTTACTCATTTTGGGCTAAAAAAATCATTTTTTTAACTGGTCTTTTATAAAAAATAAAATAAAATAATGTTCAGCGGTTTCTGAGATATAGGGTTAAAAATCAGTCTGTTTGCAAGCTGTAACAGTCTGTTTTGAATTCCATGATCTGACAGCTCATTTGTAGCTCTATTATAGCTCAGTTCTTAACAAACTGAATAGAATATGGCTTAAATAAGTGTTTATGTAGTCAGGAGATCAGAGATAAGAACTACACATGAGTCGCCAGATGACATGTTTCAAAGAAAACAAACTGACAGGTTGCAAACAGACCGATTTTTTACCCTTCTATCAGAAATAGCAGAACATTTTTAATAAAGACCAATATTAGTAAAATGCACATAAAAAAGCTCTCGAAGGTGTACATAGCCTTTAAGAGAATATATGTTGGTTGCAGTTTACTTGTTGTTTTTTCTTGTTTTTGCTATAGACGTCCTTCATTAAAGTTTTTTCTTTGAGGTGGGGGCTCATATGCTGGAACCACAAAAGTGAAATCCTCATCCTTGTGGCTTGTGCTCCTTCAGATTCTCAATGCACACATTGAGGGATAATAGCTCGGGTTGTTGCAAGACAATTCTGATAACTATACTGTCAAGAGCCCAGTAACTTTGTGTCCATCACATGACAGGAACAGATTTTTTCTACTCACTGTAAACAATGACTGCTCCTCGTGAGTGACTGCAAGCAGTGATTTTGAAAGTATATTTGTTAAATGTAAATATTTTGTTAAAGAGGACCCTCCTCCTGTCCTGACATGTCTAATTGTATTCTTCTCGAAATTAGAATTCTTTTAACTCTTTTCTTTTAACTCTGCCTTGTGCCATTCCTCAGGTATTCCTCCTAGAAATGTAGGAGGAATAAATTGAGAAATAAATGCTACCAGTTTGGGGGACAGTCTGATACGGTCAGCCATCCTAGCCCTAACTGGTAACACCCAGATGTCAATATAGTCAAAAATTTCCGGGAGGAACGGCACAATGCAGAATTTTAAGAAAAGATGCTTGGGGAATGCAAGTGTTTCCTAAAATGGACATGTCGGGAGAGGAGATAAATTATCCTTATCCTTTAGTTTGTCTTCAAATATGTTAAAATAAATAATAATTATAATATTCTTTTATCTAAGATGGTTATATATGACATGTATAATTTATTTATGCAGATTCCAAGAACTGATTTTAGCCTCTTGTTTTTCCTCGCAGTCATTCTTTACGTTGCCTTATGCCGTATTCTCTCATAGATCTCTCTAGAAAAAGTTCTTTCGTTGACCTTTCCTTCAGTCTGAAAGCTTGAAAGTACAGTATCCGAGGCGACTCTCGCCCGAATCCCCGGGATCCCTCCCCAACCTATAGTCCCCCTTTCTTCTTTTACCTGCCAGCAGAGAACCTTTATCAGATTTTAATTAAACTCTCGTTGAGTTACCTCCATATGATTTCCTCTGCGGATTTCTTTCTTCTTCCCCTTTCTTCGACATTCCCGGTATATTTTTTTTACCTTCTTTCTGTGATGCACATGAAGCCTCTCTCTCTCTCTCTTTGACAGTGTTTGGAGGATTTTATTTCGTTCCTATTAAGTGAATATAACAAGGAACAATGTAAATTGTGAAGCTTTCTTCCCAGAGGCATTGCTCCAACTCATATTTCACTCAAAGGGGTCACATAAAAAAGAACTATTTAACAGAGAGAGACTTGCATAGGACAATAAGTACAAAGAAATATAAGAAATTGACGCAACGCTAATATTAGCTAAAGCTCGATAGATCCTTTACCTGCTTATAGATATATCCAAAATAAGAAATCGTTTGACCCCCACATTCTTTATGGAATATTGTCAATGACATACTTTGTACAATGGGGTAACATCCTGAAAAATATGTCAATGTTTGCTAAACTGAAATGAATAAAGGAATCTGAGCAACCAGTATGTGAATCAGTGGTTTTCTTTAGCTTCGAGCAGAATTTTCCTTCTCAATGTATCACCTTGAATGTTATTTTACTGCAGCCACATGGGCCATAGGAACCTGTAATTTGGAGATGACTCACTAAGGGCTCATGCACACGAATGTATCCGTTTTTGCAAGCTGCAAATCGCAGATACCGGCCATGTGCATTCCGCATTTTGCGCAAGTCCGACCCTCTATAGGACTGTCCTCTCCTTGTCCGTAATAGACATAGAATAGGACATGTTCTAGATTTTTGCGGGTGCCACAGAACAGACATACAGATGCTGACAGTACACAGTGTTGCTGTCCGCATATATCCCCATTGAAGTGAATGGGTATGCATCCGACACTCAGAAAAACGCAGATCTGATGCGGACAAAAAATACATTTGTGTGCATGACCCCTAACTGCTATGAGGAAGTGTTGTGCAGAGAAAGCTCTAAGACCTTTGCAGAAATCATTTTGCAGGGAGGGGGAGTGGATAAGCTGTGATCACCACTTATTGGGAATGGTGGATCCTGTGGTATCTTTCATTGTAATCCTGCCTGTCATGTTGAGATGACTACTAAAAATTCCTACATAGGAACAGGACACGTTTAACTTTAATGGCTATGTACACCTTTGGGCAAAATGTGTTTTTTTATTATTGCATTGTACTTATTTTGAGCTAAAAAATATTTTTTCCAATTGGTCGTTATAAAAATATGGAATCCTTCTTTCTGTACAGAGATGAGATGCAATACAGAGAATGTGGCTTAAATAAGTGTTTATGACCTCTCAGTAGTTTAGAGATAAGGGTTATTAGATGACCGGCACAAAGTAAAAGTAATAGTCACACAGCTAGAAAAAGAGTTAACCCTTTGTAACAGAACGGCTCAATATAAAAAAAAAAGGCCAATTGAAAATATGATTTTTAGCCAAAAAATTTGTAAAATGAGGTCATAAACAAAAATTGCCTCCAAAGGTTTAGCATTTTTTCACCACCTTCCAAAAGCCATATTTTTTAAAAAAAAATCTTTCAACATATGCAAATGTTTTTTTGTTTTTTGCAGGACATTTTGTATTTCACAATGGCATTTAGCTTTCTATAGGAAGTACTGAAAAAAATGTTTAACAAATTTATTGTGTCGGGATATAGAAAGAATCTCTGCGACTGCGCCATTGTTTTTTGTGTTTAGTTTTTGTTTTTCACTGTGCACTATAAATGACTACATTGCTGATAGTATTGTCATATATCACCCTGCCAGTGGCTTCCACAACTGAGTGAAAAAGAAAAGAGCCATCAGTCATTCCACTTTTTATTAGATCATACCCAGGCACAACAAATGCCTTGTTGCTTAGTTCAGGATGTCCTAGAAAGTTCGGCCTGAGTGCCGAATGCAAGATAAGAAGTCTCCAAGGCTTTATTCACACCTACGGTACTTATTTCTGATGACATCCATTACAAGATAGTGAATGTTTCATCTGTGACAATGACCTTGAACTGTCCGTGTGTCTGGGTTTTTGTCCTCCGTGCCTCATCCGTTTTCCGTGTGCATTGCTAGGCCAAAAAAGGGGACTTCCAGAGCATCTCCTATTAATGGTCAGCGAAAACTGCTGACAGCTACACTTCATACAATACATCACAGTGGGAACTCAGATACAAGCGAAACCACCGATCCCCACCTTTTGACGTGGGTGGCCAGGGGCCACAGCAGATACAGTACCTTTTATCATGTCTGCAGCTTTAACAGGAGACCTTACTGTCAGAATATTAAAGCTAAGCTAGAAATGGACTGTAGATATATGTGTATGTAAGGGTTTTGAGGAATAGCTGATAAAATATATGACCAGGTTTAGACAGGCCTTATTAGAAAAATTTACAAAGATGGTAAACGGGTGTTTTTTAGGCCCCTGGCTGCCATGACAAGCCATAAGCTCTTGTGATTATGTCACGATGGTGATGGGGATGACAAAGAGAGCCCAATTTCTTTGCCTAACTTATGTGGCATGGTCATTATTTTCTGCAGCAGTTAAAAGGGTCGTGCCCTGTAATGATATTGACCTAACCTACCCATCAACATCAGATAGCGAGAGTCTGACTCCCAGCACCCCCCCCCCCCAATCAGTTGTTTGAAGGGGTCGCAGAGGGAGCGCTGCTTCCTCCTCAGTGTTTAACAGTTTGCTGTCATCCTTGTAGCAGCAGAGCAGTGTAATTACAGCATTTTAGCTGTACACGGGGAGGTGTTATCATTGAGTGATAGTATTCTCTGTGTAACTGTGTATACAGAGATAGCTGTCAGTCACTGATAGCTGTACATAGGGGACATGTTATTAGTGACTGATAGCATTCTCGGTGTAAGTGTGTAAACAGACAGCTGTCAGTCACTGATAGCTGTACATGGGGAGGTGTTATCAGAGATTGATAGTATTCTCTGTGTAAGTGTGTATACAGAGATAGCTGTCAGCCACTGATAGCTGTACACGGGGAGGTGTTATCAGTGATTGATAACATTCCCTGTGTAAGTGTGTATACAGAGATAGCTGTCAGTCACTGATAGTTGTACACGGGGGAGGTGTTATCGGTGATTGCATTCTCTGTGTAAGTGTGTATAAAGAGATATCTGTCAGTCACTGATAGCTGTACATGGGGAGGTGTTATCAGCAATTGGTAGCATTCTCTGTGTAAGGGTACTTTCAAACTAGCGTTGTTAGATTCCGGCAGGCAGTTCCGTTGCCGGAACTGTCTGCCAGATCCGGCAAACCGTATGCAAACGGATATAATTGTTTGCCGGATCCGTTAGACAGATCCAATTAAATACCGGATCCGTCTCATCCGGTTTCAAACAGAATGCCGGATCCGGTATTTAAATTTTTTATAGATCAAAGGAACCAATTTCAGATGCAAATTGTACAGTGGCTATAAAAGATAACCGAAGGTCACATACCCCTCAGATGCTGCCTCAGAAGATAGCAAAGATGATGCCGGACCACATTCAGTTTGGATTTCAGGCTCTAATCCTTGTTTCTCGCTGGAGGAGACGTCTTCGAGCTAGAAGGCTCCGTCGTTATTTGGTGCAAACGATCACTTCTGCCACACTGAGAAGGGGAGAATTCGAAGTTCTGTTTCCCGAACTGCGGAATTATCCGGACAAGTTCCTTAACTACCTATGGATGAGCGTCTCCAGTTTTGATGATCTGCTACAAAGGGTGTCTCATCGCATCGAAAGACAGGACATCATTTTCCGTCTATGTATTTCACCTGCAGAACGGTTAATGCTTACCATAAGGTAATTTTTTGCTTGAAACTATTATTTTGGTATATTTTTTAACTTAACTTTTCTAGGTTTAAAGCTGAGCCCAGACATATTTCCCTACCCCATGGTATGAAAATGTTTTGGTATTTGATACTATTCTCTACCAAGCGCAGCTCTTGATTACGCAGGCCAAAGGCTTTAGAGGCTATGCATTGATATTGTTCACTGTGACTTCACCGGCTCCTATGGTCAGGCTTTACCCCCATCTCGACCATTAGAGACGTTGACTTCACTGTAAGCAATGCTAGCCAGAAACATACGTCTATCATTCTCCATGTAGAGCCCGTTCCATCACTGTATTTCCCAAAAATGTCCTTTGCCCTTTGTGAATGACCACAGAACAAAGAAAGCATTTGAGCATATAATGGTGGTATGTCCAGTTTAATGTATCAAACAAGGCAAACTAAATTATATAGTTTGTTTCTGGCAACAGGAGAAATTTGACGTCCCTCCATTAGCAGTTTCGTCTTGGAATATCCACAGTTTCCTTGATTGTTAAGGATACGTGCCGTGCTTTGTGGGAGCAGTTGCATGCAGAATTTATACCACATCCAAGTAGGCAACAGTGGATCGAAATATCTGAAAAAGTTTGGGAGGTGTGCCAGTTTCCTAACTGTCTTGGGGCAGTGGACGGGAAACATATACGTATTATCAAGCCCCAAGGCACTAGTTCAGAGTACTATAACTTCAAAAAATATTTTTCAATTATATTAATGGCCATCACTGATGCCCAGTACTGTTTTGTGGCAATCGATGTTGGGGCTTTTGGCCCAAACAATGATTTCATAGTCTTTAAAAATTCTGACATGGGGCAAAGGCTATACAATAGACAATTTGATTTTCCACCACCTCAACCTCTACCAGGTACTAAAGCTTCTCCCATGCCCTTCGTGTTGGTTGCTGGTGAAGCGTTTCAGATGTGTGGCAATATACTTAAACCTTATTGCAACAGCGGATTAAACAGGAGCAAACGCATATTCAACTACTGCCTGACTAGGGCACGAAGAATGGTGGAGTGCGCATTCGGCATTCTGGTGGCTAAATGGCGGATTTTTTTAGAAAACCTATTCAACTCTTCAACATACTCTCCCCACGCTGGAGGAGTGACACATACTTGTGTCGCTCAGCCAGCGTTGGGAGATTATGTCAGACCTCTCTTTTCCACACTAGTCTTCAATAGGGATAAGCGAACCCGAACTGTATAGTTCCGTGACACGGACCCGAACCCGAACATTTTCGTAAAAGTTCGGGTTCGGTGTTCGTCGTTTTCTTGGCGCTTTTTGAAAGGCTGCAAAGCATCCAATCAACAAGCGTCATACTACTTGCCCCAAGAGGCCGTCACAGCCATGCCTACTATTGGCATGGCTGTGATTGGCCAGCGCAGCATGTGACCCAGCCTCTATTTAAGCTGGAGTCACGTAGCGCCGCACGTCACTCTGCTCTGATCAGTGTAGGGAGAGGTTGCAGGTGCGACTGTTAGGGCGAGATTAGGCAGTGATTAACTCCTCCAAAACACTTAAGTCAGTGATCGATCTACAGCTGTGGATCATTGAACTGCTGATATTCAATTGCTCACTGTTTTTAGGCTGCCCAGAGTGTTTTTCAGTCACTTTTTTCTGGGGTGATCGGCGGCCATTTTGTGTCTTGTGGTGCGCCAGCACAAGCTGCCACCAAGTCCATTTAACCATCAATAGTGTGGTTATTTTTTGGCTATATCCTACATTAGGGGCAAGCTGCCACCAAGTCCATTTAACCATCAATAGTGTGTTTTTTTTTTTACTATATCCTACATCAGGGGCAAGCTGCCACCAAGTCCATTTAACCATCAATAGTGTGGTTATTTTTTGGCTATATCCTACATCAGGGGCAAGCTGTCACGGCTGAGGAAGGGGAAAACCCTCAGCCATGCGATGACAGAAGATGGTGGTCGCTGCTCGACCAGGACGACAGAATTAGGGAGCAGGTCACCTCCTAATCGCATCCCTAATCTGACCCTGACTCCTAGCTGTATGAGCCGACCCTGATGGTAGGAGGGCTCATACTCCGGAACCTTGAAGTCCCTGCTAGCCCTCAGGGTGGCCCTAAACTAGGAGAAGGGTAAGACAACCTGTTCCTCCTGGACACGGAGGAACAGGAGTCTCACTGGCCAAGCTGCAAGGAAAAGGGGAACACAAACAAACACACTGGAGCTGTTACCGCCGGCAACGACATGCGTGGCAACCATGTCCTGGGAGTCAGCCAAAAGGCCGAGACACTACCACCACATGTACAATATACAAACCGGATTCCCAAAAAGTTGGGACACTATACAAATCGTGAATAAAAACTGAATGCAATGATGTGGAGATGGCAAATGTCAATATTTTATTTGTAATAAAACGTAGATGACAGATCAAACGTTTAATCTGAGTAAATGTATATTTTAAAGGAAAAATACGTTGATTCAAATTTTCACGGTGTCAACAAATCCCCAAAAAGTTGGGACAAGTAGCAATAAGAGGCTGGAAAAAGTAAATTTGAGCATAACGAAGAGCTGGAAGACCAATTAACACTAATTAGGTCAATTGGCAACATGATTGGGTATAAAAAGAGCTTCTCAGAGTGGCAGTGTCTTTTAGAAGCCAAGATGGATAGAGGATCACCAATTCCCACAATGTTGCGCAGAAAGATAGTGGAGCAATATCAAAAAGGTGTTACCCAGCAAAAAATTGCAAAGACTTTGCATCTATCATCATCAACTGTGTATAACATCATCCAAAGATTCAGAGAATCTGGAACAATCTCTGTGCGTAAGGGTCAAGGCCGTAAAACCATACTGGATGCCTGTGATCTCCGGGCCCTTAAACGACACTGCACCACAAACAGGAATGCTACTGTAAAGGAAATCACAGAATGGGCTCAGGAATACTTCCAGAAACCATTGTCAGTGAACACAATCCACCGTGCCATCCGCCGTTGCCAGCTGAAACTCTACAATGCAAAGAAACCATTTCTAAGCAAGATTCAGAAGCTCAGGCGTTTTCACTGGGCCAGGGATCATTTAAAATGGAGTGTGGCAAAATGGAAGACGAGTTCTGGGGTCAGACGAGTCACGATTCGAAGTTCTTTTTGGAAATCTGGGACGCCATGTCATCCGGACCAAAGAGGACAAGGACAACCCAAGTTGTTATCAACGCTCAGTTCAGAAGCCTGCATCTCTGATGGTATGGGGTTGCATGAGTGTGTGTGGCATGGGCAGCTTGCATGTCTGTAAAGGCACCATCAATGCAGAAAAATATATTCAGGTTCTAGAACAACATATGCTCCCATCCAGACATCATCTCTTTCAGGGAAGACCCTGCATTTTTCAACAAGATAATGCCAGACCACATTCTGCATCAATCACAACATCATGGCTGCGTAGGGGAAGGATCCGGGTACTGAAATGGGCAGTCTGCAGTCCAGATCTTTCACCTATAGAGAACATTTGGCGCATCATAAAGAGGAAGGTGCAACAAAGAAGGCCCAAGACGATTGAACAGTTAGAGGCCTGTATTAGACAAGAATGGGAGAGCATTCCTATTTCTAAACTTGAGAAACTGGTCTCCTTGGTCCCCAGACGTCTGTTGAGTGTTGTAAGAAGAAGGGAAGATGCCACACAATGGTGAAAATGGCCTTGTCCCAACTTTTTGGGGATTTGTTGACACCATGAAATTCTGATTCAACATATTTTTCCCTTAAAATGGTACATTTTCTCAGTTTAAACTTTTGTTCCGTGATTTATGTTCTATTCTGAATATAATATTAGAAGTTGGCACCTCCACATCATTGCATTCAGTTTTTATTCACGATTTGTATAGTGTCCCAACTTTTTTGGAATCCGGTTTGTAGAACACGTTGCCACGGGCAGCCACCAGTGAAGAGAAGTGTCACAGTGCACACACCCAACATAACACAGAGTGCACACCAGACATACAGAAGTGCATAACATACACACATTACCAAAAACCACCGCACGCATGGACAGCGAGCCGCCCAGCCACCAGCTTCGGCTGCTCCACTGCCCAACAACCACAAGTTGCCAGATGGCAACCACACGTGAGGCAAGTTACTGGCCCTCACCTGTGATTGACAAGGAAAAGACGGCGGGCAAATGCATGCGGGTCTCAAGGAGTCACGACCATAACCATGGCCATGACACAAGCTGCCACCAAGTCCATTTAACCATCAATAGTGTGGTTATTTTTTTGCTATATCCTACATCAGGGGCAAGCTGCCACCAAGTCCATTTAACCATCAATAGTGTGGTTATTTTTTGGCTATATCCTACATCAGGGGCAAGCTGCCACCAAGTCCATTTAACCATCAATAGTGTGGTTATTTTTTGGCTATATCCTACATCAGGGGCAAGCTGCCACCAAGTCCATTTAACCATCAATAGTGTGGTTATTTTTTGGCTATATCCTACATCAGGGGCAAGCTGCCACCAAGTCCATTTAACCATCAATAGTGTGGTTATTTTTTGGCTATATCCTACATCAGGGGCAAGCTGCCACCAAGTCCATTTAAACATCAATAGTGTGGTTATTTTTTGGCTATATCCTACATCAGGGGCAAGCTGCCACTAAGTCCATTTAACCATCAATAGTGTGGTTATTTTTTTGCTATATCCTACATCAGGGGCAAGCTGCCACCAAGTCCATTTAACCATCAATAGTGTGGTTATTTTTTTTGCTATATCCTACATCAGGGGCAAGCTGCCACCAAGTCCATTTAACCATCAATAGTGTGGTTATTTTTTGGCTATATCCTACATCAGGGGCAAGCTGCCACCAAGTCCATTTAACCATCAATAGTGTGGTTATTTTTTGGCTATATCCTACATCAGGGGCAAGCTGCCACCAAGTGCATTTAACCATCAATAGTGTGGTTATTTTTTTGCTATATCCTACATCAGGGGCAAGCTGCCACCAAGTCCATTTAACCATCAATAGTATGGTTATTTTTTTTGCTATATCCTACATCAGGGGCTTGGCTGTGCTTGCTATTTTATTGAGGGGTGAAATACAATTGCCAAAATAGCAGTACCCTAAATCTGGTGTTCCAGCTGTGGCCAGCCAATTGTAATACTGTCTGCTGTCTGGCAAAGAATATATTTTTGTTCTGGGTTGAAATACAATTCCCAACTTAGCAATTTCCTAAATTAGTGGTTTCTGCTGTATCAGGCCTACTTTAAATCTATCCATAAAAGGGTATATTAGATTCAAAGTGCTGATAGGGTCATTCTCAATAACTTCACACACACGCTACTGTGCATTTCCAAGTCTAATTCTGTCTGTAAACGTATACCTGTCACCCAGCGCCTAAATAATAGGCCTCAAATTTATATTCAGCTAAATCTGTGGTTATTGCTGTAGCTGGTCAAGTTTTTTTGTGTCCGTCAAAGCACAGTTTTTGTTCTAGGTTGAAATACAATTCCCAACTTAGCAATTTCCTAAATTAGTGGTTTCTGCTGTATCAGGCCTACTTTAAATCTATCCATAAAAGGGTATATTAGATTCAAGGTGCTGATAGGGTCATCCTCAGTAACTTCACACACACGCTACTGTGCATTTCCAAGTCTAATTCTGTCTGTAAACGTATACCTGTCACCCAGCGCCTAAATACTAGGCCTACAATTTATAGTCAGCTAAATCTGTCGTTACTGCTGTGCCTGTATTAGTGTAATACGGTACCTAACTAGATAGCCAGATAGATAGTGTTAGGTGCCTGTAAAAAAAGGCCTGAATTTGAATTCAATACATTGGGCCAAATAATATTTTTGTTATTGTGGTGAACGGTAACAATGAGGAAAACATCTAGTAAGGGACGCGGACATGGTCGTGGTGGTGTTAGTGGACCCTCTGGTGCTGGGAGAGGACGTGGCCGTTCTGCCACAGCCACACGTCCTAGTGTACCAACTACCTCAGGTCCCAGTAGCCGCCAGAATTTACAGCGATATTTGGTGGGGCCCAATGCCGTTCTAAGGATGGTAAGGCCTGAGCAGGTACAGGCATTAGTCAATTGGGTGGCCGACAGTGGATCCAGCACGTTCACATTATCTCCCACCCAGTCTTCTGCAGAAAGCGCACAGATGGCGCCTGAAAACCAAGCCCATCAGTCTGTCACATCACCCCCATGCATACCAGGGAAACTGTCTGAGCCTCAAGTTATGCAGCAGTCTCTTATGCTGTTTGAAGACTCTGCTGGCAGGGTTTCCCAAGGGCATCCACCTAGCCCTTCCCCAGCGGTGGAAGACATAGAATGCACTGACGCACAACCACTTATGTTTCCTGATGATGAGGACATGGGAATACCACCTCAGCACGTCTCTGATGATGACGAAACACAGGTGCCAACTGCTGCGTCTTTCTGCAGTGTGCAGACTGAACAGGAGGTCAGGGATCAAGACTGGGTGGAAGACGATGCAAGGGACGATGAGGTCCTAGACCCCACATGGAATGAAGGTCGTGCCACTGACTTTCACAGTTCGGAGGAAGAGGCAGTGGTGAGACTGAGCCAACAGCGTAGCAAAAGAGGGAGCAGTGGGCAAAAGCAGAACACCCGCCGCCAAGAGACTCCGCCTGCTACTGACCGCCGCCATCTGGGACCGAGCACCCCAAAGGCAGCTTCAAGGAGTTCCCTGGCATGGCACTTCTTCAAACAATGTGCTGACGACAAGACCCGAGTGGTTTGCACGTTGTGCCATCAGAGCCTGAAGCGAGGCATTACCGTTCTGAACCTTAGCACAACCTGCATGACCAGGCACCTGCATGCAAAGCATGAATCGCAGTGGAGTAAACACCTTAAAAACAAGGAAGTCACTCAGGCTCCCCCTGCTACCTCTTCTGCTGCTGCCGCCTCGGCCTCTTCCTCCGCCTCTGGAGGAACGTTGGCACCTGCCGCCCAGCAAACAGGGGATGTACCACCAACACCACCACCTCCGTCACCAAGCGTCTCAACCATGTCACACGGCAGCGTTCAGCTCTCCATCTCACAAACATTTGAGAGAAAGCGTAAATTCCCACCTAGCCACCCTCGATCCCTGGCCCTGAATGCCAGCATTTCTAAACTACTGGCCTATGAAATGCTGTCATTTAGGCTGGTGGACACAGACAGCTTCAAACAGCTCATGTCGCTTGCTGTCCCACAGTATGTTGTTCCCAGCCGCCACTACTTCTCCAAGAGAGCCGTGCCTTCCCTGCACAACCAAGTATCCGATAAAATCAAGTGTGCACTGCGCAACGCCATCTGTGGCAAGGTCCACCTAACCACAGATACGTGGACCAGTAAGCACGCCAGGGACGCTATATCTCCCTAACTGCACACTGGGTAAATGTAGTGGCGGCTGGGTCCCAGGCGGAGAGCTGTTTGGCGCACGTCCTTCCGCCGCCAAGGATCGCAGGGCAACATTCTTTGCCTCCTGTTGCCTCCTCCTCCTACTCGGCTTCCTCCTCCTCTTCTTCCACCTGCTCATCCAGTCAGCCACACACCTTCACCACTAACTTCAGCACAGCCCGGGGTAAACGTCAGCAGGCCATTCTGAAACTCATATGTTTGGGGGACAGGCCCCACACCGCACAGGAGTTGTGGCGGGGTATAGAACAACAGACGCGTGGTTGCTGCCAGTGAGCCTCAAGCCCGGCCTGGTGGTGTGCGATAATGGGCGAAATCTCGTTGCAGCTCTGGGAATAGCCGGTTTGACGCACATCCCTTGCCTGGCGCATGTGCTGAATTTGGTGGTGCAGAAGTTTATTCACAACTACCCCGACATGTCAGAGCTGCTGCATAAAGTGCGGGCCATCTGTTTGCGCTTCCACTGTTCACATCCTGCCGCTGCTCGCCTGTCTGCGCTACAGCATAACTTCGGCCTTCCCGCTCACCGCCTCATATGCGACGTGCCCACCAGGTGGAACTCCACCTTGCAAATGCTGGACAGACTGTGCGAGCAGCAGCAGGCCATAGTGGAGTTTCAGCTGCAGCACGCACGGGTCAGTCGCACTGCGGAACAGCACCACTTCACCACCAATGACTGGGCCTCCATGCGAGACTTGTGTGCCCTCTTGCGCTGTTTCGAGTACTCCACCAAAATGGCCAGTGGCGATGACGCCGTTATCAGCGTTACAATACCACTTCTATGTCTCCTTGAGAAAACACTTAGGGCGATGATGGAAGAGGAGGTGGCCCAGGAGGAGGAGGAGGAGGAGGAAGAGGGGTCATTTTTAGCACTTTCAGGCCAGTCTCTTCGAAGTGACTCAGAGGGAGGTTTTTTGCAACAGCAGAGGCCAGGTACAAATGTGGCCAGACAGGGCCCACTACTGGAGGACGAGGATGAGGAGGAGGTGGAGGAAGATGAGGATGAAGCATGGTCACAGCGGGGTGGCACCCAACGCAGCTCGGGCCCATCACTGGTGCGTGGCTGGGGGGAAACGCAGGACGATGACGATACGCCTCCCACAGAGGACAGCTTGTCCTTACCTCTGGGCAGCCTGGCACACATGAGCGACTACATGCTGCAGTGCCTGCGCAACGACAGCAGAGTTGCCCATATTTTAACGTGTGCGGACTACTGGGTTGCCACCCTGCTGGATCCACGGTACAAAGGCACCTTACTTCCTGCACTGGAGCGTGATAGGAAGATGCGCGAGTACAAGCGCACGTTGGTAGACGCGCTACTGAGAGCATTCCCAAATGTCACAGGGGAACAAGTGGAAGCCCAAGGCCAAGGCAGAGGAGGAGCAAGAGGTCGCCAAGGCAGCTGTGTCACGGACAGCTCCTCTGAGGGCAGGGTTAGCATGGCAGAGATGTGGAAAAGTTTTGTCAACACGCCACAGCTAACTGCACCACCACCTGATACGGAACGTGTTAGCAGGAGGCAACATTTCACTAACATGGTGGAACAGTACGTGTGCACACCACAAATACTGTACATAGAGCACATACATTCTATTAGTGTACATAGAAGTTTCTATGTACAATATGAAATTTTTTTGTGAAAGCAACTTCAGATGTATAATCTGAAGCATACTTTGCTCATCTCTACTCCATAAAATACTATGTGGATGTCCAAGACAGAGTGCCAAATGACAGTCTGTCTGGGCCATAAACATAGATTGGATAACATAATTCTGAATATCTAGAAACATAATCTCTTACCTTCACAGCTCTAGGGTTCTTCGTAGGAACCCCAAGGCGGAATGATAGCGATATTCCCTCCTTGAGGTTCCTCCAGATCCACTCTGGGCCTGAAGTTCCACATTGTAGTCTTTCTTGTAGCGGTCCCAGATGGACCACCACCAAACCATGATTGTCGCCCCAGGAAAACAAAAAAATACTATATACTAAAGGCACTGCTCCCGTTGCCTGTCTCCGAGGTCCTTCCAATTCGACACAATTGCCTCTCCGATTTCGTGCCAGAGGAGCCGGGTTCCTTTATGGTCTGCATGGCGGCGTTCGGTGTGGTCCCATAACGGTGGCTGTGCCTCCACCATCTGGATGAGGAAGTTGTTAACAATAAAAAAAGTCGACCTCCTCCTCATCCATTCTGGTGGAGACCCTGGAACTCAAAAAATAAATAAAAAATAAAAATAAAATATATATTAAAATACAGTTTGAAAGTTTTTAAATTTAAAACACTTTGATTGCAAATACTCACACGACTTCCTCTGGCAGAGGTTCGAGGACCTCTCTGAGAGGCAACGGGACGAGATGGCTGTAAAATAGAAAAAAAATTATGATTTCAGAACATACAATAACATGTATTTTTGGGGACAAAAAAATTGAAAAGTAAACTACCATTTGCTGTCCTCCACCCCCACATTTCCCCTCTGAAATTTCTTCTTGGCCGGGATGCATTTCCTCCACAGACGACTGCCAGAAAAAATAAAAAACATAATTAGAATAATGGCTAAATATTACAGTGGGGCTTGCTATAATCCAACTTGACATACTGTATCATGCCGGCCTCACTTGAAGAAGATATGTCTATTAAAAAAATAAAACATTTTAATTAATATTTGAACTTTACACACTACAAGCAGACCCATGTAAAGATTACTTACTTTCCATACTTTTTTCCTGTCAGGCAGGCGGGCTGTCAGGCAGGTGGTTAATTAATTAATTTATACGAGGAGTGGTAGTTATATTCTTGTACCTATGACTACTACTCCTAGCATCCCCTATGTACTTTTGCATAGGGACTGCAGGTAGTATAAGTACATAAGGGATGCTAGGAGTAGTAGTCCTAGGTACTACTACTCCTAGCATCACCTATGTACTTACAACATACAGCTCCTATGTATAAGTACATAGGAGCTGCTTATACTTCATTATTGTTGCACAACATAAAAAATATTTTTAATAAAGGCCAATTGAAAAAATGATTTTTACCCCAAAAATTTGTAAAATGCAATCATAAACAAAAATTGCCACCAAAGGTTCACAAAGTGAAAGTACTAATCACACAGCTAGAAAGACAGTTAACCCTTTGTGACAGAATGGCTCAATATTTTTAATAAAGGTAAAAAGTAAAATGCAAGCATTCTGTGTAAGTGTGTATACAGAGCTAGCTGTCAGTCACTAATAGCTGTACACAGGGAGGTGTTATCAATGTTTGGTAGCATTCTCTAAGTAAGTGTGTATACAGAGATAGCTGTCATTCACTGATAGTTGTACATGGGGAGGTGTTATCAGTGATTGATAGCATTCTCTGTAAGTGTGTATACAGAGATAGCTGTCAGACACTGATAGCTGTACATAGAAGAGGTGTTATCAGTGATTCATAACATTCTCTGTGTGAGTATACAGAGACAGCTGTCAGTCACTGATGTACATGGGAAGGTGTTATTAGTTATTGATAGTATTCTCTGTGTAAGTGTGTATACAGAGATAAATGTCATACACTGATGTAAACAGGGGAGGTGTCATCAGTGATTGACAACATTCTCTGTGTGAGTGTGTATACAGAAATAGCTGTCAGTCACTAATAGCTGTACATAGGAGAGGTGTTATCAGTGATTGATAACATTCTCTGTGTTATTGAGTATACAGAGATAGCTGTCAGTTAATGATAGCTGTACACAGGGAAGGTGTTATCTGTGATTGACAGCATTCTCATGCACACAATTGTTGGGTGTTTTGCTGTCTACAAACTGCGGATCTGCAAAACATAATTACCGGCCACGTGCATTCCGCATTTTGCAGAATGAAAGAGCCAGGCCCCTAATAGAACAGTCCAAAAATATACGTTTGTGTGCATGAGCCTCAGCTGATCGGCGGGGGTGCTGGGACTCGGACTCCTGCTGATGTTATAATGATGAAGAAGTAAATCCCAGCAGCTGTGTCTTTTGTAAGTAGATTTCTTTTTATTTCATCAAAAGGAAAAGTCCTATAACCAGGACACGTTTCGGCATACAAGCCTTTCTCAACAGGTACATCCAACTAAAGGTATTACAAACTATATATATATATATATATTAGTTGGATGTACCTGTTGAGAAAGGCTTGTATGCCGAAACACGTCCTGGTTATAGGACTTTTCCTTTTGATGAAATAAAAAGAAATCTACTTACAGAAGACACAGCTGCTGGGATTTACTTCTTCATTATCCGTTGAAGGTTGCTCCTCTTCCATGCAGCGTGCAATTTTGGTGAGTGCCGGCCTGTTTCCCTCTTGGATGTTATAATGATGACCTATCCTTTCCCGGATAAGACCAGAGGTTTAAATGTCTAAATGACAAGTTAACATTTGCTGAATCTTTTGACACAATACTGGGAATGGCTAGGATCAGACTTTGTGCTGTTCAAATTTAGGACCGCTAAACTAATGTCTTGAAAATTGTGAACAACTGAAACACAAAGAGATGAATTTATCAAGGCTGGACTCTAGAAATCAATTTTTCTCTTTTCCTTTTTTTTTTTTATCACATTGACCGCGTAGAATGCAAATTGCGATAATTTTATTATCTGAGTCGGAGATACCAAATACATGTAGTTTATTTATTTATTTTTAATTCATAGCTAGGGATGAGCGTATCGACTTCAGATGAAACATCCGAAGTCGATTTGCACAAAACTTAGTTTCAAGACTGTACGGAGCAAGAGCTCCGTACAGTATAATAATGTATTTGGCTCAGATAAGCCGAAGTTATTACTTTGCGAGACTTCGCGTAATAACTTCATAAATTGATTTCCACTGCAAAAAAACATTTCCCAAACTCGGGTTAATCCCTATTCATAGCCATTTTAAGATACTTTATATGGAAAAAAAACATTCTGCATCAGGGCAGGCGTTTGCTATGTTGGCCTTGATGAGGACTGCCCTGCTAGAGAAGACATGTACTTTATGACAAGGCGCAAACCTCGTGATAAACTACCTGCCTCTTCCAGCTTTCTGTGAGCCAGAATGAAATCGGAGCTGCCGTAGATTTTAGTTATAATTTACACCAGCTTCTGGTGTAAATAATGATGAAATAGCCGGGCCAATGGCCTCACCCTCACCCCGCTCTTGCCATACCCCCTTTTCATAGACTTGATGAGGGCACCATAAAAGGCTTCTATAATACACTGCAATACTTCTGTATTACAGTGCATTATGCCTGTCAGTGAAATTGGCAGACATCCTATTTGGGCCCTGCCCCTGGCTGCCAGCAATATAATTTAATGACGCAGGAGTGGAACGGAATTAGGCAAACTGATGTTTTTTCAAACCACGTCGGTGTAAAGTACGATTTTTAGCTATGTTGTCCAAAGAAAAACAGGAGACAAGCGAGTCTGTGAGGGTTTACAAGAGCAGTATGACAGTATGGCCATGTTCACACATGATTTATTTGTTGGAGATTTAGGGCTCATACACACGACCATGTTTTTTTGTACGCTCCGATCCACATTTTTTGCAGGTCAGATGCTGTCCGCATCCGTATGTCCGTTCCATGGCACCTGCAAAGAAATAGAACATGCAACTCCCAGCATGCCTGGACAGCCTTTGGCTGTGCGGGCATGCTGGGAGTTGTAGTTTTGCAACAGCTGGAGGCACACTGGTTGGGAAACACTGCCCTATTGGACAGGACTGTTCTATAGATGGCAGGATATTCTATTACGCAAAATTTGGAACTAACATTGGTCGGTATCCGTGGTCTGCCGACTGCAAAAACAGCAACAGCCGTGAGCCCTTAGGATGTAGATTTCACAGTGCAGTACAATGCATATAAATGGACTTGTTTCCCTATTTACAATCTGCAGACATATCTGCGCAGATTTTAGAGCAGGTCTTATTGCACCCATTGGAACCCGAAGCTTCTGTTGCAGATCTTTTCCTCAGTGGAAGTTTTCTGCTGAATACCCAAATTACCTAAATTATTTCTTCACAGAAGAGTTTCCTAACAAGAATTTGCATCTTGGAGGTGAAGTCGGGATTCCAAACTATGAGATTGATAGAATTTTTCTCTTGTATTAAGGCGTATTCGCTTCTCATAAAATGATGACGTTTATCACTTTATCAGATAGGAATAACCCTTTAAAGTGGGTTCTTTGAGACCAGGAACCACTTTTGATTTTGACAGGCAGGAGGCAGGTACTGAAAGAAAAACCTACCCTGTCACGGGTGCTCCGGTTTCAACATAGAGCATCCTTCTCCCCGGTGGACCGGAAGTGTGACCTGCAGTCTACAAGTACTTTACCACCTATGGCAAGTCAGTGTCTTCAGATTTGAAGTGTGCAGGGACCGCTGGTGACCCCTGTCACCACTTAGGTCAGTGATTGGTCATCCTTAGTGATTTGTGTGTAGGCCAAACTGCATGTAGACTGAACATCCGATCCAGCGCGGGTGTTCAAACTGGAGCACCAGTGTCTTTTTTTTTATCCCTGCACCCTGCCTGGCAATATTAAAAGGGGTCTCAGAGAATCCTTTTAAGTTTTATTATACAATAATTCACTTTTTATTGGAGCAGCCATGCTACCCAAAAAAAAAAAACATTTTTGTGCTAATAGATGTGAGGTAAAGTTATCCGGCAGGCTGTTCTGGCAAAGGAACAGCCTGCCGGATAGGGCTGTGCGCCATCGGAGCCCATGGAGTATAATGGGATCACCAGTTTTTGTCTGGCCAAAACCCTGCTCTGATGCCTGAAACCAGCCGAATCCCTTCCGGATCCCCTATTGTCTATGAGCTCCGGTGGTACATGGCCGAATCTGGCTAGGATAGCTTTACCGCAGGTGTGGAACTAGCCTTACCTCTCTAGGGATACTACTGTAATTACAGTCTGTTTTTTCTTACTAGTAACAGTGTAGTAACAGTGTATTCCATACAGGGTTCTACACCAGCCAAGTTCACACAGTGTAGTATTTTGGACGTGAGTTGGATCTTTACAGAACTGTTGTCTGGGTCCTGAATGGCAATGCATGGAGGACACGTGGCTTCATTTAGAGAACCGTATGGTCTATTAGCACTGCTGTGTATCTGGAGAACATTATGCCTTTCTCACTAATATAACCTTAATGACATAATATTATAACGTAACTAAAACTTGCACTCAGCATCGGTTTTCAGAAACACTGTTAAATCTGCCATCTAGTGACCAAATCTAATAAGCAATAGAAAGCAATGTTTGACTGCGGCAGAAAAAGTAGTGAGAGGTGAAGGAGCAGCAGGAATTTGACTTATTTCACTATTAAATTATTACTGAATTGAACACATTCTGGGATAAAGAGGTTAAAGTAAATTGTGCAATAATTTGGATAGATTTCTGTAGTGTCTATTGCATTTTTTGGGAGAAAAACAAAAGAGTTGAAAGAGTGAACATGTAACTATAATTTCATATACACACAATTCTTTTTTATGGTTATTTCCGTGTGGTTTTTACCCTTTTTTTGTTTTCAAATTTGATCTGGCATGAAAAAGAGCGACGTGTTTTTGTGACTCTGCTGGTCGCTGCTCAGAAAACATGGTCACAAAAAACAAAGATCTATAAACAGGTCTCTCAAGTCCAAAATGCCTTGGTAGGAAAGGTAGGCCACAGAATTCCACTGTCAAGACTATGAGCAGTACCAAAAGATCTAGGGCACGTCGTATGGTGCCACAGCCGATTTGACTCACGCTGGAAACCAGAAGATAGACTCTTCAGATGTGATTCTGATTTGCAATGTCAGAAGTTCATGTTGACTGTGTTTCCCCCTTCAGTCTAAATATTGCGCGAGATTTGAGAAAAATTAGTTGATATAAAATTAAACTTCTTTGAGATGACCACCCAAAATGTAAAATAGAGTTTATGGTGAAATTAAAATAATGTTCACAGGAAATCTGTTCTTAATAAGGAGGTGGTCCTGGGGAAAGGCTTCGCAGTTTGATTTAAATAAGGATTTACAGCACAGGTTTCTCCAAGTCTACAATGAGCTATGTTTAAGCCATCAAAAATAATAATGCTCCTCCAATTATTCAAAGTTATAAAAAGATTAATGTTTTCCCATGAGTTTAACCACCATAAACATAGAGTTCATGGTGGAAGAAAGCAAATTCCAATGGTAGTACTCAATAGAGATGAGCGAATTGAAGTTGACGAAGTGGAATTCAATCTGCACCAAATCCAAATTTCCCCACGCTTCATGGTAATGAATCAAATTTTTACCTTAAAATGGCTGCTGCACATGTTCGGACATGGAGCAAGGAACTCTGGGAAAGAGGGATCACCCACAATGCCATGCATGCAGCCAATCAGCAGCCAGCCAGCCAGCCTTGTGATGTCACAGCCCTATAAATAGCCTCAGCCATCTTGGAGTCAGCCATTTGCCAGTGTACTTAGTGCAGGGAGAAACGTCAACAGGCGCTAGGGACAGTGGTAGGAAAGGCTTTCAAACTTTTATTTTGCTGTATAGAAGTTCAGGGCAAGTATAGGGAGGAATCATTGCACAGTATTGAAGCAGAACAGAGTTCAGTAGGGGAGGTTACAGCCTGGGTAATAGGAACAATCCTATTACACATTGCTGCACTAACCGCGGATCCAAATTCCCATTATACAGCTCTGTAATTCCAGCAAACCGTTCTTGTTATTGGTGTGCAAGTGCTGTGTAACAGTAACGTCCACACACACACACACAGGGGGAAGGATAGTGACCACTGCGCTCCACCCTCACCCCTAGCCCTGCCTACTTGCCTCGCGAGTCCTGATGACAGGGGACAACTGGAACCAAGAGAGCTACGCAGCCACTGGAACCAAGAGAGCTATGCAGTACAAAGGGTTAAGCAAAGAATACAGGGAGTGCAGAATTATTAGGCAAGTTGTATTTTTGAGGATTAATTTTATTATTGAACAACAACCATGTTCTCAATGAACCCAAAAAAACTCATTAATATCAAAGCTGAATATTTTTGGAAGTAGTTTTTAGTTTGTTTTTAGTTTTAGCTATTTTAGGGGGATATCTGTGAGTGCAGGTGACTATTACTGTGCATAATTATTAGGCAACTTAACAAAAAACAAATATATACCCATTTCAATTATTTATTTTTACCAGTGAAACCAATATAACATCTCAACATTCACAAATATACATTTCTGACATTCAAAAACAAAACAAAAACAAATCAGTGACAAATATAGCCACCTTTCTTTGCAGGGACACTCAAAAGCCTGCCATCCATGGATTCTGTCAGTGTTTTGATCTGTTCACCATCAACATTGCGTGCAGCAGCAACCACAGCCTCCCAGACACTGTTCAGAGAGGTGTACTGTTTTCCCTCCTTGTAAATCTCACATTTGATGATGGACCACAGGTTCTCAATGGGGTTCAGATCAGGTGAACAAGGAGGCCATGTCATTAGATTTTCTTCTTTTATACCCTTTCTTGCCAGCCACGCTGTGGAGTACTTGGACGCGTGTGATGGAGCATTGTCCTGCATGAAAATCATGTTTTTCTTGAAGGATGCAGACTTCTTCCTGTACCACTGCTTGAAGAAGGTGTCTTCCAGAAACTGGCAGTAGGACTGGGAGTTGAGCTTGACTCCATCCTCAACCCGAAAAGGCCCCACAAGCTCATCTTTGATGATACCAGCCCAAACCAGTACTCCATCTCCACCTTGCTGGCGTCTGAGTCGGACTGGAGCTCTCTGCCCTTTACCAATCCAGCCACGGGCCCATCCATCTGGCCCATCAAGACTCACTCTCATTTCATCAGTCCATAAAACCTTAGAAAAATCAGTCTTGAGATATTTCTTGGCCCAGTCTTGACGTTTCAGCTTGTGTGTCTTGTTCAGTGGTGGTCGTCTTTCAGCCTTTCTTACCTTGGCCATGTCTCTGAGTATTGCACACCTTGTGCTTTTGGGCACTCCAGTGATGTTGCAGCTCTGAAATATGGCCAAACTGGTGGCAAGTGGCATCTTGGCAGCTGCACGCTTGACTTTTCTCAGTTCATGGGCAGTTATTTTGCGCCTTGGTTTTTCCACACGCTTCTTGCGACCCTGCTGACTATTTTGAATGAAACGCTTGATTGTTCGATGATCACGCTTCAGAAGCTTTGCAATTTTAAGAGTGCTGCACCCTTCTGCAAGATATCTCACTATTTTTGACTTTTCTGAGCCTGTCAAGTCCTTCTTTTGACCCATTTTGCCAAAGGAAAGGAAGTTGCCTAATAATTATGCACACCTGATATAGGGTGTTGATGTCATTAGACCACACCCCTTCTCATTACAGAGATGCACATCACCTAATATGCTTAATTGGTAGTAGGCTTTCGAGCCTATACAGCTTGGAGTAAGACAACATGCATAAAGAGGATGATGTGGTCAAAATACTCATTTGCCTAATAATTCTGCACTCCCTGTAGTCAGGAGAAGCCAGGGTCAAATACCAGGAAAGTAGAGAAGTACCAGAGGAGTCCGCAAAGAGTAGTCAGGTGGGAGCCGAGGTCACAATACCAGGAGGGATGCGCAGTACAGAAGGAGCAGGCAAAGGATCGTCAGGGAACAGGATCAGGTGAGTATTCAGTAGTCCAAGAAATAGCCAGAAACTTAGAATTAACAGGCAACCTGTGGCCAGCAGGCTGCCTGCATTTATAGTGGGGTCTGAGGGTCATGTGACGTGGCCAGCGTCAAATGACCGACAGACAGGCAAGTCGAGCACCGAGTGATCAGCTCGGCGCTCAAGGCAGACCTAGGAGCAGGGAACCTCCCAGCTAGCAAAGCCAAAGGGAACGAGGCCAAACACAGATCCTCGCTCCCGAAGCTAAGCAGAAGGTCTGCGGCTGATGGGAGACCGAGTGCGCCTTTGGCGCCTCGTGACAGTACCCCCCCCTTTTACGAGGGGCCACTGGATCCAAGACTTCAGGCGATGGCCTTTCAGGGTGTTCTAAATGAAATTTTCGAACAAGTCTAGGAGCATGAACCTCCCTGGCGGGTACCCAAGATCTCTCTTCGGGTCCATACTCCTTTCCAGTGAATCAGGTATTGTAAGGAATTACGCACTCTCCTGACATCCACTATCTTAGACACCACATACTGGACAGCATCACTAAAGAACCGGAAGAGGCGAGGCTTTCAACGGCACAACAGGTTCAAAATACTTTTTAAGTAGAGATTTATGAAATACATTATGAATGTGAAACGACTCGGGCAGCTCCAACTTAAACTATATCGGATTAATCACCTCCGTGATCTTATACGGTCCAATAAAACGAGGAGCAAATTTTCTAGAAGCTACCTTGAAAGATAGATTCTTGGAGGACAACCATACTTTATCCCCAACCTGAAAGTCCACCCCCCCCCCCTTGAACGTCTATCGGCCTTGAGTTTGAGAACTTTGAGCCTTTTCTAGGTTCAAAAACTGTGCACAGTTCGGAGGAGAGTTTATCCGTTTCAGGGTTAGAGGAGGAGACAGACTACCCAGAATGAAAACGGGGATGAAAACCATGGTCACAAAAGAAAGGGGAGACCCCAGCAGAAGAATTGACATGGTTATTCAAAGCAAATTCCGCCAACTGAAGGAATTTGACCCATAATTGCTGGTCATCAGCAACATACAACCTCAAGAATTGTTCCACAGACTTATTAAGGCGTTCAGTCTGCCCAATTTTACATCTTTGACAGAAGGCCCTCCAGAATTTGGACACAAACTGCACACCCCTGTCAGAAACAATATTTTCCGGGATGCCATGTAAACGAACAATCTCTCTCACAAAAATAGACGCCAGGGTTTTTGCATTCGGAAGTTTAGACAGGGGAATGAAATGAACCATCTTGCTAAATCTATCGACCACTACCCAAACCACAGTCTTACCCTCCGCCAGCAGTAGGTGAGTTATAAAGTCCATCGAGATATGGGACCAGGGTCTACTGGGAATGGGTAGGGGTCGTAGGTTACCAGCAGGGCGAGTCCTAGGTGTCTTAGACCTGGCACAAACCTCACAGGCTGACACGTAGGACTTGACATCCCTGGTCAGAGTGGGCCACTAATAAGATCCAGAAACCAGATCCTTAGTGCCCTCAAAACCCGGATGTCCACAAAAGGCAGAATCGTGACACTCCCCCAACAGCTGGAGACGAAATTGTACGGGAACAAACAACTTATCTTTTAGGGTGGATGCCGGTGCCAGATGTTGTTCAGCCTTAATGCGAGCCGAGATATCCTGGGTTAGAGCCGCTAAGAAGATGTTTGCTGGTAGGATGGATTCAGGCGGTGCCTCAGTGGGTTGAAAAGCATGGAAGCTCCGAGATAATGCGTCTGCCTTCACATTTTTACTTCCCTGCCTGAACGTAATGGAGAAATCAAAACGGGTAAAAAGAGCCCATCGGGCTTGCCGGGGATTCAACCTCTTAGCAGACTTGAGAAACATTAGGTTTTTATGGTCAGTGACAACAGTTACCCAATGCCTTGCCCCCTCCAAAAATGCCTCCACTCCTCAAAGACCCATTTAATAGCCAGCAGCTCCCTATTCCCTATGTCGTAGTTTCTCTCCGTGGGAGAGAATTTCCTGGAGAAGAAGGCACACGGTCTCAGGTTAGTGAGGCTAGCAGGACCTTGTGAAAGGACTGCTCCTGCGCCGTCCTCGGATGCATCCACCTCCACAATAAAGGGTCTCTCCTGATCAGGCTGGATCAGAATGGGAGCGCTACTAAATGCCTTTTTTAATGTTTCAAATGAAGAAATGGCCTTGGTAGACCAATTCTCCAAATCCGCCCCTTTCTTAGTAAGGTCGATCAATGGTTTAGCAATTACAGAAAAATTCATGATAAATTTACGATAGTAATTAGCGAAACCCAAAAACCGTTGTAAGGCCTTTAAGGATGAAGGCCTTACCCATTCCTTAATTGCCTAAACCTTAACAGGATCCATCTTAAAGGCGTGAGGAGTCAGAACATGCCCTAGAAACAGTATCTCCTGTACACCAAAGACACATTTCTCTTGCTTAGCGGATAGCTGGTTATCCCTCAACACCTCTAATACTTGTTTGACATGAGACACATGAGATTCGAAATCAGGAGAGAATATCAAAATGTCGTCAAGATAGACAATAATACATTTACCTAAGAACTCCCTAAGAATATCGTCCATTAAGTTTTGGAACACAGCTGGGGCATTGCTGAGTCCAAAAGGCATCACCTGATATTCAAAGTGTCCTATCGGAGTATTGAACGCTGTCTTCCATTCGTCTCCCTCCTTGATTCGGATTAGATTGTATGCCCCTTTCAGGTCAATCTTGGAAAACCAGGTTGCCCCCAGAACCTGGTTAAATAAATCCGGAATCAATGGGAGAGAGTATCTATTTTGGACAGTGATTTTATTTAATCTCCGGTGATCAATACAAGGCCTAAGACCACCATCCTTCTTCTTAACAAAGAAAAACCCTGCTCCCATAGGAGAGACTGATGGTCTAATATGCCCTTTAGCAAGGCTCTCCTTAATATAATCTTCCATAGCCTTGCGTTTGGGCTTAGAAAGATTATAAAGTCGCCCTTTAGGAAATTTGGCACCCTCTATTAGCTCTATGGCGCAATCATAAGGTCTATGGGGGGGGGGTAGAACCTCTGGAGTAGGGGATGAGAATACATCAGAATATTCCTTAATAACTGAGGGTAATGTATTAGACCTTACCAGGGGCGTACCTAGAGCATTTGGCACCCGGGGCGAACCCTTTGTTTGGCACCCCCCCCCCCCCCCCCCAAGAAAGTTAAGAAAACATGCACAAACTTTTTTCAATGTTTTCAATAATATTTATTACAAAACATTCAGACATCCGCATGTGTTTTGCGGATCCGATCCATGTATCAGTGGATCCGTAAAAATCATACGGACGTCTGAATGGAGCCTTACAGGGGGGGTGATCAATGACGGAGGTGATCAGGGAGTCTTTATGGGTGATCACCCCTCTGTCATTGATCACCCCCCTGTAAGGCTCCATTCAGACATCCGCATGTGTTTTGCGGATCCGATCCATGTATCAGTGGATCCGTAAAAATCATATGGACCTCTGAATGGAGCCTTACAGGGGGGTGATCAATGACAGGGGGGTGATCAGGGAGTCTATATGGGGTGATCAGGGGTGATCAGTGGTTCATAAGGGGCATCTCCTCTCCTACATAGCGCCACATACCTCTTACATCCAGTGATGTCACCTTTGATGTAGACGTTCTCTTTCCTCATCTTCTCCATTCAAACCAGACCGCCATGATGATTTTTCTGCCATCTCCCGTCTCTGCAGAGATTGAGAAACAGACATTAGTTTCCTGCCACCCCCAATACTATACTGCAGAAACAGTCCCCCTGGAAATACTACTATAGTGCCCTAGTAATCATGTTCCTCATAGCCCCCAGTAGTAGTATAGCTCCCCATGATACCCCCTAGTAGTACTAATTTTCCCTATAATATGACAGTACATGAAATACCCCCGCTTAGTGCCCGCAGTTGAGCTAATGTCCCCATAATGTATGCCAGTATAAAATACCCCTATATAGTGCCCCAGTAAATGCCCTCATACTGCTCCTCTCCCCCTTCCCCATAGTGTCCCCCATAATATGCCAGTAAAAAAATGCCCCTTAGTGCCCCCAGCAGATGCCCCTATAGTTCTCCTCCCCCACAATGTGTCAGTAAAAAAATGCCCCTTCTTAGTACCACCATATGCCCCAATAGTGCTCCACTCCCCCATAGTGCCGCTCTCCCCTATAGTGCCTCCCATAATGTGCCAGTAAAAAAATGCCCCCTTAGTGCCACCAAATGCCAGTGCCCCCCATAATGTTCCAATACAAAAGACCACTTTAGAGCCCCCACTTCCCCATAGTGCCCCCAAATAATGCCCCTATAGTAACACCAGATGCCCCATAGTGCTGCTCTCCCCTATAGTGCCCCCCAGAATGTGCCAATAATAAAAAAAAAAGCCCACAGATACCCCCATGGTGCCCCCCATAATGTGCCAGTAAGAAATGTCCCCATAGTGCCAGCTCCCCCCCCCCTATAGTGCCAGCTCCCCCCCCATAGTGCCAGCTCCCCCCCTATAGTGCCAGCTCCCCCTATAGTGCCAGCTCCCTCTATAGTGTCAGCTCCCCCTATAGTGCCAGCTGTCCCTATAGTGCCCCCCCCCATAGTGCCAGTTCCCCCATAGTGCCAGTTCCCCCATAGTGCCAGATCTCCCCCCTATAGTGCCAGATCTCCCCCTATAGTGCCAGATCTCCCCCTATAGTGCCAGATCTCCCCATATAGTGCCAGATCTCCCCCCTATAGTGCCAGATCTCCCCCCTATAGTGCCAGATCTCCCCCCTATAGTGCCAGATCTCCCCCTATAGTGCCAGATCTCCCCCCTATAGTGCCAGATCTCCCCCCTATCGTGCCAGATCTCCCCCCTATAGTGCCAGATCTCCCCCTATCGTGCCAGATCTCCCCCCTATCGTGCCAGATCTCCCCCCTATCGTGCCAGATCTCCCCCCTATAGTGCCAGATCTCCCCCATATAGTGCCAGATCTCCCCCCTATAGTGCCAGATCTCCCCCTATCGTGCCAGATCTCCCCCCTATCATGCCAGATCTCCCCCCTATAGTGCCAGATCTCCACCCCCCACCTATAGTGCCAGATCTCCCCCCTATAGTGCCAGATCTCCCCCCTATAGTGCCAGATCTCCCCCCTATAGTGCCAGATCTCCCCCTATAGTGCCAGATCTCCCCCCTATAGTGCCAGATCTCCCCCCTATAGTGCCAGATCTCCCCCCTATAGTGCCAGATCTCCCCCCTATCGTGCCAGATCTCCCCCTATCGTGCCAGATCTCCCCCCTATCGTGCCAGATCTCCCCCCTATCATGCCAGATCTCCCCCTATAGTGCCAGATCTCCCCCCTATAGTGCCAGATCTCCCCCTATAGTGACCCCCCTTAGTGCCCATCCATAGTGCCAGCTCCCCCCCCCCCCCCGCAAAGAGGAAAAAAAATAAAACGAATACTTACCTCCATCAGCTCAGCAGCGATGCAAGCCTTTTCCGGCCTGTGTCCCTGCTGTGTGCTGCCAGTCTCAGGCGTCGCGATGATAATGACATCATCGCGCTGCCTGAGCCGGCCTCTGATAGGCTGCAGGCATTAGTGCCTGCGGCCTATCAGAAGAACAGGGGAGGGACACGCCTCTCCCTCCCCTGCCCCACAGCACACAGCGGCCGCAATTACATCCAGGGCCGCGCCGCCTGTGGCGATCGGCGGTGCGGCCCTGAAGAATAAAAAATATAATTTTTTTTTTTTAAAGACAGGCGGCCTGGCTGGCACCCCCCTTGTGAGTGGCACCCGGGGCGGCCCGCCCCCCCCCCCCCCTTGGTACGCCACTGGACCTTACTGAAACCCCAGCCTAGACCACGGACAAGCATGAGTCACACTTAGGTCCCCAATTCACCAACTCTCCTTTGGACCAATCTATTGTGGGGTTATGTAAACGGAGCCAAGGCAACCCTAGTACCACCTCAACCGGAAGGTTCTCCAGGACTAAAAGAGAACATCTCTCAGAGTGGCACACACCCACGGTTAGAGAAATTTCAGAGGTACATGACCTCACCGTACCACCAATCAGGGGAGTAGCATCCATAGCCATGACATGGATAGGTGTAGGTAAAGCAAACATTGGAATACCCAATTTACTAGCATATTCAAAGTCAATAAAGCTGGCCGCTGAACCGGAATCAATAAAGGCCTTACCCGGCCACTTATTAACCCCCAGAGAAATTGTTATGGGTACCAAAAGCTTACATTTAGAAAAATCAGGGTGCATCTGGTCTTTATGTTGTCTTGCCTTAGGAGACTTGTCAGAGAGGACCCTCTTAGGACACTTGTTGATCCAATTGCCAGGATCTCCACAGTAGAAGCACTCTCCGCGTCTGTGACGAAGATTACCCCGGGTCATGCCAACCTGCATGGGTTCCTCGGTGGAGACCTCAGTGTTGTCCCTGGAAGAGGCCTCTGGCTGGACCACCATCTGAGAACAGAACTGTCGTTCTTGTCGTCTCTCTCTAACTCGTCGGACAACTAGGGTCATCATCTCCTCTAAGGTCTCTGGAATTTGATAACTGACTAATAGATCTTTTAAATTATCAGACAGATCAGACCTAAACTGACTCTTCAGGGCTGGTTCATTCCATCCTAAGGGAACACACCACCATCTGAATTGGGTGCAATACTCCTCCGCAGGGAGATGGCCCTGAACCAGTGCCCTAGAGCCGTCTCGGCTACCAGGGCCCTGTCTGGTTCGTCATAGAGGATGCCCAGGGCCTGAAAACAACCTCCACAGAAGTTAGACAACAGGCCCCAGGAGGTAATGAGAATGCCCAGTCCTGGGGATCACCCTGTAGTAGAGAAATGATAATACCCACTCGTTGGCTCTCGGGACCGGAGGACACGGGGCACAAATGGAAGTAGAGTTTGCAACTCTCCTTAAAGGAGAGAAACCTCTTCCGGTCTCCAGAAAAAAGTTCTGGGAGCTTGATCTGTGGCTCAAAATGTGGACTGGAGGGCTGAAGAGTGGAAGAACCTTGCCCTAACTCAAAAGAACTAAGTTTCTCTCCTAGCTTCTGCACCATCTGTGTCAGGTTAGAGACATGGTCAGTCAGGGACACAAGAGGATTCATGATACAGTGGTTATTAGGCCTGTTAATCTGTAACAGTCACGTCCACACACACACACAGGGGGAAGGATAGTGACCACTGCGCTCCACCCTCACCCCTGGCCCTGCCTACTTGCCTCACGAGTCCTGATAACAGGGGACAACTGGACGACAGTCCCTTACTTAGGATATGTGCAGGGAAGACAGACAAGACAAAATGCGGAACGTAAACGGACCGGGTCAGAACCAAGAGAGCTATGCAGTACAAAGGGTTAAGCAAAGAATGGTCAGGAGAAGCTGGGGTCAAATACCAGGAGAGTAGAGAAGTACCAGAGGAGTCCGCAAAGAGTAGTCAGGTGGGAGCCGAGGTCACAATACCAGGAGGGATGCGCAGTACAAGAGGAGCAGGCAAAGGATCGTCAGGGAACAAGATCAGGTGAGTATTCAGTAGTCCAACAAATAGCCAGGAACCTAGAATTAACAGGCAACCTGTGGCCAGCAGGCTGCCTGTATTTATAGTGGGGTCTGAGGGTCATGTGACGTGGCCAGCGGCACATGACCGACAGACAGACAAGTCGAGCACCGAGTGATCAGCTCGGCGCAGGGAGCCTCCCAGCTAGAAAAGCTGCCGTGGGAACGAGGCCAAACACAGATCCTCACTCCTGAAGCTAAGCAGCAGGTCTGCGGCTGATGGAAGACCGAGTGCGCCTTTAGCGCCCCGTGACAGGCTGTTTGATACAGCCATTAACAGGATTTATTATAAGGAAATATTTCTATGTCTTATTTGCCCTTGTGCGGTGCAGTTATATGTTTTAAAGCATTTTTTGGCTTGTATTAGTGGGAAAAAAAGGGCTTATTAGCCGTTGTGTGGTGAAGTTAGAAAATTACAGTCCTTTTTGGCGTGTATAAGCGGCACAAAAATATATATTATTTGCCATTCAGCGATGCAGTTATATGTTCTAAAGCCCTTTTTTGCGTGTATTAGTGGCACAAAAAAATATATATATTTGCAGTTCAGTGCTGCAGTTATATGTTCTAAAGCCCTTTTTGGCGTGTATTAGTGGCACAAAAAAAAAGTATTTGCCATTGTGTGGTGAAGTGAGAAAATTACAGCCCTTTTTGGCTCGTGTTAGTGGCACAAAATATATATTTGACGTTCAGTGGTGCAGTTATATGTTCTAAAGCCCTTTTTGGTGTGTATAAATAGCAAAAAAAAATATATTATTTGCCGTTCAGTGGTGCAGTTATATGTTCTAAAACCTGTAGGAAGGAGCAAGGGCCCGTCATTGACGGAAGGTACGTGTCACCGAGGTTCCTAGCCTCTGTGTGATAGGAACCGTTAATTTAGTGTCAGCGGCAGCTAGTGCTCGCTGACACTGTTTTTACTTAGTTTGGCTGTAAAGCCGATCTGGACCGGTTCTTATTGGGAGCAACCAAAGAGCAGTGTGGGTGGCTGTTCCCCACGTTCCAGGCCAGGTTTTGGGCTGGGATTTAAAAACCCAGCCAGCAGCTCAGCTGGGTGGGAATGATCCTCCAGGTGATAGTGGAGCTGTGGAAGCTCTGTGTTTGGGAGCTGAGGAGTTCCGCCATGCTGCAAGGCTGAGAGCCGCCTGCTGGGAGTCAGGCGTCCTAAATAGAGTTGAGCGAACACCTGGATGTTCGGGTTCGAGAAGTTCGGCCGAACTTCCCGGAAATGTTCGGGTTCGGGATCCGAACCCGACCCGAACTTCGTTCCGAACCCGAACCCCATTGAAGTCAATGGGGACCCGAACCTTTCGGCATTAAAAAGGCTGTAAAACAGCCCAGGAAAGGGCTAGAGGGCTGCAAAAGGCAGCAACATGTAGGTAAATCCCCTTCAAACAAATGTGGATAGGGAAATGAATAAAAATAAAATAAATAAAAATTAACCAATATCAATTGAAGAGAGGTCCCATAGCAGAGAATCTGGCTTCACGTCACCCACCACTGTAACAGTCCATTGTCATATATTCAGGCCCCGGCACTCAGGCAGAGGAGAGAGGTCCCATAACAGAGAATCTGGCTTCATGTCAGCAGAGAATCAGTCTTCATGTCATAGCAGAGAATCAGGCTTCACGTCACCCAACACTGGAACAGTCCATTGTCAGATATTTAGGCCCAGGCACCCAGGCAGAGGAGAGAGGTCCCGTAACAGAGAATCTGGCTTCATGTCAGCAGAGAATCAGTCTTCATGTCATAGCAGAGAATCATGCTTCACGTCACCCAACACTGGAACAGTCCATTGTCAGATATTTAGGCCCAGGCACCCAGGCAGAGGAGAGAGGTCCCGTAACAGAGAATCTGGCTTCATGTCAGCAGAGAATCAGTCTTCATGTCATAGCAGAGAATCAGGCTTCACGTCACCCACCACTGTAACAGTCCATTGTTATATATTTAGGCCCCGGGACGCAGGCAGAGGAGAGAGGTCCCATAACAGAGAATCTGGCTTCATGTCAGCAGAGAATCAGTCTTCATGTCATAGCAGAGAATCATGCTTCACGTCACCCAACACTGGAACAGTCCATTGTCAGATATTTAGGCCTAGGCACCCAGGCAGAGGAGAGAGGTCCCGTAACAGAGAATCTGGCCTTATGTCAGCACAGAATCTGTCTTCATGTCATAGCAGAGAATCAGGCTTCACGTCACCCAACACTGGAACAGTCCAAATGTGGATAGGGAGATGAATAAAAATAAAAATAAAAATAAAATAAATAAAAATTAACCAATATCAATTGGAGAGAGGTCCCATAGCAGAGAATCTGGCTTCACGTCACCCACCACTGTAACAGTCCATTGTCATATATTCAGGCCCCGGCACTCAGGCAGAGGAGAGAGGTCCCATAACAGAGAATCTGGCTTCATGTCAGCAGAGAATCAGTCTTCATGTCATAGCAGAGAATCAGGCTTCACGTCACCCAACACTGGAACAGTCCATTGTCAGATATTTAGGCCCAGGCACCCAGGCAGAGGAGAGAGGTCCCGTAACAGAGAATCTGGCTTCATGTCAGCAGAGAATCAGTCTTCATGTCATAGCAGAGAATCAGGCTTCATGTCACCCACCACTGTAACAGTCCATTGTCATATATTTAGGCCCCGGGACGCAGGCAGAGGAGAGAGGTCCCGTAACAGACAATCTGGCTTCATGTCAGCAGAGAATCAGTCTTCATGTCATAGCAGAGAATCAGGCTTCACATCACCCAACACTGGAACAGTCCATTGTCAGATATTTAGGCCCAGGCACCCAGGCTAAGGAGAGAGGTCCCGTAACAGAGAATCTGGCTTCATGTCAGCAGAGAATCAGTCTTCATGTCATAGCAGAGAATCATGCTTCACGTCACCCAACACTGGAACAGTCCATTGTCAGATATTTAGGCCTAGGCACCCAGGCAGAGGAGAGAGGTCCCGTAACAGAGAATCTGGCCTTATGTCAGCAGAGAATCAGTCTTCATGTCATAGCAGAGAATCATGCTTCACGTCACCCAACACTGGAACAGTCCACTGTCATATATTTCGGCCCCGGCACCCAGACAGAGGAGAGGTTCATTCAACTTTGGGTTGCCCCGCAATATAATGGTAAAATGAAAATAAAAATAGGATTGAATGAGGAAGGCCGAAGTTACGCTGTAGCGCAGACAGGCGAGCAGCGGCAGAATGTGAACGCCGGAAGCGCGAACAGACGGCCCGCACTTTATGCAGCAGCTCTGACATGTCGGGGTAGTTGTGAATGAACTTCTGCACCACCAAATTCAGCACATGCGCCAGGCAAGGGATGTGCGTCAAACCGGCTATTCCCAGAGCTGCAACGAGATTTCACCCATTATCGCACACCACCAGGCCGGGCTTGAGGCTCACCGGCAGCAACCACTCGTCGGTCTGTTGTTCTATACCCCGCCACAACTCCTGTGCGGTGTGGGGCCTGTCCCCCAAACATATGAGTTTCAGAATGGCCTGCTGACGTTTACCCCGGGCTGTGCTGAAGTTGGTGGTGAAGGTGTGTGGCTGACTGGATGAGCAGGTGGAAGAAGAGGAGGAGGAAGCTGAGTAGGAGGAGGTGGCAGTGCACACTTGATTTTATCGGATACTTGGTTGTGCAGGGAAGGCACGGCTCTCTTGGAGAAGTAGTGCCGGCTGGGAACAACATACTGTGGGACAGCAAAGCGACATGAGCTGTTTGAAGCTGTCTGTGTCCACCAGCCTAAATGACAGCATTTCATAGGCCAGTAGTTTAGAAATGCTGGCATTCAGGGCCAGGGATCGAGGGTGGCTAGGTGGGAATTTACGCTTTCTCTCAAATGTTTGTGAGATGGAGAGCTGAACGCTGCCGTGTGACATGGTTGAGATGCTTGGTGACGCAGGTGGTGGTGTTGGTGGTACATCCCATGTTTGCTGGGCGGCAGGTGCCAACGTTACTCCAGAGGAAGAGGTCGAGGCGGCGGCAGCAGCAGAAGAGGCCGAGGCAACAGCAGCAGAAGAGGTAGCAGGGGGAGCCTGAGTGACTTCCTTGTTTTTAAGGTGTTTACTCCACTGCAGTTCATGCTTTGCATGCAGGTGCCTGGTCATGCAGGTTGTGCTAAGGTTCAGAACGTTAATGCCTCGCTTCAGGCTCTGATGGCACAGCGTGCAAACCACTCGGGTCTTGTCGTCAGCACATTGTTTGAAGAAGTGCCATGCCAGGGGAACTCCTTGAAGCTGCCTTTGGGGTGCTCGGTCCCAGATGGCGGCGGTCAGTAGCAGGCGGAGTCTCTTGGCGGCGGGTGTTCTGCTTTTGCCCACTGCTCCCTCTTTTGCTACGCTGTTGGCTCGGTCTCACCACTGCCTCTTCCTCGGAACTGTGAAAGTCAGTGGCACGACCTTCATTCCATGTGGGGTCTAGGACCTCATCGTCCCCTGCATCGTCTTCCACCCAGTCTTGATCCCTGACCTCCTGTTCAGTCTGCACACTGCAGAAAGACGCAGCAGTTGGCACCTGTGTTTCGTCATCATCAGAGACTGTGCTGAGGTGGTATTCCCATGTCCTCATCATCAGGAAACATAAGTGGTTGTGCGTCAGTGCATTCTATGTCTTCCACCGCTGGGGAAGGGCTAGGTGGATGCCCTTGGGAAACCCTGCCAGCGGAGTCTTCAAACAGCATAAGAGACTGCTGCATAACTTGAGGCTCAGACAGTTTCCCTGTATGCATGGGGGTGATGTGACAGACTGATGGGCTTGGTTTTCAGGCGCCATCTGTGCGCTTTCTGCAGAAGACTGGGTGGGAGATAATGTGAACGTGCTGGATCCACTGTCGGCCACCCAATTGACTAATGCCTGTACCTGCTCAGGCCTTACCATCCTTAGAACGGCATTGGGCCCCACCAAATATCGCTGTAAATTATGGCGGCTACTGGGACCTGAGGTAGTTGGTACACTAGGACGTGTGGCTGTGGCAGAACGGCCACGTCCTCTCCCAGCACCAGAGGGTCCACTAACACCACCACAACCATGTCCGCGTCCCTTACTAGATGTTTTCCTCATTGTTACCGTTCACCACAATAACAAAAATATTATTTGGCCTAATGTATTGAATTCAAATTCAGGCCTTTTTTTACAGACACCTAACACTATCTGGCTATCTATTTAGGTACCGTATTACACTAATAAAGGCACAGCAGTAACGACAGATTTAGCTGAATATAAATTTGAGGCCTAGTATTTAGGCGCTGGGTGACAGGTATGGGTTTACAGACAGAATTAGACTTGGAATTGCACAGTAGCGGGTGTGTGTGAAGTTATTGAGAATGACCCTATCTGCACCTTGAATCTAATATACCCTTTTAGGGATAGATTTAAAGTAGGCCTGATACAGCAGAAACCACTAATTTAGAGAATTGCTAAATTGGGAATTGTATTTCAACCCAGAACAAAAACTGTGCTTTGACGGACACTAAATAACTTGCCCAGCCACAGCAATAACCACAGATTTAGATGAATATAAATTTGAGGCCTATTATTTAGGCGCTGGGTGACAGGTATACGTTTACACACAGAATTAGACTTGGAATTGCACAGTAGCGTGTGTGTGAAGTTATTGAGAATAACCCTATCTGCACCTTGAATCTTATATACCCTTTTAATGAATAGATTTAAAGTAGCCCTGATACAGCAGAAACCACTAATTTAGGAAATTGCTAAGTTGGGAATTGCATTTCAACCCTGAACAAAAATATATCCTTTGCCAGACAGCAGACAGTATTACAATTGGCTGGCCACAGCTGAAACACCAGATTTAGGGTACTGCTATTTTGGCAATTGTATTTCACCCCTCAATAAAATAGCAAGCACAGCCAAGCCCCTGATGTAGGATATAGCCAAAAAATAACCACACTATTGATGGTTAAATGCACTTGGTGACAGCTTGCCCCTGATGTAGGATATAGCCAAAAAATAACCACACTATTGATGGTTAAATGCACTTGGTGACAGCTTGCCCCTGATGTAGGATATTGCCAAAAAATAACCACACTATTGATGGTTAAATGTATTTGGTGGCAGCTTGTGCTGGCGCACCACAAGACACAAAGTGGCCGCCAGAAAGTGACTGAAAAACGCTCTGGGCAGCCTAAAAACAGTGAGCAATTGAATAGCAGCAGTTCAATGATCCACAGCTGTAGATCGATCACTGAATTAAGTCTTTTGGAGGAGTTAATCACTGCCTAATCTCGCCCTAACGTCGCAGCTGCAACCTCTCCCTATACTGATCAGAGCAGAGTGACGTGCAGCGCTACGTAACTCGAGCTTAAATAGAGGCTGGGTCACATGCTGCACTGGCCAATCACAGCCATGCCAATAGTAGGCATGGCTGTGACGGCCTCTTGGGGCAAGTAGTATGACGCTTGCTGATTGGCTGCTTTGCAGCCTTTCAAAAAGCGCCAAGAAAGCGACAAACACCGAACCCGGACTTTTACGAAAATGTTCAGGTTCGGGTCCGTGTCACGGACACCCCAAAATTCGGTACGAACCCGAACTATACAGTTCGGGTTCGCTCATCCCTAGTCCTAAAGCCTGCTGTGGACTGCCAGGTGACATGTTTTGTTCTGTGGACTCTTGCTGTGTAAATTAACACCAGGACCATGTAAAGTATTGCTTTTCAACCATGTATTGCATCCGCTTACCCTGCCTACCAGAGCAAATCCCTACAAGCCCTTTTTGGCATGTATTAGTGGCACAAAAAAATGTATTTGCCGTTGTGTGGTGAAGTGAGAACATTACAGCCCTTTTTGACGTGTATTAGTGGCAAAAAATATATATATTTACTTTTTAGCAGTGCAGTTATTTGTTCTAAAGCTCTCTTTGGCGTGTATTAGTGGGGGAAAAAGGGCTTATTAGCCATTGTGTGGTGAAGTGAGAAAATTACTGACTTTTTTGGGGTGTTTTAATTTCCTTTTTATTTATTTATTTGATCTAACAGTATGTCAGACAGAGAAGTGCCAGGCCCTGCACAGGGGAGTGGCAGAGGCCTAAATGTTTCTGGCGCAGGCACAGGTCGTAGCAGAGTAATGGGGCGTGGCAGCAGGAGTCGCAGCGAGAGGCCTGAGCTCCCGGTGTCATCTAGCAGTCGTGTCTTGACCAGCAACCCAGTGGTTCTTGAATGGTTGACTCGGTCATCCACTTCGTCCCAAGTGACATCAGGCACCCCCAGCCAAGAGTCGGTGGGTTCGTCAGACACAACCCTTAGTTGGAATGACCCGGGAGCTGGCCCTGTGTCCTCACCTGTCCTCAACCTGCCTCTGTCCTTTTCTGTTCCCTCAGACAGAGAAGTATTATATGCTGTGGGCTCAGCTTCACTATACAGCGAGGACGAGTTACTAGAGGACAGTCAGCAGCTACTGGCCAGCCAAGATGTGGAGGAGACATCTGCCGCTTTCTCCGGTAGGCAGGCAAGTAGTGATGAGGAGAATGGTGTGGGAGCTGGTTTTGCGAGCGGTCAGAGACCATTGAGGAGGACATCAGTAATGTGCAGACAGTACTCGATGATTATGATGTAGCTGATTGCACTTGGGAGCCGGGTGAATTAGGGGCTTCATCATCGGGAGAAGAGGGTGGCAGCTTGCTTGTAAGGCAGCAGCGGAGCCAGCAAGTCGCTAGCGTGGTCGGGAGTCAGCAGGGGGGCAGCAGTGGAAGGTCGGGAGCCAAACGTACCCGGGGTAGACCACCCGCTTCGCAGGAGCCTACCTGCCCAGGAAAGTAGTGGTGCAGGGGTTCACGTAAGCAGCGGCGGTAGCAGTCAGTCAGTGCAGAGTGTTGGGGGTAAAATCACCTACTTAGTGGTGTAGCAGTTTTTTGTTAAGCCACCGGAGGAGGTGAACATGGACATTTGTAGAATCTGTGGGCAGAAGGTGAATCGTGGCCAGGGTGCCAATTTTGGCACCACGGCCCTGCGTCAACATATGCAGCATCACCATAAAGTGGCCTGGGAGAACCGTGGCTCCAATGTGGTGGTCCAGCCTGCATCACCTAGTGCCACACACCAGATTTCAGGCAGTCAAGGCTCCATCACCTCAGCAGAAGGGAGCTGTCTGTCCTTCCCATTATCTGCTGATACTCATGCTCCTGCTCCTACTCCTCGTCAGTCATTCCGTCAGCAATCGATCACCAAGGTGATTTCCAAGAGACAAGAGTATGCGTGCACTCATCCAACGGCGCAGAAGCTGAATTTGCTCCTGTCCAATTTGCTGGTGCTGCAGTCCCTCCCTTTCCAAGTGGTGGACTCTGCACATTTCAGAGAACTGATGGCTTGTGCCGAGCCGAGGCGAAGAGTCCCAAGCCGTCATTTCTTTGCCAAAAAGGCAGTACCAGCCTTGCACACATATGTAGAACAGAAGGTGGGCCAGTCCTTGAGCCTGTCGGTGTCTGCCAAAGTGCACGTCCAGCGCCGACGTGTGGAACTGTAACTATGGTCAGGGACAATACATGTCCTTTATGGCCCACTGGGTAAATGTGGTTCCTGCACAGCCACACCAGCAAATTTGCCAGGTGATGCCGCTTCCAACTCCACGTTCTCACGCCGTTGGTCCTGCAACAATGTCCGCCTCTGCCTCCTCATCCTCCACCGTGTCCTCAGCTTTCACTGCTGGGACAATTCACAGTGCCCTCCAGCACCACATGTGTAGGGCTCGGCGGTGTCACACTGTTCTGCACCTCTTTTGCCTGGGTGAACAGAGTCACACAGGGGACTAACTGCTCCGTGTCCTTAATCAAGAAATCGAATCCCGGCTTTCTCCGCGACAACTCAAAATCGTATCCATGGTGACCGACAGCGGGAAGAACATGGTGTCCGTGCTGCGTCAAGGAGGGATGAGCCATGTGCCCTGCATGGCACATATGTTCAATCTGGTTGTCAAGCGGTTCCTGAAGTCTTCCACCCATCTGCAAGACATCCTAAAAATGGCCAGGAAACTTTGCATGCACTTCAGTCACTCGTACACCGCAAAGCACACCCTTCTTGAGCTGCATCAGCAAAACGGCAGCCCCAACATAGGCTGATATGCAACGTTTCCACCCGTGGGAATTCCACCCTCCATATGATGGACCGACTATACGAACAGAGAAAGGCCATAAACGATTTCTTGATGATCCAAGTAGACAGGAGTACTCCCCTGTGTAACTTTGATGTCAACCAGTGGTAGCTCATGCTTTACACCTACCGTTTGCTCAGGCCCTTTAATGAGGCCATGTTATTTGTCAGTCGCCAGGACTACGGGATGAACAACGTCATTCCACGGCTTCATGTCCTGGAACAGATGCTGGTAAATCTGGCTGGTCAGGGGACTGGTGACGTGGCACCTAGATCTCACGGCCACATGAGCCCTGTGGGGGCTGAACAGGAGGAGGAGGAGGACATTGGAGCACAAGTAATGTGTAGCGAAATGGGTGGTTTTTCTACACAGGTGACAGGAGAGGAGGAGCAGGAGCAGCCAGAGGAGCTACAGGGCGATGAGGAAGACGAGGCAGAGGACCCAGACAGTATGGAGTGGATGCAGTGTAGGCAGGGAGTCCCTCCGAGTCACTTGCACAAATGGCCCGAAGCATGCTCACTTACTTGTGTAGTGACAGCGGAATTGTCACCATTTGTCAGAGGGATGAGTTCTGGGTCTCCACCTTTTTGGACCCTCACTACCAGACCAAAATGGGGGCCTTTTTCACACCCGCTGAGAGGAAGGACAAACTGAACTACTATAAGACATCCTATGTAGTCAGTTGGCCGCTGCCTATCTCAACCATCGTCCATCCTCTTGCAGGTCTGACCGGAAGGGCCCTCTGCGCTCACTTTCCTCTGCCATAGCTGCTGTGGCAGGGTGGGGACTAGGAGCAGTTCCAGCTCCATTAGCAGCAACTTAAGTCTAGAGTCGCTGATGAGCAGCTTTCTTCACCCGCCTAGTGAAGAAACTACTCACCAACAGCAGCTAGACCTGGAGAAGAACCTGACCCAGCATTTAGTGGTATACTTGGACAGCACCCATGCCACCCCACATTGAAGATCCGCTGGACTACTGGGCAGCCAAACTGGATTTGTGTCCGCAACTGGCAGAGTTTGCCCTGGAAAAGCTGTCCTGCCCGGCCAGTAGTGTGGCATCAGAGTGAGTGTTTAGTGCGGCTGAGGCCATAGTTACCTCAAGAAGAACTCGCCTGTCCACCCAAAATGTGGAGAGACTGACCTTTTCTCAAGATGAATAAGGCGTGGATCAGCCAGGATTTCCACCCACCAATGCCTGATGCATCAGACTAGATCATCCATGGTGCCACACCAACACTTTGACAAAAGAGACCGGTTTCTTCTGGCTACCTGCCTCAGCTACTATTCTGATGCTGCCACCCGCCTGATGCCAAGTGCTCCTTCTTTCACCAACCATCTTCAGCTGGTACTGGTATTGCCACCCACCTCCCCACTCTGTCACCGGGTCGCTCTGTGGTCTCCTGATGCTGCTGCCACCTCCACACTATATCACATTGCCACTCTGTCGTTTCATGCTGCTGCCACCTCCACACTATGTCACCTTGCCACTCTTTGGTCTCCTGATGCTTCTGCCACCTCCACACTATGTCACCTTGCCACTCTGTGGTCTCCTGGTGCTGCTGACACCTTCACGCTGTCAATTTGCCACTCTGTGGTCTCTTGGTGCTGCTGCCACCTCCACACTGTCATTGTGCCAACCTGTGGCCTCCTAATGCTGCTGCTGCCACCTCCACACTGTCATTCTGCCACTCTGTGGTCGCCTCATGCTGCTTACATCTCACCACTATGTCATAGGGCCACTCTGTGGACTTCTCATGCTGTTCCCACCCTCCCACTTCATGACTGGGCCACTATTTTGCCTTTCGGCCTGGCTGACATCATCATTTATTTGACCCTTCTTCTGATCTGTCATAAGAAAGGAAAAAATGAGTCGCACAACAAATCCTGTTTATGTAACAGCTGTAAGGTCTGCATGACATGGTCCCTATTTTGCGTCAGAATTGGCTTATGATTTGGTAGCCAAAAGCAGGAGTGGGTACAAAACACAGAAGACATACAAATATTCCATTCACGTGTCATCCCTTCCTGTTTTTTTGGGCTTTAGCAATACTGATTGATTAGTGACCAAATGCTGACCGAGTGAAGGCGGATGCTCAACAGACATTATCCATTTTTGGGGGGGGGTTTGTTCTGATGGATCAGAGGAAGGGCAAAATAATCAATGACGTGAAACACAAACTTACTCTATGTGGAATCAGCTGACGACAGTGTAAAAGGAGTGCACTTCTTCTTGACGCTAACATCGATCTGTAAGGCTGAGTTCACACTTGAGTTAGTTGGTCAGTTTTGGCCCCGTAACTGCCCAAATAAGTGAAGTGTGCAGTGATTCTAAAAGCGACGCCTATCATGTGCGTGTCATACTGACTCAGTATTGTTTGACTACCACAGCAGACTCCCTATGTGTGTAACTGCAAGGCACAGTATTCTACACCACTATAAAGGCTCTCTGCATTAAGTAAATAGTCGTTTTTTAATGCGATTCGCCACAAATAAATTCAGATCGAACCAAATTGTTTCAAAAAATTCAGCGAACCGGCAGAATCGAATTTTTGAGAAATTCGCTCATCTCTAGTACTCAACATAGAATCCTGTCCTATCCATCTTCATCCTCATCACTAGTATTGTCAGAACCTGAGTCTTCAGTGCCAGTGGAAATCTTGATTAACCGGAATACCAGTATGGAGGTCTTACAGTGGATAAAAATTATATTTTCTTACCAACATTAATAATAATAATAAAAATAAAAAAAAGAACTAGGTCATCAGTATCTGATCGGCATGGGTCCGACACCAAGGATTCCAGCTGATCCACTGTTTGAGGAGACCGTGCTGCAATAGTGAGCGCCGCTGCCTCCTCACCGCTTATCAAGCACAGTTCATTGTATAGCTGCCATGCTTGGTATCACAGCTCAGCCCTATTCACTTGAATTGGACTGAGCTGTGCCTAGGCCACATGACCAATGAACGTGACGGAAAAAAGAGACAATGCAGCAGCACCCTGCAAATCAGATAAAGTACAACAATGCCATAGTCACAAAAATGATAGTGCTAATTCTACGCTTATTTATAAAGTGAGATGCTTGGCCAATGCATTTTGTACAAAACCATCTGAGCCCGTCTGCCTTACGTCAAGGCGATCTTTGTTAGACGGGTCCTAACACTAAATACTACCTGTTATGCGCCATAATGGCCGCCATAAAATTCATCGAGTGTTGGATCCACATGTATGCTGGATCTACTCTGCCTTTTACCATTTTTGTTGCCATAATGGCCTCTATTACAAGGGATGCAGGTACCAACATGCATGCCGATGGCGGCCATTATGGCGCATAACAGGTATTATTTAGTGTTAGGAAACGTCTAACAGAGATCGCCTTGACGTACGGCAGACGGGCTCAGATGGTTTTGTACAAAATGCATTCTCCAAGCATCTCACCTTATAAATAAGCGTAGCATTAGCACTATAATTTTTGTGACTGTGGCATTGTTGTACTTTATCTGATTTCCAGGGTGCTGCTGCATTGTCTCTTTTTTCCTCTAGGTCTTTGCCATGGTAGCGTGCACCTGCACACTGGGAGGTGCTGACTATCCCCCTTTTTTTGCAATGAACGTGACATCACTGGCCTAGGGTAAGCTGTGAGAAGGCCATGGTGTTGTCACGGACGTTCCTGCGACAGGTGGCAGGATATCGGTGAGACTGGCAACACGTGGTTTGATTTGACATGTTTTCCGTTTGGATCAAATGACGTCTGTGTTGTTTCTGGTGCTTGCCACACCTTCTTTCTCCAGGTGTGGCTAATAGGGTCATTTAACCTTTTCTATTTATAGTTGCTTCTCCCACAATGCTGTGCGGTTTATAGCTTCTGTTTGGACCTTTTGGATAGATTGTGGTTGGATCTCGGCTCAGTTCCTGGTGCTTCCATTGCCCTTTTGAAGTTGTCTTTTCATTCCCTTTTGTATTTTGTTTGGGTTTTGTGTGTTGCATTTCCCTATTGTTTGTATGAGGCCTGAAGGAGACTCCTGTTCGTCCTTCCTTGTGGAGGAACAAGTAGTCTTGTCCCTGCCATTAGTACCAGGGTCCTATAGGGCTTGATAGGATGCTCGGTATTCTGCGTATGAACTCACCTACCTTTGGGGTGTGTTCATACTGGTAGTCAATATGAATGAAACCACGCACTCTCAAAGTAGTGTGCAAAGGTATATTTAATTTAATGCTCCGTAATACCAAGTAGGTATATATCTCAGGAATGCAATCAAGAAAAAATTATTTCGAAATTAAAAAAAATGAAAAAAATCTAAAACATTTCAAAATAATGAACAAATCTCCATATGTGTGATGAAGCAATTAGTATTGCGATTGCTTGGGGAGATGTTTCAGTCCGTAAGACCTTTATCAACTCATCGCTGCAAAGATAGTACAAATAAAAGCGTAATAGTGCTAGGGTAGTGAAAAAAAATAAAAATAAAATAAAACTCAATAGTAAACTAAATCAGAGAGATCGTATAAGTGACCTATAGTTCCAGGAAGCTAAGAAACAAGGTCCGTATGACACAATTGAGTAAAGGTAATATATAGCTAGAGGGCTGAATTGATCTCACAGGCCATAAGATATACGTACAGGAGTAGAGGTGAAACAGAGAGGAAATACAGGGCTAGATCCAGTGGTAGACTGAGATACAGGGGTAGTGTATATTAGATATAAGGAATTGATAGGAGGGCAGAGGGAAAATGCGATTGCATCGCACTGGTGTATGTCTGTACTAACATAGGGGCCTATCAGGCATAAGGCTGTAGTCTTACCTTAGATGGGTGAGGTGGATTTGTAGATGGTGGCATCCCATGTGAAGGACGCTAAACCGGGAGAAGAATGCAGGAGAGGAGAGATTCGGGGAGATAAGGGCACTCCAGACCGGATTTCCGGCCGCTGAGTGGGGACGGCGCGTGCACGATGTAGTTGTAATAGTTGTGGTGGCCATCTTGGAAGTGTGTGTCTCCTATATGATATATTTAACTGAAAATTTTTTATCGTAACAACCAACGATTTATACAGGAAAATCATGACAATTAACAAGGTTGCCCAAACTTTCGCATCCCACTGTATGTGCTGTGTAGCGAGTAGTGCTATGTACAGTTGCAAGAAAAAGTATGTGAACCCTTTGGAATGATATGGATTTCTGCACAAATTGGTCATAAAATGTGATCTGATCTTCATCTAAGTCACAACAATAGACAATCACAGTCTGCTTAAACTAATAACACACAAAGAATTAAATGTTACCATGTTTTTATTGAACACACCATGTAAACATTCACAGTGCAGGTAGAAAAAGTATGTGAACCCCTAGACTAATGACATCTCCAAGAGCTAATTGGAGTGAGGTGTCAGCCAACTGGAGTCCAATCAATGAGATGAGATTGGAGGTGTTGGTTACAGCTGCCCTGCCCTATAAAAACACACACACCAGTTCTGGGTTTGCTTTTCACAAGAAGCGTTGCCTAATGTGAATGATGCCTCACACAGAAGAGCTCTCAGAAGACCTACGATTAAGAATTGTGACTTGCATAAAGCTGGAAAGGGTTATAAAAGTATCTCCAAAAGCCTTGCTGTTCATTGTCCACGGTAAGACAAATTGTCTATAAATGGAGAAAGTTCAGCACTGCTGCTACTCTCCCTAAGAGTGGCCGTCCTGTAAAGATGACTGCAAGAGTACATCGCAGACTGCTCAATGAGGTGAAGGATAATCCTAGAGTGTCAGCTAAAGACTTACAAAAGTCTTTGGCATATGCTAACATCCCTGTTAGCAAATCTACGATACGTAAAACACTAAACAAGAATGGATTTCATGAGAGAATACCACAGAGGAAGCCACTGCTGTCCAAAATAACATTGCTGCACGTTTACAGTTTGCACAAGAGCACCTGGATGTTCCACAGCAGTACTGGCAAAATATTCTCTGGACAGATGACACCAAAGTTGAGTTGTTTGGAAGAAACACACAACACTATGTGTGGAGAAAAAGAGGCACAGCACACCTACATCAAAACCTCATCCCAACTGTGAAGTATGGTCGTGTGTCATCATGGTTTGGGGCTGCTTTGATGCGTCAGGGCCTGGACGGATTGCTATCATTGAAGGAAAAATGAATTCCTAGGTTTATCAAGACATTTTGCAGGAGAACTTAAGGTCATCTGTTCACCAGCTGAAGCTCAACAGAAGATAGGTGTTGCACCAAGGAGAACGGACCCAATGCATAGAAGTAAATCAACAACAGAATGGCTTAAACAGAAGAAAATACGCCTTCTGGAGTGGCCCAGTCAGAGTCCTGACCTCAACCCGATTGAGATGCTGTGGCATGACCTCAAGAAAGCGATTCACACCAGACATTCCAAGAATATTGCTGAACTGAAACAGTTCTGTAAAGAGGAATGGTCAAGAATTTCTCCTGACCGTTGTGCACGTCTGATCTGCAACTACAGGAAACGTTTAGTTGAACTTATTGCTGCCAAAGGAGGTTCAACCAGTTATTAAATCCAAGGGTTCACATACTTTTTCCACCTGCACTGTGAATGTTTACATAGTGTGTTCAATAAAAACATGGTAACATTTAATTCTCTGTGTGTTATTAGTTTAAGCAGACTGTGATTGTCTATTGTTGTGACTTAGGCTACTTTCACACCTGCGTTCAGGTGTCCGCTCGTGAGCTCCGTTTGAAGGGGCTCACAAGCGGCCCTGAACGCAGCCGTCTGGCCCTAATGCATTCTCAGTGGAGGCGGATCCACTGAGAATGCATCCGTCTGCCAGCGCTCAGCCTCCGCTCCGCTCAGTGAGCGGACACCTAAACGCTGCAAGCAGCGTTCGGGTGTCCGCCTGGCCGTGCGGAGGCGAGCGGATCCGTCCAGACTTATAATGGAAGTCAATGGGGACGGATCCGCTTGAAGATGACACCATATGGCTCAATCTTCAAGCGGATCCGTCCCCCATTGACTTTCAATGTAAAGTCTGAACTGATCCGCTCAGGCTACTTTCACACTTAGAAATTTTTCTAAGTTATAATGCAGACGGATCCGTTCTGAACGGATGCAAACGTCTGCATTATAGGAGCGGATCCGTCTGATGAAACATCAGACGGACCCGCTCCGAACGCTAGTGTGAAAGTAGCCTTAGATGAAGATCAGATCACATTTTATGATTAATTAGTGCAGAAATACTGTACATATCATTCCAAAGGGTTCACATACTTTTTCTTGCAACTGTATACTAGGATGCAAAAGGCGAAAGTAATAGAATAATGGGAGTGAAAATGAAGCATAGAAAATAGAACCAGAGAAAACGAGGGAAAAGAAAGAAAGAAAAAGAGAAAAAAAAGAAAGAGGGACCTCATTTTTCTTTTCCTTTTTTTTTTCCCTTTTTTTCCTATGGGAAATAAAAAAAAACTATCTCAATAAAAACATGTTGATAAAAAAAACATTAAAACTCATCGACATTATATAGGGTGGGATATGAAAAACAGACCCCTGATTTCCTTGTGTGGTTTGTACAAGATGATGGATAATGGAAGACTTGCATACTGACCCATTACAGGAGATGCTGGAAGTGGTTTCTGCCGGCGGCTATACAAAGTTGTGCAGGTCGTATCATGTTCATCTTTTGCAATTTGCTGTTTTGGTTTGGCCACTAGTCTGGGTATTAGCTTCATAAATCCTACTCTTCAGATAACCCCATAGATATTATGTCTTGTGACCATGGAGGCCACAAGCCTTTGCTCACCATAGGTTACTCTGTGAGTGACTCATGAACTTGGCAGATGGGCCCTTGTGACGTACGGCAAGTCAACTATCTTACTGTGCATAAAAATTGTTCCAAGATGTCCATGTAAGTGGCTGTGTTCACATTTTCATCCAAAAAAGTTAGACCCACAATCTGAGTGTGTGTGTTGGTGCAAAATTTTTATGTGCAGGTACCTATTGTTCAGTGAATTAACACACCCGGTTAGACAGAACCTAGCTTCACTGGACATGATGTATTGCAACTGGTCCAAGTGTCCATCTTCAAACATATCTAATAGCCAAACACAATATTCCTGCACAAATGACCCTTTTATTATGTGATAGATTCTCAGGATGACTTCTTTTAAACCATTTTTTGACAAAACTGTTCTGATCTGCTGTCCACCTCATCTATGAAGGTGCCTATATACTGTACATTAGATGTCGGTTTCGCCAAAATCTCTTTCGACTCCCATGGGAGGGAGAAGAGAACTGCTACCAGACACCTCTGGCCACGGCCAGGGGTGTGCACAGATATCATAGGGCCCCATAGAAAAACTTATTAAGGGCCTCCCCAGTGAGATTTCTGATATGCTTACAATTTTGATAAGTGGAGGAATATTTTGTTATTTTTAAAAATCACACTCCACTTTATCCCAACTTTTATGCTGGCATTTACATTCTGAACACTATATTTCTCAATGTAAATAGACATAACTGACATAAACACATTAATAAATCTCCTTCATACAGCAATATGTCTCTTCAGTACATGATAAAACTGCAGCCACCACTAGGGGAAGCTCAGTACATAGGAAGTTATACAATTACCATTAAATTCAATTGCAGTTGTAGAAATCTCTTTGCATTAAGCTCTGTCTAGTAGCAGTTGAAGGAAAATGCCATGGTTCGATGTTGGGATATTGAAAAAGGAGTCCAGCACCAGTCTCCCTGTTACCGTAGGCCACATATTAGTTGAAGGGCTTGCCTTCACAGTAGGTACTCCACTGGCAGCTGCTTATCTCCATGGAAAACAAAATGATTGAGCATTGAAATTCATCCATATCAGAAAAGTCAGGAGCATCTCACTCACTAGGTTATTGGTCAGCCCTGCAGAAAATGGTGAGTTCTGCTCATTATAGTTTAATGTGTATGGGGGGCAAAAAAATGTTCTTACTCTCAAGAGTTGGCTGTATGGCAACATTGTTCTAGGGTGATTGCTACCAAATTGTAGGAGATTGTCTCTTTATTAAAGAGAACAGTAATAGACTTGGCATCTACAGGCTGTCTCTTGATGTCCAAGAAATGTAGGGAAGAATTAGAGTGTGCCATGGAAATTTTTTATCTCAGGGTACATTGAGGTTCAGAAATTGAAAAATGCATATAGCTCAGCAATTTCACCAGTCCAAATGAGGAAGTCATCATCTATATACCACCTCACTATTTGACCTATATACCACCTCACTTAGAATTGTTAGACATTGCACCCTGTATTTACTGTTACAGTATGATTTCTACATTGCAACAGCTAGACACTATCGCCAATACACATTTTCTCCCACCTCAATAAAGCAGTCAATGGTTTTCCCTAGACAAGAGACTGCATTTAGTCACAAGACAGCTGCTACTTAAGTTGGCCATGCACTGTAAATTTTGGTGGTATTGGGCAACAATATGTGAAATGCTCCACTCTGCCTGATAGTGGCTTACTCCTCTCTCCCCATTCAGAACATGTTGATGCTTGGTGGAAACGGGTGTGTATAGGTAATTGTTAGGAATAGGTTTCATTCAAAAAGCGGATTCATTTTTCCATCACATTATACACTGCTGATTTCCATGGTTATGACCACCCTGCAATCCATCAGTGGTGGCTGTGCTTGCACACTATAGGAAGTAATACTAAGTATTCCTATACAGCAGAAGTCTTATTTTATTTTATTTGTTTAGTAACTGGCCATGCAGCTCTATAGTGTAGTGGTTAACATTCTGGGCTGTAATGTAGGAGGTTGTGAGTTTGAATCCCATCAGAAATAGAGGCAAATTTTTTTTTCAACATATATATACATTTTTTGCCAGAATATATTTACATATATTATTATATATTTAGAATATATAATATATTATAATATATGTAAATATATTATGGCTAAAACATCAGTAGTAGCTTCCCACATATTATGCATTCATATATATCAGAAGTATGAATATATATATATATATATATATATATATATATATACAGGGTGGGCCATTTATATGGATACACCTTAATAAAATGGGAATGGTTGGTGATATTAACTTCCTGTTTGTGGCACATTAGTATATGTGAGGGGGGAAACTTTTCAAGATGGGTGGTGACCATGGTGGCCATTTTGAATCCAACTTTTGTTTTTTCAATAGGAAGAGGGTCATGTGACACATCAAACTTATTGGAAATTTTACAAGAAAAACAATGGTGTGCTTGGTTTTAACATAACTTTATTCTTTCATGAGTTATTTACAAGTTTCTGACCACTTATAAAATGTGTTCAATGTGCTTCCCATTGTGTTGGATTGTCAATGCAACCCTCTTTTCCCACTCTTCTCACACTGATAGCAACACCGCAGGAAAATGCTAGCACAGGCTTCCAGTATCCGTAGTTCCAGGTGCTGCACATCTTGTATCTTCACAGCATATACAATGTAGAAGGTTGTAAGTTCGAATCCTGCCAGAAACTTTTCAGAAATAGAGGCTAAATTAGATTTAAATTCACTGACTCGAGCATTGCACTCGAGCACATGCGATATTCGGCTAAGCATAGCGATGCTCGAGCCGAACTGGTGTTTGGCTAAGCATGTTCTCCCAACACTAGTCATAACCATGGAAACAACCAGTGTATAATGTGATGAAAAATGAATAAAGAAAGCAATATAGACAATCACTATATGTTAGTTAGTAGCTCGTATTAGCTTTCTCTGCATGAAAAAATGCCACTTGCTGAAGTGAGAGAACCCTTTTAAAGTATAATACCAGATATACAGTAGGCTGGGGCAGTAGTGGAACAGTTTCGGGAAAAAAAACCCCAGACCTTTTGTTTTCTAATCTCAGACAACCCCTTTTTAATGCCTTGCAAATGAGACAAAATGGATGTGGCTGTGTGACTATAGTCTTACATGCCAAGTTCCCACTTTATTCATTTCCTTTCTGTGGAAGATGAGAGAATAAAGAAGAAGACATTTCAGAAAATAAATGCAGCTGTCTATTTCAACGTCCTATACTCTACTTTTTATTAAGGAAGAAGAAAATACAGATAAAATCAATTTGCTAAATTGTTCATGAACAAAAAGACCTCTATGCAAAGCTACCTTACTCATTTAAATGCAAACTTGGCTTCTTTTGTATGGTGTTTTAGACAAATGCAAATTCAGTAATTTAATAGCCAATAGTTTTTTTTGGGGAAAGGTGAAAGGGTTTTTCTCTGTTGTGTTCTTTAGATGAAAGTATTTCTGGTCAGGAAGATTAAACTAGTCCAAGGAGTTGACATTTTCATCTGACTTCTTTTTTTTAAGCAGGTAAGATTTCAGGGAAAGAACCCACTCTAATTTCACAGCCCAAAAAAAAGAAAAAAAAAAACCTCCACAATAGTAGAAGCAACGTAATCAACAGCAATAGACGAGGGTCTTTGCTCTTCTGTCTGTGCCTTCGTATATCATCATACACACACAACGTATCATCTTCGAGCATAGGCCATAGGAATTACTTTTATTTTCACAAACAGGTGAAAAGGAGCCAGGAGCCGTGAGACTGGTGAAGTCCTACTCTTTAACCTGACCAGGTATGCAGTATTTTTGAAATCATTACTATGGTGCCATCACCTAGGAATTTGTGATGTATGGATGTATGCACCTATATGTATGTACTGAGAGTAATGTCTTGTGTTTAACAGCAAAGTAAAGGCATTCCCTTGTTTGCTTGCAGATGCTGTTTGTCACCAAGACAGTCAGGATTCTATTCCCTGTTTTACACTGATTTGGCTACTGAAGTATGTATGTTTTTTTTTTTTTTTACTAATGTGGAGTATTTAAAGGCTTAAGGAGATGTATCCTGCATACCCACACTATTTACGTACTGCCTATACATTGCATCTACTCTTTAGCAGTTTTCGAAGTGTCATTTCATTACTGTAAGATATAGGCCTTTGTATTGGCTTTGGAATGTAAGAAAAACAATTTGCAATTTCATTTATAGATATATTTCACTTCAATAATAACAATATATAAGTACTGTACCTGCTGTAGGTAGTTAATATTTTACCTAGAAGTAAGCAAACTTTCATTCTTAACCAGTTTGTTTAATGTTATAAATAGTTAATAGATTGTCATAAAATTATAGTTCACTTCACTGGAAACAGTGGTTAAGCAAAGTTTGGGATTTTTTAAGGACGGGAGATAGATCTATTAACTTCCCATAAAGATAAATGGCAAAATTTAAAATGTTGATCTTATGAGTCATCCTCTGTATATTTATGGAGAATGGGGTTGAACATGATTTCCATCTCCACTGAATAATAGATGTGAGCAACTGGGAGATATATGGTCCATATGGAACAAGAATATCTCTAAAGTATAAGAGCTTAAGGTAATTGCAGAAAGTTAAGTGGTTGGTATTAAGTATATATTCTTACTTACAACAAGTTAATATTGGTGCAATAGAAATTACATACCAGTATACATTTTCTAGAAACCACTCAACTACTTTTTCCATTTTGGAAGCCTTTAGCTATGTGTGTTTTAAAGATATTATTTAGGCTGGAATCACACATGTAGTTTTTGTGACAGTTTTTCATACATTTTTGACCAAATGGTTGAGTGGATTCAAAAGTAATAGGAAATATGAAAAAAAAAATTATAATCCTCCTTCTAGCTGGATCCACTTCTAATGTTGGCTCAAAAGACTTCATCATATAATGTACAAAAACTGCATGTGTTATTGTAGCCTTAAAAAGTCATATGGAAAGTTTCATTTGACATACTGTATATATATATGTAAGGTTATAACCATCCGGTTGTTGTCAGTTGGTGAGAGGAAACTATGAAGACATACCATGATTGTATTTTAAAAGCTATGTTATAACATATTTGGCATTATATGGCTTTGTCATTTATCATTGGATTTGTATTGGACTTTGTTCTAGTTTGATCATTGTGCTTTCTATATGACAATTGTGTTTCTGTAGTTTAGCAGTTCTTAAGCTTGGAATCACACAGTAACGTAATACTGTCAGCTTTTGGTCCAAACACTGGGGTGAATATTGAATACAAGAAAGAGATTTATTAGTCTTTCTTTTATATGTTGCCTACATTTAACATTGATCTATAGCTTAGGCTCAAAAACTGCATCAAGCTATCCTAAAAAACACCTGCATGTGTGTTTTCTCTTGTTACTTAGGTTTTGGTTGCTATTCATTATCCCCATGATCATGATTTTTTTGCAAATGGTATAATGTTTCCTTTTAAATATATATCCCAGTTATGATAATAAGACTATATGATTCAAATACTAAGAAATAATACTAGAATATTAAGACTATTATTCAAATACTTTAAAGGGGTTCTGCACTTTGTTTTAACTGATTATCTATAATCATAAGACGCACCTAAGTTTCAGAGGAGAAAAATAAAATAAAATATTTTTTTTTTCGATTATGTTTAACATAAAATTGTTCTAATGACGCATTCCCTTTAAGCCAGTCAAGATAATGTCAGCTACATCTGTAACTGTATTTGTTTAGCAGAACTGCATGAGTACATTCCTAAAGGAGAGCAGATAGGTCCCCTTCAGCTATTTAGACAGAAATAACCAAATTCAAAGGTCTTCTTTACTCCCTACCTGAATATAGTTACCATATACAAGACACAATCAGGTTGTTTCACACAATAATTTTGCCCCGGAGCTTTATTAGCCACTGTATGGATGCATACAGACCCCCTGCAAACCCATGTAGTGTGCACACTTCTGGACATACCTGTCACATGTGGATGACCCCTTAGATGACAGCCTGTGTACAGAAAGTGCTTAAGGATGGTTCCAGGAGGGTTGTTATGCCAACCAGCCTAGCTTCAACCGGCCGGCCTATCAGTGATCCTGAACACCTAGCCAATGGCATCCAGTTGAGCTAGGCTGGGGCTTTAAGACAGGCATTTACTGTTCAAATCTGTGATTCATTTGACTCCTGGCTCCAGTTTGTTCTCTGTACTCTGAGCAGTAGTGCCTTCCTGTTGGACCTTCCTGTGTTTTAGATATTGACCTGTCTCTGGATTTACCCATTGTCTTCTGATTTGGATTCCACCTACTCTTCTGGCTTTGACCTCTTGGTTGGTTTTTAGAATAACTTCTTGTTTTCTGATTTGGCTTTTTTTGACTCTCCTGGCTTGCACTACTTTTCTGCTTCTCTTAGGCATCTGATAGGTATGCCACCCATGCGCTTGCACCCATTTTCTGTTATCTACTCCGCAGATGTAACCTGGGTTCCTTGCAGTCAACTTCTGCCTTGCCGCAGACTCTGGTGAATACCTTAGATGTACTAACCGAAGTGGTGTAAAAATATAGGTATCCTGTTCACAATAGTGCTGCCCCCTTAGTGCCCCTTCATGGTAGTGTTGTCCTCTTAGTGCCCCACACAAAAGTGCTGCCCCTTTAGTGCTCTTTCACAATAGTTCTGCCCCTTGCAAAAGTGCTGCCCCTTTAGTTCTCCTTCACAGTTGTGCTGCCTCCTTTGTGCCCCTTCACACTAGTGCTGCCCTATTAGTGCCCCTTTACAATAGAGTTGCTCCTTAGTGCCCCTTTACAAAAGTGCTGCCTGCTTAGTGTTCCATTACACAAGTGCCACCCCTGTAGTTTAAAATATTTAAAAAAGACTACTCACCTAGCCCTCTTTCCCTGATGAACAGAGAACATCATCCCTAGCCTGTGCTGTTCTCCGCAGGCACAATGTCACTTCATCACGCCTGATGCTGGGGAGTTGACAGGCCCAACTGTACCTACATCCTCAGGACACAGATACAGCGGAGCATACCTCAGCCCTCGCGAGACAGTGGCCAAAATCTGGGGCTATCCAACCAGATCTGGGACGGTTGAGAGGTATTTGCAGAAATCCATGCACATGCTACAGAAACAACCCATTAACCCTAATATAATTTTTTTTTTTAAAAAGCCATACTCCCCCTGACTGATCCTCCTGCTGCTGCAGTTACAATGTTCCTGATCCCTGGTGACCACACAGAAAAGGCAAGGTGATTGGCTGAGTGGGCCTTTCCCTCTGTTTTCAGATTTTCAAGCTTGGACCAGAAAGTGGAGAGCAGTGGGAACCCTAGCAGCCAGAACAGCAATGGGAATAGATTGGCGAGGATGAGTATAGCTTCTTTTTTTTTTTTTATTCCACTGTTAGCCATATATAAAAAAAATATAATACTACTGCACATCCCTTTTCATATTAATAATATTTGAAAAACGTAATCCCTGGTTGGCCATTTTAGCTTGACATGTTGCTGAAGGGATTGTTCGTATAAACTTGGATGGCAGGCGCCTTGACTTTAGAAATGGAGAAAACAGAATTCCTAAACACTATATACAGGGTGGCTGATGAAAAAGTAGCCTGCCTCCAGGGATAGTATAACAAGATGAATGTAGTTTGTTTTATTTAATTACCCACAAGGCACAAAAGATGCTGAAAGTGGTTCCCGTTCTGGACACGTCAGATTATGTTGGCTGATAACGCTTGCAGCTTTTCAGCAGTGACGCCGCAGAAGAAAAAATGTCCTGATTTTTTTCCAACAAATTGGGGCAACATGCCACACCTCACAGAACTCACAGGCACGGGTTCATGAACTGTTTACGGAGGAGCGAACTGTGAGCAAGAGATTATGGCCATCACGTTTCCCAGACTTATCCACGTGCAATTTTTATCTGTGGGGAAATTTAAAACAGAAAGTGTCCGCTAACAATCCACATCCCCAGAAGGAACTCAAGGAGAAGATCAGACACTATCTGCAGCATCACAAGTAGTATCAGCCAACATGATCCGACGTGCCCAAAGAAGCATGGACGTGAACGGGGACCACTTTCAGCATCTCTTGTGACTTGGGGGTAATAAAAAAAAATAAAAAAACACTTGCTTGATCATCTTGTCATACTATCGCCGGAGGCGGGCTACTTTTATGTCAGCCATCCTGTATTACTAAATTCTCTATGTCACAATTGCCCACTTTCCTATACTAACTATATATGTGAGGTGGCCAATTTCTTGTATACTTATTTTATTAAATGTTCATCTTGTATAGCCTTTTGATCTGACTTTTCAAAAACATATTTTAGCCTTGTCTATAAGCGCACTATAAAATCAATCAATCAGATCATCAAGAGCACAAGTACAATTACTAAAATCAAAATTCCATACAATATTTAGCCCTCATTTAGGATATATTGATAGGAAAAGCTTACGCATTTAAGATGGACACAGATAGAAAAATCTTGTGCTAAAGTCAAAGCTCGAGTTACAGCAAAAAGATATAAACCTGTGTATACATAATTTTCACAAAGTGTAGTGTAGTGCCAAAATCGTGATTTTCAGATTGCTTTAGAAGGAACCTGTAAAGGTACGACCAGGTGACATACCTGTACAGTTCCAAATCCAAAGGGTCATGATTTTCTGGGACATTAGAAGGCTGCAAGGCATTTACCAGAAGTACAGTAAAGGTGTAAGGATCTGTTCACACTACAATTAATTGCCTCCATTGAGATTTTGTGGTGAAAATCGGAACTGGATAGGGTGGCGTTATAGGTGGAGACAGCAGTTGGTTCTCTCCTCTCGGCAATGTCGCTCATGGCTTTCCCGCTCCCCAGAGAGCTACCACAGTAAAAAAACAGAGGTTGTGCACCCGGCAGTACTGTTTCCCAGCTGGTATTTTGATGTTGTACAGTGCAAGCCCCAAATGAGTGCCCATAGAACAAAAGAGACACTCAGAGAGAGGGAACAGGTTCAACTCTTGTTTTTTTTTCCTTGAAATATCGGTTACACTTCTGTTACACAGAGGTTTTGACTGGCTTTTCTCCTGTTTCACACAGTGTGTCAGTACCATACAACAGGTTACAACATGGTGGCCGTGGAGCCTTTCCTATTTAGGCCTTGGTCTTGGCTTGTCTTGAATTTTCTGACAAATGACAGGATATTGTCTTTTCTGACCCTCAGGCTGCATATCATGGCTTGTCATTAGCTGTCACAGAAGCCCTGTCATTATCTGTCAGTTTCTACAGATGACGGCCCCCTTAGGCCGCATTTAGATGACCATGGGTGGTCCACAATATAGGCATGGTCCTTACCACGGTCGTGTGAATGTGGCCTTTAGTAGGACTCAATCTCATGTACAGTTTGCTTTTCCGTTCTGTGCAAAAATTGATCTGCCGCATGGATTTTGAACTCCGCAGCATGTCAATTCTTTGTGCAGGGTCTTTTGTGTGGATTTCCTCCTTTTCATTGCAGGGGTGAGATCCACAACAAAATCACATCAAATCTGCAACAAAATCTGCAAGAAACTCCTCTGTTTTTTTAATGCAAATTTTGTGCAAAAGCACAGAGAAATCCACAATTTGTGTGGACTTTCTGTTAGTCAGCCGGCACCCATTTCCAGGAAGCCTAAATCCGAATGCGTTATCTGTGTGCTTTGCGATGGACTCTTTTCTCAAATGTTCCTCTATTGCATTGCACAATATAATATCCAAGGTCGGTATGTGATCAGTATGTGACCATGACACAATGGGCATATAAGATATTCTGTGGATAGGAGTTTAGAAGTTTAAAGTGAAATATAACCATATATTTATATATAATAGTAATCATTTCTCATTGAAATAGTTTTTCATCATAGACCTCCCGTTGCTTGCAAAATAAGTTATTATGGAGAGGTGATAAATGTTTGATCCCTAGAGATCCCCATCAGTCACTAAATCAGAAGTTCCAAGCCCCCGGTTGAAGAGGAGTTTGAATGGATCGGTGATCATATATCCTGCGACTCCAATCCACGTGTACCTTTGTCAGTTTAATGGAGAAACAGCGCACATGCATGACCACTGCTCCATTCAAACTCCTCCAGAATGGGGCTTGGGACTCCAGTCTGGTGATCAGTGGAGGTCCCAGTGGTTGGGACCAGATTATAGCAGGCCCCACTCTTTTGGTTACTCAAGGGTGGCCCTGGGCCAGTTGGAAAACATTACTGTCCATCAGAAAAATAAATTTTCGCTTACTGCCGGTCACCATAAACAATCCTTTTCAATTAGTGCAAAATAAGGCAATATGGCAAACCAGGTCAAATTGGGCTCCTGCATAGGGCTTCATGATTCAGGGGGTAGCACTGAAATATGTTCTTATGTATTTTCTTGGCTTTGTTTTATTTGCTGTTCTATAAGAACATATTTAATAACAAATGTTCAAACATGACACCCTTGCATCATTTTTGTCTGCTTCTTACTTTAAAAACTAAAAAGGAACAAACCATTGGTGTCAATTGTGAAATATCACCGTATATTTATGTACTGAACTTGGTTATGGTGTTGTATTTGTTAGATAAATGGTAATGGTGATGTATGTATGTTAGGTTTATACTTGTATTTATGTTATGAGCTTGGCTCTGGTCTTGTAGTTATGTACTAAACTTGGTTCTCCAGAAGATTTATGTACTGAGATTGGTTCTAGTGTTGTATTTATGTCAATAGATTGGTTCTGAAACTGTATTTAAATTATGAGCTTGTGGTACTATATTTATATAGTGAGATTGGTTTTGGCAATATATTCTGTTAGGACTACTCCTAAGGGCATTACCTAAGTGTCCACCTGATCTTTACCCTATACAGGGATCTGAACTCCACTACAGGGGAACCACCAGGCCGATACCTCTTGTAATGCTCTCAGTTCAGTAAACTGCTGACCCATGGGGGTCAAGAGACACTGATGCAGAACACTGAAGGTTCAAGCAAAACTCTATTAATGAACAAGCAATCTAAAGTCAGTCCAAAGGTTAGGGCAAGCATCTCAGGGTCAGTATGGAGATCAGATGGAGGTCAGATCAGGCAGCAAAGGCTCAAATACAGAGATTTTAATAATTTGGTAAACTGGAGAGTGAATCAAGACAAATAGTGCACCTTTGGAGGAAACTAGAGAACTTATTGCTCAGGCAGCCTCCCACAGGGAAGGTGCCTTAACTACCCTAGGGAGGTCGGCATAGGCTGGAACTTATTGCTGAGTGTGTGCGCTGGCCCTTCAAGAATTGAGAGAGGGTGTTAATGCACTCTACAGGCAGGAGAAGGCACATCAGCTAGAAGTAGGCCACAGTCTATGTGGAGTGTAGCAGCGCTACTCCGGTGGCTGAGCCCATCCAAGCAGGAGAAGAGGGATGCCAGCGGGTCTGAACCACCAAAAACATAGAGCAGGAGAACAGATGAGAGATACGTGGCTGTACCCACCTAGAAATGAGCAGGTTGGTGACGGGCACAGACCACCACTATTATACCACTTGGTTCTGGTGCTGTATTTATATACTGAGCTTATTTCTAGTATTGTATTTATATTTTGAACTTGGTTCTGGTGCTGCATTTATGTTATAAGCTTGGTTCTGGTGCTGCTATTCTGTTATGAGCTTGTTTTAGGTCTGTATTTATACACTATGCTTAGTTTCCGGAATTTGAATTCTGTGTTTATGTGTTATATTTGGATCTGATTATATACCATATCTGGATACTTATATCTGTACACTTATATATATGGGGTAAAAAACAAATGCTGGGAGATTTGCCATGCATCCCATATATCTCTTACCCTCTTTTCACAGTCTATATACTGAAGAGATGTTCATGCCTACATTTATGAGCAAATACTGTAGGAGTAAGTGAATAATTTGATGAGTGTAATGTAGTGAGTGCTGGTGGATAGGTATCTACAGTACAGACCAAAAGTTTGGACACACCTTCTCATTCAAAGAGTTTTCTTTATTTTCATGACTATGAAAATTGTAGATTCACACTGAAGGCATCAAAACTATGAATTAACACATGTGGAATTATATACATAACAACAAAGTGTGAAACAACAGAAAATATGTCATATTCTAGGTTCTTCAAAGTAGCCACCTTTTGCTTTGATTACTGCTTTGCACACTCTTGGCATTCTCTTGATGAGCTTCAAGAGGTAGTCACCTGAAATGGTTTTCACTTCACAGGTGTGCCCTGTCAGGTTTAATAAGTGGGATTTCTTGCCTTATAATTGGGGTTGGGACCATCAGTTGCGTTGTGCAGAAGTCAGGTGGATACACAGCTGATAGCCCTACTGAATAGACTGTTAGAATTTGTATTATGGCAAGAAAAAAGCAGCTAAGTAAAGAAAAACGAGTGGCCATCATTACTTTAAGAAATGAAGGTCAGTCAGTCTGAAAAATTGGGAAAACTTTGAAAGTGTCCCCAAGTGCAGTCACAAAAACCATCAAGCGCTACAAAGAAACTGGCTCACATGCGGACCGCCCCAGGAAAGGAGGATAAGTTCATTCGAGTCACCAGCCTCAGAAATCGCAGGTTAACAGCAACTCATATTAGAGACCAGGTCAATGCCACACAGAGTTCTAGCAGCAGACACATCTCTAGAACAACTGTTAAGAGGAGACTGTGTGAATCAGGCCTTCATGGTAGAATATCTGCTAGGAAACCACTGCTAAGGACAGGCAACAAACAAAAGAGACTTGTTTGGGCTAAAGAACACAAGGAATGGACATTAGACCAGTGGAAATCTGTGCTTTGGTCTGATGAGTCCAAATTTGAGATCTTTGGTTCCAACCACCGTGTCTTTGTGCGATGCAGAAAATGTGAATGGATGGACTGTACATGCCTGGTTCCCACCGTGAAGCATGGAGGAGGAGGTGTGATGGTGTGGGGGTGCTTTGCTGGTGACACTGTTGGGGATTTATTCAAAATTGAAGGCATACTGAACCAGCATGGCTATCACAGCATCTTGCAGCGGCATGCTATTCCATCCGGTTTGCGTTTAGTTGGGCCATCATATATTTTTCAACATGACAATGACCCCAAACACACCTCCAGGCTGTGTAAGGGCTATTTGACCATGAAGAAGAGTGATGGGGTGCTGCGCCAGATGACCTGGCCTCCACAGTCACCGGACCTGAACCCAATCGAGATGGTTTGGGGTGAGCTGGACAGCAGAGTGAAGACAAAAGGGCCAACAAGTGCTAAGCATCTCTGGGAACTCCTTCAAGACTGTTGGAAGACCATTTCAGGTGACTACCTCTTGAAGTTCATCAAGAGAATGCCAAGAGTGTGCAAAGCAGTAATCAAAGCAAAAGGTGGCTACTTTGAAGAACCTAGAATATGAGATATTTTCAGTTGTTTCACACTTTTTTGTTATGTATATAATTCCACATGTGTTAATTCATAGTTTGGATGCCTTCAGTGTGAATCTACAATTTTCATAGTCATGAAAATAAAGAAAACTCTTTGAATGAGAAGGTGTGTCCAAACTTTTGGTCTGTACTGTATGTAGATGTTAATATATCTATAGTATGGTGCATGCTGCAATAAAACTTCCTCCTGAAAGATCTTCATTTTGCTACCTTAGGCGTATGAATAATTGCCATGAACAATCAGCCTAATGATAAATACATCTTTAGATTCGCAAAACATATTCTATCCCTTCGATTTAGAGACTGAACCCCTTAGGCCTCTTTCACACATCAGTGAATCACAGGCGTGTGCTGCCCGTGTTGACACATGGGCAGCACACATACCCATTGACTTTATTGTGTGTATTCACACATCAGTGGTTTTCCATGGACTGTGGGCAGAAGCATGCCCTATTTTGTCTGTGATTATGGATCACTCATGCATATTATATTCCGTAGGGCCGTGAAAACCATGAACACAACATAGATGCCATTCATGTTTGGTCCATGGTCTTCATGGACCATTGGTAGGAGATGCTTTGGAAACAATGCTCTGGAAACTGGAATTTTCAGCCTAGCAGTGAAATACAAATGACACATGGAAGGCAAAAAACGGACACACGGACCAAACACAGATTCTTCATGGACATCTCCACGGATGAACCACTGACCATCTTGGCACAGATGTCCTCACGGACAAGCACGTGTGAAAGAGGCCTCAGGATAGAGAACTCTTGGATCACTATAAATGCTATAATGAGTCTTGGAGATTAACATTTCCAAAAATGTGAAAATATCCTCAAACAAACCAACCAATGTGCTTCATTACTGCTTGTTTGCTGAAACACTCAATTTACCTATTGACGGTAACATAAAGAAATGTTATACACTGGCAATTTACTTAATTACCCAATCATTGTGCCATTCATTGTGAGGACATCGATCACATTTGCAATGAATCAACGAACACTAAAGGCAATAGAAACATAAACGTTATTTGTGAAATTGTTCTAATTAGTCCTGTGAAAGCCTGACAGTAATTAATGTTTCTTGTTCTAGAATGAATTATTCATCTCTGCTGGGATTGTGGTCTGCGCTTTGCTTGCTACAAGGTTAGCATACTGCTTAAAATAAAAGATATTATGTAATATTGGTAGAAATATAGCAAAATTCAGTAATTAAATGTAAAATGTGTTAAAAAAGTATGTTAAAAGGGTTGTCCAGTCTAGGAGTCAACAACCCCAATGGTGGCACCTATGGCCAATTAAAAAAAAACAAAAGAAAACAAAAAACTGCTGCCTCATTCTCAGCTGCTTCCAATCCCCACCGAACCAGAAGTGGTATGGTCCTATGAACACTGCTGCCAATAAGTTCACTGGTCTCAGTAGTCATGTGCTAGAACGGCATGTCACTGCTAGTGATGTAATAGTGATGTGCCATTCTACCTAATGTGACCACTGAGACCAGTGATTGGCCGCATCAGTCTAGGGCCAAGGCACTTCTGGAGTAGAACCGGAAGGGATCAGAAATGAGGCAGCAGGCTACAACCAGTTGAGATGTCAGCTCCTAGGCCAGACTAGCCCTTTAAGTAAATGGCTTGGAATACTTCAATTATGGTTATTCTACATGTTCTGTTTAACTGCATTAAAACACCATTTGTCAAAGTACCCTTATGACTTAAAATCTGGTTTAATCCGTGGGTGCAGCCATAACCATTGCTACCAGTTGCCTAACATCTAGCATGCAGAACACATTCTCTATGGACAACCAATTGCTTTAATTATGAAATAGAAATGTCTAAGGCTGGTCAAATACCAAGTAGTAGGTCACATAAACTCTCAAAACAGGCCCAATCACCACAATTACCTACCATGGATGGCTACCCTTTCTTTTTATACAACACCATCTTTTTCCTGTCATTGTCACAGTGCGATGGTGAATGAAACACAACATCCACAAAAGACAAACACCTCTAACCATAGCAGTAACTAAATCCGGCTAGCCTAAAGATGGTCATAGACTCATACACCTTTAATAGCTGTGAACCCAAAAATTGTTTGGTAAACAAACAGCTATTCCTCCTGATTCTCCCATATCCATGTATGCTTGGTTCAGATGAGCTTGGTTCAGTTGAGGCACAATACTATATCCAAATACAACCCACCTTTAAAAAGGACTCATCATTGAGCATAAGTCATGTCTCAGTAATGATTGATACTGGACATAAAAGTGGCCTCATTTTATAAACTGAACTCTACATGTACACCCATAAGTTATAATCACCTACCTAATAATAGGTACAATAGGTCCTTCTCATACTGGCAAAACAGCTCTGGCCTTCAAGACATGGACTCTCCAAGACCTCTGGTGTCCTCTTGTATCCGATTCCAAGATGTTGCAGCAGAACCTTTAAAGGTTATGGACACATTTTTGTGCATTTTTAAAATTAAATCCATGTATTTTGGGCTGACTTTTTTGCAGTAGGGTTTTAATAAAAATGTTAAACTTTTTGGCCCTTTGCAGCTTCTATGTATCACAGTATATAGCAAGCTGCAGAATGCGGTTTATAGTGAAATTTCTCAAAGGGTTATCTGATGGCCCCCTCTCCTAAATGATTTCTAAAGGTGGATTTACACTGCCCTATAATCGGTGAGCCGGTGATGTCACCGAACACACTGCTGGGCGGCAGCCTCCGGCTGGCAGAGTGTTATTGTAAATAAAAAAAGCCCTTGCCCTGCGCAATGGAGAGCATCAGAACATGAAATGCTCTGATGATAACATCAGAAGGCTGCCTGGGTGAAAATATGGGTATATCCAGGTTCAGCTTTGAATACGAACAACCACTTTAAGCTATCACATCACCTTGAAGAACTGATTGTTCACTCGCTTCCACTTGAAGATGCCATTGTTACGAGATAATCAATGTTATTAATTTGTTAATGTTTTACCGTTATGGCTGATCGGTGTATATTCTCTTATTGCTTGTTAATTTACCAAGACAGATTATATACATGAGGCCAAAATCAGTAACCTCTAAAATTAGATGTTTGGCTTTATCGCTTTATTTTCTGTTCATGCCCATGATAAATTGTTTTTGAATTTGTTACAGCTCAGTCAAAGACGATATTATATCCCTTCTGGCAGAATGACACTAAAACACCAAAGGTGGATGATGGGAGTTCTCCTGAAATTAAATTATCCCTTCCTTTTATATTTTTTGGCGTTCCATACAAAGCACTTTATGTAAGTATCTAAAAATGTGCAACTTGCTACCAAAAATTCAACAGTGCTGAACTTTTAGCTACTGCTGTGTTGGGCTGGTGTATGGACATGGGGCGCTGCTGAGTCGGATTCAGGAGTTTGTACATGTGCTAGAGAGAGGAATAGTTTTGGCTCTGTCCACAATGGAAGTGATGTCCTGTCCAAAGACCAGGCTAAAAACCTGGTAAAGGAGATGACATAACCTTTCTGGAAGAGGAGCGTAACGTGACCGGGTTACCGAGAGGCCGATCCACGCAACTTTGGAACTGAAACTCTGAAAGTATATTACCAACTGGGGTGTTATGTGTTATTAAGGTGGGCTTGTAGAACCCACTGGGTCCTTGAAAACACCTTTAAAACAGCAGCGGCCAGCATTCCTGACATTCTTGTATTTCTCATAAAATAACAATTCTGGAGCATCTATTGTTATATTAATAAAATAACTGGGCACCACCTCTCACCTTGTCAGTAGGTTGTTTCACTGTACAGTCTGATACAGTCAGCACTGGTTGAACAGCACCTGGGTGTATAGGTACAACCCTGCGAGAGCTACGTTCTCTTCACTGTTTATCTGCTCGCCCTCGGTATTGCAGCTGGGTCAAGGGAAGGGGATGGAGGAGCTGTAATTTCACTTGCTGAGCACTGGAATGCCGACGGCGAACAGGTAAACAGTGAAGAGATTTGATAGGTCGTCATTACCATAAACTGGACAACCCCTTTAAACTTATCAGCCTGAAGTTTCCGGGCTCACTTTTTGCCTTACAATAGACATTAAAGAGGTTATCCAACCCCTATAATGACCCCCCCTATTGCCCGGGCCCCTCAGATAGGTTATACATTTACCCCACTCCCCGACACCCGCGCCACCCCTTCTCCCTGAACTGCCGCCACGGCATCTCCCTGTTGCACAGATCAAAACATCCAGTTATGGGTAAAGGGGCAGGGGGCAGCCAATAGCAGACTGTGACGGGGACGAACCTTCCTAGCATCGGCAGCCGTGCGAGCATCAGGAGCAACGCTGGTGCCGGTCACCAGGGTAAGTATAACCTAAATGAGGGGTCGGGCATTAGGGGGGTCATTATAGGGGTTGGATAACCCCTTTAATATCAATATTACTGGGATATGCCATCAGTGTACCCGTCTACCTGCTGTGACTCCCACCAGTCTCTAGAACAATGTGTCAGCAGTCCTAGGAATGCGTCATGTCACTTTTTCGTTGAGCGCGAATATTCGAACCGCGAATTTTAATTGCGAATATCACCACTTTGAGAATTCGTGAATATTTAGAATATAGTGCTATATATTCGTATTCGCAAATAGTGTTGATCACAAATATTATAATTGCTAATTTATCGCAAATTTATTGCGAATATCGGCACTTAGCAACATCCCTAGCAACCAATAGGAAAGTTGCCTACCCCTTAGTGTTGATCGCGAATATTCTAATTGCTAATTTTTATCGCGAATATATTAAATTGCCGATTTTCGCAATCAAGTAAATAATGACTGGAGATCACAAATTCTCAAATTTGCGAATTTATGGCAAATATTCGTCTAAAAATTTGCGAAATATCGCGAATTATAATATTGCCTATGCCACTCATCACTACTGCACAACTTTCTCTAGATGACCGCCTGGTGGGCCATTGACTGACAATGTACCAACAGCTATGCCGTGACAACCTCTTTCAGGATAACTCTAGACAGAGTTCATTTATGACAAGCTGTTTTTGCAGCCAAAAGCTGGCAAACATTTCTTGCTTTCAAAGTATCATGTTGCCAGTGGTTTAGTGCCCAATAGTTTATAGACCCTTGACCTGCTTTGTAGTGGTTTAGTGCCTCCAATCCTGGTGTTCTTGTTTCTTGTGAGCCTTCACCTCATTCTCCAATTCTTGTGAATTTGCACCTCAGTCTCTAAAGCTGTCCTGTCTCTCAGTGCTATAGTTCCTTGTACTATAGTTCGTAGTGCCCAGTAAATAGGAGTCGTCGTCCCCAATTATGTTTGCGTCTACTATTTTCAACTGGATCTTATGAATTTGACGCTTGATCAATAACTTCCTTATTTTTCCCTAGGTCAACAACAATGGAGTAATCTCCTTCAATGTTCTTGTCAGCCAGTTTACTCCTGAAGCTTTTCCACTGGCCGATGGGCGTGCTTTCATTGCTCCTTTTTGGGCAGATGTCCATAATGGAATACGAGGAGAAATCTACTACCGGGAGACCACAGATCCTGTTATCCTGAAGAAAGCATCTAAGGAAATTAGAAAGCATTTCAGAAATCTTTCCTCCTTCTCTGCCACTTGGGTCTTCCTGGTCACCTGGGATGAGGTCACCTTCTATGGAGGAAGTAGCACCACTCCTGTAATACTATAAATCATATTATTGTTCAGTATATTAAAATATTTATTATATTTTCAACACAGGTGAAACAAACCTCTAGGGCAGGCATGCTCAACCTGCGGCCCCCTAGCTGTTGTAGTTTTGCAACAGCTGGAGGGCCGCAGGTTGAGCATGCCTGCTCTAGGGCATTTGATTAGTGCCAAGAGCTATGGCCTACAGAAGCCAGCTGTTCAAACCAAATGGGATAAATCATTGTGTTGACTTGGGTACATGGTCATAACTTGGAGCTTCTGGACCCTGTGCAAAATCTGTAACAGGGCCCACTTGCACCTATGCCCGGGTGCAAATGATATCTCTACAATCCTATTGATATTCCCCTGCCTTATTGCCAAACCTAAATCTTTCCCTATTTTTTAACTACATCAATTACAATATAGCATTAACTTAGAGACTCCTGGAGTGCGGAATATCACCATTAAAGTCTTATTGTTTTTAGTCCATAATATTCCTGGTCATTTTTGGGAAGAAAGTATTTTTTAGAGAGATGAGCAAATTCATTCATCCCCATCCAATCTAAAGGGAATGTGTCATCAAAAAATTATCTATTGTTTAATCACATTTTAATGTTTAACATTTTTTAAATAATTTTTTATGTTATTATTAATTTTCCATGTCATTATCTATATTTAAACAAAATCCATAACATTCTGAATTTTTTACACTGGCCAGTAAGCCTAATAAAAGGCACCACTTCTTGGTCTGTACAGATCACTTTACTGCAGTTATCTGCTTATCTGTCATTCTAATCCTGCCTGTAATGATATCTCCTCTGTGTATAGATAAGAAATGATCCACCATTCACAATAGATGATTGTCGAGGCTTATCTATTTTTTCCTTGTACAATGACCTCTGCACAGGTCACAGAGCCTGCCCAGAAAACTCTCCAATAGAAGTCAATGAGGCCCCATCCTGACGATTGTGTCAATGGACCACGTGGCTGCTGTAAAGAAATTTTCTTAATGCTTTCTAAATGATGTTAAAAACAACTTGGGAAAGATGGTCGCCCCATAATCATGATCAGGAAATAGAATTAAAAAATCTGTAATCAGAAAATAAAAACAGATTACAAAAAATAGTTTGTGTTGCTATCTGGTTTTAACTGGCAGATACAATTTTTGGTGACACATTTCCTTTTAAGTGTTGTCATTTTACCTGATTTGCAAAATCTGAAACTTGCTTCTCTGAAAATGATGAAAGTAAAACAGGTGGATCAGTTTAGCTTACTGACCCCGCAGCCCTGTTCTCCAGTACTGTTAACAATGATCATTAGGACAAGCCATCAATGTTTGTTAGCGAGATTCTGACATTCAACAGAATAAAGGGGCTGGAGTAGTTCTGTGTTCTATACCTGGCACAAATCAAATTTGTTACAAATTTACCCAAAATTAAAATTTTGGCAAATCAGAAACTTTTGGCATTCACCCGGCACAAATGGCTCAAAATGGCCGCCACCATTTTACAGTTCAGAAGACAGGGAAGACATTTTTTAATAGTTTTTTTACTTAGAAATAAATTTAACAGCAGAATGCTTTCTTAGTGCTTTCACAGAATAGTATAGGGATGATGAGATCTGCACACCCTGTATAGGGTTGGGTGCTCACGGAGGACGGATGATCGTCTCGTATCAAAGTAGAAAATTCGTGGCACACCAGAATCAATTAATGCTTTTTAATTAAGAAAATTTAAAAGCATTAATTGATTCTGGTGTGCCACAAATTTTCTACTTTCACAGAATAGTATGTCCCCTAGTGCCCCTACACAGTATAATGCCCATTTAGTGCTCCCATAGAACAGTAGTTATGCCCTCTTAGTGCCTCTTTCAGAATAGTTATGCCCTCTTGGTGCCTGCACATAGTAGCTATGCCCTGTTAGTGCCCCAACACAGTAGACTGCCCTCTTAGTTCCTCCCACTCACTAGATATGCCCCCACACAGTAGTTTTGCCACTTTAGTCTCCCCACACAGTAGTTATGCCACCTTAGTGCCCCATTCACTGTAGTTATGCCCTCTTAGTGCCTACACACAGCAGTTGTGCCCCTTAGTGTCTACTTCAAAGCAGTTATGCCTCCTCAGTGTCCTCACATAGTAAAATGCCCCCTTAGTGCCCAGGTTATGGCTGCTCCAGTGGTAGTTCTGCCCCTGAAAATAATCCATCACTGACAGCACCAGAGATTCCACCATAGCACTATAGTATGTAATGCCCCCTTCCAAATTACTTCCTCTGCTGTCTAGAGAGAGATACAGCTATATGTTTCTATGAATTTGGTTCACTATGAGATCACCACGCTGGTACCGAGGATGGACAGAGCAGGGAAGGTACTGAGCATGTGTGTCCACTGTCCACCAATGAATGCAGGTAAAGGTGGACCACATTTTTGTCCACCAGATAAACAGTAGAAGGTGCTATTAGAGAGTAAAATATAATGTGCATTAAAAACAATATCTTTATTGCATGTTTATCACAATAATTCTTCATTTGAAATGCTGTAAATGCATAGTAATATATAGGATAACCCCTAATAGACTGCTAGCCATGTATACTGCTTTATATTAGCTCTGTATAGGCTGAGATGCATACGATAAAGACCCTAGATTTGAAGAAGCCCTTTGTCAAAGTAATAAGATGATCTCATTGTTCCACGGTCCTTATGTCTCAATGTTACCTGCCAATCTCCAAGAGACGACAAGGAAAGCTAAGGCTCTTCACATTTCTTTCATTACGTTGACAGGTTAATACATTTCAAGCTCTGCTGATTTCGGATGGCACATCAAGCTTTGCAATGTTCAATTATGAGGAGATTACATGGACCACAGGGACCGCCAGTGGAGGAGACCCTCTTACAGGCTTGGGAGGTGTTATGGCTCAAGTAAGAAAAGAAATGTGATCCAACTTGAAAGTAATACCATCCTTATACATGTCAAACTTGTAAACTGTATGGAATTGCAAATTTCCCATTGAAAAATATGAGTTTAGATTTCTGCACTGCAGATTTGTTGCAGAACTTTTTGCATCTAGAAACCTGTTTCATACATCTGAGGGGGGTTGTTTCGGCGGCAAGCACATGGATTTCTGCAAACTTCATTCAGCCACAGACGTTGCTACAATGTGTCTGTGAATTCACTTTAAAAGGGTCACTAAGTTTTCAAAAAACTTTTGATATGTCTTAGAGACATATCAAAGGTTTAGATCGGTGGGGGTCTGAATGCTGGGACCCCCACGATCCCTAAAATAAGAGGAGATTCTAGGCCTTCTAACGTTCTAAAAAAATAAGATGACATTTATAAAATGACTATATGAAGTAAACCAGTGGTGAATGTTAATTAATAACTATTTTGTGAAGTGTCATTATCTATCTTAAAAGCAGAGACATTTACATTTCGAAAATTGCAAATTGTTTCAAAATTTCTGTAAATTTTCAATTTTTTTATCTAAAACCCCACCATGCAGTACCCATCTATAGATTTAATAGGATCTTTCTGCTCAGCTTCATTGGAGTCAACATGACTGGGCTGCAATACCCCATACAGCCAGGTGAGGCACTGTTTATGGAACAAAACAGCCATGTGTACAGCCCATATAAAGGGGTTTTCTGGTAGTCATTTTTAAAGACCTCTTTCAGTGCAATGTTGAGCATCTTTATAAATGACTGGTACACTCTATAAAAAATTGTTGGTCTTGTCAAGATGCCCCATTCTCACCACATGACCCCCACCAGCTCTCTAGCTCTGCCGCCTGATCATGTGCCATTCACTCATTGGGCTAGCGTGTATACTCCCAAAATACACGTGTTGTCAATACTGATGTCACGTTCAATGACTAAAACACACATATAGGTACAAATGTATCTTTAGTTATTACTAGCATTTCCAATGTTTTTGAAATTTTTATGCTGAAATCTTTACATCGATGATGCCATTAGACGCCAAGTGAAAGTACAAAAATAATGTTGTCTTATTTTGTTTCAGGCTGGATTTAATGGTGGAAATACTACAAATTTTTTCAGTATACCTTGGTCCCGGTCACCTGAGATTGTCAATATTGAGGACAGTACAAATGTGAACATCCCAGGACGCTGGTTATTCAAAATAGATGGAAAGGAGATTGATCCGGCTAATGGCTGCAGCCTAAAAGGTATGCAGCTCTACGTGAAATCCAAAATGCAAAGCAATAACTTATGAAATGTATTAACACTAGTTTGCAAATAATTTCTACATGGAAAAACTGTACAACTGGGTTTCATTCTTAAAGTCTATGAACCTTTGACATGGAGAAAATAATTTGTACGTATGTTTGTGGTTAGTTGCATCAAAGGGATTGTCCGAGATTTTGATATTGATGGGCTATCCTCAGGATAGGTACAGATTGACGTGGAATAGCCACTTGGCAACTGGACAGTGAACAGTAAATTGTAACTGTCCTATTAATGTATGTGGGACTGGTTTAAAAAAGAGTAAAGTCTTAGATACAGATGAGCGAAGTTTTGGAAAATTTTATTTGGCAAAAAAATTAGCTTTGTGACAAATTACTTTGTCACGAAGCGCATTTTTTTGTAAGTAGTGGGTGAAATGATAGGGAGCTGCGATAGAGCTTCTTCCCATCATTGTACTCCTTAGATGCCGCGTTCATACATGATCGCTGTATCTGAGAGTAATAATACAGTGAAAAAAAAATGAAATCATACTTACCGCCACCATTTGCTCGTGACGGGTTGGCCGCTGCCATCTTGCTTGAAGATCTTGCACAAAATGCCACCCGAGATGAAGTCGTCCAACCGGCCAGGATGGTGACGTCATACGTCACTGTGCACGGGATTTCGGCCTAGATCTTCAATCAAGATGGCGGCAGCTGGCAGTCGCAAGCAAAGGGAGGCAGAAAGTATGATTTTTTTACACTATTTCAGATTACATCGATTCTCTACCACGAAGCACGAGGAAATTCGCTCATCTCTAGTCTAGCACAATCCTTTTAAGGGATTGCTAATAGAATGTCCTAATAAGTTATAAAGTGTGCCTATCTTCCAAGTAAATTACCAATACGTGGTTGGTTGGAAAAAGACCTAAGTCCATCAAGTTCAACCATCTATGTATCACATATTAACAGCCTATATGTGAATATTTTATGTAATAAAAAAAGTGGATTTTTTTGTATATGATTTTTTTTAAGTCAATCCATGTATTCTACTTCTTGTCCTGGCTCTTGAGTTTCCTCTTGTTTTTTTTTATTATTTTTATTATTTATTTCGCACTTAAGCACTTTTAACACCATTTTTATAAAACATATTACAAAGGATTTACACCTTACACCATGCACGCTATGGACGCCAGCTGAAAAAAGACTTTCAGTAAGACAGTCTCGCTGTGACCAGAGAGAGACCCCTGTAGTGGCTCAATCAGAAGCATCACTAATTACACTACTCAATGCTCTTCTACTGGCAATTTTTATTTCAGGAGAACAATAGAGCTGTCATACTTTTTATCCCAATTCCCCACCTACCAGTATGATGAAGATCACCTTGCAGATTACATCTTCTGCTCATATCAGCAGTAAACTAACTATTGGTTACCTATGTATATATAGAGAGTTTTATCTCGCTGTGCTGACTGACTGCTACATAAGAACACTACTTTGTGTTTTCAGTGGTATAGCATTGCCCAAAAAAAAAGCAAAACAGTTGAAATAAGTTATTTTTTATGAATATTGAGCTAAAATATTCCTTTCTGATGGAATTTTTCCTTTAATACTTACAAATACAAGTTGATTACATAGAGGTTTGTTTTTCCTTCCTCTGGATAATCGGGTTTTAACCATCATCCCCTCCCCCTTATATCTACTGTTTCTTTTTTCCTAAAGTGTGTTCACTTGTATAGAGACATTTACACTGTCAGCGCTGATTGCTAGCAGCCCATCTCTCCTCTGCCGCCCTTGCCGGCTCACTAACAATTAACCAGTAGGAAGCGACAAATAGGGAAGATAGAGAAGAGTTGGGCTGTCTTCAATCTGCACTGAAAGTCAGTGTAATGGTTAAGGAGACCGGAAGAAGCAGTTTTACAGTACATATGGACAAATGTAGTTGGATATATGTATGTGGAAAGAGGCAGGGAGATCAGAGGCAGGCTGAGGAGCTTGCCTGTGCATTTTCTTAGCAGCACTCAGAGCATTGCTAATGGAAAACTTTAAAGACTGTTATTTTTAAAAAAATCTAAAAAACTCAAGTTTTGGGGATTTTTTTTTTTTTTTTACAGATCCCTATACCATGTGGTACCTATCAAAAAGCTCATACTAACCTGTTCCACAATGCTCCCTTCCAACTGTATGGCTTCCTTCAAAGGTCTTCAGGTTCCTGTCCTGTAAACATGCTGACAGACAAGGTTACGTGTGCCACTGCAGCCAGTGACAGTCCTCAGCAGGGATGTGTCCCCAAGTGATACAAGACCCAGCAGTGATATGCCACTGGACACGTCACTACTAAGTAGTGATGAGCGGCATAGTAAATATTTGAATTTGCGATATTTCTCGAATTTTTGGACGAATATTCGCCATAAATTTGCAAATTCGAGAATTTGTGATCTCCAGTCATTGTTTACTTGATTGCAAAAATCTGCAATGTAATATATTCACAATAAATTTGCGATAAATTCGTGATTAGAATATTCAACACTATTCACGAATATATACAGTTGCACTATATTCTAAATAATCGCAAATTCTCGAAGTGGCGATATTCGCGATTAAAACTCGCGATTCGAATATTTGCGCTCAACACTACTACTGAGGCCAGTCTTTGGCTGCAGTACTGCAATGGCCCCATCCATCCAGAAATGTACTGGAGAGAGACCAGAAGATCGCTAAAGTGAGCCAAGGAGCTGCAAAGAAGCATTGGGGGCAAGTGAATATGAGTTTTTCAACAGGTAGAACATGGTGCAGGACCACCCCTTTAAATTTACTTCTCCAACACATAAAAAAATATGAAGTTAAAGTGTCTTTTTCAGATACAGTATATTATGCATCTATGTGTTGCATTTCCAAATATAGGCATTTCTGGGAGTCATATTTATCTAAATAGTATACATTTAGCCCAACTGTTGCTAAAAAAAACTAAACTTTTTGACTCTTATACTGTAGTTCTAGATGTTTCATTGGATGCATGAAGGAACCAACTGTTTTTATTTCCACTTTGTTTTTGTGATTACTATGTCGTCATGAGAATAATAGCATAATATAACCCTTAATATATAAAAGATATAAAATAATATAACCCCTTAATGTTTTCTTCTTGTCAGGTCAGTTTGTACGCCAGGGACAGGTGTTTTGGGACAATGGAAATTGTACCACCAGGTGTCGATGCCTTAATTTCAATAATGAAATATCATGCCAGGAATCTATATGTGGTCCCGTATGAAGTCTGTGAGCCAAAGGAGAAATACTTCACATGTCTACCAGTTGAAAGCAGCACCTGTGTGGTCTTTGGAGACCCTCATTATCACACATTTGATGGGCTTCTCTTCCACTTCCAAGGATCTTGTTCTTATCTTCTAGCACGGAACTGCAACCAAGGGAGTCGTCTACCATATTTTAGCATAGAAGCAAAAAATGAAAACCGTGAAGGGTCTTCAGTATCATGGCTGAAAGACATCAATGTAGAGGTCTACTCACATAACATAGTCATACCCAAAGAAAGTTTTGGGAAAGTAAAGGTAAGAGCTAAAAATGTACTGCTGGATGTAATGAAGCTAGTTGGAACAGCGGTTAGCACTGTGTTACAGCCACATATTGATTTATTTTATTTTTTTTAACACTGGCACACTGAATAGGGAGCATATCAACTGGTTTGAGGCCACTAAACCACCAGCATGCCATTATGCAGATGAGTTTACAATCTCAAACCTGCCCATATCAAACCCTCTTCTCTATCATGAATAAGTGAGCTGTTCTGTACCTCTTATGTCCTTTTTTGAACTGTTACTAGTTCTATTTTTCTTTAAAATGGTGCCCAAAACTGCATATACAAAAAGCAACCACACCAGTATTTTACAAAGGTGTAAAATACCGTAGCACATTTCTTCTCTTGAAGCCAAGCTTTTCCTAATGCAGATCAATCTCTTGTCTGCTTTTGATGCAGCAGCCTGGCATTGAATGTTTCATATTAGTATATTATCAATAATTATGACACTTCCAAATCCTTCTCCCACTGGTGATCCTTTCAGGGTATACATAGCATGTATATTTGACGCCCCAAATTGTATAACCCTATACTTTTAAACATTGAAACCGCTGTGAAGTCCAAGCTTTTACATAATTTCTAAACAAGGTGAACAGCAGTGGTCCTAGGACAGACCCCAGGGATACTCCATTCATGACTACTCTTTGAATTTTGCCTTTAAGCCAATTGCTATGGAATCAAAAATTGTATTAAAATAAATAAATAATATTGCTCAGGAATAGTGTTGAGCGCGAATATTCGAATAGCGAATTTGAATTGCGAATATCAGCACTTTCGAGAATTCGCAAATATTTAGAATATAGTGCTATATATTCATAAAATCGAATATTCGTGTTTTTTTTTTAAACACAGTACACATCAGGTGATCATCCCTCCCTTCCTCTAGCTTGTGGGCCAATGAGAATCCTTTGTCACAGCTTAGCAACATTCCTAGCAACCAATAGAAAAGTTGCCTGCCCCTTAATATTGCTGAAAATTCGCAAGCGCAAATATCTGCATATAAAGCTATTCTAATGTTCTGCCGTGCCAACCATTATCTCCAGTCTCAGGAAACTTATACCAGCTTGAAAAATGTACCATAAGTGACCCACGCCGGTATTTCACGCGCATTACTCGAATATTACATTGCCGATTTTCGCCCACACGGACCAAGCTGTCCTCCGCCAGTGTCCAAAACATCACTTTTGTCAAAATGAACCAGGAGGACTTTCACACTCCTTCTGCTGATTACGATGTATAGACCTCGCCCACCTCGCCTTTCTGGCAGTGCCCCATCTTGCCACTGTTGCTGTCTGTCGTTTGTCTGCCTATCATCACGTTCTGTAGACCTACTGCGGCCTGCAATTATGCTACTAATGCCTCTCAATCATCAGCAGGGGTGCACCACCAATGAGGCCAGGTGAGGCGATCGCATCAGGCAGCACAAGGTAGGGGCAAGAGGGGGGCAGCATAAGGGCCATGGGTGATGAGCGCTTTCATTGTGGCAATGTGGTTAGGTTAAGAAAAAGGGATTGGGGGGGGGGGGCACCGTTTCAGTTTTCGCCTCAGGCAGCAGAAAGGCTAAGTGCACCCCTGATCATCAGTTTACATGTATTCACTTTCCACACTGTTGGAATTTTATATTTTTTTGGGGTTAAAATTTTTATATTTTTGTTTGGGGGGGTAAATTTATTTAAGGCGCAGCATAGATGTACATGATCACTGTATCAACAGTAACATTTTCTCTCACAGAAAAAAGGAAAAGCTGAAGCCTGCAATGCATCATGCTACTTGCACTAATGCCTGAGCATCAGTTTCATGTACAGCATGGGTTTACTTCAGGGAGATCATGTCAAACAAATCTTATAGATTTTTTTGACTGGGTGACTAAAATAATAGACGGTGGAGGTGCAGTAGACATTGCATATCTAGATTTTAGTAAGGCTTTTGACACTGTCCCACATAGAAGACTTATCAATAAACTACAGTCATTGAGCATGGACTCCCATATTGTTGAGTGGATTAGGCAGTGGCTGAGGGACAGGCAACAGAGGGTTGTAGTCAATGGAGAACATTCAAAACAAGGCCATGTTACCAGTGGGGTTCCACAGGGATCTGTACTGGGACCAATTTTGTTTAATATCTTCATAAGTGATATTGCAAAAGGCCTCGATGGTAAGGTTTGTCTTTTTGCTGATGACACAAAGATATGTAACAGGGTTGATGTTCCTGGAGGGAAACGCCAAATGGAAAAGGACTTAGGAAAACTAGAAGAATGGTCAGAACTCTGGCAACTGAAATTTAATGTGGATAAGTGCAAGATAATGCACCTGGGGCGTAAAAACCCAAGGGCAGAATATAGAATATTCGACACAGTCCTGACCTCAGTATCTGAGGAAAGGGATTTAGGAGTAATTATTTCAGAAGACTTAAAGGTGGGAAGACAATGTAATAAAGCAGCACGAAATGCATGCAGAATGCTTGGATGTATAGGGAGAGGTATAAGCAGTAGAAAGAGTGAAGTGCTTATGCCGCTGTACAGAACACTGGTGAGACCTCACTTGGAGTATTGTGCGCAGTACTGGAGGCCATATCTCCAGAAGGATATAGATACTCTAGAGAGAGTTCAGAGAAGAGCTACTAAACTAGTACATGGATTGCAGGATAAAACTTACCAGGAAAGGTTAAAAGACCTTAATATGTATAGCTTGGAAGAAAGAAGAGACCGAGGGGATATGATAGAAACTTTTAAATACATAAAGGGAATCAACTCGGTAAAGGAGGAGAGCATATTTAAAAGAAGAAAAACTACCACAAGAGGACACAGTTTTAAATTAGAGGGGCAAAGGTTTAAAAGTAATATAAGGAAGTATTACTTTACTGAGAGGGTAGTGGATGCATGGAATAGCCTTCCTGCAGAAGTGGTAGCTGCAAATACAGTGAAGGAGTTTAAGCATGCATGGGATAGGCATAAGGCCATCCTTCATATAAGATAGGGCCGGGGCTATTCATAGGATTCAGATATATTGGGCAGACTAGATGGGCCAAATGGTTCTTATCTGCCGACACATTCTATGTTTCTATGTTTCTATGTACTCACTTTCCACACAATTGAAATTTAAAAATTCTTTGGGGGCAAGGGTTGAAATTTAAAAAAAAATTTGCCCCTTCCATAATTTTTTTTTTTAAGGTACAGCATCATTTTAGTGGATTACTGCATCAATACCACCATTTTTTCACATTCCAGGCAGGCTGAATGTGATCAATAGACCTCCCCTTGCTGCCACATCTTGCCACTCTTGCTGTCTGTCTGTCTGCCTGTCTACCTACCTACCATCATGTTCTGTCACTAATGCCACATGCCAATCTTCATATTCCCTCAAGCCATTTCAATTTTTTTATCTTATAACACCATGTGTGTTTAAACATCATCTGCCACTGATAAGGGTCCATTTTTGAAAGCTTTGGAATATGAAAAAGCAGGAGACATGTGCCGGCACTGTATATTAACGCCGTCAAATGGGCGTTCACCCATAGCTATTTACGTCAGTGTCACTCATTATTTACTATTGTTGTCATTTCGTGTCAGAGCTTGGGGGGGGGGGGGGAGAAATCATAAAATCATAAAAAATAAATGAAAAGAGATAACAAGTTTTCCTAAAAAAAATTATGAGTCCTAGGAGGCTAGAGGGGGTTATATACCAACGTCAGGGCAATTGGAGCAACCGTTTTGGCAGACCAGACCCTGAAACAAATCTTGACTGGTTCGCCCATCTCTAAGAGGGACTTTCCTGGCCATACTCGCAACATGAAAGAAAACAGAGTCTGAACCGAGCTTTAGTTGAGTTGGTCATTTTACTTCAGGGGGTTGTTGGGGAATAGAAAAATTTGTTTTTTTTCAGAAACAACTCTAGCTGTTACACATGGACTGTGCCTGGTATAGCATCTCAGCCTTATTTGTTGTACCAGGCACTATTTATGGGGAAAATTGAAACATGTTTGGACAATTCCTTTAAATAATAATGAGGTTTTAACCCCACTTATCACTTATTAAAATGGATTGAGCCATAGAGTTAAGAGGTTCATCCACATTCCTACCAGTACCATGCAGTAGTCAATAGTATGAGCCTGTGATACCCAAGACTTGCTACTCTAATACGCTCATTAAGTCAGATAAAGGTTTTTTGATACACATCCTTGTCAATTTACTTCAACAACCAGAATCATTTGGCTCTATTTAAAGTCTGTTAGCATCTATGGCAAAAGTCCAGCTTTTTCTTCCAAAGTGATTTTGTTACATCCTGTAACTTAAGGGTTCATTAGGGGTTACAAGAACAGAAGAGAAACAGAAAAGTGGGTTGAATCCTAACCAAATGATTATACAAAAATGGACAAAGAGGGCTTTTAAAAAAATGCCTAAAGCTCGGAGACATTTAACACCCCACTTCAATTATCTGAAAGATACGATAGAGAACTGCAAAGAATTTAGAGACGGCTGCGGCTATAATACAGTCTGTTATCCATGATAAATCTTGCCAAAATCTTGGAAGACAAATTAAGTGCCATAACGATTTGATACAATATTCGGCGGCTCAATGGTAGAACTATCAACGCCTTGCATCGTTAGTCACATTCCTTATTTTAGTCCCTCAATACTGATGGGATTTAGACTGTACTCAGTCTATGGCTAGCAGAAAAAAGAGGAAGATTATGCTGTCCCCAGAATGCTTGCCACTTCTTCTATTTTATAGGATGTCGGAGCTATTAAAAAATAACTTGAAAGGGGAGTTCCTGCAGGATAAATTTATTTCGATAAGGGGAGTAATGGGAAATTATTAAGCATTGCTCATCCTCACAAGTCCTCCGCCACTGCCGTTTCAACACTCACCCGATTCCCACTGGTCTCTACTTCCTGGTCCTGACTTGACACACAGGAAATGGCATGTGATGCCCACTCAGCTACTGATTGGTTAAGTGGACATCTCTTAACCAAAAAGCCGAAACCTGTGGGGACCGAGTGAGTGGCAGAGGTGGGGAATATGCGAGGGTGAGTAATGCTTAATATTTTTAACCCTCTATACTTTCCACTTATAAAAAAAAAAAATAAAGATCCCGCTGGAACACCTTTTTAAGTGGTTATTGACAGATGATAAATGGGGGTTCTTACCTGCAAATGCGCCTTGGACTTTGTTAAGGTGCCTTAGATAACATATTTTATTTTGTAGCCCTTATATAAGGGAAATACTGTATATAGGGGAAGTAAACTGAAACAAGAAAGTTTGGGTTTTTCTTTTTGGTTGTTTTCCTGAGTATTGGAAAATAAATTAGGCCAAATAAATATTTGTTTTCTTCTCCCACATATACAAGCCCTAGTAAGAATTCCAAAGTCACCATGCCTAGAAGATGTTCATCCACATTTTTACTTTATAGAAAATACACAAAGGACAGTATATGACACAAAACAAGGGGTTGTTTTGACAGCTGAACATTTTGGCTTTGTGAATTGTACCTCAAACAAATTAATGTAAATTATTTTAATTAATAGCATGTTTTTACATATCAAGTAGAGAACAAAACGTATGGAATAACCTTAGAATGTGTAATGGTGTAGTTCTGGAGCCAACTTCCAGCACTGGAGCTAAACTGAAGCCGCTAATTGGTCAGGGTGTGGGATGTCGGACCACTGCCGATTTGATAGTGATAGCCTGTCATGCCTTTAAGGGTATGGTCATAGCAGCTACAAGACAGCCAAACAGACACAGCTATGATGCCAAAATTCAACCCAGTTTTTAGATAGATGGTTCAAAGTTGATTGTTAATGGTCATGCCGTTTTGCAGTTTTTCTGTTAACAGTCAACAATCATAAACAGTCAAAATCTATAACAACTTGCACATTGATGCAGGTTTTCGCTTTGTGGCTTGTCCTCAGCTTGGCCACCACATGGTACAGTACCATAATAAGCTGTTGGACTTGGCTAACTAAAAGAAAATGTCACTGGACTTCCCAACCATATCATTAAACCGACGTTCCTGCAATTATGGGAGAGAGAGCTAACCCTTACTTTGACAGAAAAAGAGGCTTGCAGGTTGCATCTTTCTATAGATATGAGTGTATTAGCCAGACCTAGCAAAATCTACTCTCCTTCTAAAATGAGACTAATTACACACCATATTGCGCTGTAAAAGCTTTGATTCCCCTTCATAGGATCGATCCCCAGCCCCCTTTCTTTCAAAAATTAATTTCTAAGCGGAAACAGATCTGACACTTTGAGGAACTCTCCACAAATTCCAAAAAGTCTAGTCCCCTTGGAAGTCATTACACTTCTTTTTTCAGTTATACTTTTTTTTTTTTTTTCTCTCTTGTCAAAGTGTCAGGACGAAAATGTGTGGAAACCAGAGTCAATGTTTTCAACAGAACTGTAGGAAACTGTATAGAAAACCCAAAAAACTTCACTAACGCCTAAACAGAATGAAAAAGGTTGAGATAAAGAGACACCACCATAGCATAGCATAAGAATGACTGGGTAAAAATTATATTCTATGATAAATCACCAATTTACCTTGGCCAAGAAGATGATGCTGGTACTTGTCTGATGCTGCTGTAATGTAACATATAAAGATAGAGAACATAATCAATTGTCCCCAATTTTTATGATATTGATATGCCTATCAGGAGAAAAAGTGGAAGACATGGCAATTATTACCTCAACAGGCAAGGCGTGGGAGAAGATAGATATTATGAGCCCTTTTGAATCCAAGAAGAACGATGTCTGTCCCTATATTCTTTCCTTTTTAGTTTTCTCTTAGGATAGGTACAGGTTTATCCCAGGCATGTGTGTCACTTACTGTAGATTTTCCAACCATATCTGCTAGAGATTTGATTTAAGCATCTACAACTTTTTCAGTAAAATAAGATTTTCTGACTTTGCTTCTAAACTTCCCAACAATCAATATCAGAAAAAAATGTACTCATTTCATCCATACAAAATATTTTTGGTGATGAAGAAGTTATTTTTACAGAATTATAATGCATTTTGCCCCAGAGTAATAAGTGTTAAAGGGGTTGTGCACTAATTTCCAGACCTGTTGCAATGGTCGGACCCGCATTGCTGATCATATTTTCCTGATCCTTGGTGCTGGATCCTGGCTCATTTGCTTGCAGGCCTCCACTTCATGTAAACTTCTTGTTTGACACCATTGCAGTCAATCACTGGCCATTGTTTTTCATTAGTGAAGTCCATGTCTCCAAGAGTTCAGGCCATCATAAACTCCGAGGAAAACCAAGTTCTATTTGTGATTTTCTTTTTTTTGGGTGATAATTGGTCTCAACAGAGATATTTTTTATTATTTTCTTTTTTACTTAATTTGATATGGAAAAAATATGCTTGCATGTTTAAGGCATGTGTCATAAAGCCTGAATTGCTTTCTCTTTTGTCATAGCTGTGATTTGCATATTTGCTATGAAGAAAAAGCTGGTTGAGCATCCTCTAATTGTAGTGCTAGCTAGAGATGAGCAAAGTTTTGAAAAACTCGATTCGGCTGATTCCCCAAAGTTCACCAAGAAATTAGATTTGTTCCAAATTAATTTGTTACAAATCGCTATAAATCAGGTATACCCAGGCCACTCTACCTAATCATATTCTTGCCACTTGGTGGCCTAATCTCTGTGTGAAGGCTTGGAAGTTAACCCTTTCCTACCGCTAATAGTAAATTGACACTTTTCACTTTTAAAATCATTAGGGTTAAAACCAGATGCCAAACCTGGTGGACGGATCAAACATGGCCACTGGATAATTGCAGCAACACTGTTCCTAGCGCATGAGCATTTGCCACGTCTCTCCCTATTCTCAGCTCACAAAACAATGGGGGAGATCACGCAGGATTAGGCTTTTATATGGCTGTCACATCACAGGGGATGGCTACCTGCAGATTGGCTGTCGGCACGCCTGATGGGAGATCTCATGTTCCCGGACTTACTTTCACTTTGTGGTATCTAGACCTCCAACAATACAATAGAGCTGTCATTAATTTGCACACCTTCTAATGGTATTTGGAGGACTCTGCTTATTCTGACCCAGTCTATACAGCAAAGCCAGCAAGTGAACTGTAGAAAACAGGAATGAGCAGCATATTTTTTTTATAATAAAAGCCTGATTTAAATAATATGTCACGTTCGGATGATACATTCCCTTGAGAGTCACTTTTTAATGTAATGCTGTATTTTTCTTATTGCAGGTAAACGATTTGATATTTTCTCTTCCAGTAATTCTGGAACATGGGGCCATCAAAATATATCAAAGTGGTCTATCGACAGCTGTGGAGACTGATTTTGGTTTGTTAGTGATCTATGATGGGGAACACTATGCCTCTATATCAGTCCCTGGAACTTATATTAACTCTACCTGTGGAATGTGCGGCAACTACAACAAAAACCCAGAGGATGATACTCTCCGCTCAGACGGAAGGCTGGCAGTCTCCGTCATAGATTTAGGAGAGAGTTGGAGGGTGTATCACCCAGACTGGAAATGCTCTTCCGGGTGTGTAGACAATTGTAGCTTATGTGATGCTGCAATGGAATCGCTTTACTTTACCTCAGAATATTGTGGATTTATAAACCTTACAGGGAGTCCTCTTTGGGAATGTGGAACTGTGGTGGACCCTACTGCCTTTGTCCATAGCTGTGTTTATGACCTTTGTGGCTCCCGAGACAATGGCACTAGCCTTTGTCAGGCTATTCAAGCGTACGCTCTAGTATGTCAAGCATTGGGAATTACAGTGGGTGACTGGAGAACTCCAACTGGGTGCGGTAAGTACAATTTTAATCATTTATAACAAAAAGGAATCCTTTGTACACTTTTATCAATAATTTTTTATGTGAATATTCTATGTATACTTTTATTAAAAAAAAAAAAATTGATGGTTTTCTGGATATAATTTAAGTCCCTCCATGTATTCTACTTCCTGTCCTAGCTTTTTAAATTCCTCTCTGCTTAGACTTTTAACATGGCAAACAGTTTTGTTTAACTCTCTAGGTCAGACCATTACTGTGACCAGAGAGAGCGAGAGAGAGCCCCTGACCCATAGTGACTCAAGTAGAGCATCACACATGACACTAATTAATGCAATGCTCTTCTATGGGAATCTACGGTATAGCTAGTCATATCAAGAGGATAATACAACTGTAATACTGTTATCCCAATTCTATACCTACCATTATCATGAGGTTTACCTGGTAGATAACATCTTCCCCTCACTGCAGCAGTAAACTCACAATGGATTACCTATTTCTATAGATGTTATAATTTGTGTACAGTAGAAGAATACTTTGTATGTGAACTTTAATGGCATAGTAGTTCCTAAAAATTTGTTAAAAAATTAGTTTTCTTTGAATGATGAGGTTTTTTTTAAAATAACCTTTTTTTGACGAAAGTGTCTCTAAAATGTATCACATTGTAAACCTTGTAGGTCATGAAATGAAAGTTCAGTCGGCACTCCGCTCAAAGCTGTGAATCACCTGTATAAGAAATAGCAATAGCCCAAAATAAGTTTGAGCTCAAGTAGCGTGCTTTATCTTTATTCCAGCATGCAACTAGGGGAAATGTATCAAGTGTTTTTGAAGTTAAGTTTTTTTGAAAGCAACAAGTTGTTGACAGATTTGTCTTTAAAGGCTATGTACACCTTTGGGGCAATTTTTATTATTATTATTGCATTGTATTTATTTTGAGCTAAACATAATTTTTTCAATTAGTCTTTATTAACAATATGGAATCCTTTTTTGTGTACAGAGCTGAGATGATGTAGTAGCATCCAGTAGTTTATTTGTCTTTTCCGTCATCTGAGGAGCAGCCGGGCTCCTTATCTCGGCTCTCTCACATTATAAACACTCATTAAAGCTCAATCCTTTTCTTACTGATTAGAATGTGGCTTAAATAAGTGTTTATGACCCCTTAGTAATTTACAGATAAGGGTTATTAGATGACCGGCACAAAGTGAAAGTGAAAGTACCAGTCACACAGTTAGAAAAACTGTTACATCTTTGTGACTGAACAGCTCAATATTTTTAATAAAGCCCAATTGAAAATATGATTTTTAGCCAAAAATAAGTTAAATGCAATCATAAAAAAATGTACATAGCCTTTAAATGTACTACAAGAAAATTTAGACTAGCACATTCATATTCATAGTCACAGGTGCATATCCATCAAGCAAACATGGTTGATAAAAAGAAAAATCACCTTTGAAAAAAATAGCCTTTAAATGTGTCTAGAGAAGGTTCTTTAATTTGTACTCCACCCACTTATTGCTGTTACGGCAGACAAACGAATTGTCCAGAAAAAAAAAATGCAGCAGTTTGTTTCCGGCCAACTCTCCACTTGTCTTCTGGAGCATTGTAGCGATCTCTGCCGGACCCCATTATACTTTACGTGGCCGGCAGGAATTCCATTTATATCCGTTCTGGCAGACAAACTGAATATTGTCTGGAAACAAACCACACCATGCAGCAGTTTGTATCCAGTCAACTCTCCACTTGTCTGCTGGAACAGCTTACGGATCTCCACCAGACCCCATTATACTTTATGGGGCCAGCGGGCATTCCATTTGTATCCGGCAGCGCTAGATCTGGAGGATTCCAGCAGGCTGTTCTCTGCCGGAACAGCCTGTCAGAATTCACAACGTAGATGTGAAAGTAGCCTAAGATTGCACAAAAAATGTGTTAACCTTTGAACTCAAGCATACTATGGGTCTAATTTTCACCACACCTTGCATGTTATGGGCTTAGGGTTTGTGGACACAGTTGCATTACGACTCCATGCAACTTCCAAGTCCTAAAATGCTGCCCATGTCATATGGAAGCATGCTCCAACAGACACTGTATCATGGAGTATAGCTTTTAGAGTAGGATATCCCTCTAATATGGTGCTGTAGGAAGACATTACATCTTGTCATATGGAGTGCCTACCAATCTCGAGTACCGGAATACCAGGTCTTTGTGCAGTCTCCATGCACACAGCTTTTAAAAAACGGAGATGCGTTTTACAGTGAATATCATAAAATTTGGTAATATAGGCCTTATTTTGCTTTTCTCACTGTCCCCAAATTTTTTAACTGCTCTAACTATGTAAATTTAAAAGGGGTTGTCTCATTATAGCTAGGATATGCCATCAATGTCAGATAGGTGAAGGTTCCACTTCTGAGACTCGCTCCTATATCCAGAACAGGCCACCCGAAGTTAAGGAGGGCACACTGCGCAAATGCGGCCACCCTCTATTGACAGCTATGGGAGCTCTGAAAATAGGCGTGCTATTTCCTCCAGTTCCATAGCAGCAAATGGAGGGGTGGCCATACATGCGCAGTGTGCTCTCCATTCACCGCTATGGGACTACCGAGAATAGCTGAGCGCGCTTGCTTGGTTATTTCCGCAACTCCCATAGAAGTGAAAGGAAAGCACACTGTACATGCACAGTGCACTCTCCTTCACTTTGGGGGCCCCATTCTGCTAGAGATAGGAGCAGGGTCCAGAGGTGAGACCCACATCTGACATTGATGGCATATCCCAGCGACATGGCAAAAATGTCTGAGATAGGTGTAACAGACTGACCCTCCTGTGTGAGGACTTCCTGTCTTTACATGACATGTAGTCTATGCTCACAAGTCTCTTGCTGGTAATACTGATGGACATTTCAATTAGAGGGTTTGTAAAGCTTTTTGAACTTTTTTGTCAGCCTGTTGTACCTGTTAAAAAAAAAAAAACTAAACATAATCATCAGCTCCATTTCGGCTTAATGGCTTCCTTCAGCGGTCTTCCTGTCTCCATCCACTCCACTTCTGGATGGATGGGGTCACATGCTCTGCTTCAGCCAATGACTGGCCTCAGTGGTCACATGTCCCCAAGCAGCACATGACCCAGTAGTGATCTGCCGCTGGGGACATTTTACCGCTAAGCCTGTCATTGGTTTGAGAGATCTGAATGCTTTCTTGGAAGAAATAATATTGCAAGCTATGGTTACTAAATTACTGGAGATGGCCTATTGTTCCAGGGATTTATCCTGATATTTAGATTCAGGAACCAATTTTAGCTATTAGTGCCTTATGCCATAAATGTACCCAGTGCTGGATGTTACATTTGAGGGAATTATTGTGCTTGACAGCCTCCATCTCGCAGCAACAGATGAAAGCAGAGAAATTTAAAATTTTTTATTAAATAGTGTAATCAATAAAGATTATGATAATGCTTGGGAGGGAGACTCCCTGTGACCCTGATCACCAGCCCTGTAGATAGAAATCACTGGGGGAGACAGTTTTAAGGAACACGTCTGGGTCTAACAACGGGCTGTCCTACCATAATCCCATGCACGGTAGGTAATGCACTGCTATACATACAGTAGGCAAAAATAATAAAAAGCATTAAAGGGTTTCTACCACCAGAAATACTGTTATGTAGCTGACTGATATAGCGATGCGCTAATGTCAGCACTACATAACTGTATGTTTTTTACATTTCTCCCTGCAGCCGTTCTGATAAAAAAAAAAGCACTTTTATAATATGCTAATGAGCCTCTAGGTGCTATGTGGGCGTAAAATCAGCACCTAGAGGCTCCGTATACTCACCCTTTATCCGTCCAGGTCCCCTGTTCTGCCCACTCTGCTCCTTTTGATTGATGTGACGGTTCGCAGCATTGCTGACGAAATCCCGCGCCTGTGCCGTTCACTTCTGTATTCGGCGCAGGCGCAGTGAGTGAATGATGCGATCCTGGTGCCGGATTCCTCACTGCGCCTGCGCCGACTACATCACAGTGAGGAAGCCGGCATCAGGGGAGCGGCCTTCACTCACTGCGCCTGCGCCGAATACAGAAGTGAATCGTGCAGACGCAGGATTTCGTCAGCGATGCTGCGAACCGTGACATCAATCAAGAGGAGCGGGGCAGGCAGAACAGGGGACCTGGGCGGTGATCCGGCCACTTTCTAGCATAAATGCCAGGTTTCGGTTGGACAAAAAATATTGCATGCAAAGGTTCTTTGTCCAGCCGACACCCGGCATTTGAGCCAGATCAGGCAGACAGATCTACTAAATGGAGATGTAAACGTGGCCTAAGGCAAAAATGGATAAAACTCTCTGTGTGCTGAAGGCCATATGAGCCACATCATTAGCCAACCTGAACACATTGCATGTTGCGCGAAGATTTTGTGTCCAGATTTTTGTGTGGAAAATCTCCATTGCTATACAGTTCCAGCCAAGTAAATGGGATTTTCCACAACATGTTCATTTATATTGCAGATTCAGAGCAGATTTAATGCAGAAAATTAATGGAGTGGTACTTTCTACTGAAATCCACAGGAATAGTTGCTGATGCAGATCTTAAATAGATAACACAGTATTCACTCCCCATGAGAAATACTCACGATCTATAGCTCTCTTGTCTGCTTCCATGCCATGTCTTTGTACAACCCAACCTACTGGGATGATGTCTTATCACATGTGACCGCTGCAGCAAAACACAGGAGGTCTGGTTGCACAGGGACTGGCATGGGAGCAGGCAAGGGAGGTAGGAACGCCATGGGAGTATTCTCTTGGGAGGTGAGTATTCTTTTTTTGACATCTGCAGAACAAGACGAATCATTAAAGGGACACTGACAGGCCCAATAACCATAATTAGCTGTACATATCCATGCACAGGTCTTCTAATGTGCATTTAAAACATATAAGTATCCCCCCTGTCCACATTATGAATACTGCAAACTCGTGTTTTATAACCTGAAGTAATCCCTGTTCTTTCTGCCCAAGGGGCGGGGTTTCAGCTTCTCTGGGCACAAGAGAAGCTGAAACCCCGCCCCTTGGGCAGAAAGAACAGGGATTAGTTCAGGTTATAAAACACGAGTTTGCAGTATTCATAATGTGGACAGGGGGGATACTTATATGTTTTAAATGCACATTAGAAGACCTGTGCATGGATATGTACAGCTAATTATGGTTATTGGGCCTGTCAGTGTCCCATTAAAGATGACCTGTCACACCTCCTGACATGCTTGTTTTAATAGATTTATTCATTCTCCATGTAATAACAATTCTGGAGCATCTGTTCTTATGTTTCTATGTTGTGCCATTGCTTTATTATTTCTACTAGAAGTTATGAATGAATTGCCAGCAGTCTGCAGTAAGGGTACAGAGGGGAGGTAACTAATTGGGGGGGGGGGGGGGTGTACCTAAACAGTCTGAAAATGGCAGCACTGATTGGGTAGAGTCAGTCTGTGCAGGTACACCCCCCCAACTGGTTACCACCCCTCTGTACCCTTACTGCAGACTGCTAGCAATTCATTCATAACTTCTATCAGAAATAATACAGAAATGGTAAAACATAGAGTCATAAGAATAGATGTTCCAGAATTGTTATTACATGAGGGATGCATGACACTATTAAAACAGACATGTTAGGAGTGTGGACAGGTCCTCTTTAAAGTGAACCTGTCATCAACTTTATGCTGACCCCACCGAGGTCAGCATAAAATAGTGACAGAAATGCTGATTTTAACAGTGTGTCACTTATGAGCTAAATGTAAGTGGTTGCCAAGAACAAGCATCACAAACATTGCAGCCCAGGCATTAAAAAGAGTCAAATCTACCTTAGAAGAGTCATGGTTATTCCTCATCTCCTGCTCTCTAACCCATCTGCTGATGATTGTCAGTTCTCTCCTAGAGAGAAAGGGAGAAAACTATGTAGAAGCCTGTCAGTCATCAGCAGGTGGGCAGGAGAGCAGGACTTCATGAATAACCAGGACTCTTCTCAGGTGGCCGTGACTCTTTTCCAGACCCAGTCTGACATGATTGTGATGTTGATTTTTGACAACCACTTACTTTTAACTTTCAAATGACAGACCGCTGAAATCATCTCACCTGTCTCTACTTTATGCTGCCGTTAGTATGGACAGCATAAAGTTGATGACAGGTTCCCTTTAAGGCAGTTGGGAGATCAATGAGAAAATTGCAAAGTACGTCCTGCTGGGACTCCTCAGTGATCATCTGCAATCTGTGTCCTAACCTGGCAGTAAGTAATTAGCTTCCCTTCATTATCACCACATGGGAAATTAATTTTCACCCAGTAATGGTCCCCCAGAGCAAGAGAAGCTCTTCGTAACTGTTCTCCACTGTGGCCGAGAGACGAAGACCCTGAACAGTGGACCCTCCTCTATTAGCTCAGAATGTATGACAATAGGTTGCCTAAACTGGAAAAGCTCTGACATTTTCCAAATAGGATTATTTCTACTCCAATGATTGTTTACCCCTGTTTAGAAAGACAAAAGATGCAAAAGAGGTAATAACCTTTAGGGTCAAAATCACCTGTTGCAGTATTACATTTTAACAAAAATGGTGCAAAAAACGGTAGTTCTGCCACAATTTTTTAAAAATGCAATATTACAGAAATTGGTGAGTAGACCCTTACTACCTGTTAGCAGATAAATATGTAACCCAAAGATGACATTTTTGGTTAATTTCAAACATTTCTGTACACTTTGGTTACCTTTTGTACAAATTTCACTTTTTTCGTGGGCTGGTTGGCAGTTTATTAGTTTGAAGACAACTCTTCTTATCCCTTCAAGCTCAGACTTAAATAGAGATTTTAACTAGGACTCGATGGAATTGCTGGAATTAAACAGTTTACGTTAAACAGCCACAACACAGCTTCCTATTAAATTTGTCTACCGAGCACCCGAGCACAATGGAAGTCAATGGGGGAACCCGAGCATTAAGCCAGGCACCCCCTTCTCTGAATAGTGGAGGGTGTCTGGTTCACAGGAAAAGGTCAGAAATTTATGAAAACACCACTGAAATGGTTCGGGAACAGCATGGGGAGGATGTCTGGATGCATTGTGGACTCCCAGTTCGCTGCTGGAAATGATGATGTCTGAGTAGTACGCCACTTTTACAGACTGACAACAATACGCACAAAATCAAAGATAAAATGGATTTTAGAGGAAAAATTGTTAGGAAACATTCTTTCCTGTATATTTACAAGGAAGAAGCACTCTGATACAACCTGTATATCACATAACGGAGGGACTCATTCACATTGTGGTACTATTGTTCAGGTAGTGGGACTCCTACACTCATAAAGCCTATGCACTAAGTGAAAAGGCTGCCAAAAGGAATCGGCACTCCAATACACCCTTTTTTCACATAAAGGAGGGCATCATACACACCCTTGAAAAATTATGATTGATAGCCTGCTGGTGACCCTCAAAAACTATTGGAGCAAGGACCTGCTGATCTGACCATCTAAAACATTAGGGGCGAGGGCCTGCTGCTGATCTGACCATCTAAAACATTAGGGGTGAGGGCCTGCTGGTGACCCTCAAAAACATTATGAACAAGGGCCTGCTGGTGACCCTCAAAAACATTATGAACAAGGGCCTGCTGGTGACCCTCAAAAACATTATGAACAAGGGCCTGCTGGTGACCCTCTAAAACATTATTAGCGAGGGCCTGCTGGTGACCATCAAAAACATTATGGGTGAGGTCCTGCTGGTGACCCTCTAAAACATTAAGAACAAGGGCCTACTGGTGACCCTCTAAAACATTATGGGCGAGGGCCTGCTGTGACCCAGAAAAGGGAGATTGAACCATATACCCTTTTTAGTGGTGGAAGGAGTGCTTGGGAATACAGTGTATTTAATACACCATAAAAGCCACATTTAGAGTGCCTTTATGTTCAGCCGCTTCCCTCTGGTGGAATAGAGAAGTCAGGGGCAATCCAGGCCTTGTTAATAAGAGTCAACCGGTCAGCATTTTCAGTTTACAGGTGGATGCGCTTATCAGTTATTATGCCCCCAGCAGCACTAAATACACGATCTGACAAAATGCTAGAGGCGGGGCAGGCCAGCATCTCCAATGCGTAGAGCGCCAGTTCGTACCACGTGTCCAGCTTGGACACCAAATAGTTGTAAGGCACAAAGGGATCGCTGAGGACGCTGACACGGTCTGCTACATACTCCTTCACCATCTTTTCCACAGGACCTTCTGGTATTGCACCATTTTTCTCGTCCTCTCCACCACAGGAATGAGAAATGAGAAGTTCTCTTTGTAACAGGGGTCGAGAAGGGTGAACAACCAGTAATCGTGTTGGCCAAAATGCATACAACGCGAGGGTAACAGGAAAGGCAGCCTAACATATAGTCAGCCCTGTGTGCCAGAGTCCCTACAGACAAGACTTCGCTGTCCTCATCAGGAGGATGACTCTCAATCTCCTCATCCTCTTCCTCCTCTTTTACCCCTCCATGCTGAACAGATAGAATAAAACTTCCATGGGTACTACCCTCTGTAGCGGAGGCAACTGTCTCCTGCTTCTTCTCCTCATCATCCAATTTGCGCTGAGATGACGAACTGAGGGTGGTCTGGCTATTACCCTGTGTACTGTCTTCCCCCATTTCCACCTCTTCATGCAAAGAGTCCACCTTAATTGTGAGCAGCAAGCGTTTGAGTAGACACAGAAGTGGGATGGTTACGCTGAAAATAGCGTTATCGCCGCTCACCATCTGTGTTGATTCCTCAAAGTTGTGTAAAACCTCACAGAGGTTAGACATCAATTCCCACTCGTCGCTTGTGAAGAGCAGAAGCTGACTGGAAAGGCGACGACCATGTTGCAGCTGGTATTCCATTACTGCCCTCTGCTGCTCACAAAGCCTGGCCAATATGTGGAACGTGGAGTTCCAGCACATGCTCATGTCACACAACAGTCGGTGAGCTGGCAATTGCAAGCGCCAGACCGGCGGAAGCTGACAATGACTTGCGGAAATGGGCACACACGCGGGGCACCTTCACCAGTAGCTCAGGCAAATTGGGGTAGGTTTTAAGAAACCCCTGAACCACTAGGTTGAACACGTGGGCTAGGCATGGTATGTGTGTGAGCTTGCCGAGCTCCAAAGCCACCACCAAGTTACAGCCATTATCAGACACAACCATGCCTGGTTGTAGGTTGAGTGGCGAGAGCCACAGCTCAGTCTGGTCCCTTATCCCCTGCCACAGCTTCTCGGCGGTGTGCTGTTTGTCACCTAATCAGACCAGTTTAAGCTTGGCCTGTTGCCGCTTAACCACTGCAGTGCTACATTGCTTCCAGCTACTGACTGATGTCTGACTGGTGCTGCAAGATGATAATTCAGAGGTGGAAGTGGAGGTGGAAGCGGAGGAGGAGAAGGGGGGGGTTGCAGCCACTAATGTATGTGGTGGCGGAAACCCTGATAGAAGTAGGGGCCGCAATCCTTGGCGTCGGTAGCAGCTGTGCCATCCCAGGGTACAACTCGCTCCTGGCCTCCACAACATTCACCCAGTGTGCCGTCAGGGAAATGTAGCGTCCCTGGCCAAAAGCACTTGTCCATGTGTCAGTCGTTAAGTGGACCTTCCCACAGGTGATGTTATGGGACACATGCTGGTGTAAGTCTGGGACTGTACACCGTGAATAATTTTGTCGGCTGGGGACAGAGTAACGCGGGACGGCCACATCCATCAGGCTGCAGAAAGCCTCAGTTTCCACAAACCTAAATGGCAACAATTCCAGGGCCAGCAATTTGGAAAGGTGCGCATTTAGTGCTATGGCCTGTGGATGGGTGGCTGGGTATTTGTGCTTTCGTTTAAAGGCCTGGGGTATAGCCATCTGTACGCTGTGCTGGGACACAGAAGTGGATGTGCTAGCTGATGGTGCTTGCGAAGGTTCAGGTGCACGGCGGGAGGCATCTGGCCCTGCGTCTTGGACAGGGGATTGGCCAGCACGTAAAACAGGGGAAGAGGAGGCAGTGGTGTGACCCGCAGACACTGATTGTGGACCCAGGCGTTTGGCCCACCTATTAGGGTGCTTTGATGCCATGTGGCGGATCATGCTGGTGGTGGTGAGGTTGCTAGTGTTCATGCCCCTGCTCATTTAGGTACGGCACAGGTTGCAAATGACAATTCTTTTATCGTCCGCACTTTCCTCCAAAAAAGCGCCAGACTGTGGAACACCTACCCCTTGGCAAGGGAGATTGCCGCAAGGGGGTGCTCTGGGGAACAGTTGCGGGCCTGTTTTATGTGGCCCGCCTTCTCACTTTTGTTACCCCACTGCCTCTTCCAGCCTGTTGCGGTGCTGCGGATCCCTCCCCCTCTGTACTGCTGTCCTCGCTGTCCTCGCTCGGCTTGCCACCTTCCAAGGTTGGGTCAGTGACTTCATCGTCCACCACCTCCTCTTCCACTTCCTTACTCTGGTTATCCTCCTGACTACCTCAGTTATTGACAACTGTGTCTCATCCTCATCATCAACCTCTTGAGACACTAATTGTGGTTGACTTATTGGCAACTGTGTCTTATTATCATCGTCCACCTCGTGAAACACTAATTGCCATTCCCCACCGTCATCTTCTTGTGACTGTGGATGCTGAAGAGTTTGGGAATCAGCGCACAATTTCTCCTCATGTCCCTCTTCAAGTGGGCTTGTCGAGAGGCCCAAATCAAGGAATGGCGATGAAAAGAGCTCCTCGGAATATCCGAGTGTGGTATCACTTGTTTGCCATGACTTTCCATGGTGGGAGGAAGGAGTATCAGGGTGAGGATTCTGTTGACCAGACTCTTGGCTACTGAGACTGGACTTTGTGGAAGACAGGGTGGTGCTTAACTGACTGGAAGCATTATCTGCTGCAATACATCCGACCACCTGGTCACACTGGTCTGACTTCTAGAGTGGTGTCTTGCGCCGCCCTGCAAACTGGGACATGAAGCTAGGTATTGTGGATGAGTGTTTCTTGTGCTCTAGCAGCAGGTACAGTTTCACCGTGCCCAGGGCCACAGCCTCTGCATGCACTATCAGCAGCACGGCCACTTCCCCGTCCCTTACTGCTCGCCTTGAGCATATTAAATAGTAGATATGCTTGCAAGTATGTCACACGTACAGTAGCTCAGGTTTTGTAAGTGTATGCACAAATAAAGTACACAGAATGTCACAGATATAGTTGCACAGATAATGTTGCTGTCCGCAGCGTCAATGAAAAAAGTACACTGAATGTCACAGATCATTTTAGGATGCGCAAACGTTATACAGCAACAAACAAGAGGAATAAATAGAATGTTAATTCGAATGGAGGCAATCCCAATGGTATTGGCTCTATTGTGGAGTCCCCACGGAATGGCAGACTTCGACCTGAAAAACCTTTAAAAATAATCGACCCAATATATGTAGAAAAGGTAAGTGTCCACTGTAAAAAATCAATCAATTAGCTCTAGATACTATCGAGACCAATCTGTCCTGGAACATGGATGAAAGTTCATATCATTATGTGCCCACACCTGATTACAGCGGCGTCCCACTAAAGCAGGGTAGGTAGCGGCGTCCCGCTACTGAACAACTTGCAAGTAAACCATGAGGGGAATGTTTACCACTGAGGAAGAGGTGAACGCTAGTACCCCAAAACGCGTCTGGTGCCACATCCCCAGCTATTTGTGTCCAGAGACTATTACCTACTATCGACTGCCATTGACCAGAAGTGCGCTATCTTATATCGACGAAAGTTACCAACGCGTTTCTTTTCGAGGGCAAACGAACAGAGGGGCCGGACATTGGCCCACGTGTCAATTAAAAGCCCGTCAGCGTGGTCTTCATCTACATGAATCTCCTGATAATACAGTGCTGCTACAACAACGGAGGCACGATTAGGGAGCGAAAATATCTTGAGGTCTGGCAGAAGATCTAAGTCGATTTAGAGGTAAATAATTACTTGCAAGTTGTTCAGTAGCGGGACGCCGCTACCTACCCTGCTTTAGCGGGACGCCGCTGTAATCAGGTGTGGGCACATAATGATATGAACTTTCATCCATGTTCCAGGACAGATTGGTCTCGATAGTATCTAGAGCTAATTGATCGATTTTTTTACAGTGGGCACTTACCTTTTCTACATATATTGGGTCGATTATTTTTAAAGGTTTTTCAGGTCGAAGTCTGGCATTCCGTGGGGACTCCACAATAGAGCCAATACCATCGGGATTGCCTCTATTCGAATTAACATTCTATTTATTCCTCTGACTAAGATTGTTGCTGTGCAAATGTATGTATCTATTGTCTTATTGTGGCGTTATTAATTGCTGTTAACACATAGAGGCAACAATTTTATGCTGTCAACATTTTATGCTGCTGCCTTTTACCCTTTTATCGATTGCTGAATAAATAACATAAATAAATATAATTGCTTCTTTACTACATGGTCCTGGATTTCTTTGAGTGCCCTACCCACATCCCATACAATTTTCCTTTTTTCGAGTGAGTGCTCGTTTGGATAGGAGCACCTATATTGGAGTCCCAGTTTACTAGTGCGACATCTTAATTGTTTTAGTTATACAGGAGATGTAGCGCAGGTAATGTAATTGTCCGCAGCGGACACCGTCTATGAAAAAAAGGTTCACTGGATGTCACAGATATTTTCAGGCTGCGCACGCGTTACACAGGAGATGTAGCGCAGATAATGTCACTGTCTGCAGCGGCCAAACAATTACAAGCTATTTAGCGCAGGTTGCGCAGAATTAAAGGAAAATGGAGATGAAATTTCTAAATTTCACTTTTTTAGCAGATTTTTCATTTTAATAAAAAAAAATCTTTAACACATAAAAGGGTTGACAGTCAAACAAAACTCAATATTTATTACCCTGATTCTGCGGTTTACAAAAATAGCCCACACGTGGTCGTAAACTGATGTAAGGGCACACGGCAGGGTGCAGCAGAAAAGGAACTCCATATGGTTTTTGGAAGGCAGATTTTGCTGCACTGGTTTTTAGATGCAATGTCCTATTTGAAGCCCCCCTGATGCACTCTTACAGTAGAAACTCCCAAAAAGTGACCCCATTTTGGAAACTAGGGGATAAGGTGCCAGTTTTCTTGGTACCATGTTTGGGTACATATGATTTTTTGATCATTCATTATTACACTTTATATGGCAAGGTGACCAAAAAATTGTCAATTTTGGCAGTTTTTTTTTTTTTTTTTTTACAGCATTCACCTGAGGGGTTAGATCATGTGATATTTTTATAGAGCAGATCATTACGGATGTGGAAATAAAATAAAAAAACATTTTAGCACAATAATAGCAGTTTTGAAGCAAAACAAATCATATTTTAGTGTCTCCATTGTCTAAGAGTCAAAGTTTTTTTTTTTTTTTTACTAATTGTCTCAGGTAGGGTCTCATTTTTTGCGGGATGAGGTGCCGATTTTTTTTTTTTACGTTGTTCACCTGAGGGGTTATATCATGTGACATTTTTTATAGAGGAGGTTTTGTTACAGACGTGGCAATACCTAATATGTATACTTTTTCTTATTTATTTAAGTTTTACACAATAATAGCATTTTTGAAACCAAAAAATGATGTTTTCGTGTATCCATAGTCTGAGAGCCATAGCTTTTTTATTTTTTGACCGATTGTCTTAGGTAGGGTCTCATTTTTTGTCGGATAAGGGGACATTTTGATTGGTACTATTTTGGGGGGCATACACTTTTTTGATCGCTTGGTGTTGCAATTTTTGTGATGTAAGTTGACAAAAAATTGCTTTTTTGGCACAGTTTTTATTTTTTACGGTGTTCATCTGAGGGGTTAGATCATGTGATATTTTTATAGAGATGGTTGTTACGGACATGGTGATACCTAATATGTATACTTTTTGTATTTATTGCACTTTAACACAATAATAGCATATTTGAAAGAAAAAATGATGTTTTAGTGTCTCCATGTTCTGAGAGCTATATTTTTTTTATTTTTTGAGAAATTTTCTTATGTAGGGTCTCATTTTTTGTGGGATGAGGTGACGGTTTTATTAGTACCATTTTGTTCGACATACGCCTTTTTGATCGCTTGGTGTTGCACTCTTTGTGATGTAAGGTGACAAAAATTGCTTATTTTTTACACAGTTTTTATTTAATTTTTTATGGTGTTCACCTGAGGGGTTAGGTCATGTGATATTTTTATAGAGCTGGTTGTTATGGACACGGCGATACCTAATATGTCTACTTTTTTTATTTATTTCGTTTTACACAATAATAGCATTTTTGAAACAAAAAAATTATGTTTTCGTGTTTCCATAGTCTGAGAGCCATAGCTTTTTTATTTTTTGACCGATTGTCCTAGGTAGGGTCTCATTTTTTGTGGGCTAAGGTGACGGTATCATTATTACCATTTTGTTTAACTTTTTGATCGCTTGGTGTTGCACTTTTTGTGATGTAAAGTGACAAAAAAAAAGGCTTTTTTTGACACAGTTTTTTTTTTTTTTTTTTTATGGTGTTTATCGGACGGGGTGGATAATGTGATATATTTATAGATCCGGTCGATACGGAGGCAGCGATACCTAATATGTGTGTTTTTCCATTTTTTTTCAATTTTTTATTATGAAATCTGGGGAACGGGGCGTTTTTTCTTTTTTTTTTTTACTTGAAACTTTATTTTTTTCATTAAAAACTCTTTTTTTACACTTTATTTCTGTCCCACTCTGGGACTTCAACTTTTGGGGGTCTGATCCCCTCTGCAATGCTTTACAATACATCTGTATTGCCTGTTAGTGTATGACACTGAGTCATACACTAACAGGTTGCCTAGGAGACCCAGCCTGAGGCTGGATCTCCTGGGCACCCGTAGAAGGCAGGTCCCGATGCCATGCAAGGCATTGGGCAGCCTCTGCTTGGCATCAGGCTGCCTTGTCACGCATCGGGTCCCCGCCAAAGCAGCACGGGGACTCGATACGCTCCTTCACCCACCACAAACCACTACTATGTCGTGGTCAGCGCTGACCGCAGCATAGAAGGGGTTAATCCGCCGACATCGCTGTAAACATGTCCCTCAGGGAAAGTGCTTACTGGTCACTGCAGGGCACCTACAGTATATCTGGGGTTGCAGGAGGTGGTAAGAACCAGTAAGCGCCATCCTCTGCAGTGAAGGAAAGGACTAATTTGTGAATACGAGGCAGGAAAGAAATGTCGCCACTTAAAGGGGCTTCAGAGTAAAAATAATTTTTTAACAAGTTCCTGTAGCATGGTCCCTGAAACCGAAGATTCATACTTTCCTGCTCCATGCTGACCTTGCTATCTCCATCTGCCGGTCCCGAAGCACCTCTCCAGTTTCAGCGGTGAAACGCTGTTTGTGGCCACATCACCACTAAAGCCAGTCATTGGCTGGAGTGGTGCAAGTGCTATGCCCACAGCCAGCCAAATGTAAACAGCACCAGGACCGGAAGATGGAAACAGCGGGAGCAGGAGAGTATGAACCTTCTGTTTCAGGGCCATGCTGCAGAAATGTGTTAAAAATAATTTTTTATCGGGAAATCTCATATGCACTGCACAATATTCAGGACAATTACTGGGAAAAAGTCTTCATAGGAACATTCCTGATATCTGTCCTTTATAACGGTGTCACTGATCAGCTGATAAACAAGGAATCACTCGTTTGTCGGCTGATTTGCATATTTCATCAGGATGAAAGATGTATGCTAATCGTCAGCACATCTCCCTGTGTGACAATGCGGCCCCCAATCCAAAAAAGGTTGTGCACCCCTAATGTAAAGTATATAAAACATACGTCTAATGCTATATCATATAAACATGACCTGAAACTTTACAAGCATTGTGAAACATTATTTAAAGGCTATGTACACCTTTGGGGGGATTTTTTTTTTATTATTGCATTTTGAGCTAATAATCACTTTTTCAGTTGGTATTTATAAAAAATATGGAATCCTTTTCTCTGTACATAGCGGAGATGCTGTAGTAGCAGCCTGTGGATTTACTGTCTTTTCCGTCATTTGGGGAAATCTCTGCTCTCTGACATTCTAAACACCTATCATAGCTCAGTTCTTATCTTACTGATAAGAATGTGGCTTAAATAAGTGTTTATGACCTCTCTGTAGTTTAGAGATAAGGTTTATTAGATGATCAGCACAAAGTGAAAGTACCAGTCACATAGTTAGAAAAACAGTTAACCCTTTGTAACAGAACGGCTCAATATTTTTAATAAAGGCCAATTGAAATATGATTTTTAGCCAAAAATGAGTAAAATGCAATCATAATATAACAAAAACAAAGACAGGTGCACTCTGCGGTCTTACTAACCATCATACTGGTGTAAAATTGAGAGATTAGCCAACATATCCTGCTTGGAGGACATGTCTGAGCCCGAGCTCCGCTCCAAGGTTTATCAAGTAGCTTGGGACCTTACCTACCTGGACCATATGGGCAATACCAGGAGCCAGTGGGAGAAATAAAGGAGCGCAAGGTCCGACTCACAGCAATCTCCCAGTAACCTCCAGCATGTGACCATGCATACAATGGGAGGAGGGAGAGAGCTCTGAGCCCCACCCAAGACTGGCTGATATAGCCCGGGCCTCACCTGTGCACCAGAATGCTGCCTGTGGATGGAAATAAAGGCACATTCAGAATAGGAGTTTCTACACCTACAAAAAATTTAATATACAAACTACAAATTGGCGTGGTATTAAAAAGCAGGAGGTGCTCAACCCCATATGCAGTGGTGCATCTATACCGGGGTGGGGGGGGGGAGGCAGATCCTGCACTTGTGGTCTGCTGCTAATGGCAATCCCCAACAAAAATGCATACAATGGAGGATGCCTGCAGCGGACCACAAGTACCACAATGGACATCCTACACAGGATAGAAAATGTGTGGATGTGATAAACAGTAAAAATAATATAACAAAAACAAAGACAGGTGCATATGCGGTTGAGCACTTCCTGCTTTTTAATACCACGCCAATTTGTAGTTTGTATATTAAAATGCAATCATAAACAAAGAATGCCTCCGAAGGTGTACATAGACTTTAAAGACTTTATTCTCTTTGTAGATTTTCTGTTTAACACTGCTTTTTACATACAGTAAATATTAATGGAAATGTTGGCAAGAAAATACAAGACTTTTTTTCTTTTAACTTTCTCATAAGTGATGCGCCCATGAATTAGTCTCCTGCTTGAGCTAAACTTTCATTGTTAAACCGGTAATATAAGTGGTTGGTTCCAGTTGCCTTCGTTTTCCATGGGGTCGTAATTTTATTATTTATTTTTTTGCTTTAAAGAGTCACTGTACTTTCACACAATTTCATTTCCATGAATTAATTTAAAAAATATAATGTCCAGCAATATTGATCCCTTTAAAACATAACTTTTACTCTTCAAATTATAAAAAAATACCACCGTGGTGGTTCACCAGTGAATAAGTGAAAAGACAAACAACAATAATAGTAGATACAGAGATGTGTCTGGGAGCTAATCGTCAATACCCTTAAAGAGGGATGAGTGAACACAGGGCAGCTGAGGGGAGCAGTGGGCAAACCTGTACTCTCCCTAAGCTCACCCTACCTATAACCTCAGCCCAGGGACGTCCCCTTGTGGTGGAGACTCCCTGTCCTCGTTCCTGGGCTGACTGCCCTGCGTTTACCCTCCTCTTAAAAAATAACAAAATATGCTCCCCAAGACGCTGATGGGTGTAATAATGTGTCCCTGGTAATAAAATACTTGCAGGGCCACTGAGATGGATAAAGACCAATACAATGAAAGGGTGAATTGGATAAATATCACCTTTAGACCTATGGAGCCGAACCCTGGTGCAACAAACCGGTGCGTTCCCAGGTTGGTTCCAAAAAAGCCCCTACGCGTTTCCCCTATCACTAGGTTCATCAGGGGGCATACATGGTCAGAGATACAACCATCACAGAAAATAAATCAAAGATACTTAATCAAAGATACTTAAGATATGGTTGAGGCAACAGGACCAGAGACGCAGATGATGTTTAAGCATAGGACCAAGGGACCCATTTGATGTGTCCCACCTGTAAGAGATAGAGATGCTCTCAGTTCATGTGCTAGATATAATGCAGTACATGTGTATCCCCTATATCTCCTACATGTCGGCACTTACTTAATATCCTCTGCAGTCAGGAGGACAAAGGGCCCACATGATACGGGCCAGTACTTCACCCAGGAAGCTGTGAGCAAAGAGTCAAATATAGTGTGAAACACACTACATACTATGATGATGTCAATTTCTAAATAAATGGTCCAAACTTACATTTAAGCTGCGTCCTGGTAGCGTCCTGTTCCTCCTCTCACTCACATTCACTCCCGTTCCCCTAAATATCCACCTACCAGCTGTATCTAATTCACGCTGATTAGCATGTGTTCGGCTAATGCCAAAGATGAGGCATCGCAGCCGGCGTCACTTCCGGCCTGAAAGCCGTGTGTACAGGTCGCGATTCGTCCCTCCTGTAGTTAGGGGTATATCCCCGATCACTCGGAGCCGGCCGGATCAAGTGGACTGCACTCGGACCTAACATCCGTTGCGTGGAACGCATAATCACGTCACTTCCGGTCCGTGCGGCGCCTCACCCAGGTGGAACGCATAGGGCAGCCACATCCTGTTCTATGGAACGCAGAATCGCTCCCCATCCGGTCCATCAGGCGAATCACTTACACTAGATACAGATCTCATCACAGTAAAGGCAAGACGACGCTCAATACATGAATAAATTCAGCCAGTTTCATCTGGCATAGTAGTGTTTATTCTGGCGTTCTATTAAGGAAAGGGGAGTGGGGTCTGAGAGATATTAATGATGCAATCATGTACTTTTCACTTAAGGTGTATTACTGTGATGGATAAAACACCCAAAGCACATTGGATAACTAATGTGCAACTTGGATACTTTTAAGTAGTATCCTACTTCTTATATCATGGCTATTGGTAAGATTACCGAAGTGGCGTTATTTTTGACAGAGGGATAGAAGAGACGTACAGCCAAATGGATAGACGTCCCCGAGGGGAAGTAGATCATAGGAAACAGGAGAACGTGAGTCTCTCGTTAATCCCTAGTGGTGTCTGGGATCTAAAGCGGTGAATCCATACGCACTCTTTTTGGAGGATTTTGCGGTCCCAGTCACCACCCCTTGGTGACAATGGGATGGTTTCCAGGACCGAAAATCGCAGGCATTTGGGATCGCCGCCGTGCATATCAATTACATGTGACGCGACGGGTGTGATCTTTTTCTTCACCACGTCGTTCACATGTTCACAGATCCGGCGCCTGACCTCTCGGATGGTTTTGCCTATATAGTCCATGGGGCAAGGGCATTGGCATAGATATACCGCACCCTTGCTTCTACAGTTGTAGAAATCTCTGATTTCATAGGCTTGACCGGTGGCTGAACAGATGTTAGATTTAGCGGTGGAGACGAACGCACAGACTTTGCAGGATCCCGCAAGGTTTCCGGTCCAGCCACGTACCGGCTCCAGTCGGTGCAGTATAATGGCTATGAACCAGACGATCTCTTATGCTCCTCCCCCGCCTATAGGTGACACTCGGTTGATTCGTCAGCACATCCTTCAGGTCAGGGTCCATGTGGAGAATTGGCCAGTACCTTTTCAGGACTGACATTACTTCCACATTTGCACAGTCGAATACAGATATCAGGCGTATGGGTTGTTGTCCGCTCTGTACCTTGGGTTTTGGGACAAGGAGTTCGGTATGTTCCCTGCTTGCGGCATTTCGGAACGCCCCTCCAAGGACCGTTTGGGGATATCCCCTCTCCCTGAATCTCGTCTGTAACTTCTTGGCCTCAGTGTGAAAAGCCTTGCCCTCGGAGCAGTTTCTCCGGGTCCTCAGATACTGGCCCCTTGGTATACCGCGTTTAAGCGGTGGTGGGTGATGGCTCTCCCAATGCAACAACGAGTTGGTCGCGGTCTCCTTCCTGAATATGTTGGCAGTGAGTTTTTCTCCCTCCCTGGTTATCCGTACATCAAGGAAAGAGATAGAGTGATGGTCAAACTCGAAGGTAAATCGCAGCCCAACATCGTTGCTGTTGAGGGACCCCACGAACTCCTGGAGTTCCTCCGACCCACCCTTCCAGATCACGAAAATGTCGTCTATATATCGTGTCCAGAAGGTGATCTTCTCAGACCACCAAGTCTCATCGTCTGGAAACACGCAAGTGTCCTCCCACCAGCCCAGGAAGAGGTTGGCATAGGTGGGGGCGCAGGGGCTCCCCATTGCCGTCCCCCTGAGCTGGTGGTAGAACCGTGAATTGTACAGGAAAAAATTGTGGGTCAGAGTGAACTCCAGGAGTCTGAGCACAAAGATGTTATGTGCTCTGCAGTGGATATCCCTGGTCTTCAGGTAATGTTCTGTAGCAAAGATCCCTTTAGTATGTGGGATGGAGCTATAAAGGGACTCGACATCTATACTTGCCAGTATGCAGTCCTTGTCCACATTGATCGCGTCGATCTTGCTGAGGAAGTCCATCGTGTCCCTCGTATATGAGGGTAAAGACACGACGAACTCCCTCAGCACGCGATCGACGTAGATCCCACAATTCTGGGTCAGGGAGTTAACCCCGGAGACAATGGGGCGTCCTTTGAGGGGTGTAACCCCCTTATGGATTTTAGGTAATCCATAAAAGGTAGCGATGGTGGAGTGAGCTGGAAGGAGAAAGTCGTACTCGGCCGCCGAAATCAATCCGTCTACTAGAGCGTCAGTCAAGATGATCTTCAGGTCCTCGTAGAAAGGGGTCAGGGGGTTCGTATCCAGCACCCTGTAACCTTCCCTATCTTTCAGGAGGTCCAGACACATAGTCTGATAAGCTACATGGTCGAGAATGACCAAATTGCCACCCTTATCAGATGATTTGATGATTATAGATTTATCTTTCTCAAGGGCAGTCAATGCTGACATCTCCATTCGAGACAGATTGAAGTGGCGGGGAGACATTCCCTCCAACCTCTCCAGCTCACTCGTCACCATTTGCATGAATATGTCCACACACTCATACTTCATGGGTGGGGGCATCTTCCTACTTGTTGGTTTAAGATTGGTGTATGGTCCCTGGCCTGGACACCGGCTACCTTCCTCTCCCAGTTCACAAAGAGTCTGCAATGAGGTAAGATCGCATTCACTCAAGCCAAGTCTGGCACATGTTTGTCTGTCATTATCCCTGAAGAATTTATGCCACTTAAGGCGTCTAGCAAAGAGACTCAGGTCCTTGATCCATGTGAATAAACAGAAATTGGTGGTTGGAACAAAGGAAAGACCCTTGCTCAGTACCCCAAGTTCAAGTGCACTTAGGGTCCGTGATGTTAAATTAATGACTTGTAGCCCACCCTTCAGGCTCTGTCGGTTTTGTTCCCCCCCCGCAGATTGTAAGGGACCTGGCTTTTCTCTAAAAAAGACGCCGATGCGCGTACAGGGGAATGTGACGACGGAAAGTTGTTGGATGCGGCAGCAGCTGCTTGAGATGATGAACCAGAGGGATAAGATGCTGGCCCAGTGGAGTAATTTGCCCCTCCCGGACGACCCCTCCCGCTCGTACCTCCCTTCTGCCATCGTCGTCTGCCTCTTCTCCCAGTCTGTGTCGTGCCTCTGCCCCTATAGTTCCCACCCGATAATTCAGTGTCAGAGGAGTCCACCTCAGATGTGGACACCTCGGACACCAAAGGTGCGGAGCTAGTGGGTTGTTGTTGATAGGCCCTATTCTCTCTAAATTCCGAGAGGTCGCGTAGAAACTGTCTATGCTTTCTCTCTTTTATGACAGTCTGAAATCTTTCAACAGACACTTGGAGAGAGGCTTCCCGTCTAGAGAAATCAGGATCGTCTTTATAGGTGAGGGCAATGTCGATTTGTTCCTGAAGGCTAGCAGATGTTTTATGAAACATCAGTTTCTCCTCATCAAGGAGGATTTGCATAAGGTTCAGTGAGCTAAGTGTCAATTGTTCCTCCCACCTGGTTATGAGAGATGGTGACGCGATGCGCTCTGCCGGTTTAACCTGGAGACGAAGTCCTTTCGGGACTATCTTGTGTTCCAAGTAACTCTCGAAACAGCGTATCTCCCACCAGGATTTAATGTTGTCTTTGTACCTGTTATAAAGGTCCCAAAAGACCTGTTTACAGGAAGCTGATGTACTGAGTCCCGGAATCTCTCTGTCAGAGAAGATATCCTGCGCTTCTTTCATTAAAGCATCGGTAAATAGTGTGCCAGATAAGAAATTTGCCATAATGTATCTAAATATAAATATTTACATTTAAAAAATATCTTTGCATCCACCTGAAAACAAGCTGTAATGTCATGGCCGTTAGGGTTTCACTTCCAGTTAATTTGCAGTCCACTGCCTGTTGTCAGGCAAGACCCGTCCTTAGTGTAAGAAGGTACAAGGAATTATCGTAGATGATAGGTATGTGTCACCGAGGTTCCTGGCCTCGATGGAGTAAGAGCCAGTTTTCTGTGTCAGCAGCAGTTGCTGTTTGACACCTTGCTAGCTAGCATAGCTGTAAATTAGCTGATCCGGGACGGCTCTTACTGGGAGTAGTCAATGTGCTGGGTGGGTGACTACACCCCACGGTCCAGGCCAGGCTTTGGCGGCACCTGGCTGTCCTTAAATAGGTGTCACGGAAGGTGTACAGGAAACAAGACAACACACAAGGAATATATGACTCACTGGATCCAAAACTAAGGAACAAAAAGGGTGACCCCTGCATCAGACCTGGCACTCTCCCTGACTGCTCAGCCTATGCGAAAATCCCAGTGGTAGATGATCGCATATCCTCGTACCTCGACTGTATAACACCTGAACACCCTATAATAGTGAGGGGACACGACCACCGGCTCCCTGCACTAGACACGGAGGGAGTCAGGGTCACCTGGGATCCAGCAAACAGAAAATCACAAATGAATGTACAACACTTATCTTGTAGAAGACTGGGAAATAGGATCAGCATGCACACACACTCCAGGAAGTTGTATAAACCGCACACTAATGCATTATGGGGAGGAATTTAAAGGGATGCAATCAGTCCAACTACATGACAGCTGAGAGAGGCTAACGAGATGAGGAACTGAAAACCAAAACAAAGGAAGCTCAAGGAGGAGGTTCTGAAAGGCATCTGTCAGAGCTTCTCAGATGTCTGGTGGTGACAGTACCCCTCCCTCTACGAGTGGACTCCGGACACTCAGAGCCCACCTTCTCAGGATGGGACCTATGGAAAGCCCTGATGAGACGAGTGGCCTTAATGTCCGTCACTGGGACCCACATCCTCTCCTCAGGACCATAACCCTCCCAATGAACGAGGTACTGGAGAGAACCGCGGACAACACGAGAATCCACAATCCTAGAGACCTGAAATTCAAGATTACCATCAACCATAATCGGAGGAGGAGGCAAAGGCGAGGGTACAATGGGTTGAACATAAGGTTTTAATAAGGACTTATGAAAAACATTATGGATCTTCCAAGTCTGAGGAAGATCAAGACGGTAGGCAACAGGATTGATGACAGACAGGATTTTGTAAGGCCCAATAAACTTAGGACCCAACTTCCAGGAGGGAACCTTCAATTTGATATTCTTGGTAGACAACCACACCAGATCACCAACATTCAGGTCCGGACCAGGCACACGTCTCTTATCTGCCACACGCTTATATCTCTCACTCATGCTCTTTAGATTATCCTGAATCTTTTGCCAAATAGATGACAAAGACGAGGAGAATCTGTCCTCATCAGGTAAACCAGAAGACCCCTCTCCCGAGAATGTCCCAAACTGCGGATGAAACCCATATGCACCAAAAAATGGTGACTTATCAGAGGACTCCTGACGACGGTTATTTAAAGCAAACTCAGCAAGGGACAAAAAAGAACACCAATCCTCCTGATTCTCCGCCACAAAACAGCGCAGATATGTCTCCAGATTCTGATTGACGCGCTCTGTCTGGCCATTCGACTGCGGGTGGAAAGCAGAAGAGAATGACAACCGAACCCCCAAGCGAGAACAGAAAGCCTTCCAGAATCTGGAAACAAACTGCGTGCCCCTATCAGAGACTATGTCTGAAGGAATACCATGCAATTTGACAATGTGATCAATAAATGCCTGCGCCAGCGTCTTAGCATTGGGCAAGCCAGGAAAAGGGATGAAATGCACCATTTTGCTAAAACGGTCCACCACCACCAGAATCACAGTCTTCCCCGAGGAACGAGGCAGGTCCGTTATGAAGTCCATGGACAGATGTGTCCAAGGACGGGAAGGAATGGGTAAGGGAAGGAGAGGACCTGATGGCCGTGAATGAGGGACTTTGGCACGAGCGCAAGTCTCGCAGGCTGCCACAAAACCCTCAACCGACTTACGAAGCGCAGGCCACCAGAATCTCCGAGCGATGAGATCCACTGTGGCTCTTGCCCCCGGGTGCCCAGCAAGGACAGTATCGTGGTGTTCCTTAAAAATCTTGTGTCTTAAAGCGAGAGGCACAAACAACCTCCCAGGAGGACAAAGATCAGGAGCCTCTGACTGGGCTACCTGCACCTCTGCCTCCAATTCAGGATAAAGAGCAGAGACCACCACACCTTCAGCCAAAATGGGACCCGGGTCTTCAAAATTCCCACCTCCCGGAAAACAACGTGACAGGGCATCTGCCTTCACATTCTTAACCCCAGGGCGGAACGTGACAACAAAATTAAACCTTGAAAAGAACAAAGACCATCTGGCCTGTCTCGGGTTCAGACGCTTGGCTGACTCCAAGTAGGCCAGATTTTTATGGTCAGTAAACACGGTAATAGGGTGTCTGGCTCCCTCTAGCCAATGGCGCCATTCCTCAAAAGCCAACTTGATGGCCAACAACTCCCTATCTCCCACATCGTAATTTCTCTCTGCGGAGGAGAGTTTCTTCGAGAAAAAGGCACACGGTCGCCATTTGGCAGGAGAGGAACCCTGAGACAAGACCGCACCCACACCCACCTCAGAAGCATCAACCTCAACTATGAAGGGTAGAGAAATATCAGGTTGTACCAAGATGGGAGCGGAAGCAAAACTCTCCTTGATATTAGAAAAGGCCTTACGCGCCTCTACCGACCAGGAAGAAAAATCTACCCCCTTTCTGGTCATATCAGTGAGTGGTTTAACAACAGAGGAATAATTCAAAATAAACTTCCTGTAATAATTGGCAAAGCCCAAAAAACGCATCAGCGCCTTCTGATTCTCAGGAAGCTCCCACTCAAGCACAGCGCGGACCTTCTCGGGGTCCATGCGAAAACCAGAAGCGGAGAGAAGAAACCCCAGAAATTGAATTTCTGGAACCGCAAACACACATTTTTCCAGTTTCGCGTATAATTTATTCTCCCGCAGGATGAGCAAGACCTGACGTAAGTGTTCCTTATGAGTTTTGAAATCAGGAGAAAAAATCTAAATGTCATCCAAATACACTAATACAAATTTTCCCATTAAATGATAAAAATGCTGTTCACGAAATGCTGAAAAACGGCTGGGGCATTCATCAAACCAAAAGGCATAACCAAATTCTCAAAATGGCCCTCAGGGGTATTGAAGGCCGTCTTCCATTCGTCTCCTTCTCTGACCCTGACCAGGTTGTATGCCCCTCTTAGATCTAATTTGGAAAAGACTTTAGCCCCAACAATCTGGTTAAACAGGTCCGGGATCAGAGGAAGCGGATAAGGGTCACGAATAGTGATACTGTTCAGCTCCCTGAAATCCAGACAAGGTCTTAAAGAACCATCTTTTTTCTTAACAAAGAAAAAAACAGCGGCAACAGGTGACTTCGAGGGTCGTATGTGTCCTTTTCTCAGACTCTCAGAGATATAAGCACGCATAGCGACCCTTTCAGGTTGGGAGAGATTGTATAAACGAGATTTAGGCAGCTTGGCGCCTGGGATGAGATTAATAGGGCAATCGTACTCCCTGTGCGGGGGCAAATCCTGAACTCCACTCTCAGAGAAGACATCCGAAAATTCAGAGAGAAAAGATGGTACAGTCTTAGTAGAAACCTCAGAAACAGATGTCGTGAGGCAATTCTCTCTGCAAAAGTCACTCCAACCATTTATTTGCCTCGCTTGCCAATCAATGGTGGGGTTATGTTTAGTGAGCCAGGGTAGCCCCAACACAAGAGGAGTAGGCAATCCGCTAAGGACGAAACATGACACATCCTCAACATGAGCATCACTCACAATTAAACGGATATTGTGAACTATGCCCTTTAATGATTTCTGAGAAAGTGGAGCGGAATCAATAGCAAAAACAGGAATATCCTTTCCCAAAGTGCATACCTGGAAACCATGAGTTATCGCAAATTGATTATCAATGAGATTGACAGCTGCTCCACTATCTACAAAAATCTCACAAAAATGTTCTTGCTCTCTAGCGCCACCCTGGCAGGCAGGACAAAACGGGAACTACAAGCAAACGGAAAACCTTCAATTTCCGCCTCAACCCTGCCAATAGTAACAGATGGAACATTTTTAAAAGATTTTTTCCTTTTTGTTTCTTTATTACTCCCAAAAAACTGCCTGAATCTCCTAGAGGGACAAACATTTGCCAAATGATTTATACCTCCACAACAAAAACAAACCTTCCCATGCGGGCTGAATCTTCTATTGTCAGAGGCAATCAACCCCAGCTGCATGGGCTCCTGCTCAGAAGGGGCTGACAGCGACTGAGACCCCTGCGCACAGAATGAGACCGCTGCACTGTCCTGGGATTGAGTATGACAGGAAGGAGTGATCTCTCCTCTCTCTCTAAGACGCCTGTCAATACGAACGGCCTGAGACATAGCAGAGTCCAAGGAGATAGGCCTCTCATGAAAGGCAAATGCATCTTTCAATCCCTCTGAAAGACCATGGCAAAATTGACTTCGGAGTGCAGCATCATTCCAACCAGTATCAGCTGCCCATCTCCGAAATTCTGAGCAGTATATCTCTGCGGATTGTTTACCCTGGCATAACAGACGTAGTCTAGACTCAGCCAAAGCAATACGATCCGGATCATCATATATCTGACCCAGGGCTAAAAAGAATTCATCCACTGAACGGAGGGGCCGTGCCCCCACCGGCAGCGAAAAGGCCCACGACTGAGCGTTACCCCTGAGCAGCGATATAATGATCCCCACCCTCCGTTCCTCATCACCAGAGGAATGGGGAAGAAGGCGAAAATGGAGTTTGCAAGCCTCTCTAAAACGCACAAAATTCTCACTACCCCCGGAGAACGTATCCGGGAGCGAGATCTTAGGCTCAGAACAAACTCCATGAACGCAAGCTGAACCGGTCACTTGAAACTGAGAAAGAGTCTTACGGAGATCAGCTACCTCCAATGAAAGACCCTGGAAGCGTTCAGTCAAAAGTGAAACCGGATCCATGCTTGAGACGGTTTTGGCGGTTTATAATGTCACGGAAGGTGTACAGGAAACAAGACAACACAAAATGAATATATGACTCACTGGATCCAAAACTAAGGAACAAAAAGGGAGACCCCTGCATCAGACCTGGCACTCTCCCTGACTGCTCAGCCTATGCGAAAATCCCAATGGTAGATGATCGCATATCCTCGTACCTCGACTGTATAACACCTGAACACCCTATAATAGTGAGGGGACACGACCACCGGCTCCCTACACTAGACACAGAGGGAGTCAGGGTCACCTGGGATCCAGCAAACAGAAAATCACAAATGAATGTAAAACACTTATCTTGTAGAAGACTGGGAAATAGGATCAGCATGCACACACACTTCAGGAAGTTGTATAAACCGCACACTAATGCATTATGGGGAGGAATTTAAAGGGATGCAATCAGTCCAACTACATGACAGCTAAGAGAGGCTAACGAGATGAGGAACTGAAAACCAAAACAAAGGAAGCTCAAGTAGGAGGTTCTGAAAGGCATCTGTCAGAGCTTCTCAGATGTCTGGTGGTGACAATAGGCAGCTGGGCTCAGCAGATATGTCTCTGTTTTGGGGATCTAAGGCTTTGTGCCGTGCTGGAGGGCAGAGAGTCGCACGCTAGAGAAACAGGTCCCCTAAAGGCCGCTGTGGACTACTGGAGGCATAACTGCCAGCAAGATGACTTGTGTTATATGAACTTTCCATTGTGTGTGAATTAGCACCAAGACTGCAAAGTTATGTGCTGTTTTGTGCAATTGCCTCAAGTGTGAATAAACACTGAGGTTTTGAGTTAAGAACTTGTATTTTGCCTCTGTACTGCGCCTGCTTACCTATCTATCAGAGCGAAACCCCACATTAGTAACAGAGACAAACAGGAAATGGGGGCGTGTCAGCTAGCTGAGATCCTGAGCCTGATAAGATAACTGATTCTACATAGCTTCTGAACATCACAGAAGCCTCCTGGGTGTCTGTGTGACCTCTCCCTCCTCATCTATTCTATGAGCTCAGCAGTACAGTGCTGGCAGATTTCACAGAAGGGATACACCACCTGCTTCTGAGTAAAATGCATCTAGCTGTGCAGCTAAAACAGGGATTCAGGGAATAATATGGCTGAAAAAGACTTTAGGGAAGCCCAAAAAACACCTGTACAAAGAAGCACAGCCATTTTGCTAACTATTTTTGAAAACTCAGGTACGCTTTAAAATGTTGTTTGATTTACACACGTGTCCTCTAAATCATGCAATCTGTGAGTTACAGATAAGAGAATGGATTCTAATTAAATATAATTTTCCAAAAATGTAACTTTCAAACGAAGCTGAAATTTTTGAGATTCGATTTGAGCAAATCATGCAAAATCATTTAAAATGGTGTCTGCCATTTTACATACTACAGTAGTTAAGACAGAAGATTATATGAACCAGAGCAGTGGCCCTGGCCGGTGGGCTTGCTAATAATGCCTTGAAGTCAGCTTCACAGCCAATCAGGAGGGAAGATATAGACATGTGTCATAGGAATTATATAATCCCAAACAGAGATGCCATGTGTATTCTCAGCTTGTCTACTGATATGTCAGAATGTCTCTATCAAAGGAGGAGCAATTAAGACAGAAAATTCAGTGCACTCCAGAGCCCTCCGGCAGAATGTTTCGGCATAAAATGCTGGGAATCGGCTATACAAAAAACACTGCTCAAAGTGGTTTCTGTCCGGCCAATTCTTTGCATTTTTGACGGATCTCCATCGGACCCCATTATAGTTAATTGGGCATTCCGGTATCATCCAGCAATGCCGGATCCTGAGAACAGCCTGTCGGAATTTGTGCCACAGATGTGGAACTAGCCTTACAGGAACAGTGTTAGTGATTGAGAAGATACATTTAATAAGGTAGAGTTAATTAATTGATAGGAAGAGAAGTTTTTACACTAGAGATAGGATGGGGTCAGTTAGGGTACTGTGTGTGTTACAGGGCTTGAGCTGTTCATACATGCATACAGGCTCTTCTGCATTGTACATCCATATGTAAAGCTACAGTACCCAGGAGCCAGATATCAGCCCAATTAATATAACAAAAACCCAAATCTGGCTCAGGATGTTCTAAGCACTGGACACTGTGCAATTGCACATTTTTTTCTTTCCAAAAATAAACTGTTGCAAAGTAACATTGGGAATGCTCTTTAATGGCTCCCTGAATGTAGCATGTTCTATTTACTTTAAACCTTTAAAGGGTTTGTCCATTTTTGCATACATTTCAGAAATGTCATGCCGTTTGGTTGAATTCCCAAGCCGGACACAAAAACGCTGTAAGCAGTGTTTTTGTGTGCGCCATGGGATACTGAGCAAGACGGATCCGGCAAGAAACACAATTTAAGTCAATGGTATTGGATCCGTTTTCTCGGACACGAAAGAAAACGGATCTGGCTCCCATTGACTTACAATGGTTTTAGTGCCGGATCCATCTTGGTCATTTTAAAGATAATATCAGGGCCGTCTTTACCAAGGGGCAAAAGGGGCAGCTGCCCCGGGCCCAGTTGCTCCTGGGGGGCCCAAGGCAGCTGCCTATTGAGCCCTGCTGGCCACTGCCCCGGGTGTCAAGCTGTCAGCTACACAGGGGGGTGCTGCCATGCCATGCCTGCCTGCCGGCACTCCAGGCAGTGAACTGTGAGAGCTCTGATTCTCTTAAGGACCTTAGATGACATCATCACCATGTGACCAGTAACCTAGCAATATTACTGGTCACATGGCTATAAGGTCATCAAAGGTCCTGTCTACCAGAAGTGTTGCTGCAGGAGAAGTTTGTCTTAACTATGGAGCTTTTTTTGTGAAGACTACATCAGGAAAAGGTGACAGGGGCTGTTATACTAATATACTGTAAGCTATTGTATACTGTGGGAGGCTGTATACTGTGGGGGCTGTATACTGTGGGGTGCTGTATATTGTGGGGTTCTGTATACTGTGGGGGGCTGTATACTGTGGTGTGCTATACTGCTCTACTGTATACTATGGGGTGTTGTATACTGTGGGGGGCTGTATACTGTGGTGTGCTATACTGCTCTACTGTATACTATGGGGTGCTGTATACTGGGTGCTATACTGCTCTACTGTATACTATGGAGTGCTGTATACTGTGGGGTGCTGTATTCTGTATAGTTTGGGGTGCTCTATACTGTATACCGTAAGGTGCTTTATACAGTGAGGTGCTGTATACTGTGAGGAGCTGTATATTGTGGGGTGCTATACTGCTTTACTGTATACTGTGGGGGGCTGTATACTGTGGAGGGCTGTATACTGTGGGGTGCTGTATACCGTTGGGTTGCTGTATACTGTGGGGTGCTATACCGCTTTACTGTATACTGTGGGGAGCTGTATATTGTGGAGTGCTATACTGTGGGGTGCTATACTGCTCTACTGTATACTGTGGGGTGCTCTATACTGTGGGGTGCTATACTGATTTACTGTATACTGTGGGGTGCTGTATATTGTGGAGTGCTATACTGCTTTACTGTATACTGTGGGGTGCTGTATATTGTGGGGGGCTGTATACTGTGGGGTGCTATATACTGTATAGTGTGGGGTGCTGTATAGTATAGGGTGCTATACTGCATACTGTGGGGTCCTGTATACTATAGGGTGCTATACTGCATACGGTGGGGTGCTGGGGTGCAACGGTCTCCTTCCTGAACTGTAGAGCGGTGCACACCTCCAGCTGCCCAGAGCACTGATCCTGAGCCGCTGGAGTCTTCAGAACTGGAAGTATTTACAGTCATTCACTGAACTCTACCAGGTGTGTGGATTTTTTTTGTGTGTGTGTTGTGGTTGAGGGCGTGATTGCATGCTAGGGTGTGGGAAGGCGGGATCCAGGGGGCCCAAGTAAATTTTTGCCCAGGGTCCAATCATTATTAAAGACAGCCCTGGATAATAAAACCAGATCTGTTCAGAAGGGATGTAGACGGATGTATTATCCTAACGGAAGCGTAAGAATGTAAGTAAGTATCCATCAGTTCAGTTGCGTTTTTGTGTCTGCTGTGCAAAACTGAACATACCTGATCAGGCATGAAAATCAAGGTAAGGCTTCTATCACATCTGCGTTTTTGCTGTCCGATTTTGAGATCTGGCATGGGATCTGAAAACTACAGCAAAACACATTAATTTAAACCATACAATCGACTGCACCCGTTCAGAGCGGATCGGGTAGTATTATATAAAAAATGTACATGCTGTTTTTTTCGTGTTTCCCAAAAAAAAACTGATCCGGCACCATTGCCTTACATGGTTTGTTGGTGCCAGATCCAGCATGTTCAATTCCCCATGCCACACACACAAATGCTGCTTGCAGCGGTTATCTGTCCGGCATGTGAACGCAACAAAGCGGAACTTAACGCATTCTAGTGCCCTCAGTTGTGGTTTGCTCAGTTTTGTTCCCATTGACAATGAATGTGCAGTGGCCCTGGTTTGGGGTGGCGCCAACGCTACGCTGGGTCCCCTGGACACCATCGAGGTGTCACCACGTGTTGCTGCTCTCCGGAAGGGATGGTAAGGCATGGTGCACCCCAATGGGAAATAAGTCCAGAGAGTCAGTGTCTGCAGTAAACCAGGGAACTTATTTACTGAAGGAATTCAGGTACAATACAATACAGACTCTCCTTATATACAGTTTTTGCTAGACTAGAACCTTCTAGTGGGAGGGATGGAGTGGAGAAACTCAGCACAAACATATACATTGTTTAAGCTCCCATCTGGTATAGACTTTAGAGATGATACTGACACAGCAGGTTTCCCAGACAAAAACAAGTTTCCAGACATAACAACATAGCTAAAACCAGACATTTAAAAGGTCAGGCTGTCTGCTTTTTGGTGGTAAACAAGTCTGGGGTTTTCCCTCCAAAACATGGTGGTAAACAACGTCTAGGTTTTTCCCTCCAAAACATGGTCTTCTTTAAACCCTATGGCAGCTGGAAAATTACCAGCTTCTCAATCAAAGCCTTAACAGTCTCTCAGTATTTATTAACCCTTTCCACAAAGCCATGTAAATACAGTGATAATGAACAGGATATATATCACAACATACATATAAAATGCAGTTACACAGTACTAATCAGTGCAAGTTAACCCTTTTAGGTGAAATAATGTAAGAAGTTTTAACTTTGCATAGGCAAATGTCCAAATATGTTCAAATGTCAAAGTACTCCCTGTTCCAGGGCACTACACTCATCCCTACTTTAACTGTGGCGTCCCCGACACAGTCAGGACTATTTAACAAAGAAGATTTGTGCAACAAGGCACCAACTATGTATATTGTGTTTGAAATAATCCAGATCTAGGGGGGCCTCCAATTTTCCCCTAGATTTCATGCTCTTAAATGTTCCAAACTGGATTAATCATGGGCTTGTTGTGGTCTACTTCAGATTGGTGGGCTGTCGATGCTGTAATCCGTCTGGCAATGATGTATCATGGTAGTTGGTTTTATGGAACATGCGGAATGCACTCAGATAGAATGTATGTGGCTGATGAAGGTTATGGTCATCAATTTGGAATTTTAGAGATTATCAAGGTCTTCACTGGTCACCGCTGGGTAGAACAGGATAGCAGGTACTGTATTCAAGTCGCAGATTTAGGACAAGTAGGGCTAGGCGCTCCCCTACTTTTTCATTGGCTCTCTGGCCGGCATCTGAACCTGTAGCAAAAAGACTCAAAAGGTCATAATTAACTGGACCGTATCAATTACTGGACTGGTAAACAGTACCACCAACATAGTCATTAGAGATGAGCGAATCGAAGTTGACGAAGTGGAATTCGATCCGAATTTTAGAAAAAATTCAATTTGCACCGAATTTCCTCATGCTTTGGGGTAACGAATCGCATTTTTTTGTGGCTACTGCATGTGTGAGGACATTGAGCAAGGAACTCTGGGAACATGGGATCACCCATAATACCATGCATGCAGCCAATCAGCAGCCAGCCAGCCCTGTGATGTCAGCACTATAAATAGCCTCAGCTATCTTGGATTCTGCCATTTTCCAGTGTACTTAGTGCAGGGAGAGACGTCAGTAGGCGCTAGGGACAGTGCTAGGAAAGACTTCATTGTGCTAAAAAAAGATTTACAAGTTCAGGGAAAGAATATTCAAGGTGTAGGGAAAGGATATGGAGGAATTATTCAACAGCATTTATGAACAGGGTTCAGTAGGGGAGGTTACAGCCTAGGTCACGGGTGTCAAACACAAGGCCCGCGGGCCGAATCCGGCCCGCCAGACCTCGTCAAGTGGCCCGCATGGCCGCCGCCGTCCACCAGCCTTCACCTTTTATTCTCGCTTTTTTTTTTTTTGACACAAGAAAGCCGCCTCTTCAGCGCATGCGCGGCAGCCTACAAGCCAGAGAACGTCTGCCCTCTAGCGGCGCCGGCCGTTCTACACAGGAAACCTCCACTTTCATAAGCAGCTGACCGCTCCTACATCTATGTCAGCCTGCCCCTGCATCGTGCATATGAGTACCGTACATATCACTTCCTGCAGGCGGCCCCCGCTCCTCCCGGCTCCTGTATCGAAGTCTCCGCCCACCTGCCAGCACAGGAGCGCACAGTAAGTCAGCACAAGCACACCGTCTCCAGAGACTGAGTAATTGCAGGCCAAGATGGGAGAAGAGGAGTGAGAGACCCCACGGCCCCCTGCAGATGAGCGTTCCTCCCTGAGCCTGTCCACATCGCAGCTCCCGGCCTGACCTGCAAGCGCTGACTGGGGTCACATAGCATTATACTGATTTATAATGCTATGTAACCCTTACAGTTCTGGAATGTGTTGGATAACACTGACAGCATTATGTCAGTGTTATCCAACACATTCCAGAACTGTAAGGGTTACATAGCATCATAAATCAGTATAATGCTATGTGACCCCAGTCAGCGCTTGCAGGTCAGGCCGGGAGCTGCGATGTGGACAGGCTCCGGGAGGAACGCTCATATGCAGGGGTGTCAGAAATAAAGGTTGTGCTGTCTGTCTTCTGAGGCTCTGGCCCTGCCTGCAATCTGCACTGCACCTGGCACTTGATAAACTATAATGTCTCCCTGTTGCCCCCATACAGTATAACGTCTCCTTGTGGCTGCCCCCATACAGTATAACGTCTCCTTGTGGCCCCCATACAGTATAACGTCACCTTGGGGCTGCCCTCGTGCCCCATACAGTATAACGTCACCAAGGGGCTGCCCCCGCACAGTATAACGTCACCCTGTGGCCCCTGCCCCCATACAGTATAAAACCGTATACATCCTACAGATACAACCGGCCCTTTGAGGGTGACCAAACTGCTGATGCGGCCCCCGATGAATTTGAGTTTGACACCCCTGGCCTAGGTAATAGGAACATATAGAAACATAGAAACATAGAATGTGTCGGCATATAAGAACCATTTGGCCCATCTAGTCTGCCCAATATACTGAATAATATGAATAGCCCTTGGCCCTATCTTATATGAAGAATGGCCTTTATGCCTATCCCATGCATGCTTAAACTCCTTCACTGTATTTGCAGCTACCACTTCTGCAGGAAGGCTATTCCATGCATCCACTACTCTCTCAGTAAAGTAATACTTCCTGATTACTTTTAAACCTTTACCCCTCTAATTTAAAACTATGTCCTCTTGTAGCAGTTTTTCTTCTTTTAAATATTCTCTCCTCTTTTACCTTGTTGATTCCCTTTATGTATTTAAAAGTTTCTATCATATCCCCTCTGTCTCGTCTTTCTTCCAAGCTGTACATGTCTACTGCACCTCCGCCATCTATTATTTTAGTCACCCAATCAAAAAAATCAATAAGATTAGTTTGACATGATCTCCCTAAAGTAAACCCATGCTGTTTTTCATCTTTCAATCCATGGGATTTTAGAAGTTCCACAATCCTCTCCTTAAGTATGGTTTCCATTAATTTCCCCACTATTGATGTCAGGCTTACTGGCCTATAGTTGCCAGATTCTTCCCTACTACCTTTCTTGTGAATGGGCACAACATTTGCCAATTTCCAATCTTCTGGGACGACTCCTGTTGCCAGTGATTGGTTAAATAAATCTGTTAATGGTTTTGCTAGTTCACCGCTGAGCTCTTTTACTAGCTTTGGGTGTATCCCATCAGGCCCCTGTGACTCATTTGTATTCATTTTAGACAGCTGACTTAGAACCTCTTCCTCTGTAAAGACACATGCATCAAAAGATTCATTAGTCTTCTTTCCTAACTGAGCTCCTTTTCCTTTATTTTTCTTTGTAAAAACTGAACAGAAGTATTCATTGAGGCAGTCAGCTAGGTCTTTGTCTTCTTCCATATACCTTCCTTCTTTTGTTTTTAATTTGGTAATTCCTTGTTTTAGTTTCCTTTTTTCATTTATGTATCTGAAGAATGTCTTATCGCCTTTTTTCACTGACTGAGCTAATTTCTCTTCTGCCTGTGCTTTAGAAGCTCTTATAACTTGTTTGACCTCCCTCTGCCTAATCTTATAAATTTGCCTGTCATCCTCTTTTTTTTTTTTTTATAATTACTATAATTACTAAAATGCTATCTTTTTGTTTTTAATGATTTTGGCCACTTCTGCTGAGTACCACAGTGGTTTCTTCCTTTTTTTTGCTTTTATTGACAAGCCTAATGCAATTTTCTGTTGCCTTCAATAGAGCCACTTTAAGTAGTCCCATTTCTCCTGGACTCCATTGAAACTGTTCCAATCTGATAGGGACTCGTGTACCACTAATCTAATTTTAGAAAAGTCAGTTTTTCTAAAATCTAAAACTTTAGTTTTTGTGTGGTGAGACTCAGAGTTGTTACAGTTACACTCTGGCTGACACTTTGTTGCAACCATGTATTTCGGTTATTTAAGACATGAAAGCTGGGTCATTTGGTACTTGCCCGATTTGAACAGTGATACCCCAGATTGCTATGCCATTGAGCCCATTCAGATAACAAAAGACTATGTGAAAGTAAAGACTTTGGCTCCATGGCGATTCTACTGTATTCGTGTAGTCTGAGTGCCATTTACCTAATAATATGCACTCAGACCCGAGCTATCTGGGGATGTGTTACTTGTCTATGTTTACTGTAATGGTTGTGATATTGTATGTTGGAGTAGTGATTTCTGTCCTATTGTCTCCACGTGTGTATTGGCAATCTCCCTTTGTCCTGAGAGATAATTGAATTACTCCTCGGTTGTCTCCGGGGCAGAGAGGAGAAAACCAGAATGCATTGTGGGGATGTATTGTGTCTGTGTGTCCTGAACTGTTGTTTATCTGTCCTGTGTCACAGTCTTCCATCTGGTCCCCTAGGGGAGTGTCCACCAGATGGGGACCTGCATAAATACGGGCGGCTAGCCCTCAGTAAAGGGAGATTCTGCTTCTTACCCTCAATTCGTGCTTTGACTCGTTTTGTAGAGCATCACTAATTACTAGCCCTTGTAAGAGCTCTCTGGATTTCATCTACACCTACAGGAGCATGGATGACTGCTAAAAGGAACCTAACAGCACTCTCTAGAATTCGAGGACAATGACATCTAAGCGGTCCAACCCTCAGCCAGCCTGAGGCAACCGTAACAACCACACTGACTGGTGATCACTAGATCCCAAGCTTTCCCCTACAGTAATATCAGATACCATATTCCCATTTGTGAATACTAAATCTAAAATGGCCTCCTTCCGGGTTGGCTTCTCAACTACCAGCTGTAGAGATAATCCCAGTAGGGAATTTAGAATATCTGTACTCCTGGCAGAACTAGCTATTTTGGTTTTCCAGTTTACATCAGGAAGATTAAAGTCTCCCATAATGATAACTTCCCCCTTCAATGTCATTTTAGCTATTTCCTCAACTAGTAGATCATCTAATTATTTGACTTGGCTGGGTGGTCTATATATCACACCTACATGAGTTACCTTATGATTATCAAGCTGCAAGGTAACCCAAACTGACTCTAAATTGGGTTAACTTGTATCAAATTAGATTTCATGCTATCTTTCACATACAGGGCCACCCCTCCCCCTTCTTGCCTTCTCTGTCTTTCTTGTATAGAGAGAACCCTGGTATTGTTAAATCCCAGTCATTACTCCCATTGAACCACGTCTCAGTAACAGCCACTAAATCTATATTCTCAGATGCCATTATGTCCTCAAGTTCATTGATCTTATTCCCTAAACTGCGAGCATGTCATTTCTTACCCTTTGTGCTACTGGCATCTTTTGGTATTGTTCCTGGGGGCAGTCAGACTGCTGGATTATCACTCTTTTGCCCCCCTTTCCTAGTTTAAATGCTCCTTAGCAAATACTTGGAACTGTTCACTGAGGACATTCATTCCCTTGAGAGAAAGATGCAAACCATCTTTCTTGTACATTTCTTTTCCATTCCAACAAGAGCTAACATGAGACACAAAGCCAAACCCTTGGTTCAGACACCATTCACCAAGCCATACATTAAATTCCTTAATGCGCATCTTCCTGTTATGCTGAAGGTTATGCACAGGCAAAACTGCAGAGAATGAAACAGTTAATGCAACCTCCCATATATCATTTCCAAGTGTGAGAAAAGCTTCATTCACCTTTGAAACCTCATTGCAAGCCAGATCATTTGTCCCAAGATGGACAATAACATCCACCTCCCTTTCCTGCTTTGCTTGCCTAACAATATTATGGATCTGTCGTCTATCCCTGCTAGCGGTAGCACCAGGGAGACATCTCACAACACCATTTTCCTTAAACTTCACACCTCTTATGATTGAATCGCCCACCAACAGCTGCTTACTATCAGTCCTCACCTTCTCCTTTTTGTCTTTGGCTGCAGTCTTGCATACTTTAGGCATGGGAGATGATTGTTTCTCACCCACTGTGCTTGAGCCATCCTCCATGTTGCTCTTGCACTCTGAAAGTGCTGCAAATGAATTATGGAGAGCCACAGACTGTGGGACATGTCTTCTGTCAACAACTCTCAGTCTACCAGAACCTGCAGTAACCCATCTTCCATTTCTAGGGGGCCTCTGTGGCAGTGGCATTGCAACATTCCCAGCCTGAGTTTGTTTAACGGTTAATTTACAAATCTCAGATTTCAAAAATGCTATTTCCTGCTGCATTATGGAGAGCTATCTACCGATCAGACAGCATCCAAACCTCTGAAGAGTGAAACCTGAAATAAAAGCACAACAATTCCTGCACAGAACCAGGTCTTCCATTTTAAAGAGGGGAAAGATTATAAACAAACAAATCTTACTTGTTTAGATTTGATTCACCTCCAGATAATCTCCTGAATATCTCCAATGCACTTATAAAAATCAGCACTTGGAAAAATCAGCAAGCTATCCTATTACAACTTGCTGCACTGACTGGGGATCCAAATTGCAATTATACAGCTCTGTAATTCCAGCAAACTGTTCTTGTTATTGGGGTGCAAGTGCTGTTTGATACAGCCATTAACAGGGTTTATTACAAGAAAATATTTCTACATCTTATTTGCCCTTCTACAGTGCATTTATATGTTATAAAGAACTTTTGGCTTGTATTAGTGGGGAAAAAATGGCTTATTAGCCTTTGTGTGGTGAAGTGCGAAAATTACAGCCCTTTTTGGTATGTCTTAGTGGCACAAAAAAAAATTTATGTGCATTTCAGCGGTGCAGTTATATGTTCTAAAGACTTTTTTGTGGAGTGGTTAAGTGGAAAAAAGAAAAATATATTTGCCGTTCAGCGTTGCAGTTATATGTTCTAAAGCCTTTTGTGTTCTGTATAATTGGAAAAAAATAAGGGCCTATTTGCGGTTCAGAGGTGCAGTTACATGTTCTAAAGCTCTTTTTGTCGTGTATTAGTGCAAAAGAAAAATATATTTGCTGTTCAGCGGTGAAGTTATATGTTCTAAAGCCTTTTGTGGAGTGTATAAGTGGTAAAAAAATATATATTTGCCGTTCAGCAGTTCATTTATATGTTCTAAAGCCTTTTGTGTTCTGTATAGTTAGAAAAAAATAAGGGCCTATTTTCTGTTTAGCGGTACAGTTATATGTTTTAAAGCCTTTTGTGGTGTGTATAAGTGGAAAAAATAAAGGCCTATTTGCCGTTCAACTGTGCAGTTATATGTTCTAAAACCCTTTTGTAGAGTGTATAAGGGGAAAAAAGAAAATATATTTGCCGTTTTGCTGTGCAGTTATATGTTCTAAAGCCCTTTTGTGGATTGTATAAGAGGAAAAAAGAAAAATATATTTGCCGTTCAGCGCTGCAGTTATATGTTCTAAAGCCGTTTGTGGAGTGTATAAGTGGATAAAAAAAATATATATTTGACGTTCAGCAATGCAGTTATATGTTCTAAAGCCTTTTATGTAGTGTATAAATGGAAAAAAATAAGGTGCTATTTGCCATTCAGCGGTGCAGTTATATGTTCTAAAGCCCTTTTTGTTGTGTATTAGTGCAAAAGAAAAATATATTAGTTTAGCGGTGCAGTTATATGTTCTAAGCAGGGATGCTCAACCTGTGGCCCTCCAGCTGTTGTAAAACTACAACTCCCACCATGCCCTGCTGTAGGTTGAAAGCTGTAAGCTGTCTGAGCATGCTTGGCGTGGTAGTTTTGCAACAGCTGGAAGGCCACAGGTTGGGCATCCCTGTTCAAAAGCATTTTGTGGAGTGTATAAGTGGAAAAAGATAAATATATTTGTCGTTCATCGGTGAAGCTATATGTTTTTGTGTTGTGTATAAGTGGAAAAAATAAGGGCCTATTTGCCATTTATCGGTGTAGTTATATGTTCTAATGCCCTTTTGTGGAGTGTATAAGTGGAAAAAAGAAATATATATTTGCCGTTCAGCGGTGCACTTATATGTTCTTAAACCTTTTGTGGAGTGAATAAGTGAAAAAAAATAAGAGCCTATTTGCCATTCAGCAGTATAGTTATATTTTATAAAGCACTTTTGTGGAGTGTATAAGTGGAAAAAAGAAAAAATGATTTGCCTTTCAGTGGTGCTGTCGTGTATAAGTGGAAAACAATAGGGGCCTATTTGCCACTCAGCAGTGCAGTTTTATGTACTAACGCCCTTTTGTGGAGTGTATAAGTTGAAAAAAGAAAAATATATTTGCCTTTCAGCAGTGCAGTTATATGGTATAAAACCCTTTTGTAGAGTGTATAAGAGGAAAAAACTAAAAATATATTTGCTGTTCAGCGGTGCAGTTATATGTTCTTAAGCCATTTGTGTAGAGTTGAGCAAACACCTGAATGTTGGGGTTCGAGAAGTTCGGCCGAACTTCCCGGAAATGTTCGGGTTCGGGATCCGAACTCCGTCCCGAACTCCGTCCCGAACCCAAACCCCATTGAAGTCAATGGGGATCCGAACTTTTCGGCACTAAAAAGGCTGTAAAATAGCCCAGGAAACGGCTAGAGGGCTGCAAAAGGCAGCAAAATGTTGGTAAATCCCCTGCAAACAAATGTGGATAGGGAAATGAATAAAAATAAAAATAAAATAAATTAAAATTAACCAATATCAATTGGAGAGAGGTCTCATGGCAGAGAATCAAGATTCATGTCACCCACCACTGGAACAGGCCACTGTCAGATATTTAGGCCCCGGCACCCAGACAGAGGAGAGAGGTCCCATAGCAGAGAATCAGGCTTCATGTCATAGCAGAGAATCAGGCTTCATGTCATAGCAGAAAATCAGGCTTCACGTCACCCACCACTGGAACAGGCCATTGTCAGATATTTAGGCCCCGGCACCCAGACAGAGGAGAGAGGTCCCATAACAGAGAATCAGGCATCATGTCATAGCAGAGAATCAGGCTTCAAGTCATAGCAGAGAATCAGGCTTCAAGTCATAGCAGAGAATCAGGCTTCATGTCATAGCAGAGAATCAGGCTTCATGTCACCCACCACTGGAACAGGCCATTGTCAGATATTTAGGGCCCGGCACCCAGACAGAGGAGAGAGGTCCCATAGAAGAGAATCAGGCTTCATGTCATAGCAGAGAATCAGGCTTCATGTCACCCACCACTGGAACAGGCCATTGTCAGATATTTTTAGGCCCCGGCACCCAGACAGAGGAGAGAGGTCCCATAGCAGAGAATCAGGCTTCACGTCACCCACCACTGGAACAGGCCACTGTCAGATATTTTTAGGCCCCGGCACACAGACAGAGGAGGGAGGTCCCATAGCAGAGATTTAGGCTTCATGTCATAGCAGAGAATCAGGCTTCATGTCATAGCAGAGAATTAGGCTTCACGTCACCCACCACTGGAACAGGCCATTGTCAGATATTTAGGCCCCGGCACCCAGACAGAGGAGAGAGGTCCCATAGCAGAGAATCAGGCTTCATGTCATAGCACAGAATAAGGTTTCATGTCACCCAACACTGGAACAGGCCATTGTCAGATATTTTTAGGCCCCGGCACCCAGACAGAGGAGAGAGGTCCCATAGCAGAGAATCAGGCTTCATGTCATAGCAGAGAATCATGCTTCACGTCACCCAACACTGGAACAGGCCACTCCCAGATATTTTTAGGCCCCGGCACCCAGACAGAGGAGAGAGGTCCCATAGCAGAAATTCAGGCTTCATGTCATAGCAGAGAATCAGGCTTCATGTCACCCAACACTGGAACAGGCCACTGTCAGATATTTTTAGGCCCCGGCACCCAGACAGAGGAGAGAGGTCCCAAAGCAGAGAATCAGGCTTCATGTCATAGCAGAGAATCAGGCTTCATGTCACCCAACACTGGAACAGGCCATTGTCAGATATTTTTAGGCCCCGGCACACAGACAGAGGAGAGAGGTCCCATAGCAGAGAATCAGGCTTCATGCCATAGCAGAGAATCAGGCTTCATGTCACCCACCACTGGAACAGGCCATTGTCAGATATTTTTAGGCCCCAACACCCAGACAGAGGAGAGAGGTCCCATAGCAGAGAATCAGGCTTCATGTCACCCAACAATGGAACAGGCCATTGTCAGATATTTTTAGGCCCGGCACCCAGACAGAGGAGAGAGGTCCCATAGCAGAGAATCAGGCTTCATGTCATAGCAGAGAATCAGGCTTCATGTCACCCACCACTGGAACAGGCCATTGTCAGATATTTTTAGGCCCCAGCACCCAGACAGAGGAGAGAGGTCCCATAGCAGAGAATCAGGCTTCATGTCATAGCAGAGAATCAGGCTTCATGTCACCCAACACTGGAACAGGCCATTGTCAGATATTTTTAGGCCCCGGCACCCAGACAGAGGAGAGAGGTCCCATAGCAGAGAATCAGGCTTCATGTCATAGCAGAGAATCAGGTTTCATGTCACCCAACACTGGAACAGGCCACTGTCAGATATTTTTAAGCCCCGGCACCCAGACAGAGGAGAGAGGTCCCATAGCAGAGAATCAGGCTTCATGTCATAGCAGAGAATCAGGCTTCATGTCACCCACCACTGGAACAGGCCATTGTCAGATATTTTTAGGCCCCGGCACCCAGACAGAGGAGAGAGGTCCCATAGCAGAGAATCAGGCTTCATGTCATAGCAGAGAATCATGCTTCATGTCACCCAACACTGTAACAGGCCACTGTCAGATATTTTTAGGCCCGGCACCCAGACAGAGGAGAGAGGTCCCATAGCAGAGAATCAGGCTTCATGTCATAGCAGAGAATCAGGCTTCATGTCACCCACCACTGGAACAGGCCATTGTCAGATATTTTTAGGCCCCGGCACCCAGACAGAGGAGAGAGGTCCCATAGCAGAGAATCAGGCTTCATGTCATAGCAGAGAATCATGCTTCATGTCACCCAACACTGTAACAGGCCACTGTCAGATATTTTTAGGCCCCGGCACCCAGACAGAGGAGAGAGGTCCCATAGCAGAGATTCAGGCTTCATGTCACCCAACACTAGAACAGGCCACTGTCAGATATTTTTAGGCCCCGGCACCCAGACAGAGGAGAGAGGTCCCATAGCAGGGAATCAGACTTCATGTCACCCAACACTGGAACAGGCCATTGTCAGATATTTTTAGGCCCCGGCACCCAGACAGAGGAGAGAGGTCCCATAGCAGAGAATCAGGCTTCATGTCATAGCAGAGAATCAGGCTTCATGTCACCCACCACTGGAACAGGCCATTGTCAGATATTTTTAGGCCCCGGCACCTAGACAGAGGAGAGAGGTCCCATAGCAGAGAATCAGGCTTCATGTCATAGCAGAGAATCAGGCTTCATGTCATAGCAGAGAATCAGGCTTCACGTCACCCACCACTGGAACAGGGCATTGTCAGATATTTAGGCCCCGGCACTCAGACAGAGGAGAGAGGTCCCATAACAGAGAATCAGGCTTCATGTCATAGCAGAGAATCAGGCTTCAAGTCATAGCAGAGAATCAGGCTTCAAGTCATAGCAGAGAATCAGGCTTCATGTCATAGCAGAGAATCAGGCTTCATGTCACCCACCACTGGAACAGGCCATTGTCAGATATTTAGGGCCCGGCACCCAGACAGAGGAGAGAGGTCCCATAGAAGAGAATCAGGCTTCATGTCATAGCAGAGAATCAGGCTTCATGTCACCCACCACTGGAACAGGCCATTGTCAGATATTTTTAGGCCCCGGCACCCAGACAGAGGAGAGAGGTCCCATAGCAGAGAATCAGGCTTCATGTCATAGCAGAGAATCAGGCTTCACGTCACCCACCACTGGAACAGGCCACTGTCAGATATTTTTAGGCCCCGGCACACAGACAGAGGAGAGAGGTCCCATAGCAGAGATTTAGGCTTCATGTCATAGCAGAGAATCAGGCTTCACGTCACCCACCACTGGAACAGGCCATTGTCAGATATTTAGGCCCCGGCACCCAGACAGAGGAGAGAGGTCCCATAGCAGAGAATCAGGCTTCATGTCATAGCAGAGAATAAGGCTTCATGTCACCCAACATTGGAACAGGCCATTGTCAGATATTTTTAGGCCCCGGCACCCAGACAGAGGAGAGAGGTCCCATAGCAGAGAATCAAGCTTCATGTCATAGCAGAGAATCATGCTTCATGTCACCCAACACTGGAACAGGCCACTCCCAGATATTTTTAGGCCCCAGCACCCAGACAGAGGAGAGAGGTCCCATAGCAGAAATTCAGGCTTCATGTCATAGCAGAGAATCAGGCTTCATGTCACCCAACACTGGAACAGGCCACTGTCAGATATTTTTAGGCCCCGGCACCCAGACAGAGGAGAGAGGTCCCATAGCAGAGAATCAGGCTTCATGTCATAGCAGAGATTCAGGCTTCATGTCACCCAACACTGGAACAGGCCATTGTCAGATATTTTTAGGCCCCTGCACACAGACAGGGGAGAGAGGTCCCATAGCAGAGAATCAGGCTTCATGTCATAGCAGAGAATCAGGCTTAATGTCACCCAACACTGGAACAGGGCCACTGTCAGATATTTTTAGGCCCAGGCACCCAGACAGAGGAGAGAGGTCCCATAGCAGAGATTAAGGCTTCATGTCATAGCAGAGAATCAGGCTTCATGTCATAGCAGAGAATCAGGCTTCACGTCACCCACCACTGGAACAGGCCATTGTCAGATATTTAGGCCTCGGCACTCAGACAGAGGAGAGAGGTCCCATAACAGAGAATCAGGCTTCATGTCATAGCAGAGAATCAGGCTTCAAGTCATAGCAGAGAATCAGGCTTCAAGTCATAGCAGAGAATCAGGCTTCATGTCATAGCAGAGAATCAGGCTTCATGTCACCCACCACTGGAACAGGCCATTGTCAGATATTTAGGCCCCGGCACCCAGACAGAGGAGAGAGGTCCCATAGAAGAGAATCAGGCTTCATGTCATAGCAGAGAATCAGGCTTCACGTCACCCACCACTGGAACAGGCCATTGTCAGATATTTAGGCCCCGGCACCCAGACAGAGGAGAGAGGTCCCATAACAGAGAATCAGGCTTCATGTCATAGCAGAGAATAAGGCTTCATGTCACCCAACACTGGAACAGGCCATTGTCAGATATTTTTAGGCCCCGGCACCCAGACAGAGGAGAGAGGTCCCATAGCAGAGAATCAGGCTTCATGTCATAGCAGAGAATCATGCTTCATGTCACCCAACACTGGAACAGGCCACTCCCAGATATTTTTAGGCCCCAGCACCCAGACAGAGGAGAGAGGTCCCATAGCAGAAATTCAGGCTTCATGTCATAGCAGAGAATCAGGCTTCATGTCACCCAACACTGGAACAGGCCACTCCCAGATATTTTTAGGCCCCAGCACCCAGACAGAGGAGAGAGGTCCCATAGCAGAAATTCAGGCTTCATGTCATAGCAGAGAATCAGGCTTCATGTCACCCAACACTGGAACAGGCCACTGTCAGATATTTTTAGGCCCCGGCACCCAGACAGAGGAGAGAGGTCCCATAGCAGAGAATCAGGCTTCATGTCATAGCAGAGATTCAGGCTTCATGTCACCCAACACTGGAACAGGCCATTGTCAGATATTTTTAGGCCCCTGCACACAGAGAGGGGAGAGAGGTCCCATAGCAGAGAATCAGGCTTCATGTCATAGCAGAGAATCAGGCTTAATGTCACCCAACACTGGAACAGGCCACTGTCAGATATTTTTAGGCCCAGGCACCCAGACAGAGGAGAGAGGTCCCATAGCAGAGATTAAGGCTTCATGTCATAGCAGAGAATCAGGCTTCATGTCATAGCAGAGAATCAGGCTTCACGTCACCCACCACTGGAACAGGCCATTGTCAGATATTTAGGCCGCGGCACTCAGACAGAGGAGAGAGGTCCCATAACAGAGAATCAGGCTTCATGTCATAGCAGAGAATCAGGCTTCAAGTCATAGCAGAGAATCAGGCTTCAAGTCATAGCAGAGAATCAGGCTTCATGTCATAGCAGAGAATCAGGCTTCATGTCACCCACCACTGGAACAGGCCATTGTCAGATATTTAGGCCCCGGCACCCAGACAGAGGAGAGAGGTCCCATAGAAGAGAATCAGGCTTCATGTCACCCACCACTGGTACAGGCCATTGTCAGATATTTTTAGGCCCCGGCACCCAGACAGAGGAGAGAGGTCCCATAGCAGAGAATCAGGCTTCATGTCATAGCAGAGAATCAGGCTTCACGTCACCCACCACTGGAACAGGCCATTGTCAGATATTTAGGCCCCGGCACCCAGACAGAGGAGAGAGGTCCCATATCAGAGAATCAGGCTTCATGTCATAGCAGAGAATAAGGCTTCATGTCACCCAACACTGGAACAGGCCATTGTCAGATATTTTTAGGCCCCGGCACCCAGACAGAGGAGAGAGGTCCCATAGCAGAGAATCAGGCTTCATGTCATAGCAGAGAATCATGCTTCATGTCACCCAACACTGGAACAGGCCACTCCCAGATATTTTTAGGCCCCAGCACCCAGACAGAGGAGAGAGGTCCCATAGCAGAAATTCAGGCTTCATGTCATAGCAGAGAATCAGGCTTCATGTCACCCAACACTGGAACAGGCCACTGTCAGATATTTTTAGGCCCCGGCACCCAGACAGAGGAGAGAGGTCCCATAGCAGAGAATCAGGCTTCATGTCATAGCAGAGAATCAGGCTTCATGTCACCCAACACTGGAACAGGCCATTGTCAGATATTTTTAGGCCCCGGCACACAGACAGAGGAGAGAGGTCCCATAGCAGAGAATCAGGCTTCATGTCATAGCAGAGAATCAGGCTTCATGTCACCCAACACTGGAACAGGCCATTGTCAGATATTTTTAGGCCCCAGCACCCAGACAGAGGAGAGAGGTCCCATAGCAGAGAATCAGGCTTCATGTCATAGCAGAGAATCAGGCTTCATGTCACCCAACACTGGAACAGGCCATTGTCAGATATTTTTAGGCCCCGGCACCCAGACAGAGGAGAGAGGTCCCATAGCAGAGAATCAGGCTTCATGTCATAGCAGAGAATCAGGCTTCATGTCACCCAACACTGGAACAGGCCACTGTCAGATAATTTTAGGCCCCGGCACCCAGACAGAGGAGAGAGGTCCCATAGCAGAGAATCAGGCTTCATGTCATAGCAGAGAATCAGGCTTCATGTCACCCACCACTGGAACAGGCCATTGTCAGATATTTTTAGGCCCCAGCACCCAGACAGAGGAGAGAGGTCCCATAGCAGAGAATCAGGCTTCATGTCATAGCAGAGAATCAGGCTTCATGTCACCCAACACTGGAACAGGCCACTGTCAGATATTTTTAGGCCCCGGCACCCAGACAGAGGAGAGAGGTCCCATAGCAGAGAATCAGGCTTCATGTCATAGCAGAGAATCAGGCTTCATGTCACCCACCACTGGAACAGGCCATTGTCAGATATTTTAGGCCCCGGCACCCAGACAGAGGAGAGAGGTCCCATAGCAGAGAATCAGGCTTCATGTCATAGCAGAGAATCATGCTTCATGTCACCCAACACTGGAACAGGCCACTGTCAGATATTTTTAGGCCCCGGCACCCAGACAGAGGAGAGAGGTCCCATAGCAGAGATTCAGGCTTCATGTCACCTAACACTAGAACAGGCCACTGTCAGATATTTTTAGGCCCCGGCACCCAGACAGAGGAGAGAGGTCCCATAGCAGGGAATCAGACTTCATGTCACCCAACACTGGAACAGGCCATTGTCAGATATTTTAGGCCCCGGCACCCAGACAGAGGAGAGAGGTCCCATAGCAGAGAATCAGGCTTCATTTCATAGCAGAGAATCAGGCTTCATGTCACCCACCACTGGAACAGGCCATTGTCAGATATTTTTAGGCCCTGGCACCTAGACAGAGGAGAGAGGTCCCATAGCAGAGAATCAGGCTTCATGTCATAGCAGAGAATCAGGCTTCATGTCACCCAACACTGGAACAGGCCATTGTCAGATATTTTTAGGCCGCGGCACCCAGACAGAGGAGAGAGGTCCCATAGCAGAGAATCAGGCTTCATGTCATAGCAGAGAATCAGGCTTCATGTCACCCAACACTGGAACAGGCCACTGTCAGATATTTTTAGGCCCCGGCACCCAGACAGAGGAGAGAGGTCCCATAGCAGAGAATCAGGCTTCATGTCATAGCAGAGAATCATGCTTCATGTCACCCACCACTGGAACAGGCCATTGTCAGATATTTTTAGGCCCCGACACCCAGACAGAGGAGAGAGGTCCCTATAGCAGAGAATCAGGCTTCATGTCATAGCAGAGAATCAGGCTTCATGTCACCCAACACTGGAACAGGCCATTGTCAGATATGTTTAGGCCCCGGCACCCAGACAGAGGAGAGAGGTCCCATAACAGAGAATCAGGCTTCATGTCATAGCAGAGAATCATGCTTCATGTCACCTAACACTGGAACAGGCCATTGTCAGATATTTTTAGGCCCCGACACCCAGACAGAGGAGAGAGGTCCCATAGCAGAGAATCAGGCTTCATGTCATAGCAGAGAATCAGGCTTCACGTCAACCACCACTGGAACAGGCCATTGCAGATATTTAGGCCCCGACCACCCAGGACAGAGGAGAGAGGGTCCCATTGCAGAGAATCAGGCTTCATGTCATAGCAGAGAATCAGGCTTCACGTCACCCACCACTTGAAACAGGCCATTTGTCAGATTATTAGGCCCGGCACCCAGACAGAGGAGAGAGGTCCCACTAGCAGAGAATCAGGCTTCATGTCATAGCAGAGAATCAGGCTCATGTCATAGCAGAAAATCAGGCTTCACGTCACCCACCACTGGAACAGGCCCTGTCATATATTTAGGCCCGGCACCCAGACAGAAGAGAGAGGTCCCATTGCAGAGTAATTAGGCTTTATGTCATAGCATGAGAATCAGGCTTCACGTCACTCACATTAGAAACAGGCCATTGTCGATATTTAGGCCCCGGCACCCAGACAGACGAGAGAGGTCCCATAGCAGAGAATCAGGCTTCATGTCATAGCAGAGGAATCAGGCTTCATGTCACCCAACACTGGAACAGGCCACTGTCAGATATTTTTAGGCCCCGGCACCCAGACAGAGGAGAGAGGTCCCATAGCAGAGATCAGGCTTCATGTCACCAACACTGGAACAGGCCACTGTCAGATATTTTTAGGCCCCGGCACCCAGACAGAGGAGAGAGGTCCCATAGCAGAGAATCAGACTTCATGTCCCAACACTGGAACAGGCCATTGTCAGATTTTTAGGCCCCGGCACCCAGACAGAGGAGAGAGGTCCCATAGCAGAGAATCAGGCTTCATTCATAGCAGAGAATCAGGCTTCATGTCACCCACCACTGGAACAGGCCATTGTCAGATATTTTAGGCCCCGGCACCCAGACAGAGGAGAGAGGTCCCATAGCAGAGAATCAGGCTTCATGTCATAGCAGAGAATCAGGCTTCATGTCACCACAACACTGGAACAGGCCACTGTCAGATATTTTTAGGCCGGCACCCAGACAGAGGAGAGAGGTCCCATAGCAGAGAATCAGGCTTCATGTCATAGCAGAGAATCAGGCTTCATGTCACCCAACACTGGAACAGGCCACTGTCAGATATTTAGGCCCGGCACCCAGACAGAGGAGAGAGGTCCCATAGCAGAGAATCAGGCTTCATGTCATAGCAGAGAATCAGGCTTCATGTCACCCACACTGGAACAGGCCATTGTCAGATATTTTAGGCCCCGGCACCCAGACAGAGGAGAGAGGTCCCATAGCAGAGAATCAGGCTTCATGTCATAGCAGAGAATCAGGCTTCATGTCACCCAACACTGGAACAGGCCATTGTCAGATATTTAGGCCCCGGCACCCAGACAGAGGAGAGAGGTCCCATAGCAGAGAATCAGGCTTCATGTCATAGCAGAGAATCAGGCTTCATGTCACCCACACTGGAACAGGCCATTGTCAGATTTTTAGGCCCCGCACCCAGACAGAGGAGAGAGGTCCCATAGCAGAGATTCAGGCTTCATGTCATAGCAGAGAATAAGGCTTCATGTCACCCAACACTGGAACAGGCCACTGTCAGATATTTTAGGCCCCGGCACCCAGACAGAGGAGAGAGGTCCCATAGCAGAGAATCAGGCTTCATGTCATAGCAGAGAATCATGCTTCATGTCACCCAACACTGGAACAGGCCACTGTCAGATATTTTTAGGCCCCGGCACCCAGACAGAGGAGAGAGGTCCCATAGCAGAGAATCAGGCTTCATGTCATAGCAGAGAATCAGGCTTCATGTCACCCAACACTGGAACAGGCCACTGTCAGATATTTTTAGGCCCCGGCACCCAGACAGAGGAGAGGTTCATTCAACTTTGGGTTGCCCCGCAATATAATGGTAAAATGAAAATAAAAATAGGATTGAATGAGGAAGTGCCCTGGAGTACAATAATATATGGTTAAGGGGAGGTAGTTATAAATGTCTAATCTGCACAAGGGATGGACAGGTCCTGTGGGATCCATGCCTGGTTCATTTTTATGAACGTCAGCTTGTCCACATTGGCTGTAGACAGGCGGCTGCGTTTGTCTGTAATGACGCCCCCTGCCGTGCTGAATACACGTTCAGACAAAACGCTGGCCGCCGGGCAGGCCAGCACCTCCAAGGCATAAAAGGCTAGCTCTGGCCACGTGGACAATTTGGAGACCCAGAAGTTGAATGGGGCCGAACCATCAGTCAGTACGTGGAGGGGTGTGCACACGTACTGTTCCACCATGTTAGTGAAATGTTGCCTCCTGCTAACACGTTCCGTATCAGGTGGTGGTGCAGTTAGCTGTGGCGTGTTGACAAAACTTTTCCACATCTCTGCCATGCTAACCCTGCCCTCAGAGGAGCTGGCCGTGACACAGCTGCGTTGGCGACCTCTTGCTCCTCCTCTGCCTTCGCCTTGGGCTTCCACTTGTTCCCCTGTGACATTTGGGAATGCTCTCAGTAGCGCGTCTACCAATGTGCGCTTGTACTCGCGCATCTTCCTATCACGCTCCAGTGCAGGAAGTAAGGTGGGCACATTGTCTTTGTACCGGGGATCCAGCAGGGTGGCAACCCAGTAGTCCGCACACGTTAAAATGTGGGCAACTCTGCTGTCGTTGCGCAGGCACTGCAGCATGTAGTCGCTCATGTGTGCCAGGCTGCCCAGAGGTAAGGACAAGCTGTCCTCTGTGGGAGGCGTATCGTCATCGTCCTGCGTTTCCCCCCAGCCACGCACCAGTGATGGGCCCGAGCTGCGTTGGGTGCCACCCCGCTGTGAACATGCTTCATCCTCATCCTCCTCCACCTCCTCCTCATCCTCGTCCTCCTCGTCCTCCAGTAGTGGGCCCTGGCTGGCCACATTTGTACCTGGCCTCTGCTGTTGCAAAAAACCTCCCTCTGAGTCACTTCGAAGAGACTGGCCTGAAAGTGCTAAAAATGACCCCTCTTCCTCCTCCTCCTCCTGGGCCACCTCCTCTTCCATCATCGCCCTAAGTGTTTTCTCAAGGAGACATAGAAGTGGTATTGTAACGCTGATAACGGCGTCATCGCCACTGGCCATGTTGGTGGAGTACTCGAAACAGCGCAACAGGGCACACAGGTCTCGCATGGAGGCCCAGTCATTGGTGGTGAAGTGGTGCTGTTCCGCAGTGCGACTGACCCGTGCGTGCTGCAGCTGAAACTCCACTATGGCCTGCTGCTGCTCGCACAGTCTGTCCAGCATGTGCAAGGTGGAGTTCCACCTGGTGGGCACGTCGCATATGAGGCGGTGAGCGGGAAGGCCGAAGTTACGCTGTAGCGCAGACAGGCGAGCAGCGGCAGGATGTGAACGCCGGAAGCGCGCACAGACGGCCCGCACTTTATGCAGCAGCTCTGACATGTCGGGGTAGTTGTGAATGAACTTCTGCACCACCAAATTCAGCACATGCGCCAGGCAAGGGATGTGCGTCAAACCGGCTAGTCCCAGAGCTGCAACGAGATTTCGCCCATTATCGCACACCACCAGGCCGGGCTTGAGGCTCACCGGCAGCAACCACTCGTCGGTCTGTTGTTCTATACCCCGCCACAACTCCTGTGCGGTGTGGGGCCTGTCCCCCAAACATATGAGTTTCAGAATGGCCTGCTGACGTTTACCCCGGGCTGTGCTGAAGTTGGTGGTGAAGGTGTGTGGCTGACTGGATGAGCAGGTGGAAGAAGAGGAGGAGGAAGCCGAGTAGGAGGAGGAGGCAACAGGAGGCAAAGAATGTTGCCCTGCGATCCTTGGCGGCGGAAGGACGTGCGCCAAACAGCTCTCCGCCTGGGGCCCAGCCGCCACTACATTTACCCAGTGTGCAGTTAGGGAGATATAGCGTCCCTGGCCGTGCTTACTGGTCCACGTATCTGTGGTTAGGTGGACCTTGCCACAGATGGCGTTGCGCAGTGCACACTTGATTTTATCGGATACTTGGTTGTGCAGGGAAGGCACGGCTCTCTTGGAGAAGTAGTGGCGGCTGGGAACAACATACTGTGGGACAGCAAGCGACATGAGCTGTTTGAAGCTGTCTGTGTCCACCAGCCTGAATGACAGCATTTCATAGGCCAGTAGTTTAGAAATGCTGGCATTCAGGGCCAGGGATCGAGGGTGGCTAGGTGGGAATTTACGCTTTCTCTCAAATGTTTGTGAGATGGAGAGCTGAACGCTGCCGTGTGACATGGTTGAGATGCTTGGTGACGGAGGTGGTGGTGTTGGTGGTACATCCTCTGTTTGCTGGGCGGCAGGTGCCAACGTTCCTCCAAAGGGGGAAGAAGAGGCCGAGGCGGCAGCAGCAGAAGAGGTAGCAGGGGGAGCCTGAGTGAATTCCTTGTTTTTAAGGTGTTTACTCCACTGCAGTTCATGCTTTGCATGCAGGTGCCTGGTCATGCAGGTTGTGCTAAGGTTCAGAACGTTAATGCCTCGCTTCAGGCTCTGATGGCACAGCGTGCAAACCACTCGGGTCTTGTCATCAGCACATTGTTTGAAGAACTGCCACGCCAGGGAACTCCTTGAAGCTGCCTTTGGGGTGCTCGGTCCCAGATGGCGGTGGCCAGTAGCAGGCGGACTCTCTTGGCGGCGGGTGTTCTGCTTTTGCCCACTGCTCCCTCTTTTGCTACGCTGTTGGCTCGGTCTCACCACTGCCTCTTCCTCCGAACTGTGAAAGTCAGTGGCACGACCTTCATTCCATGTGGGGTCTAGGACCTCATCGTCCCCTGCATCGTCTTCCACCCAGTCTTCCTCCCTGACCTCCTGTTCAGTCTGCACACTGCAGAAAGACGCAGCAGTTGGCACCTGTGTTTCGTCATCATCAGAGACGTGCTGAGGTGGTATTCCCATGTCCTCATCATCAGGAAACATAAGTGGTTGTGCGTCAGTGCATTCTATGTCTTCCACCGCTGGGGAAGGGCTAGGTGGATGCCCTTAGGAAACCCTGCCAGCAGAGTCTTCAAACAGCATAAGAGACTGCTGCATAACTTGAGGCTCAGACAGTTTCCCTGATATGCATGGGGGTGATGTGACAGACTGATGGGCTTGGTTTTCAGGCGCCATCTGTGCGCTTTCTGCAGAAGACTGGGTGGGAGATAATGTGAACGTGCTGGATCCACTGTCGGCCACCCAATTGACTAATGCCTGTACCTGCTCAGGCCTTACCATCCTTAGAACGGCATTGGGCCCCAACAAATATCGCTGTAAATTCTGGCGGCTACTGGGACCTGAGGTAGTTGGTTACACTAGGACGTGTGGCTGTGGCAGAACGGCCACGTCCTCTCCCAGCACCAGAGGGTCCACTAACACCACCACGACCATGTCCGCGTCCCTTACTAGATGTTTTCCTCATTGTTACCGTTCACCACAATAAGAAAAAAATTATTTGGCCCAATGTATTGAATTCAAATTCAGGCCTTTTTTTACAGACACCTAACACTATCTGGCTATCTATTTAGGTACCGTATTACACTAATACAGGCACAGCAGTAACGACAGATTTAGCTGAATATAAATTGTAGGCCTAGTATTTAGGCGCTGGATGACAGGTATACGTTTACGGACAGAATTAGACTTGGAAATGCACGGTAGCGTGTGAAGTTATTGAGGATGACCCTATCCGCACCTTCAATCTAATATACCCTTTTATGGATAGATTTAAACTTGGCCTGATACAGTAGAAACCACTGATTTAGGGAATTGCTAAGTTGGGAATTGTATTTCAACCCAGAACAAAAACTGTGCTTTGGCGGACACTAAATAAATTGACCAGCCACAGCAGTAACAACAGATTTAGCTGAATATAAATTGTAGGCCTATTATTTAGGCGCTGGATGACAGGTATACGTTTACGGACAGAATTAGACTTGGAAATGCACGGTAGCATGTGAAGTTATTGAGGATGACCCTATCTGCACCTTCAATCTAATATACCCTTTTATGGATAGATTTAAACTTGGCCTGATACAGTAGAAACCACTGATTTAGGGAATTGCTAAGTTGGGAATTGTATTTCAACCCAGAACAAAAATATATCCTTTGCCAGACAGCAGACAGTATTACAATTGGCTAGCCACAGCTGAAACACCAGATTTAGGGTACTGCTATTTTGGCAATTGTATTTCACCCCTCAATAAAATAGCAAGCACAGCCAAGCACCTGATGTAGGATATAGCAAAAAAAACAACAACACACTATTGATGGTTAAATGTATTTGGTGGCAGCTTGTGCTGGCGCACCACAAGACACAAAATGGCCGCCGATCACCCCAGAAAAAAGTGACAGAAAAACGCTCTGGGCAGCCTAAAAACGGTGAGCAATTAAATAGCAAAAGTTTAATGATTCACAGCCGTAGATCGATCACTTCATTAAGTGTTTTTGCTGAGTAAATCCCTGCCTAATCTTGCCCTAACAGCAGCAGCTGCATCCTCTCCCTACACTGATCAGAGCAGAGTGAAGTGCGGCACTACGTGACTCCAGCTTAAATAGAGGCTGGGTCACATGCTGCACTGGCCAATCACAGCCATGCCAATAGTAAGCATGGCTGTGATGGCCTCTTGGGGCAAGTAGTATGACGCTTGTTGATTGGCTGCTTTGCAGCCTTTCAAAAAGCGCCAAGAAAGCGCCAAACACCGAACCCGAACCAGGACTTTTACGAAAATGTTCGGGTCCATGTCACGGACACCCCAAAATTCGGTACGAACCCGAACTATACAGTTCGGGTTCGCTCATCCCTACTTTTGTGTCATGTATTATTGGAAAAAAATAAGGGCCTATTTGCTGTTCAGCGGTGTAGTTATAAGATCTAAAGCCCTTTTGTGGAGTGTATAAGTGGAAAAAAGAAAAATATAATTGCCGTTCAGCAGTGCAGTTATATGTTCTAAAGCCTTTTGCGTTGTGTATAAGTAGAAAACAATAAGGGTCTATTTACCATTCAGCGGTGTAGTTATTTGTTCTAAAGCCCTTTTGTTGACTGTATAAGTTGAAAAAAGAAAAATATTTTTGCCTATTCAACTGTGCAGTTATATGTTCTTAAGCCTTTTATGTAATGTATAAGTGGAAAAAAATAAGAGCCTATTTGCCGTTCAGCGGTGTAGTTCTAAAGAACTTTTGTGGAGTGTATAAGAGGAAAAAATATAAATATATTTGCCTTTCAGCCGTGCAGTTATATGTTCTAAAACCTTTTGTGGAGTGTATAAGTGAAAAAAAATATATATATTTGCCGTTTAGCGGTGAAGTTATATGTTCGAAAGCCCTTTTTTAAGTGAATAAATGGAAAAAAGAAAAATATATTTGCCATTCAGCGGTGCAGTTATATGTTCTAAAGCCTTTTTTTTTAAGTGTATAAGTGGGAAAAAGAAAAATATATTTGCCGTTCAGCAGTGCAGTTATATATTCTAAAGCCTTTTGTGGAGTCTATAAGTGGAAAAAAGAAAAATATAATTGCGGTTCAGCGGTGCAGTTATATGTTCTAAAGCCTTTTGTGTCGTGTATAAGTGGAAAACAATAAGGACCTATTTGCCGTTCAGCGTTGTAGTCATATGTTATAAAGCACTTTTGTGGAGTGTATAAGTGGAAAAAATAAAAATTTATTTGCCTTTCAGCCGTGCAGATATATGTTCTAAAACCTTTTGTGGAGTGTATAAGTGGAAAAAATATATATATTTGCTGTTTAGCGGTGCAGTTATATGTTCGAAAGCCCTTTTTTAAAGTGAATAAGTGGAAATAAGAAAAATATATTTCCCACTCAACGGTGCAGTTATATGTTCTGAAGCCTTTTGTGGAGTGTATAAGAGGGAAAAAAATACATTTGCCGTTCAGCAGTGCAGTTATATGTATTAAAACCCTTTTGTGGAGTGTATAAGAGTAAAAAAGAAAAAAATATTTTCCTTTCAGTGGTGCAGTTATATGTTCTAAAGCCTTTTGTGTCTTGTATAAGTGGAAAACAATAGGGGCCTAGTTGCCGCTCAGCAGTGCAGTTTTATGTACCAAAGCCCTTTTGTGGAGTGTATAGGTTGAAAAAAGAAAAATATGTTTGCCGTTCAGCAGTGCAGTTATATGTAATAAAACCCTTTTGTGGAGTGTATAAGAGGAAAAAACAAAAAATATATTTGCTGTTCAGCGGTGCAGTTATATGTTCTTAAGCCTTTTGTGTCATGTATTATTGGAAAAAAATAAGGGCCTATTTGCTGTTCAGCAGTGTAGTTATATGTTCTAAAGAACTTTAGTGGAGTGTATAAGAGGAAAAAAGAAAAATATATTTGCCTTTCAGCTGTGCAGTTATATATTTTAAAGCCTTTTGTGGAGTGTATAAGTGGAAAAAAATATATATTTGCTGTTCAGCGGTGCATCTAATGCCCTTTTGTGAAGTGAATAAGTGAAAAAAAGAAAAACAAATTTGCTGTTCAGCGGTGCTGTTATATGTTCTAAAGTTTTTTATGGAGTGTATAAGTGGAAAACAATAAGGGCCTATGTGCCGTCAGTGGTGTAGTTTTTTATTCTAAAGCCCTTTTGTGGACTGTATAAGTGGAAAAAAGAAAAATATATTTGCTGTTCAACTGTGCAGGTATATGTTCTTAAGCCTTTTTTGTAATGTATAAGTGGAAAAGAATAAGGGCCTATTTGCTGTTCAGCAGTGTAGTTATATGTTCTAAAGAACTTTCGTGGAGTGTATAAGAGGAAAAAAGAAAAATATATTTGCCTTTCAGCTGTGCAGTTATATATTTTAAAGCCTTTTGTGGAATGTATAAGTGGAAAAAAATATATACCGTATTTGCTGTTCAGCAGTGCAGTTATATGTTCTAAAGCCTTTTGTGTCATGTACAAGTGAAAAACAATAAGGGCCTATTTGCCATTCAGCGGTGTAGTCATATGTTCTAAAGCACTTTAGTGTAGTGAATAAGTGGAAAAAATACAAATATATTTGCCATTCAGCGGTGCAGTTATATGTTCTCAAGCCTTTTGTGAAGTGTATAAGAGGAAAAAAGAAATATATATTTGCCGTTCAGCAGTGCAGTTATATGTTCTAAAGCCTTTTGTGGAGTGTATAAGTGGAAAAAAGAAATATATATTTGCAATTCAACAGTGCAGTTATGTGTTCTCAAGACTTTTGTGTCGTGTATAAGAGGAAAAAAATAAGGGCCTATTTGCCGTTCAGCAGTGCAGTTATATGTTCTAAAACCCTTTTGGAGAGTCTTTAAGTGGAAAAAAGAAAATATATTTGTTGTTAAGCAGTGCAGTTATATGTTCTAATGCCTTTTTGTGGAGTGTATAAGAGGAAAAAATATATTTGCCGTTATGCGGTGCAGTTATATGTACTAAAGCCCTCTTGTGGCGTGTATAGGAGGAAAAAAGAAAAATATATTTCACGTTCAGCGGTGCAGTTATATGTTCTAAAGCCCTTTTGTGAAGTGAATAAGTGGAAAAAAGATAAATAAATTCGCCATTCAGCGGTGCTGTTATATGTTCTAAAGTCTTTTATGGAGTGTATAAGTGGAGAAAAGAAAAATATATTTGCCGTTCAACTGTGCAGTTTTATGTTCTTAAGCATTTTTTGTAATGTATAAGTGGAAAAAAATAAGGGCCTATTTGCTGTTCAGCGGTGTAGTTATATGTTCTAAAGAACTTTTGTGGAGTGTATAAGAGGAAAAAAGAAAAATATATTTGCCTTTCAGCTGTGCAGTTATATGTTCTAAAGCCTTTTGTGGAGTCTATAAGTGGAAAAAATAAAAATATATTTGCCTTTCAGCGGTGCAGTTATATGTTCTCAAGCCTTTTGTTGAGTGTATAAGAGGAAAAAAGAAATATATATTTGCCATTCAACAGTGCAGTGCCTTTTGTGTCATGTAAAAGAGGAAATAAATAAGGGCCTATTTGCCGTTCAGCAGTGCAGTTATATGTTCTAAAACCCTTTTGTAGAGTGTTTAAGTCGAAAAAAGAAAAATATATTTTCCGTTATGCAGTGCAGTTATATGTTCTAAAGCCTTTTGTGGAGTGTATAAGTGGAAAAAAGATAAATATATTTGCCGTTTAACGGTGCAGTTTTATGTTCTTAAGCCTTTTGTGTCGTGCTTAAGTGGAAAAAAATAAGGGCCTATTTGCCGTTAATCGGTGTAGTTATATGTTCTAATGCCCTTTTGTGGAGTGTATAAGTGGAAAAAAGAAACATTTATTTGCCGTTCAGCAGTGCAGTTATATGTTCTAAAGCCTTTTGTAGAGTGTATAAGTGAAAAAAATAAGGTCCTATTTGCCGTTCAGCGGTGCAGTTATATGTTCTAAAGCCCTTTTTGTTGTGTATTAGTGCAAAAGAAAAATATATTTGCCGTTCAGCAGTGCAGTTATATGTTCTAAAGCCTTTTGTGTTCTGTATAAGTGGAAAAAAATAAGGGCCTATTTGCAGTTTAGCAGTGCAGTTACATGTTTTAAATCCTTTTGTGTCGTGTATAAGTGGAAAAAAATAAGGGCCTATTTGCCGTTCAGCAGTGCAGTTATATGTTCTAAAACCCTTTTGTAGAGTATATAAGTGGAAAAAAGAATAATATATTTGCCATTATGCGGTGCAGTTATATGTTCTAAAGCCCTTTTGTGGAGTGTATAAGAGGAAAAAAGATAAATATATTTGCCGTTCAGCAGTGCAGTTATATGTAGGTTTGAGTGAACACCTGGAAGTTAGGGTTCGGCGGGTTTGGCCGAACTTCGCCGCAAAGTTCGGGTTCGGGACCCGAACTTGACCAAAACGTGACCCCAAAGCCCATTGAAGTCAATGGAGACCCGATCTTTGGGGCACTAAAATGGCTTTTAAAAAGTTATAGAAAGGGCTAGAGGGCTGCAAAAGGAAGCAAAATAGGGGTAAGATCAGGACAATTACCCTGCAAACAAATGTGGATAGGGAAATGAATTAAAATAACATAGAATTTAAAAAAAGTTAAAAATAATGATCTTGAACTAGGAGGCGGAGGTCACAGTGGAGTAGGAGGTTGAGGAGGCATGGGACGTGGCATTGTAGGTGGACGTAGTGGTGGAGGAGGAGGAGGCAGCCAACACTATTTTTGTAGTTTATTTTTTTATTTATTTTTATATATTTTGGAAGAGCCCAAAACATTGGGAAATATAAAAAAGAAAAGAAAGAGAAAGTGCGCTGGAGTATAGCAATATCTGGGTGCGGACGGTATACTTGTCTATTCTGCACAAGGTATGTACAAGTCCTGTGGGATCCATGCCTGGTTCATTTTAATGAACGTGAGCTTGTCCACATTGGCTGTGGACAGACGGCTGCCCTTGTCTGTGATTACCCCCCCCCTCCTGCCGTGCTGAACACACATTCGGACAATACACTAGCTGCAGGGCAGGCCAGCACCTCCAAGGCGTAAAAGGGCAAGCTCAGGCCATGTGCCCAATTCATAGACCCAGAAGTTGAATGGGGCAGACCCATCAGTCAGTACGTGTAGGCTTGAGCACACATACTGTTCCACCATGTTGCTGAAATGCTGCCTTCTGCTAAAACGTTCCATATCAGTTGGTGGCAGTGGCGTACCTACCATATAGGCAGACCACGCAGCTGCTATGGGGCCCGTGAGGAAGAGGGGCCCGCAGTGGAGGAGAGGCCCCGCCCCCGTCTATCTTCCTAACTGTCTCCCGTCTGCTAGCCCCGCCTCCTAGCCCCGCCTCCCGTCGGCTAGCTCCGCCTCCCGCCTGTTAGCTCCATTATGCCTGATTCCTCTCTGGATTGCCACTACCCCACCAGTAATGAAGTAAGTGACCACTTGTAGGTGAGGGGGGAGTCACTCAGCTTTCCCAGGCTATTCCTCTGCACATATGTCATTCAGAACAGGAGGAAAGCTGGGTGCTATTATGTAATGTGACTCGGCTTTCCTGATGTCCTGCATGGCACAAGTGCAGAGGCATAGAAGATATGAGGGGAGGTGGGAGTTGTGTTACTTTCTCATGTCTCTCCACATGTGCCATGCAGGGCAGCAGAAAAGCTGGGTGCTATTACATCATGCAATGTCCCTCAGATTTCCTGCTATCCTGCAAGGCATAAATGCAGAGAATAAGAACATGGTAAGGCAGGGGGGAGGGGTTCACCCAGCTTTCCCAGAGACTCCTGTCTCTGCACATGTGTCATGCAGGATAGCGAGTAATGTCACTGTCTCCCAGCTGTCCTGCATGACACAGAGGATGGGGGAAGGGGGCACTCACTTCCTCAAACTTTTCTCATGTCTCTGCGCATGTGCCATGCTGGACAGCAGGAAAGTTGGGTGGTATTACATCATGTAACGCCCCAGATTCTTGTCAATATATGCTGAACACCGCCGGGAACTATCAGATCCTATTCTCTATAAGGCGACTTTCACACTTGCGGCAGGACGGATCCAACAGGCTGTTCACCCTGTCGGATCCGTCCTGTGGCTATTTCGCGCGACCGCCGCTCCGTCCCCATTGACTATAACAGGGGCGGAGCTCTGGCGCAGCATGGCGGTGCACGGCGAAAGCCGCCGGACTAAAAGGTACTGCATGTCTGACTTTTTAGTCCAGGCGACTTTCGCCGTGCACCATATAGTCAATGGGGATGGAGCGGCGGTCAGGCGGCACGGCGAAATAGCCACAGGATGGATCCGACATGGTGAACAGCCTGTCGGATCCGTCCTGCCGCAAGTGTGAAAGTAGCCTAATGGGTCTGTTGGGATCCGGCATGAGTACTGCCATTTTGTAGAACAAAATACTTCTGCATGAGGTGGGGCAGGGGAGAAGTTAGGGAGGGTAGTAAGAGGAGCCCGGGCGTATAGAAGGAGGGACTAGGAACGGGCATGGGGGCCCAATCTAAATTCTTGCTATGGGGCCCAATGATTTCTGTGTACGCCCCTGGTTGGTGGTGCTGGTTGTTGTGGCGTGCTGACAAAGCTTTTCCACATTTCGGCCATGCTAACCCTCACTTCTGAGGTGGTGTCGGTGCCCCAGCTGCGTTGACCACTTTTTCCTTCTCCTCTGCCTTTGCCTTGTGCTTCCACTGAGTCCCTGGTATCAGGTGGGAATTCCATCAGCAGCGTGTCTACCAGCGTGCGCTTGTATTTGCGCATCTTCCGATCACGCTTCAGTGACGGAATTAAGGGCGGCACGTTGTACTTGTAGCGGAGATCCAGCAGGGTGTCCACCCAGTAATTAGCACTGGTTAGAATGTGGGCAACTCCACGGTCGTTGCACAGGCACTGCAGCATGTAGTCCCTCAAGTGTGCCAGGCTGCCCAGAGGTAAGGACAAGCTGTCCTCTGTGAGAGGTGTATCGTCTGTGTCCTCTGTATCCCCCCAGCCACGCTCCAGTAATGCCCATGAGCTGCTTTGGGTGCCACCCTGCTGTGAACACGATTCCTCCTCATCATCATCCTCCTCCTCATCCTCCAGATCTGGCCGTGGCTGGACAATTGTGTACCTGGCCTCTGTTGGTGCAGGAACCCACCCTCCGAGCCACTTGTGAATGACTGGCCTGATAACCATGGAAATGATCCCTCTTCCTCCTGTGCCACATCCTCTTCCATCATCGCCCGAAGCGTTTTTCAAGGAGACATAGAAGTGGGATAGTAACAATGAGGACTGCGTCTTCGGCACTGGCCATGTTGGTGGAGTACTCGAAACAGCGCAACACGGCACACATGTCCCACATGGAGGCCCACTCGTTGGTGGTGAAGTGGTGCAGTTCCTCAGAGCGACTCACCCATGCGTGCGGCAGCTGAAACTCCACTATGGCCTGTTGCTGCTCGCACAGTCTCTCCAGCATGTGCAAGGTGGGGTTCCACCTTGTGGGCACGTCGCATATGAGGCGGGGAGGTAGAAGTTACACTGCAGCGCAGACAGACAAGCAGCAGCAGGGTGAGAACGCCGAAAGCGCGCACAGACGGACCGCACTTTCTGCAGCAGCTCTGACATATCGGGGTCATTTTTCAGGAACCTCTGCACCACCAAATTCAGCACATGCGCCAGGCAAGGGATGTGCGTGAAATCGGCTAGGCCCAGAGCTGCTACGAGATTTTGCCCGTTATCGCACACCACCAGGCCGGGCTTGAGGCTCAGTGGCACCAACCACTCATCGGTCTGTTGTTCCATGCTTGTCCATAGCTCCTGTGCGGTGTGAGGTTTTTCCCCCAAACAGATGAGTTTCAAAACAGCCTGCTGTCGTTTCCCCCTGGCTGTGCTGACGTTGGTGGTTAAGGTGTTACGCTGACGAGATGAGGAGGCGGTAGAGGAGGAAGTGGAGTAGGAGAAGTTGGCAACAGGAGGCAAAGAGAAACGTCTTGCAATCCTCGGTGGCGGAAGGACATGTGCCAAACTGTTGTCCGCCTCAGGCCCAGCCACCACTGCATTTACCCAGTGTGCAGTTAGGGAGATATAACGTCCCTGCCTGTGCTTACTGGTCCACATATCGGTGGTTATGTGGACCTTGCTACAGATGGCGTTGCGCAGTGCTCACCTAATTTTGTCCACCACTTGGTTCTGCAGGGCGGGGATGGCTCACCTGGAAAAGTAGTGGCGGCGGGAACCATGTACTGAGGGACAGCCACAGCGATAAGTTTTTTAAAAGTCTCTGTCTCCACCAGACGGAATGACAGCATTTCAAAGGCCAGGAATTTTGAAATGCTGGCATTCAGGGCCAGGGATTGCAGTTGGTTAGGGGTGTTCTTCCTCTTTCTCTCCAGTGTTTGGGAGATGGACAGCTGAACGCTTCCATGGGACATTGTGGAGACGCTTAGTGACGGTGACGGACGTGGTGGCGTTGCTGCCACATCCTCTGTATGTGGGATGGCAGGTGCCACTGTCACTCCAGAGGGGTAGGTAGAGGCCGAGACTGCATCAGAAGAGGGACCAGGAGGAGCCTGAGATCTTTAGTGTTTTTTGAGGTGTTTACTCCACCGCAGCTCGTGCTTTGTATTTAGATGCCTGGTCATGCAGGCGGTGCTAAGGTTTAGAACATTTACCGTATGCCTCGCTTAAGGCTCTGTCTGCACAGCGTGCAAACCACTTGCATTTACAGATGGCCTTGCGGTTCGGCTGGCGGTCATTTCGCGGCGAACTTTGTTCATTTGCGATTCGCGGAACGGGCGAACATATGGGGATGTCCGCCGGCGCTATAATCTTTTACATTGTTAAGAACTGTGACCCATGACACATCCATCAAGTGGTACAGGACAGCCAATTGAGACGTTTCAGCACATGGACATACCCCCTACCTTATAAATAAACCTGATCTGGCCGCCATTTTACATTCAGTGTTTTGCCAGTGTAGGAAGAGGTTGCTGTGTGGAGCAGGGACAGACTGTTAGGGACACCAAATGCTTGCTAATAGGGCCACAAAAGTCCTTTTAAGGACTGGTATAAGTGTGCTATCAATAGGTGTGACATACTGAGGGGTGTAATATAATTATAATATACTTTCTAACATAGAAAGTATATTATAGTGTATTTGTATTGTGTAGCAGTTGTGTGCGGTTCTGCTGAGATACCGCAGCTACACAGAGTGCCAAACGCTATTGGAACAAATATTTTCTACTGGTGTGATATACCAGTTGCCACCTCAAAAAATGTTTTGAAGCAGGGGTGTTATATACCAATAATATACTTTCTATATAGTGCATTTGGGTAGTGCAGCATTAGTTTACGGTTTATCTGCGTTACCTTAGCTGCAGAGAGTGACAAACGACATTGGAACAAATAATTTCTACTGGTGTGATATACCAGTTGCCCCCCAAAAAACTGATTGAAGCGGGGTGTTATATACCAATTATTTACTTTCTATATAGTGCATTTGGGTAGTGCAGCATTTGTTTGTGGTTTTGCTGCGATATACTGGTGTAATATACCAGTTGCCCCCCAAAATGTTTAGGACCTGTACTCCTGTGGCCTAAAATACATTTTTTCCTAGGCTCCAACAGGGCACATTTCAGAGAATTTCCCTTTAAGACACGTAAAAATGTCCACTGATTAAGATACATATTTTTTGTTGGAATTTTTGTAATTGATCCTCCTCTAGTATGTCACTGTCCATGTTGTGGGACTATTGTGCACTTCTACTGTATTTGGTAGCTGCAAATATGAGCTGAAGGTTTTTCAGATTCGCCTGCCATTAAAGTAATTGGGGCCCGCTGCGAACTTGCGCTTCGTGAAACATATGATCGCGTTTTCGCGATCGCGAACCTTCCCGGCCGTTGTTTGTCCATCGCTGCTCGCGTTTTGTCATCAGCACATTGTCTGAAGAACTGCCACGCCAGGGAACTCCTTGGAGTTGGCTTTGGCGTGCTCAGTCCCTGGGTGCGGTGGGCAGTAGCAGGCATACTTGCTAGGGGACAGCCACTCTGCTTTTGCACACTGCTCCCTCTTTTGCTGTGCGGCTGGTGCTGTGTAACCACTACCTCTTCCTCCGAACTGCACACATCACTTGCATGACCTTGATTCCATGTGGGATCTAGGACCTCATCATCCTCCACATCATCTTCCACCCACTATTCACCCCTGCCCTCCTCGCCGGTCTGCACACTGCAGAAAGTTGCCGCAGTTGGCACTTGTGTTTTGTCATCATCAGAGATGTGCTGCGGTGGTCCTCCCATGTCCACACCCTGAAACATAAGTGGTTGGGCATTAGTGCACTCAATCTCTTCCACTTCTGGATCAGGGCTATATGGTCAGCCCCCGGAAACCCTGCCAGCAGAGTCATCAAAAAGCAGAAGAGACTGCTGCATGACTTGGGGCTCAGACTGCTTGGGTGATTTGCAAGGGGGTGAGGTGAAAGATAGATGCCCATTGGCTGTAGGTGCCAATTCTGCGGTTTCAGCAGGGGACCAGGTGGGAGACAATGTGAAGGAATTGGAGGCACTGTCAGCTACCCAATCTAATACCGCCTCTACTTGTTCTGGCCTCACCATTCGTACACCGGTATTCGGGCCTACAAAATAACGCTAAACGTTAGTAGGCATGGCTGTGATGGCTTCTAAGGGCACACTGTTTAAAAGCTTGTTGATTGGCTGCCCTGCAGCCTTTCAACAACCTTTATTAAATGCCCGAACACTGAACTTGAACCAAACTTTTCCGGCAAATTTCGGGTTCAGGTCCAGGTACCAAAAAACGTAACGTTCAGTGAGGACTTACAGTTCGGGTTCGCTCAACACTAGTTAAAGTGGAAAAAAGAAAAAATATATTTGCCGCTCAGCGGTGCAGTTATATTTTCTAAAGCCTTTTGTGGAGTGTATAAGTTGAAAAAGAAAAATATATTTGTCGTTCAGCGGTGGAGTTATGTTTTAATGCCTTTTTTGTCGTGTATAAGTGGAAAAAAATAAGGGCCTATTTGCCGTCCAGCGGTGCAGTTATATTTTCTAAAGCCCTTTTGTGGAGTGTATATTTGCTGTTCAGCAAAAAGGAAAGGAAAAAAGGAAAATATATTTGCTGTTCAGCAGTGCAGTTATATGTTCTGAAGCCTTTTGTGGAGTGAATAAGTGGGAATAAAAGGGCCTATTTGCCCTTCAGAGGTGTAGTTATGTTAGTTATATGTTCTAAAGCCTTTTGTGTTGTGTATAAGTGAAAGAAAAATAAGGGCCTATTTGCCGTTTAGCGGTGCAGTTATATGTTCTAAAGCCCTTTTTCACGTGTATTAGTGGCACAAAAAAAGTACTTGCTGTTGTGTGGTGAAGTGAAAAAATTATAGCCATTTTTGGATTATATTAGTGGGGGGAAACAAAGGGCTTATTAGCCGTTGTGTGGTGAAGTGAGAAAATTGCAGACTTTTTTGGGGTGTTTTAGTTTCCTTTTTATTTATTTGATCTAACAGTATGTCAGGCAGAGAAGTGCCAGGCCCTGCACAGGGGACTGGCAGAGGCCTAAATGTTTCTGGCGCAGGCACTTGTCACAGCAGAGTAAGGGGACGTGGCTGCAGGATTCGCAGTGAGAGGCCTGAGCTCCCGGCCTGAGCTCGTAGCGAGAGGCCTGAGCGTTTGTGTCTTGAACAGCACTCCAGCGGTTCTTGAATTGACTCGGTCATCCACATCGTCCCAAGTGACATCAGACACCCCCAGCCAAGAGTCGGTGGGTTCGTCAGACACAGCCCTTAGTTGGCATGGCCCGGGAACAGGTCCTGTGCCCTCACCTGTCCTCAACCTGCCTCTGTCCTTTTCTGTTTCCTCAGCCAGAGAAGTATTATATGCTGTGGGCTCAGCCCCACTATACAGCGAGGATGAGCTACTAGAGGACAGTCAGCAGCTACTGGCCAGCCAAGATGTGGAGGAGACATCCGCCGCTTCCTCTGTTAGTTGGGAAAGTCCGGATAAAATTGGTCCAGGGTGTCCGGAGGTCACCCGTAGAAGGGGGGGTACTGTCATGCCCCACTCTGATGCTGTACGGAGGTCGGCCAGGATTGCAGCACAAGTTTTGTGGTTGCTTTGGAGCCGTGCTGGATCCGCCTCTCATCAGGTGCACCGGGTGGGGTCATTAGTTTAAATAGCACACCGCCAAGTGCCCTGAGCGGATTATACTGTTCATTCTGTCTGGGAAGCTTGGAGAGAAGGTTGGCTGTCGGTTCCTGCTCTCTGAGATAAGTGTCATTGTTAGTTTGGTTGTTTGTGTCTTCTTGTCCATCCAGGTTCTGTGCGAGCAGACTGCTCCTATCTCCCCACTTCACCATCTTAGGGAATTCAGGGTTTTTGCTAGCCCAGGCTGGAGGACACTAGCACACCTACCTTTAAGGTCTGCTGTGGGCTGAGCAGTGCAGGGAAAGAGGTCAGGGATTAGCTAGGAGGTGACCCTTCCCTTCCCCTGTATCTCGTCCAGAGCCTGGTTGGTGTGTTATCTTTGGTACTAGTGTGCGTCCGCCGTGACAGCAGGTTTTCCAGACAAAAACAAGTTTCCAGACATAACAACATAGCTAAAACCAGACATTTAAAAGGTCAGGCTGTCTGCTTTTTGGTGGTAAACAAGTCTGGGGTTTTCCCTCCAAAACATGGTCTTCTTTAAACTCTATGGCAGCTGTGGAAAATTACCAGCTTCTCAATCAAAGCCCTAACAGTCTCTCAGTATTAATTAACCCTTTCCACAGAGCCATGTAAATAGAGTGATAATGAACAGGATATATATCACAATATATATATATATATATATATATATATATATATAAAATGCAGTTACACAGTATTAAACAGTGTACGTTAACCCTTTTAGGTGAAATAAAGTAAGAAGTTTTAACTTTGCATAGGGGAAATAGGCAAATGTCCAAAAATGTCCAAATGTCAAAGTACTCCCTGCTCCAGGGCACTACAAATGCCGGAAATCAACAAGGCGAGTGTGAAACAGGCCTAAGTCTATGGTGCCTGATGCGTTTTTTTGTGGGGGGGGGGTTTCGTTACAGAAAAAAACGGATCAGGCCCATTGACTTACAATGATTTTCATGCCTGATCAGGTTTATTTTAATACAGTTATGATTTAATACAACAGGATCCAACCGAAAAGGATGTAGTAAATGGAATAGATCCCCTGCCGGATCTTAACCTGAATTAAAAAACACAGATGTGAAAGTAGCCTTATGACCACAACCTCACATTTCAGAGAAAGGAGCAGAGAGCCCATTAGTGACAAAAAGAGATGACCCTGTCATAAACATGAGGGGATATTAAAGGGGACCTGTCACTTCCATTAGGCTTCCCTCGCTGAGTGACACTGGAATCAGCGGTCTGTCACTTCTCTGATAACGTTAAGTTGCTGCCAATTACTTATTTAATGAAATATAATTAAATATAATATAATTAATTATATATTTGAATTATTTTAATCCTGGCAGCACATGAAATAAAAAATCACTGCAAAGTTGTCAATAGCTTTTAAGGAACCCTTCCATCAAAAAATATATTATTAATAATAGCCTATACAGTATGTCAATATTCCATGTAATTTTTTAAAATAAAAAGCAAGTGTGTGGTTTTCTGGATATACATTTTGGGAAGTTACTCCATGTATTCTGTGTCCTGGCTCTTTAACATCATCTTGTTTGGACTTTTGGCACAGAAGTCTTGGATAATGCTAGGACTACTCGTCGGATTGGCAACTTAAAGTGGCCCTGGAAAAAAACCTAAACGTGGCCCCATGTTGTAGGTGAGATCAAACTGACAGAAGACAGGCCAAAACAAGTAGGTGGGGACAACCAAAGTACGCAGGGACTGCAATACTGTAGTGCAGCGTAGAATACCGCCCCAACAGAACCAAATACCACAGGACAGCACAAAATACTGCTGCCCTCATCACAGTATTCAACTGTATGACCATTATGAGGACAGTAATACAGGAGGGCACCTGCAGCATCAGATCATTATGTACCTTGCCTGCAGCCATCAAGAGGGCTTGAGTGGCCCCCTGGGCATCGGCCTACCGGGAGATTTCCCTGTAGGGTCTATGGCCAATCCGCCCCTGGCGACTTGTCACATGATACCAAGTAGCAGAAAAGTTGCGGACACGAAAATATGTACAACTTGTCTGCACGTAACTTACATTAAGGCTTGGGCTACACCGCGACTTTTTGTAGTGCAACTGATTTTAACTATTGAGTAGCTGCTGCAGTCCAAAAGATTGCATCCAAGGCCAAGGCCTAAGGGCTAGGAAGTAAAAGTCGCACGCGACTTGTGACATAAAATCCAGAATGTCTTGTACTTGCAGTATGTCACGTGTTCCGATATCATTGAAAATCATTACTTAAAGTGTTGCACAACACATGTCCCCGTGTAGCTGTACCCTAACAGTCAGACCATCACTGCGACCAGAGAGAGCCCCCCTGTAGTGACTTAATTAGAGCTTCACACATTAAACTAATCAAAGCAATTCTCTTCTGTGGGCATCTTTATCTAGGCCTACCAGGAGAACAATAGAGGTGTCATAATGTTGTCCCAATTCTACACCTGCTATTATACTAACAGTTAACCTCTTCCCCTCATAGCAGCAGTACACTGACAGTGAACTTTCATAATTTGTCTTGACAGCTGCAGAAGAACAATATTCAGTATTTCATTTCTTAGGGCATAGTACTGTCAAAATGAAAAAGAAAAACAGACAAAAACTCTAAAATATATTTTTTATGACTATTGCGTTAAAAAATAACCTTTTCTGATGGAAGTCACAGTGGATTCCGCCCCAAGATACATAGGGCATGCTGCTGCTTCTTTCCAAGTGGGAAAAAAAGCAAGTGCTGCTTCTTATTGAAATGAATGGAGGGCAGTTTTAAGGCATTTTTTTAAGCCTCATGCACACGCTGTAGATCATACCAGTGTATTACTGTACTGCGACGGCAGCAGGAAGCGCACTGCGTCATAGCAACTAATGATGCCGTGCGCTCCCGCACTCAGAAGAAATCCAGGCCGGTATCACACGGTCCGTGTTTCACGGACGTGGTCATGAGGCTTTAAGCTGATTTGTGAACTAGCCCTGAGGGAGTAACTTCAAAAACCACTGCAAGTTATCAGCAGTCATTGTTTGCAATGTGAGTGGATTAAGTATATGGCAGATATGTGGAGTATACTATTCATTTTTTACCAATGTTCTCGTAATTTACCTCATGAATTGGGATCTGATTCCTTTTGTGTTTCCTTTTAAACCTGCATATGGTGGAGCTAAAAGTCATAAGACATTTTTTTTTATTATTTAGTAACCTTTGGTTATCCTTGTGGATTTTATACCCTAACTGCGCAAGACATTTAGATGCAAATTATAATTATGTTTGGGTTACAACCCAAAATGATTTGGACCATATTGTTATAAACTGGTTTTGAAACTAGTTTTGCATGTGTCAGGGTATAAGATGTACTGGGTGTTTGGGTATCTTAACTGTTTTGGGTCTATAGATATGAAATATTTTTTTGGTTTAGTTTTTTTTTACCAAAAAAGGTTTCACACTTAAAGGGGTATTCTCATCTGAGACAATGGAGGTATATAGCCCCCATTGTCTGAAAGGGTGGGTCCCACCGCTGGGACCCACACCTATATCAAGAACGGAGCTGGGATAGTGGTGGCTAGAGGACACCAGGCCCACTATGGTGTCAGGGGCTAGACCCACCAGAGGATCCTCTGGTACTGTGGTGGGCTAGTCTGATACTGCTTATCCTTGGATACCATGGGCACTTTTTAATTTTTTATACTTCCTAAGGGTCCAGTTAAGTAAGCTTAGATGTGTGGGTCACTATGCATTTAGTTTACTCTGTTCTGTTTACATTTGATGGGTTTTGTGGTTGCACCACCTTATGTGTCACAGAGTGTGGTTTGTTCCATCTAACAAAGCATGGTTTGTTCCTGGTTTGTTCCGATACTGTGTTTGAGTTCATATTGTGGCAATTGTGGTACAGTGGCTAGTAAAGATATGCATAGTCTGAACATTTCTTAACTGCATTTTTTTCTGTAGTTTTTGGTTTTGAACCATTTGAAAATGTTATATTATATCTTTCAATATCATTCGTTTCTTCAGGGATGCACAAAAACACTAAACTACCTGAAAACACAATTTGACCGGCTAAGGCTACTTTAACACTGGCGTTTTGAATTCCGTTTGTGAAATACGTTTCAGGGATCTCACAAAAGGTTAAAAACGGATCAGTTCAGCCCCAATGCATTCTGAATGGATAAGGATCCGTTCAGAATGCATCAGTTTGGCTCCGTTCCGCCTCCACTTCGCTCTGGTTGCGGACATCAAAACGCTGCTTGCAGCGTTTTGGTGTCCGCCTGGCGATGCGGAGCCAAACGGATCCATCCTGACTTACAATGTAAGTCAATGGGGACGGATCCGCTTTCACTGACACAATATGGTGCAATTGAAAACGGATCCGTCCCCCATTGACTTTCAATGTAATTCAGGACGGATCCGTTTTGACTTAGATTTTTTTTAAAAAGAATAATGCAAACGGATCCGTTCTGAACTAATACCAGCGTTTGCATTATAGGTGCGGATCCGTCTGTGCAGATACCAGACGGATCCGCACCTAACACAGGTGTGAAAGTAGCCTAAGCATTAGCCTCACTAACTGGGACAATGTCCTCGGGAATAAGAATGCAGCCACAAAATGGGATATTTTTAAAGGCATCCTAAACTATAAGTGTAAGAGGTACATACTGTATGGGAATAAAAAAATGCTAAAAAAATTATGTCGATAAATAGAAATGTTAAGGGAGCAATGAATGACAAAAAGAAAGCATTTAAATTGCAAAAACAGCAAGGTAGCGAGGAAGCATTAAAAAACTATAAGAAAAAAATACAATATGTAAAACATGGATAAAAGCGGCCAAGCTGGAGACAGAGAGATTAATTGCCAAAGAGAGTAAAACTAACTCTAAAATGTTCTTCAAATATATTAATGGTAAAAGGTTTGAACCAGAGAGTGTTGGCCCATTTCAGAGTGGTGAGGGAGGAGTTGTAGAGAGTGATGAGGAGAAATAAATATTTTCTTCTCCTCTGTATTCACTAAGGAAAATTACCTGTCAGATGAAATGCAGAGTGTCAAAATAAACTTCCCATTAAAAGTTGCCTGTCTGACCAAGGAAGAAGTGCAGTGTCATCTTAAAAAGATTTAAATAGCCAAATCACCAGTTCCAGATGGCATATACCCTTGTATCCTAAGAGAATTAAGTAATGTAATAGACAGGTTTTTATTTCTTATATTTAAGGACTCTATATTGACAGGGAGTGTTCTACAGGATTGGTAAATGTAGTTCAAATAGGGGTCAAAAGCAGAGCTCGGAAACTATAGGCTGGCAAGTTCAAAATTTGTTGTGGGTAAACTGTTTGAGGGTTTGCTAAGACATGCTATTCTGGAATATCTCAATGAAAATAAGTGAATAACACCATATCAGCACGTCTTAATGAGGGATCGGTCTTGTCAAACTAATTTAATCAGTTTCTATGAGGAGGTAAGTTCTAGACTTGATAGCGGCGAATCAATGGATGTCGTGTATCTGGACTTCTCCAAAGCATTTGACACTGTACCACATAAAAGGTTAGTATATAAAATGAGAATGCTCGGACTGAGAGAAAACGTCTGTATGTGGGTAAGGCTACTTTCACACTAGCGTTCGGGTTTCCGTTCGTGAGCTCCGTTTGAAGGAGCTCACGAGCGGACCCGAACGCAGCCGTCCAGCCCTGATGCAGTCTGAATGGAGGCGGATCCGCTCAGACTGCATCAGTCTGGCGGCGTTCAGCCTCCGCTCCGCTCGCCTCCGCACGGACAGGCGGACAGCTGAACGCTGCTTGCAGCGTTCGGGTGTCCGCCTGGCCGTTCGGAGGCGTGCGGATCCGTGCGGATCCGTCCAGACTTTCAATGTAAGTCAATGGGGACGGATCCGTTTGAAGATGCCACAATGTGGCTCAATCTTCAAGCGGATCCGTCCCCATTGACTTTACATTGAAAGTCTGAACGGATCCGCGCAGGCTACTTTCGCACTTGCGCACTTGCGAATTTTTTTAAAGTTATTAATGCAGACGGATCCGTACTGAACGGAGCCTCCGTCTGCATTAATATGAGCGGATCCGTTCAGAACGGATCCGCCCGAACGCTAGTGTGAAAGTAGCCTAAGTAACTGGCTCAATGATAGAAAACAGAGGGTGGTTATTAATGGTACACACTCAGATTGGGTCACTGTCACTAGTGGGGTACCTCAGGGGTCAGTATTGGGCCCTATTCTCTTCAATATATTTATTAATGATCTTGTAGAAGTCTTGCACAGTAAAATATTATTTTTGCAGATGACACTAAACTGTGCAAAGTAATTTGTTCCGATACTGTGTTTGAGTTCATATTGTGGCAATTGTGGTACAGTGGCTAGTAAAGATATGCATAGTCTGAAAAGGACAATATACAGCTACAGATGGATCTGGATAGATTAGAGGCTTGTGCAGAGAAGTGGCAGATAAGGTTTAACACTGACAAATGTAAGGTTATACACATGGGAAGGAATAATGCAAGTCACCTGTACATACTAAATGGTAAAACACTTGGCAACACTGACATGGAAAAGGACCTAGGAATTTTAGTGAACAGCAAACTAAGCTGTAGAAACCAGTGTCAGGCAGCTGCTGCTAAGGACAATAAGAAAATGGGTTGCATCAAAAGGGGCATAGATGCCAGTGATGAGAACTAGTGATGGACGAACATCGGGACATTTTTATGCGTCTTAAAGGGAAATTCTCTGAAATGTGCCTTGTTGGAGCCTAGAAATTTTTTATTTTAGGCCACAGGAGTACAAGCCTTAAAAATTAGGCATTAACCTGACATAAAAGAAATTGTGATTATGTGGCTCGAGGTACATTATGTGGTCACTGAATAACAATTTTACTGTAGCCCACTTTTTTCACTTTTTTGGGGGGGCAACTGGTATATCACACCAGTAGAAATTATTTGTTCCAATGTCGTTTGTCACTTTCTGTAGCTGCGGTAACACAGCAAAACCGCAAACAAATGCTGCACTACCCAAATGCACTATATAGAAAGTATATTATTGGTATATCACACCCCTTCTTCAATCAGTTTTTTTGGGGGGGCAACTGGTATATCACACCAGTAGAAATTATTTGTTCCAATAGCGTGTGGCACACAACTGCTGCACAATACAAATGCACTGTAATATACTTTCTATGTTAGAAAGTATATTATAAGTATATCACACCCCTCAGTATATCGCACCTATCGATAGCACACCTATACCAGTCCTTAAAAGGACTTTTGTGGCCCTATTAGCTAGCGTTTTGTGGCCCTAACAGCATGTCCCTGCTCCACACAGCAACCTCTCCCTACACTGGCAAAACACTGAATGTAAAATGGCGGCCAGATCAGGTTTAATTATAAGGTTGGGGGTATGTCCATGTGCTGAAACGTCTCAATTGGCTGTCCTGTACCACCTGATGGATGTGTCATGGGTCAAAGTTCTTCACAATGTAATAGAATATGGCGCCGGCGGACATTGCCATATGTTTGCCCGTTCGGCGAACCACAAACGAGCAAAGTTCGCCGTGAAACGACCGCCGGGCAAACTGCAAGGCCATCACTAATGAGAAAATAGTCCTACCACTTTACAAATCACTCGTCAGACCACACATGGAGTACTGTGTACAGTTCTGGGCTCCTGTGAACAAGGCAGACATAGCAGAGCTGGTGAGGGTTAAGAGGAGGGCAACTAAAGTAATAACTGGAATGGGGCAACTACAGTACCCTGAAAGATTATCAAAATTAGGGTTATTCACTATAGAAAAAAGACGACTGAGGGGAGATCTAATTACTATGTATAAATATATCAGGGGTCAGTACAGAGATCTCTCCCAACTTTTTTAAACCCAGGACTGTGACAAGTAGAGATGAGTGAAGTTTTATAAAATTCTGCTGCTTTGCAGAATTTTACAAACAAATCAGCTTTGTGACAAAATTATCATATTTTTCACCCCATAAGACGCAATCCCCCTTCCCCCCCCAAAAAAAGTGGGGGGAAATGCCCCAGTGTCTTCTGGGGAGAATACTAATGAGCGCTTCCATTGTGCGCCCCAGTTCACAGCACAGCTGACAACAGGAGGAAGACAGAGCACGGGCGGTGAGGAGTGTCAGCGTCCGGGAGCAGGCGAGGTAAGTGGTTTATTTATTTTATCTGGCAGGAGGCTGGGGGCTGATCTGAGTCAATGGGGGTGATAAGAGGCATAAGAGCTGATAATGGGGGCTGATGAGAGGCATAAGGGCTAATTATGGGGGCTGATGAGAGGCATGGGGGCTGATGAGAAGCATGGGGGCTGATATGGGGGCTGATGAGAAGCATGGGGGCTGATATGGGGGCTGATGAGAAGCATGGGGGCTGATATGGGGGCTGATGAGAAGCATGGGGGCTGATATGGGGGCTGATGAGAAGCATGGGGGCTGATATGGGGCTGATGAGAGGCATGGGGGCTGATGAGAACTATGATAAACTATAAACTAGTATTAAGGCTGGTTACAGCCTGTATTTGTGGGCGGGGCTGCTGACTATATCTTTCTCACGCGTCCTCACCCTGAGGACGGTTGCTTCATGCAGCTTCCTTGGTCCGGCCGTCACTTCCGGTTCGCAGCGCGTCACTTCCGGGGCTCCTCCGAGCGGCGGTCACATACTCCTCTTCCCTGGGTCCCACCCGTCCTCTGGCTTGGGCGCTGTCCCGGGCCGGCGTGCGTTCCGGCGGGGAGCGTGCGCCGGAGCTTCTCGGCCGGGCCTTGGCTTCCGGTCATGTGATCGGCGTGCGTTCCAGCTTGGAGCGCACGCCGGAATCCGGCCAGGCCCGGGCCCTCAGTCACCTGCTCGGCGTGCGTTCCAGCGTGGGGCGCGCGCCGGATCCCTCACTCAGGCCAGACGATTCCAGGGCAGCGGCTCCAGGGCAGGTAAGCTCTGTCCCCACCGGGTCCCTCATCACAGAGGCATCCTGTCCGGGCCCCCATGTTCCGGGCTTCTTGTGGGCGGATCGGCGTGCGTTCCAGCGTGGAGAGCACGCCGATACCCGCTCCTACATCTGGGTCTCCTGCTCTCTCTGCGACCTGGGACGGGGGGGCCCCGTCCCCCAGTCCACCTTTCCACATGGTCACCCCCCACCACCACCACAATCATGGGTATGACAGGTTGGCCTCTGTAATTGATGGATGTAAATGGCCGGAGGTAACTGACATGAAGGAGTGTGACCGCCCCTTCCCTGTCCATTAGTTACAAGAAGGCTAAATCGGCCTATAAAGCAAGCCATCTGGGATAAAACATTTTCTGTTCTGATAATAACGTTGCATTGTATCCCGTCAGTACAGTAAAGTAATTGAGTATTAAATAATACATTCATATTCCTGGAAAAGGGTTTCTGATTTTGAGCTAAGAGTTTATTTCCTTTTAAGATTTCCTTCTAAATGTTTTCTATTAAATGTGAACTGCTTGCGAAATTCTACCCTGGTTCCGTGCTCCATATGTTCCGCCCCGGTGCGTTTGTTTATGGCGCGGCAGCATGGTGCCGCCCTCCTGTGCACACGTGTCTGGCGGCTGCGTCTGCCGCCCTCCTGGGCGCTTGCGTCTGGCTCCATTGCAGTGCCGTCCTCGCACGCTCAGGTTTGGCACAAGCTGTCCCGCCGCCCTCCTGTGCACTTGCGTGTGGCACCGCCGTGTCACACCTGGGTGCTGTTCATTGCTTGTTGTCCATACTTGGGTCTGTCTTCCATGCTTCTTATCCCACTCTCACACGTCATCCGTAGTCTTCCGGGATCGCCCAGGCTCGTTCTGTCTCCATCATCCTGGATCACCCAGGCTCATTCCGTTCCTGTCATCCTGGATCGCCCAGGCCCGTCCGGCCTCTGTCATCCTGGATCGCCCAGGCCCATTCTGCCCCTGTCATCCTTCCTTGCTCCCCGCCCGGTCCTCCGGTCCCGCATCTTCCTTCTCTTCCCTGCTCTCTTAAAGCGATGTTTAAGAATAATGACAATATTAAATCTAATTGGTACAAGTTCTTCTTTAGTACACCGGACCTGGGGGCATCTACAACTGTAATTAGGTATAATTGCATGTATTGTTTTCTATTTTTCATTTGTTTTGCAGGACATTCCAGCCGAGAAGCCTGGGTTGGCAGGCACGGGGCTGGCCGGCCTCTTTCTCCATTCCGGTAAAAAAAAAAAAAAAAAAGGGAAGAGAAAAGAAGCTTTAGGAACGCAGCGGACAGACCGGACACCGGTGTGATCATTAAGGTGCTGCCTTGCGGACGCTGCTGCGGGGTCTGGAACTGCGGTTCTGGTTCCAATCGTCTGTGCTACCGCTGGCCCAGGTTAAGTAGGTTCGAACCTACAGTGGACCCCTATTCCCACAAGTGCCTTTCAATCGCTGCACAATCGCTCTATGCCTCCTCGACTGGAACCAGAAACTGCACCTTCCACTGCTGCTGCCAGATGTAACACAGGTCATCCCCTCTGGGGTAGCTAACTCCATGAATGTTGTTTAGTCGTGGGGTTTTGTTGCTGTGCCATTTTCCGGCTTCCTAATGTACCATTTTGGGCAATCTTTTCTTATAACAAACAGGGCTGCGGTGCTGTCATTTATTCAGTCCTCCCGTTCAGAGGTAGCTGCTCATCAGCTTCCCGGATTCTTCAGGTATCATGCATACGCCTTTTGTCTGTCTTCCCTGTCGTCCTGGATCGCCCAGGCTCGCTCTGCTCCTGTCTTCCTGGATCGCCCAGGCTCGCTCTGCTCCTGTCATCCTGGATCGCCCAGGCTCGCTCTGCTCCTGTCATCCTGGATCGCCCAGGCTCGCTCTGCTCCTGTCATCCTGGATCGCCCAGGCTCGCTCTGCTCCTGTCATCCTGGATCGCCCAGGCTCGCTCTGCTCCTGTCATCCTGGATCGCCCAGGCTCGCTCTGCTCCTGTCATCCTGGATCGCCCAGGCTCGCTCTGCTCCTGTCATCCTGGATCGCCCAGGCTCGCTCTGCTCCTGTCATCCTGGATCGCCCAGGCTCGCTCTGCTCTGTCATCCTGGATCGCCCAGGCTCGCTCTGCTCCTGTCATCCTGGATCGCCCAGGCTCGCTCTGCTCCTGTCATCCTGGATCGCCCAGGCTCGCTCTGCTCCTGTCATCCTGGATCGCCCAGGCTCGCTCTGCTCCTGTCATCCTGGATCGCCCAGGCTCGCTCTGCTCCTGTCATCCTGGATCGCCCAGGCTCGCTCTGCTCCTGTCATCCTGGATCGCCCAGGCTCGCTCTGCTCCTGTCATCCTGGATCGCCCAGGCTCGCTCTGCTCCTGTCATCCTGGATCGCCCAGGCTCGCTCTGCTCCTGTCATCCTGGATCGCCCAGACTCTCTCTGCCGCCCAGGCTTGCTCTGCCTCCGTCATCCTGGTTCACCCAGGCTCGCTCTGCCTCCGTCATCCTGGTTCACCCAGGCTCGCTCTGCCTCTGTAATCCTGGTTCACCCAAGCTCGCTCTGCCGCCCAGGCTCACTCTGCCTCTGTCATCCTGGTTCACCCAGGCTCGCTCTGCCGCCCAGGCTCACTCTGCCTCTGTCATCCTGGTTCACCCAGGCTCGCTCTGCCGCCCAGGCTCACTCTGCCTCTGTCATCCTGGTTCACCCAGGCTCGCTCTGCCTCCGTCATCTAGGATCCCCTAGTCTCGCCCTACCTCGGTCATGCTGGATCGCCCAGGCTCGCTCTCCCTCTATCTTCCTGGATCGCCCAGGCTCGCTCTGTCTCTGTCATCCTGGATCACCCAGGCCCGCTCTACTTCAGTCATCCTTGGTCGCCCAGGCCCACGTTGCCTCTCTCATCCTGGATCGCCCAGGCCCACGTTGCCTCTCTCATCCTGGATCACCCAAGCTTGCTCTTCCGCCGTCACCTGGACCGTCACGGCACTAACTACCCTGTGCCTTCCCGAATCGCTCAGGTCATTTATCAGCCCAGCTCCGGCCTGAATCACTCAGGCCCTTGTTACCTCCCATGTCGGTCGGTTCGATTAACTATTTCCCTCCTACAGCGTGGGTAGTCTTCTTGCCCACTTATTCAGGCCTACCCCGCACTGGCTCCAGGCACAGTTCAGCCAGATAGATCTTGGAGGGTGATAGGCATCCCTCCCGACTCCACGCCAATGTACACCTCAGCCCCTACCACAAGTATTAAGGCTGGTTACAGCCTGTATTTGTGGGCGGGGCTGCTGACTATATCTTTCTCACGCGTCCTCACCCTGAGGACGGTTGCTTCATGCCCCACCCTCCCGACCCTTCTTTCTTTCATTCCACTCTCTTGGGTGGCCCACTTATTCAGGCCTACCCCGCACTGGCTCCAGGCACAGTTCAGCCAGATAGATCTTGGAGGGTGATAGGCATCCCTCCCGACTCCACGCCAATGTACACCTCAGCCCCTAACACAATGATAAACTATGTTACTATGTTAGATTAATCTCCTTTCTACATTTGTTAGAAATATGAATTCTCCAGAAGCATGCAGAAAGATGAGCTTATTTTGAAACGTCTAGTTGCTGATTTCCTTACATACTGCCTTAAACCGTAACCGGGTTTTTTTTAAAAAAAAGTTTGCATAATGGCTGGCCTTCTTTATACAATCATAACTGAATGAACAGTTATAGTTGGGCTTCACTAAAATCTCTTTCAGCCATATCATTCCCTTTATCAGCTGCACAGCTAGATGCATTTCATTCAGAAGCAAGGGGCATCTCACTTCTGCCAGTACTGTATGAAGTGATCTCACTTCCCATACTTCTCACTATGTTTGTTTTCTTCTAGGGAGCTCAAAGAACAGATAAGGAGGGGGAAATCACACTTACAGAAAGCAGTTTTATCAGGCTCACAATGTCAGCTAGCTCTGACACACTCTCACTTTCTCTTAGCCATCTTCTAACTCTCTGTTACTAGGGGCGGATCTTGCCTGACAACAGGAAGTGGATTGCAGTGTAGGTGGAAGTGAGACCCCTAGTGGCCAAGGCTTTATGTATTTTTTTCAGGTGGATGCAGGCATATTTTTTAAATGAAGTGATTTAGAAATTTGCTAGTTACACGATTCTGTATTAAATGAAGTGAAATTGTGTGAGAGTACAGTGACTCTAAGGCGTCAAGAACTAATTCTGTTGCGTTTTGATGTGAGAAAAATGTGGCAAAAAGGAACATAATATAAGTTTTGCAGTGGTGTAGAAAACACAGCAAAATAAACTTTCAATCATTATATATACTAGCCACTCTAATTTATCCTGCAATATCTATAATCATGCAAAAGAACAATATTTCATGTTTTAAAAAAGATAGCAAGTCAGTATTGTGGAAAGCCAAAACAGATGTACTGCGCATGTGCCAAATGAAGAATTAGTGATACATACATAGGATTACAGGGCCTGGGAAGAGGAAAGTAAGGATGCCTGGCCCTGTCAGTCAGTGGGAGAGGGGAGGCCGCTAAGGGTGGAAAGTGGAGGAGCTGAGGTACTGTGATGGGCTAGGGTCCACCCCTCAGTGTGCTGAATCCCTCATTACTATAAATAATAAATGTCTGATTTCTCATGAACAGGGCCACTGAGTTTAACAAGTGAGGTATTTCTTTAATAAGCAGGGTCAACCCTACCAGACAGTATGCCTATTTTAGGCTTCTTTCACAATTGCATTGTTGATTCTGCTATTGAGATTCGGCAATCCGTTTTTTTTTCTTCCATTTTAGTGACCAGAAACAAAACCACAGCTTGCAGCGGTTTTGGGTCTGGTCACAAAGCGGAATGCTGATGGAATGGAAGACGTCCTCATGCATCCTGAACAGATCTCTTTCCATTCAGAATGCATGAGGACTAAACGGAAATGTTTTTTTTTCCGGTATTGAGATCCTCTGCTGGATCTCAATACCGGAAAACAAGAACGCAAGTGTGAAACAGGCCTTAATGGGATTGATACTGATGACTGATTTTTTAACATGGCTGATATGGATATGGACATGGAAACATAGCCCAGCATATGAAAGGTGTTATAAAGTTACAAAGATAAAGTGACAAAGATGCTAAGTTTCAATGGCAGTAATAGACCCATTCACACAAGATCTGTCTGTTAAAGGGATTGTGTCGCGAAACATATTTTACATTTGTCAAACCAGCACCTGGATCTGAATACTTTTGTAATTGCATGTAATTCAAAATTGAGCATAGCCACTGAGTTATTCGATAATATGTATCTGTATAGCGCCACCTGCTGTTTGTTCTTTTCCATATTTTTTTGTCCATCTGACTAAACTATGGCACCCAGGATGCTATTAAAGTCCTGGTTGCCATAGTAGTAGTGGGGAGCGGGGGAGCGGTATACTTACAATCCGTGCGGCTCCCGGGGCGCTCCAGAGTGACGTCAGAGCGCCCCAGGCGCATGGATGACGTGCCATGCGATCACGTGATCCATGCGCTTGGGGCGCCCTGGTAAGTATGCTGCTCCCCACTACACTTTACCATGGCTGCCAGGACTTTAGCGTCCCGGCAGCCATGGTAACTACTCTAAAAAAGCTAAACGTCGGATCCGGCAATGCGCCGAAACGACGTTTAGCTTAAGGCCGGATCCGGATCAATGCCTTTCAATGGGCATTCATTCCGGATCCGGCCTTGCGGCAAGTCTTCAGTTTTTTTGGCCGGAGCAAAAAGCGCAGCATGCTGCGGTATTTTCTCCGGCCAAAAAACGTTCCGTTCCGGAACTGAAGACATCCTGATGCATCCTGAACGGATTTCACTCCATTCAGAATGCATTAGGATAAAACTGATCAGGATTCTTCCGGCATAGAGCCCCGACGACAGAACTCTATGCCGGAAGACAATAACGCAGATGTGAAAGAGCCCTAAGCTGGTCGAACTTGCTCAGTTTAAATATTCAACTGCCACCAGCCATATGTTCTGTTAGAAGCTGTGGCGGTTGCATGGAGAGAGCTGCAGCAGAGAGGACACTCTCTCGGAGCTGCCAGGCTGAAGATAATCTAGCAGAACAATTGGATTAGTGAATGTGGAGATCTCTGGATCCATGTGAGGTGCAGGGCTGGTTCTAGCTTTGTTAGGAAGGTATTGTCACATACTATATGATGTCTGGTTTTAATTTTTTACATCAATCATGGATAACCCCTTCACTGATATTTCCATTGATACTTATGCTATTCTGAGAAATGATATATCATATCTTCTTGTAAATAAGACAGATACCGTATGTTTGTGCCGAGGTGATGTAATGTAACTCATTTTACAGATTTCACTTTTTTGCATTTCAGCCGCTTCCGTGCAATGTCCTGAGTTCAGCCACTATTCAGTTTGCACCAGCAGTTGTCCGTCCACTTGTTCTGACCTCACGGCTTCTCAGCTCTGCAATACTCCCTGCACAGAAGGTTGCGAGTGTGATTATGGGTATGTACTCAGCGCAGATGCGTGTGTCCCCGTACACAAGTGCGGCTGCGAGATGGACGGGAAATATTACACCGTTGGGGATTCGTTCTGGACAACAGCAGACTGCACTGTGCAGTGTTGGTGTGAAGATGGAGGGGAAGTATTGTGCTTCAACACTACCTGCCGCGATGGTGAGATATGCTCTGTGGAGAATGGATATCAAGGCTGCTACCCAAAAAGAGAAAGCATCTGTCTGGTCAGCCAGAATCAAGTCATGCATACATTCGACTCCGTAAGCTTCCCATACCCTGTGGAATACTCTTATACTTTGCTAAAAACTTGCCCTGAGAAATCAGAGTTTATTGAGATAGACATCAGCAAGAAGAAGTCTGACTCTGGGCCGAACTGGCTGAGGCCTTTAAAAATCCACGTGGCTAAACAAGAAATAAGGATCGGTGGGGGCAGCACATCCGAAATTAAGGTAAGAAACTTTAATGTTATCACAACACATATGGATGCACGTTGCTTATGAGAGCACTCACCAACCGAGTGTTGGCACCTTCATCAGATGATTATCCAGTCCCCATAGCTCTGTGTAAAAAAAAACTATTTGATACATATGCAAATTAATCTGAGGTGAGTCAGAGCTTGAAAATATGACTCTTTTGTGATCACACAAGTAAGATATGACTCTTTTATGTTAATTTAAATAAAAGACGGGAAGTACAAAAAAGCATAATTCCTTTTGAATTCGTCTGCAAATGAAATTAAACGTGTAATTTATATGTTTAGTGTAACACAATGAACATTTAGAAACGCTCAGTGAGGGTAGCATAGTAGAGGTGACAGGTTCCCTTTAAAGAGGTTGTCTGGGGCTTTTAATATTGATGACCTATCCTCAGAACGCACAAAAAACGTAATATAGAGCAATTAAAAATCATCTGTACCCCAAAATAGTACCAATGAAACTGGCACCTTATCCTGTAGTTTCCAAAATGTGGTCACTTTTTTTAGTTTCTACTGTAAGGGTGCATCAGGGGGGCTTTAAATGGGACATGGCATCTAAAAACCAGTTCAGCTAAATCTGCCTTCTAAAAACTATATGGAGTTCATTTGCTTCTGCGCCCTGCCGTGTGGCCGTACAGCAGTTTACAACCACATGTGGGGTGTTTCTGTAAACCGCAGAATCAGGGTAATAAATATAGAGTTTTCTTTGGCTGTTAACCCTTGCTTTGCTACTGGAAAAAATGGATTAAAATGTAAAATCTGCCCAAAAAGTGAAATTCTGAAATTTCATCTCCATTTTCCATTAATTCTTGTGGAACACCTAAAGGGTAAACAAAGTTTGAAAAATCTGTTTTGAATACCTTGAGGGGTGTAGTTTCTAAAATGGAGTCATTGTTGGGTGGTTTATATTATGTAAGCCCTACAAATTGACTTCAGACCTGAACTGGTCCTTAAAAAGTGGGTTTTGGAAATTGTCCGAAAAATTTAAAGATTTGCTTCCAAGCCTTCTAACGTCCCCAAAAAATAAAATGTCCTTTTCAAAATGATCCAAACATGAAGTAGACATATGGGAAATGTAAAGTAATAACTATTATATGAGGTATCACTATCTATTATAAAAGTAGAGAAATAGAAATTTTAACATTTGGGAATTTTTCTAATTTTTGGTAAATTTGGGATTTTTTCATAAATAAAGGTGTAATATATTGACTCAAATTTATGACTATTATGAAGTTCAATGTGTCACAAGAAAACAATCTCAGAATGGCTTGGATAAGTGTTCCAAAGCTATTACCACATAAGGTGACACATGTCAGATTTGCAAAAAATGGCCTGGGCAGAAGAGCGAAAACTGGCTCGGAGTAGAAGGGGTTAAGCATTTTAACACAAAGACAACATTAGCAATATCAAAGTGACAGCGACGGGGCAGAAGCAAGATATTTTGGTACCCTAGGCAGAGCAGGCAAATTGCCCCCTCCCAAATCAATTAAAAGGGAATGTGTTACCCCGTTTTTGGACTATTATCTAGAATAATACATGAGAAATACTCCACATGGAGTCCAGATCACAATTTTTTATGTTTTCACTGCCTCCTGTTCTCACACTGTCAGCTCTCAAAGCTGCATTGAAATGCAATGTCAAGACTATGGTGCATGCGATCATGAGTTCTCTCTAATATGTTAGAACAGCACAGCGATCCTGACTTTGTATTTCAGTGCAGTTTTGAGGGCTGTCAACAGAGGACAGTAGGGACATCAAAAATAGTGATCTGGACTTATTGTCTGCTGCACTACACATGTATTAATGAAAATAATAGTCCAAAAACAAGATGACAGGTTCCCCTTAAAGCGTTCTTACTTTCTAATAAAGAAAATGAAACATTTAAAAAAAGCAGTTATGGGTATAACAAACTCACAGGTGACGTCTCCACTGATTTGAGTTCTTCACTTTCCTGTTCTCCATTTGGTCCAGACTAGGGATGAACAAACCCGACCTGTTCAGGTTCGGCCTTCAGGTAGTGAAGGAATTCCGTTATGGATTCCATTAAAATGGAATATAACAGAATTTGTGACGGAATGCAAAACGGAAGCCTTGAAAGGGAACCTGTCATCAACTTTATGCTGCGCATACTAACAGCAGAATAAAATGGAGACAGGCGAGTTGATTTCAGCGGTCAGTCATTTATAAGTTAAAAGTAAGTGTTTGCTGATAACCAAGTTCACAATCATTACAGACTGGGTCTGGAAAAGAGTCCCGGCCACCTGAGAAGAGTCCTGGTTATTCATGAAGTCCTGTTCTCCTGCCCACCTGCTGATGACTGACAGTCTTCTACATAGTTTTCTCCCTTTCTCTCTAGGAGAGAACTGACAATCAGCAGATGGGCGAGGAGAGCAGGAGATTAGGAATAACCATGACTCTTCTTAAGTAGATTTGACTCTTTTCAAGGCCTGGGCTGCAATGATTATGATGCTGGTTCTCAGCAACCACTTACTTTTAGCTCATGAGTGACACATCACTGAAATCAGCATTTCTGTCACTAATTTATGATGCCCTCAGTGAGGTTAGCATAAAGTTGCTGACAGGTTCCCTTTAAGAGGCGTTTCGTTTTGATCTGTCATAATAGAAGTCTATGGCCAAGCATAACAGATCCGTCTGATTTCAATTATGCAAGACTTTATTTTCCATCTATTAGACCGATTAGAGTACTGTATACAGCAACTAAAATATGTCAGGTACACTAGTCTGTGATCTACTTCATTTTTTCGAGAAATGTTCCAAAGTCAGTTGTACAGAGTCCAGTATAGTCTACTGCAACCGTCATGCAGAAAAAACATCAGACAGTACACTGCTAGCACCAGGATTATTATTGTAGGATATTTCTGTCTTTGATTATGAATTATGTTATGTTGTTTGGGCTGATTCACATTACTTAAAAAAGAGTACTATAGCTTTAAATATTGCTATAGTAGTGTAGTGCTCACTGCAAATGGCTGGCAGCCTGACTGAGTTCAGTAACAAACTACACTGTCCTGTCCCTAGCTAAATCCAGTCTGTCGTTCTAAATTCTTCCTGACACCAGCTAGTTGTATTCTGTGTTTAAAGATATGGGGGTACATTTATAAAGACCAGTATATTGTATGCCGGTCTTGATTCCCCCTGTTCCATGCCTCCTATATATTTGGTGCATCTTCCGACATCAGCCTCCTAGCTGCTGTAGATTTAAAGGGGTTATCCCATGACTTATGTAAAAAATTAAAACTAGACAATGTATAGTACATGACAACCTCTTCCTAACAAAGCTAGAACCAGCCCTGTACCTCACATGGATCCAGAGATCTCAACATTCATTGCTCTGCTAGATTTATATCAAGCTGACAGCTGAAGGGGAGTGTCTTTTCTGCTGCAGCTCAGGGGGCGTGTCTATGCTCTCCCTATAACAGCTCAGGGGGCGTGTCTCAGCTCTCCCTATCACAGCTTAGGAGGCAGTTGAAGGATGAAACTGAGCATGTGCAGCCACCTCAGTGAGCAGGTCAAAAAAAATAAGAAAAAAACAAATAGTAGGTGGTGCTATACAGATACATTTTATTGAATAACTCAGTGGCTATGCAAATTTTTTTATTATATGCAATTACAAAAGTATTCAGATCCAGGTGCTTGTTTGAAAACTGTAGAATATTTTTGATGGGACAACCCCTTTAAGTCTTTATTGACGCTAGAAAACTGGCGTGAATAAAGATAAATGTGGCAGGTCTATGGCACAACCTGCTCCCCACCAACGGCACGCCCCCCCTTTTCTCTCCACTTCTGAAAAATGGTGTGAAAGGGAAAATGTCGCAAATTTTGCACCACAAATGGCGTGCGGCAAAATTTGCAACCTATGACGTAAAATAGATTGGTAAATGTTCCCCAAGATTTTTTTCTCTATAGCTCTGTCAGACGTCCTATCACATACATTTATAAGCCCAGAGTACACGGGGCTTGCCTGGGTGGGCCCTTATATGTGCATATGACACACATGTCAATATGGTCCCTTCTGATCAGCTTAGAGTGATGCAAGGAATTACTAGCACATCCAGGGCCATTACCAGAACACCACCCAGGGCCATGTGATCCTCCTTCTTCATATTCCCTGCTCACCAGTGCTCTCTTGCAGTCCATCTGAAATGACTCACAAAAGCTTCGGATTTTCTAGAATCTGAAGTTTTGGGAAAATTCGTAACGCTCTCGGTTCATTTAGAATCGATTCACTCATTTCTAATTGCTATCATTACAGTAGATACCAATGAAGTCTCTTAGGCACTAGTTAAAAATTACCATTTAATGCAAAAAAAAATTACAACGTCTTTTTCTGTTGAATAAAATTCTTAAAAAATATCAAAGTGCAAATTATGAAGTGGGACTAATGTTATTAAAATAGGTGAGCAGTGTCTTAAAAATAGTAAGTTACACACTAGACCCCTTTCATATGTTAGAGCCATTCTCTCGCACGTCTTTTGAGTTCAAACGGAGGATTGCAACACAATGGAGCCTCAAAACATTCCTTAACATTTCCTTAGGGAATGATTCCTGTCTCCTTTGTGCTGCAATGTGATCCTGCTTGTGATCTAAAAAGACGTACATCACATGCAGATCTCCCTTACGTGATGTGAAAAGGGCCTAACATTCCTACATGACATCGAGCTGAACTATTGTACGGTGCAGCGCAGTCTAATTCCCTAAAAGTGACATTATTTGGAACTTACAAAAATATTAGGTACTAACTACAGAAATGTGATTAGCGAGACCTCTTTCTTTCATATTTGTCATGATAATTGAGTAAACATTTAAATAAACTTAGTGAAAGTTAAGGCTGTATTAAAGTAGGGTTGCCACCTTTCCTAACAAAAAATACTGGGTTAAGCCACACCCCACTAGTGTGCCTCCCAGAATTAATAATGCTCCCATTAGTGCCCCCAGTAATATGAATGCCCCATTAGTACCCCACAGAATTATTAATGCCTCTATTAGTGCCCCCAAGAATTAATAATCCCCCTATTAGTGCCCCTCAGTAATATCAATGACCCAATACTCCTCAGAAATAATAATGCCTCCATTGGTGCCTCCAGTAATTGTAATTCCTCCCTTAGTGCCCCCAGAATTATTAAGTGGTACCGACCGGATGGCAACCCTATATTAACCCCTTCAAGCGACAGCCAGTTTGGACCAAATGCTGGAGCCCCATTTTTCAAATCTGACATGTGTCACTTTATGTGGTAATAACTTTCGAATGTTTTTACTTATCCAAGCCATTCTGAGATTGTACTTCATGTCAGTGGTGAATTTGAGTTGATCCGTTTTACCTTTATGCATAAAAAAAATCCCAAATTTGCAGAAATTTTGGAAAAATTAACTATTTTCAAAATTAGAATTTCTTTGCTTTTAAGACAGATAGTGATACTTCATAAAATAGTTATCACTTTACATTCCCCATATGTCTACTTTATGTTGGCATTATTTAGCAAAATGTAATTTTCTTTTCTTAGGAAGTTAGAAGACTTAGGGCTCATGCACACGAACATATGTATTTTGCGGTCCACAAAAAATGGATGCGCAAAAAATACAGGTGACGTCCGTGTACATTACGTATTTTGCGGAACGGAACAGCTGGCCCTAATAGAACAGTACTGTCCTTGTCCGTAATGCAGACAATAATAGGACATGTTTTATTTATTTACGGAAATACGGACATACGGAAACGGAATGCACAGGGAGTACCTTCCGTTTTTTTTTTGCAGACCCATTAAAATGAATGGTTTGGCATATGGTCTGCAAAAAGAAAAACGGAACGGACACGGAAAGAAAATACGTTCCTGTGCATTTAGAAGCACATATTTTAATTTTATGGAAATTTCTAAAACCCACTTTTTTAAGGACCATTTCAGCTATGAAGTCACTTCCTGGGGCTTACATAGTAGAAACCACCCATAAAGGACCACATTTTAGAAATTACACCCCTCAGGTTATTCAAAACTGATTTTACAAACTTTATTAACCCTTTAGGTTAATAAAAAATTAAAGCAAAATGGAGGGGAAATTTTAAAATTTCATTTTTTTGGGCAGATTATCCATTTAAATCCAATTTTCCTGTAACACAGCAAGGGTTAACAGCCAAAGAAACCTCAAAATGTATTACCCTGATTCTGCAGTTTACAGAAACCCCCCATATGTGGTTGTAAACTGCTTTATGGGCACACGGCAGGGTGCAGACGGAAAGAAACGTCATATTGTTAATGGAGGGCACATTTTGCTGGAATGGTTTTCAGGTGCCATGTCACATTTGAAGAGTCCCTGAGGTACCCCTAGAAAGAAAACCGAGTATAGTGACCCCATTTTGGAAACTACACTCCTCAAGGAATAAATCTAGTGATGAAGTGAATGCTTTGACGCAACAAGCATTTCATAGAATTTAGAAACACATGGCTTTGAAAATGAAAATGTAACTTTTATTTCCAATATAAAGTTGCTTTAGACCCAAATTTTACATTTTCACAAGGGGTAACAGAAGAAAATGCACCCCAAAATTTGTTATGCATTTTTTCCTGAATACAGCAACACCATATATGTGGTCATAAACCGCTGTTTGGGGGCACGGCAGCACTCAGAAGTGATTATTTTTTACGGAGTTCACCACGCAGGATTAGTAACATGATACTTTTATAAAACAGGTCGTTACAGATGCGGTGACACCAATTATGTGTTCATTTTTTTTAATGACATAAATGAACAGATATGAGTAAAGACAATTTTTTTAATTTTTTTATTTTAAAAATTTACTTTTTTTTTAACTTTTTTATTTTATTTACCAAGACCCATCTAGATCTTAAAGATCCAGTGGGCCTGATGGCTATACAGTGCATTGCAATAGTCATCTATTGCAATGCACTGTATAGTCTGTGCTACACTTACACTAAGGCTGATTAGACCCTCAGGGTCTGATCAGCCTTAGGTACATGGCAGCCCAGATGCCTTTGTAAGGCGTCCATTTGCCACGGCATCTATGCCATAGCAGCAGAATGTCAGAATGACAGCCTGAAATCGGCATTTTTCTCAATGAAGTGCTCCGATTGGTTAGTCTGCAGAGACTAAGCAACCAGAGCGCTTGCTGGCAATCTAATTGGTACCTTGCCAGCTTCCCCGGTGTCTCTGCTCTCTGGGACAGCGGAGACTCCTGGGCTGTGACACTTTATAGTGTCACAGCCCCACTAAGCAAATTGGACGTGACTGTACGTCCTAAATGCAGAAAGTCACTTGCAATTTGGATGTACAGTTGCGTCAAAATGCATGAAAGGATTAAAGGGGTTCTCCTGGGAGCCAGGGGCCATGCAAGCCCACCATAATTACAGATATATTGCCTGTAGAAGCAAGATTCTAATATACTTTCTCTCTTAAATTGCATGGATTGACCTCTCAGGAACCCAATCATTGACGCTCCTTTTCTGACAATCCGACTTTCGTCGACGTCAAATTCATGGGCTATGGATGGGATGTTACCTCTGCTGTGAATGGGGCCAGAACTATTCTGGCTCATGCCCAGATGAGGTGAATTCAGGAGTTTCCAGATCCACCAGGGAGAGGAATAGGTTCTGGCCCTATCCACAGCAGAATTCATGAACTGGGAGAACCCCTTTAGGGCTGGAGGACGAGAATTGACCTATTGAGCATGTGCTTCTGGTCTACGCATTTATTCCAATAATCCTTTTTGTTGCAGTCCAACAAACCTTAGGCCTCATGCACATGGCCGTATTACTGATCCATGTTGTGTTGTATGCATAGCTTGTTGTGGGCCATTACTGTTTCTCTGTGAGCCTCCAATTTTACTCAGAGACCCATAGTTTTTTTTTCCAGATTCATATGAAATCCATGAGAAAATAAATTTTGGCATGGTATCACAGGCCCGATTAAGTTAAGAAGGGTTGTCCAACCTAAAAACAAAATAGTCTGTAAATGGTTAAAAACACATCAGTTCTCTAGTGGAACAGAAGTTTAGATGTCCTGTCTGTGGTCACATAACTACTGCAACCAATCCCTGGCCTCTGCAAAGATGTATGCATGAGCCTCTGAGCTGGGGAGTGGCTTTCTATTTCTTTTTTTTTATTTCTTTTTTAAACTGTTTCCTGCCTATGACTCATTTTATTTTGGAGGTTGGACACCCCTTTAAAAGCTTCCTCATGCCCTATTTTGTAACATATTTTCTGGTACTTTTCTGCAACTACAATTACACCCCTAGAACTTTACAAAACCATGGCACAGCACACAAACACACACACACAGTTTCAAGTAAGCTTCTGTAAAAAATGGCACCAAAAATCTTTTAATCTTGTAATTGCATATCCCCTTAAAGAGTCAGTGTACTGTCACACAATTTCATTTAATAAAGAATGGTGTAACTAGCAATTTTTTAAATCACTTCATTTGAAAAATATGCCTGCATCCACCTAAAAAAAGGTGTAAAGTCATGGCCACTAGAGGGGTCACTTCCACCTAATTTGCAGTCCACTACCGGTTGTCAGGCAAGATTCGTCCCTGGTAACAGAGACGGTAGAGAGGAAGTGGGGGCGTGTCAGAGCTAGTTGATATCCTGAGCCTGATAAAAGAACTGCTTCTATACAGCCTTTTCAAGATTATAGAAGCCTCCTACCTTTCTGTAAGTGTGATTTTTTTTCCCCCTTCTTTGAGCTCTGGAGCCAAAAACAAACATAGTAAGGAAAGGACGTCAAAGCAGTACAGTGCTGGTAGATTTTACAGAATGGATATGCCCCCGCTTCTGTGTGAAATGCATCTAGCTGTGCAGCTTAAATAGGGAATAATATGACTGTAAAAGACTTCCGGGAAGCCCAAAAAGATATTCCTTCATAGTTATGATTGTACAAAAAAGCCATTAAGCAAAATTATTTTGAAAACTCAGGTACACTTTAAGCGATTTTCAGTTTTATTTTTTACTTCCTGCCTTCCACAAGCCATAACTTTCTTATTGAGGGCTTATTTTTTGCAGGAAAAGTTGTTCTTTCTAATTGTACCGCTTTATATTGCATGCAATGTAGTGGAAAGCTGGGGAAAAAATCCAGATGAGGTGGAATTGGAAAATTGTTTTAATGTAGTTGTCATTTTTTTTACTGGTACCATGTTGGGATATATACAACTTTTTTGTTACTTTTTATTCAGTGGGTTTTCAGGGGGACAGTGACCCCCCCCCTTCAAAAAAAGTAATATGGGGCATTTCTCCTTTTTTACAATTACAGAGTTCATTGTGCAGGACAAATAGTTTTATATTTTAACTTGTAATAATTTATATTTAGTTTGGACATTTTTTTACACCGAAATAATAATTATGCTTTTTGTATTGTTTTCTCTGATCACAGACACTGACTCTTTAAAATTGTTTGCACGACCGAAAAAATATAGTAGTTTAAAAACGCATGTCTTGTACTAACATTCTTTATAAAGTATTACATATATGAAATATAGATTTTTTAAAAATAATTATTATGTTATTATTACATTTGTGGTGGTTAATATAATACAATAGAGATATAACAAAACATTATCAGAAAAAAGTGACACTCCTCCAATATTATAGATACAGTATATCAAAAGACAAAAATAATAGAAATACATCAGACCAGAGAGGTTAACAAGACAAAACACAAATGGGAAAGGAAAGAATGAAAGATCTCTTAATATTAAAGTTTGGCGAGTAATCCAATCGGTATCCCACAGTCTTCAAACCTCATTAAAATTATCCCCTTTGTTTTGGATAAGGGGTCAGTGATATTCCATAGTTCAGACATTTCTAATTCTAGCATATACAAATCTAATATAGAATGAGGAGAAGTCTGTTTTCAGTGACATGCCTGAAAGCCGACAATTCTAATGCACCTAGCCTAAAAAATAAACACACCTGCCACAGGCCCACTGTGGCCATGCCGTTGCTCAGTTCCCGTCCACTTCCAGTCCCCTGAAGACCAGGAAGTCACTTGATCCTGTGACCACTGCAGCTAATCACAGGCCTCAGTGGTCACTAGAGTTGAGCGAATCGAATCCAACAAAGTAGAACTTAATCCGAATTTTAGGATAAATTCGATTCGCCGCAAAGCTGAATTTGCTCATGCTTCGTAGTAGTGAATCGATTTAACCTGAAATAGTGTAAAAAACTACTTACCTCCTCCATTTGCTCGCGACGGGCCGATAGCCACCATTTTGATTGAAGAACTTGTCCGAAATCCCTTGTGTGGTGACGTATAACGCCACCACGCCGGCCAGCGTGACAATGTCATCTCGGGCCGAGTGAGATTTTGCACCAGATCTTCAAGCAAGATGGCGGCGGCCAAACTCATTGCGAGCAAATGGAGGCGGTAAGTATGATTTCATTTTTTTCTGTTAATTTTATCGCAGCTTCCTGTCATTGCATTGGTCATTGGTTGGTTGCATTGGGCTTGTCGGCTCCTAGGCTGGGCAACCCCATTAAGTTATGTGCACCCGTTTAAATGTGAATGAGCAGTCTAGTATGCTTCATACCCAGAAGTATGGGAAGAAAAGATAAAGAAGTTAAGTACACAGACTCAGGGGCATAACCATTCCAAAAAATTGTAGAATAAGTAATTGGACCTCTGCCCAAAAGAAAAGAGACCTATGAACCAATTAACTGTCCCAAAAAATGTGGAATAAAGTACCTCTCAGTTGGTCACACCTCCAGCACATAGGTGAGAACTCCAGATTGAGCCTATGGATGAGCTCTGGAATATAATACCAAAAAAGAGGATCTTATACTGATTCGTATTGTGGGTAACACACACAGAAGTTTTGGCTGCACTTTTACCTATAATGTTATAGTCCCCATCAGACAATGGGTTCCTCACATATCCTTTCATTACACCATATAAGAGCATCTATGTAATTGGTCAGGGAAAGGTTAAGTCCCTAAGTGGAGAAACTTAACCTGTGTAGTCTTTCAAACATAGCGGGTGGAGATCTGGCTGCTTTGTTCCTTAAGATGAAATTCACTCTGGAGGTAGTTGGTATTTAGCCTAAAGATCTGCAAAAGAAAACAAAAGAATATATTCTTCCAAAACCAAATTAATGCTAGAAGTAAGGACTATTTGGAAACTGAGGGTGCAACAAACCAACGACATTGTTCAGTAGGATGAGGACAACTTAAACCAGACCCTCTAAATATCCATTGCAATATGCCCTAGGTCCCAGTAGCATGTGATGTGGTGGACAGTAAAAATTATTTCAATAGAGGGAGTTGGGGTGGACAGGAGCCAACCACAGCTTCTCTATTTCCCAGTGAGTTGGCAGTCAGTAATAGATTATATTTGGCACAGCCAAGCCTCCAGTAATTTTGCTATCCAACAGGACTGGTTTAGCAGTGTTCTGACACTTATAAATCACAGCACAGCTGCCTGAATGGTCCTAAAGTCTCTATGAGGGATTGGGACCCATAGTGTCACAAACAGTTGCAATAATTTTGTCAGGAATCATTTTACAGTGGTGCTTGAAAGATTCTGAAACCTTCAATAATTTCAATATTTATGTATAAATTTGACCTAAATGTATTTAGATTTTCACACATGTCCTAACAGTAGATGAAGATAACCAAATCAAACAAATAAAGCAAAAATATTAGACTTGGTCATTTATTTATTGAGTAAAATGATCCAATATAACATGCCGGCGAATGCCAAAAGTAACTATGCGTACTTTTAGGATTAGCTGATAATAAGCTGATATTAGGGTCAGGTGTTTTCAATAAATGAAATAACACTCGGGTGTGTCTAGGCGACCAGTTTTGTTTTTTAAGAATAGGGATATATAAAAGTCTGATCTTCACAACACATTTGTAGAAGGATATCACAGCAGAAAAAAATAAGAGATTTCTGAGGACTTCAGAAGAGGAGTTGTTGATGCTCATCAGGCTGGAAAATATTACAAAACAATCTCTAGGTATTTGGATCTCCACCAATCCATAGTCAGATAGATTGTTCACAAATGGAGGAAATTCATGACTATTATTCCCTCCCCAGAAGTGGTTAACCAACAATGATCACACAAAGAGCAAGGAGTGCAATAGATAGCAAGTTTAAAAAGGAACCCAAGGTAAACTCTAAGAAACTAAAGTCCTTTCTTACATTAGCTAATGTTCATTTTCTTGAGTCCACCATCAGGAAGACACTGAACAACAATGGTGTGCATATTAGGACTGCCAGGAGAAATAACATTGCTGCATCTGCAGTTTACTAAAGATCAACTGGATAAACCAGAAGGCTATTGGGACAATTTTTGTGGACAATTAGACCAAGACAGAACCATCATTAATGGAACAGTAAATTCTGAATTATAGCTGAAAATTCTAAAGGAAAATGTCAGGACATCTGCCTGTGAGATGGATCTTAAGAGAACATGGATCATCTAGCAAGACAATGACCCTAAGTGCACAAGTCACTTTACCAAAGAATGGGTAAAGAAGAATAAACTTTAAGCTTTTGAATAGCTAAGTCAAAGTCTTTAATCCAATAGAAATTTTGTGAAAAAGAACCTTAAGTGAACAGTTCATGGGAGAGAACCCACCAACATAACAGAGCTGAAGCTGTTGTATATGGAGGAATTTGCTAAAATTCTTCCAAGCCAATGTGCAGGACTAATCAACAATTACCCAAAACGTTTAGTTGCCGTTATTACTATACAAGGGGGTCATACCAGATACTGAAAGCAAATACCCACAGTACCTTTGCCACAGACATGTGATATTGGATCATTTCCCTCAATAAATACATGATCAAGTCTAATCATTTTGACGCTTTCAATCGATCTGGTTATCTTTACCTACTTTTGGGACGTGTGAAAATCTGATGGAGTTTTAGGTAAAGTTTAAGCAGAAGCGAAAATTCTGAAGGTTTCAAAAACTTTCAAGTACCATTGCAATTGCAAAAATGCAGTGGAGGCAGCCATCTACTTAATCACCTAAGGCTACATGCACATGACAGTCAAAAACGGACATGTGATGTATATTTTTTTAACGGCCATCACATGTCCATTTTAAGACCAATGGTAATCTATGGGGTTATTCACACAGCAGTTTTTTTTACGGTCAGTGAAAAACGGATGTCAAAAAATAGAACATGTTCTATCTTGTCCGTTTTTCACTGACAGACCGCCCCTATACAATTGAATGGGTCAGATTTTAATGTCTGTTTCTCAGAAAGGCATCAGTGAAAAATACGTCCGTTAAAAATGTCCATTTTTAACAGAAGTTTTTTTCACTGTCGTGTGCATGTAGCCTAACGGTTTTCCCTGAGTCCAGCTCGGGCTGTGGGAAAAGTAGTTAACTGTTCAGGCAGAAATTGGAGGGGGGCGGCTGCTTTAGATGCTGCTATCTCTTGAGTGGTAGCAGCTAGAAACATTCAACAGAGGAGAAATAACTGTTAGAAATTGAGTCGGGAACAATTGCGGGTAAAACCTACTTTTACTTTCAATAGAAAAGAGAAGGGTCCAGCTTCCAAATAACGTGGAATCTTTTAATTATTCAGTGCAATAAAACCATGTACATCCAGGTCTACGCGTTTCAGATCTTTAACAATATAGATCCTTACTCATGACTTTTACTTTCACTTTCAGCTGCATTCAGAGCATTCCGATTTCTATCAGTGATATCTTCTCCTGTACTGAACATATTTATGTAATTCTGGTATTCTCTGAAAGCTTGGAATGTCAGCTTTCAAACAATACAAACAAAACCAGAGATATGAGCAGTTAAGCAGCTGCCCCTCTCCCTGTCAGTCTGAAGGAGAATTAGGGGGCAGCTGACAGCTGCAGGAGGAGAGAAAAAACTGTAAAATATATAGAAATGTGACATTATCATGGAGTGACTCAGATAATAAAATTATATTCTTTTTGCCAGACAGTGATTGCCGTAAAAAAAAAATCCACAAAATAATGTAAAAATTGCAGTTTTTTTATCTCTCCCCCTAAAAATAAAATAATAAAAGTAATTTAATATATATACCCCAAAATACGTAATAGGAAAAAATACGGCTCTCACCTGCCCCTTCTCTGCTGTGAGCATGGAATTACCGCACCAGGATGCGGATAACTTGAAGTCTAAACGAAGAGCAAAAATCCAGTTCAGTTTCGCACAGGTTAAAATGGTACTTTATTTAAGCGGTTAAAAATACATCTAGTATAACCAGTCTTAGTCTACGCATTTCGGGCTACCAGTAATGTAAGCCCTTACTCATTACATGATAAGACACAACTGAGTGCAGCAGATATAGTGGGTCCACACCTGTGTCCCTAATTGGGCTGTCACGTGACCCAGAATAAATGCTGCCATCCACATGTATCAAATCTTCAAATAAATGGCCATATGATTCATTTACTAAAAACATGTCTGTATTCGACAATACATTTAAGATGGGAAACATATATTACTGTATCTGATTACATTATTGCTGTAGAATTAGATCCAGTCTTTTATTGAGCCTCTCTGGCTGACGACTACTCAACTGAAAAATCCAGAACGACTCCCTGTTAACAGGGAAGCATATGACTTTTTATTTGAAGATTTGATGCATTTTTAACTGCTTAAATAAAGTATTATTTTAACCTCAGCGAAACTGAGCTGGATTTTTGCTCTTCATATACCCCAAAATGGTTCCCTAAAAAACCTACAACTAATCCTGCAAAATAAAAATAAAAACATTTAGAAGAAAAAAATTAAACAGTTATGATTGATAGAACACAAAGGGGGGAAATATTAGCGGTCCTTAAGGCTAAAATTAATGATTTCACTAAGGGGTTAAATATGCAATAGTGTCCCCTGAGTTGTGCGCCAACAAGATTTACTGCAGATACACATTAAAAATCTACAATAAAAAGTGACATTTTTGGGAGGGTTTTTCCAATTTTAACGTGACTGTTAAGAGGTTAAAAGTCTCTGAATATCCCTATACAGAGCAGGATTATTACTATTATACAAAGAGGAGTATGTACAAGTAAAATTAATAAAGATTCACTTAAATATTTAATATAATGGTCACACCACTGGTAAAGGAAGTAAGCTTTTAACCAACCTAAATGAGGAGCAGGAACAATGGAATACACATTTTAGGTATTTTGTCATATTAAGGAAACCTGTCAACATGAAAATGCAGTCAAATCTTTAGGCATCATGGAATGGAGCAGGAATAGCTAAGCAGATTGATATATCATTTTGTGGGTGAAGGTTCAGTATGATTTGTTACTCATTTATTTAAACCTCCACTCTATTCTATGCCTAGAAGTCCAGTGGGTGGTCCTACTCAGTGATGCTCAGTCTTCCCTCTCTTTTGACCGAAATGTTCTGTATTATAGGAGCATCACTTGATATTGCATGCTTATTTCATCTGGACCCCATTGTTCTTTAAATGCATTCATAAAATTATTTTCTGCTCTTGAATCAGGTTGAGTATTGTGGTATTACCTAGTTCTTGGATTAGGCATTTGCACTCCACTGGCATCACAAATTGAGTGGAGTGCAGGCTTCTTGTGACAGTCTTCCCTTTTCACTAAGTAGGACCACCTACTGGACACCTAGGCCAAGAATGAAAATTTAAAAATAATTTTTCCAAGAAATCTGCTCAGTTCCTCCCACTCTATGCCATGTTGCCTACAGGTTGGGTAGCATTTTCTACATCACGAGCCACCTTTACATTCACTTCTCATTTTATAAACTAAATGTGTTTCATGTTTCCTTTTTTTTGCTGTTTTTATGCTTTAACTTGTGTTAACTAGTGCTTCCATGATGTCCTAGGTTAATGGCTTTCTAGTTGAACTTCCATATTATCTGCCATCTGGTGAATTGGAAATGTATCGTAACAAAAATGGAACAGTGATTGAGTCTGAAGGACTTGTGAGGATACAGTATTCAGACCAAGGCCTGCTTCACGTCACCCTCTCTACATTGTACTACAACTGCACCGGAGGCCTATGTGGTTACTTTAACGGAAACAGTGAAGATGAATTCTGCTTCCCAAATGGTAAATGCACAGACAACGTGGCTGTATTCTTAGAAAGCTGGACCACATTTGATGAGATTTGCAATGGAGAGTGTGGAGATTTGCTTAAGGCTTGCAATAATGACTCTGAACTGCTCAAGTATTACAGAAGTCGATCAAAGTGTGGAATCATTAATGATCCAAGCAATAGCTCTTTTCTGGACTGCCATGCTGTGGTTAATGTGTCTGCTTATTATAGGACGTGTCTATTTCGTTTGTGCCAAAGTGGAGGTAACCAAACAGAACTTTGTGACTCGGTCAGCCGTTATTCCATGGCTTGCCAAAATGCTGGAGTAGATGTTGGCCAGTGGAGGAATAGAAATTTCTGCCGTAAGTTTGAATATTTCAATTAAAAAATATATATATTTTCTTCACATAAGTGGAATTTATTTAAAAACTATGATCACTTTTGACAGGGAAAATATTTTTCATATTGTATGTTATAGCTTATTTTGCATTAAAAAGTCTGCACAAAGTTTCAGGCTGCAATCCTCATTCATTCATGTTCATACCATATCTTGTGTTTAATCTCAACCTAGTTAGACTTGGCTCCAGTTGGTGTATCCATCCCATTAATGCATGCTGGATGTGAGGTCTGTGTGTACATGATGCTGCTGCCTTCACTAGCTCCCATACATCTGCACTGTTCGATTTCTGAACTGCTTTTCCCTTACTTTCCTCTGTTTCAACACAGGTCTGTCCTCTTTCTGATGCTGCCTATATGATCTCACCAGCTCCATCTGCAGATACTGCTCAGGGTTCTCTCTTCTGTCATTCTCCTAAGGTCCCGTTACATATGTCCAGAGATCCGTTTTTTTTCCCCTCTTTCATGCTATTCTTACACCTCCTATAAAATATATTTGGCATCTGATGCATCAGCTGTGATTCTGGACATCTCTGACTTCCAGAATAGTTTTGGCTTTGGTTTCCCCCCTGAGTCTCTTTACTCTGGCCTGACACACATGATATATGTGAACCTACCTTGCAAGTAAACATGTACAGTAAAGGGGTTTGCACATGAGAAATATTTTTTGACCTATACACGTTATTCGGGAGGTGATGATTGTATCATGACTGGGGGTCTGACTGCTGGGACCTCAACCAAACTCTAGAACAGAAGTCCCAATTCTAAAGAATTTTTTATGGAGCAGTGGTCATGCATGCACACCACTGCTCCATTCAATGTCATTGGGACTGATCGACATTAGCTATCTTGGTCATTTCCATAGACATTGAATAAAGTGGCTGTGTGCAAGCATGACCAGAGCTCCATCCAAACTCCTCCAGACCCTGGGTTAACCATTCCCACTCTATTGATAGATGGATATCCCAGTGGTTTGATCCTCAGTGATCATACAATCATGTGTGTAGGTGATAAATATTTCTTGTGGACAAACATCTTTAAAGGGATTTTTCAGCTTTGGCACTTTTTTACATTTCAAGCCCAGACTGCTGTACCTGTTGAAAATAAAACATACTCACCTTTCTGGCTCCCTTGCTCCCTTCTGTGGTCTACAGGTCCCCATCTCGTAAACTTCTAGATGGATGGACTTACATGCACCACTGCAGCCAATCACTGGTCTGAGTGGAGCAGTGAAGCACCACTTAAAGGACACATCGCTGCTGAGACCAGTCACTGGCTTCAGTTGCACGTGCGACCCAGTCCATCCAGAAGTATACAGGATGGGTAACAGAAGACCGCAGAAGGAAACCAGGGGCCTATGGAGCGGCAGGGGTGATTTATTATTATTTTTATTTATTTTTTTACGGCAGGCTGGGTTTGACATTTTAAAAAGTCTGCATTTTTGGACAATTTTTTAATATTTCATGACATTTGTGCCATTTTTATCAAGACAAATTTAAATCTGCATGAGAATTGTTTTCTTGTATACCCTTTTTCATCCTGGCCTCAACTTTAACAATTTTATGCTGCAAATATACATGGATGAAAAAAAATAAGTAAAAAACATACCAAATAGGATAAAGACTCATAGCTGCAAAAAAATGCTGCCCATTTAATATAACTTTAATATACAAAAATGCTGCTAAATATATATATTAAATATCAAATGTCCCTATGATTTGGTTATGAATTATTATTATTTTAATACAATTATTTGGCAGAGATAAAAACATTATTCATAATTCTATTTAATGTTTCAGCTCTCATGTGCCCAGAAAACAGCCATTTTGAAGAATGCATTACCTGCACAGAAACTTGCGAAACACTTGTCACAGGCCCGGTCTGTTCGGATAGTTGCACAGAAGGATGCCAGTGTGACGAAGCATTTGCTTTGCAGGGTACTGAGTGCGTTCCAAAGAGTGAGTGTGGCTGTAATTTTGAGGGCCATCAAGTTTCATCTAATGAGACTTTCTGGATTGACCTGGATTGCAAATCCCTTTGTTACTGTAATGGGTCAGACAACAGTGTGTACTGTGAGACAACGCCGTGCAAGGATGAAGAGTACTGTATGGAAGATAATGGACTCTATTACTGCCAGCCTCGCACAGATGCATCATGTATTGTCTCCGGATATGGACATTACCTTACATTTGATGGACTTCCATTTGATTTCCAGAGCAGCTGTTCTCTAATTCTTTGCACTACAGTTACAAATTCCAAAGCAGACACCGTCCCGAGATTTACAGTCGCTGCCAAGAATGAGGACAGAGATGCGTCTCTTGCACTGTGGGTAAAGCAAGTGGAGGTAGAAGTCTACAATTATAACGTAGTCATCTATCGTGCATACAAACACACCGTGTTGGTAAGTGAACCCTATGGAGGGGGAAATATTATGAGGGAGGTGTTTGCAAAAGTTTTTAAATATAATGCATCTGTCTTGAGATATTTATCCATTTCCTACTCCACCCCTTTACAGGAGAAACAGTGCAACCATTTTTACAAGTCGAAGATGATAAATCTGGCTTACACAAGCTTGAATGGCTAACCAGGCCTATTTTCTCATCCACTTCAAAAATTTTGTTGTGTAAAAATGCAAAATATCCCCAAAAAATTTACAAATAAGCTCAAAAATACTTTAAGGGGTTGTACAGCCCCTAATATTGATGACCCATCATCTTAAATGGGTTGATACATCTGGGACATTTATGGCATATCTGCAGGATAGATGCAAGTACCACAATTGGTGCACACTGACTTTAAATGGGTGCATCGGGGACCCATTCTGGAGATAGAAGCGGGTCCCAGACATTTATGGCATATTCTGTGCATATGCCATTAGTTTGGCAGATGAGAATATCCCATTTATTCTCCTTTATTCTTCAGAAAGAATACATAGACTGTATATATTTGTGTGATAGCAACCAACATATTAAAATGATTAAAACCATACTAGTGGTGGTTTGCATACATATTATAAGTCATAAACAATAATGGTCAATAATTCTGTCTAACCTTGCCTTGTAAAGGTGGCCATACACATTAGATGAATGTTGGTGGAACTTGCCAATTTCAGCGAGACTGAACAACATTTAATTTTCAGTATGTGGCTGTCCTGACACTTCCACGATAGCAAAAGTCAAGGGAAAAGATTAAAAGAATCTTTGGCCATGTAGGATTTCAACAAAGCCGATCCAGTTTTTAAGTCTAAAAACTACCACAAGAGGTGTTTGGTAGATGAATTTTCCCTCTCCCACTTATTTGGCCAATAGCCATTGAAGGTGTAGTGCCCGCTTTGAACTATGGGCATTGTACAATGTGAGCAATTAAAAACAAGTGGACTATAAAGAAGAGCTGCATGAGTACTAACCTCTATAGGCCACCACTTAAACCAAGACATGTAACTAGTAGAGATTAATCAATTTTCCAAAATTTGTGTTGGGTCCCATTCGGTCGAATCGCCCATCTGAGTCAATTCAATCCAAATAACTTTGGCCCGAACCAAAAGAGCCCCTGCATGACATTCAGAGGTCTCCTAGGACTGTATCCAATCCATCTCAAGCTCATTAAAGGGGGTATCCCATGACTAATGTAAAAAATGAAAATCAGACATCATATAGTACATGGCAATCTCTTTCTAAGAAAGCTAGAACCGGCCCTGTACCTCACATGGATCCAGAGATCTCCACATTTATTGCTCTGCTAGATTTATATCAATATGACAGCTCAAGGGGAGTGTCTTTTCTGCTGCAGCTAAGGGGGCGTGTCTCAGCTCTCCCTATCACAGCTCAGAGGGCATGTCTCAGCTCTCCCTATCACAGCTCAGAGGGCGTGTCTCAGCTCTCCCTATCACAGCTCAGGGGGCGTGTCTCAGCTCTCCCTATCACAGTTCAGGGGGTGTGTCTCAGCTCTTCCTATCACAGCTCAGGAGGCAGTTGAAGGATGAAACTGAGCATGTGCGGCCATCTCAGTGAGCAGGACATGAAAAAAAAAAAAAAAGCAGGTGGCTCCATGCAGATGAATTTTATTGAATAACTCAATAGCTATGGCAAATTTTTTATTACATGCAGTTTCATAAGAATTCAGATCCAGGTGCTGGTTTGAAAACTGTAGAATATTTTTCATGGGACAACCTCTTTAATGCCAAGACATCATTAGTAATGTCAGAGCCTTTCATTTTTCACAGCTCCTTTGGAAAATGAAAGGTGGAATCTGATTGGTTGCTTTGGGCAACTAAGCCAGTTCTACTTTACACCAGTTTGATAAATCTCCCCCTATGTCTCTTGCTGCTACATGTACTACTGTTCCTATCATCGACAGTAAAGAGAGACTTTATTTATTGAAATCAATGGGCCTCATTATTATCTACACTGTTTGCCTACACCTGCATCCACGCTCCTGGCTTGCACTCAGCCAAACTTTCTACTTTACAGCAGTTTGATAAATGACCCCAACAGTCCCAAGGTATATCGCAGTGTAACATGCTCCTAATAGTATGTATCAGCAAGAATGATGGTAGTTGTAATACTCCCTTACGCTCTCTAAAGCGTTCTTTACAGTCTCTCAACAAACCCCCCGGCATGCAATGAGGTTCTTATTAACTCCTTCTGCAGTTCACGCACTGAGGGGTGCAGAAATGTAGGTACGAGTGACCAATCTGTCTCAAAGTATGGGATATGCTTTAGCAGTGTTCCTCTCCACAGCAGCAAAGTCTTTCTGTCCAATGAGTCCAATGACCTTCTAGGTATTTAAATACAGGTTGACGGCAGCATGCCCATGCAAATTTCTTTATTTATTGTTGCTCCATGAAAAGACGGACAATAAAATGCAACGTTTCGACTACGCAGTAGTTTTTTTCAAACATAATATAAAGTGATACAACCAGGTATATATAGCGTATATAGTACTGCCCCCTCCACACCTGTGCATACCCAACCAATTACATACTCATTATAATCTCTGGTTTTGAAAAGCCACCAATAACCATCAACTACTGTGCACTTGTCATCACCAACAACCAATATAAAACGACCAGCCCAGTATTACCTCGTGGAGAATGTCCGCAAATGGATCACTAACACCAATCACATGGAGTCTGCTTGGCGTCTCGTTTCTTAGTTTGCGCATGTCTCATCTTTATGAGTACGAGTACCTCACTTCTCTCGCGCTCCTGACGTAACCAAACCACGTGAACCATCTGCGGTCACGTGATCACAGCTCACATTCACCTGATCTGGCCGGATATACAAAAAGCATCATCGTCGCCCTGGAGACCCACAGTCATTTACCATACTGTCACAATATATTTCTCCCTTATACAGTCAGGTCCATAAATATTGGGACATCGACACAATTCTAACATTTTTGGCTCTATACACCACCACAATGGATTTGAAATTAAACGAACAAGATGTGCTTTAATTGCAGACTGTCAGCTTTAATTTGAGGGTATTTACATTCAAATCAGGTGAACGGTGTAGGAATTACAACAGTTTGCATATGTGCCTCCCATTTGTTTAGGAACCAAAAGTAATGGGACATAATAATAATCATAAATTAAACTTTCACTTTTTAATACTTGGTTGCAAATTCTTTGCAGTCAATTACAGCCTGAAGTCTGGAACGCATAGACATCACCAGACGCCGGGTTTCCTCCCTGGTGATGCTCTGCCAGGCCTCTACTGCAACTGTCTTCAGTTCCTGCTTGTTCTTGGGGCATTTCCCTTCAGTTTTGAGCATGCATTTCACTTGCTGAAGACAATCGGATTCAGTTCAGGTAATTGACTTGGCCATTGCATACCATTCCACTTCTTTCCCTTAAAAAACTTTTTGGATGCTTTCGCAGTATGCTTTGGGTCATTGTCCATCTGCACTGTGAAGCGCCGTCCAATGAGTTCTGAAGCATTTGGCTGAATATGAGCAGATAATGCCCGAAACACTTCAGAATTCATCCTGCTGTTTTTGTCAGCAGTCACATCATCAATAAATACAAGAGAACCAGTTCCATTGGCAGCCATACATGCCCACGCCATGACACTACCACCACCATGCTTCACTGATGAGGTGGTATGCTTAGGATCATGAGCAGTTCCTTTCCTTCTCCATACTCTTCTCTTCCCATCACTCTGGTACAAGTTGATCTTGGTCTCATCTGTCCATAGGATGTTGTTCCAGAACTGTGAAGGCTTTTTTAGATGTCGTTTGGCAAACTCTAATCTGGCCTTTCTGTTTTTGAGGCTCACCAATGGTTTCCATCTTGTGGTGATCCCTTCTGTATTCACTCTGGTGAAGTCTTCTCTTGATTGTTGACTTTGACACACATACACCTACCTCCTGGAGAGTGTTTTTGATCTGGCCAACTGTTGTGAATGGTGTTTTCTTCACCAGGGAAAGAATTCTTCGGTCATCCACCACAGTTGTTTTCCATGGTCTTCCGGGTCTTTTGGTGTTGCTGAGCTCACCGGTGCGTTCCTTCTTTTTAAGAATGTTCCAGTTGTTTTGGCCACACCTAATGTTTTTGCTATCTCCCTGATGGGTTTGTTGTGTTTTTCCAGCCTAATGATGGCTTGCTTCACTGATAGTGACAGCTCTTTTGATCTCATCTTGAAAGTTGACAGCAACAGATTCCGAATGCAAATAGCACACTTGAAATGAACTTTGGACCTTTTATCTGCTCATTGTAATTGGGATAATGAGGGAATAACACACACCTGGCCATGGAACAGCTGAGAAGCCAATTGTCCTATTACTTTTGGTCCCTTAACAAGTGGGAGGCACATATGCAAACTGTTGTAATTCCTACACCGTTCACCTGATTTGGATGTAAATACCCTCAAATTAAAGCTGACAGTCTACAGTTAAAGCACATCTTGTTTGTTTCATTTCAAATCCATTGTGGTGGTGTATAGAGCCAAAAATGTTAGAATTGTGTCGATGTCCCAATATTTATGGACCTGGCTGTACATAGAAATCCAATAATCCAGATCAGGTCACTGTATGCAGATAAGTACTAACATTGCCATAAACATCCATTTCATCCATAATTTAAAAGTTGATCGCCAATAATATATTCCTGTGCATGATTCAGGATCCAGTGCGGTCCATTCTCCACATATAAAAAAATTTGATAAAATTAAAATCAATTTTTTTAAAAAGACCTTCAGACTCATAGCCTAATTTTCATAAAGACGAAGAATATATTTATTCAATACCACTTACATTGAATTCAATGTTCAAACCATAGGGTTGTAATGATCTTAAGGTGAAGATCCACTTCAGCTCTTTTGTTCTGAGGATCATTTCTTTATCTCCACCTCTTCTTAACACTCCCACAGAGTCAATCACCCAGAATCTCAATTGGTTTATCGAGTGAACACAATCAATGAAGTGCTTTGCCACCGGCTTATCAAGCATTTTTTTTCTGATGGTACTTTTGTGTTTATTAATCCTCTCCCTTATTTCCTTCGTGGTCTCCCCAATATAGATTAAACTAAACTACAGGTACATTGGATCATATATATCACATCATTTGATCTACATGTGTAATAGCCCTTGATATAGTATTTATGACCTGTATATGGATGCAGAAAAGAATCACCTTTGATCATGTTGCCACAATTGCAGCAACCCACACAAGGGAAATTACCCATCTTGCGGGGAGCTAAATATAGCTGTTTCTCTACCTGTGTACCTCCCACATCCGTTTTCACAAGTCGATCCCGTAGGTTCACATTCCTTCTATAGGCTATAAGTGGGGGTACCTCAAATTCTTTTATCGAGGGTAATCCCTTGTGTAACAATTGTCATTCTTTCTTCAAAATATTCGCAATCTCACCACTATGTTTGCCAAATGTAGACACAAATGGAATCCTCCGTATTTCATCTATTTCGGGTACCGATTGTAAGGTAGTTTCCCTGTCAATTGTCAATATTTTATTATATGATCTCCGTAGTAATTTTGGAGATAACCTCTTTTAACAAACTTCTCAAACATTTCATCAATTCTAGTGCCAAATACCAAATTGTCCGATACCACTCTCCTTACCCTGACTCTGAGTAGTTGACTCCATGGGAGTGATTCAATCATTCGTCGTGGCAGATTACTGTCATACCTCAACAGATTGTTTCTATCTTCTGATACAAATCTGTTTCAATTTGTCCCTCCTCAATGTATATTCTGACATCCAGGAACTGCAATTCCTTGTCTGACACCGTCTTGGTAAATTGTAATCGTGGTACTCCTGTATTAATATATCCATGAAAATTCTCTAACTCATCAATTGTGCCTGTCCAAATAAAAAAAATGTCATTGATGTAGCGCCACCAGCGCAGGACTCTCCCCCTGAAAATAGATCGGTACACCAGTCTGTTCTCCACTTTAGCCATGTAGATGTTGGCGGATGTGGGGGTCACATTGGACCCCATCACCATACCACATCTTTGTTGGTAAAAGGTGTCCCCAAAGAGAAAATAATTCCTCCTGAGGACCACCTCAATAAGTTGGAGGACAACTGTGCACCCTCAGGGGAGAATCCTGTGCTGACCAGAGCCACATCAACCGCTCTTAAACCATTATCATGTTCAATTGAAGTGTACAATGAGACTACATCTGCAATGGTGCGGTTCACCGTGCCGTATGTTTCCATGCAGGCTGGCTGCATGCCTTTTGCATACTGGCTGCGGGTGATTCCATGCAGGCTGGTTGCTTTTAACTGCGTGCTGGCTGTGGTATCTGGTGTGAACCTTCCCATGTACGTGTGTACCCCTTTGACTGTGTCTGTAGTTCTGTTCAGTGTTCCTCGTTGCCATGGGCAATGCCCATTTCTGTATACCGTGTATGCCGTTGCCATGGGCAATGCCAGGTTCTGTTCTTGTGTATCCTGTTCTGAGCTCTAGTGCTGATGGGGTTAATTCCCCTGTCTGTTGTGCCTGGGTGTGGTTTTGCCCTGTGTGTCCTGTTCCTGGGGTTCAGTTCTGGTTCAGTTGTTCTGTCTGTCAGTTTATCCTGTTCCGTTCTTGGTGTAGCTCCTTGCTACTGACCCAAGGGGTCTTTCCATCTGTCCGTTTATATGGTTCTGCCTTGGTTTATATTGTTGTATTCTGTATCTTGTTTATGTCATGTTCTGTTCGTCTGTATCTGCTCTGTTCTGGTGTATTTTGTTATTTGTTCCTGTTCTGTTCCTTCCTAGTCTAGCAGTGCTTGTGTGTCCTTTGTCTGTCTGTATTCCTTTAGAGCCTAGCAGAGCTTATCTGCATCTGAGCCTAGCAGAGCTTATCTGCGTCTGTTGCATGTCCTGTTATTGTCTGTCTGGCAGTCCTTATTTACTGCTTCTGTTATTCTGTTCATGTCTGCTTCTGTTCTTGTTTTATGTCTGCCTCCGGAAGGGGGTCCCTGGCTTCCCCAGAGGGGGAACCACCATCTGTGTGCAGATCTGCTTGTGGCCGCTTTGCTTCTATTGCTTGTGGCGCAGGTAACTGCTTCTGCCTTTGTTATGCCTTGCCTGTCTGTAGTACCTGCATCTGTATCTGCCACTGACTCTGTTTATGCTCTGGAGTCGCCCCTGGCCTTGTCTCAAGTCTATCCTCACCACCAGAGGCGCTAGTGAAGACCTGGTGTTGCTTAGTTACGCCCCTCCAGAGTATTTCCAGTCAGTGGCACAGTGGGTACACACCCGCTAGTTCTTTACAACATCGAAGGACACCAGGTAAAAACATTCTGGTAACTCAATGTCACGTAACTTCAGAAGGAAATGACTCGTGTCCCTAATATATGAGGGGGCATTTATGGCATAGGTGCGGAGTAAACGATCAACAAATATTGCTATATTACTAAATATAGATCCCCTACTCGAGACTATGGGCCTACCGGGAGGGTCTATCAAGCTCTTGGATTTTCGGGAGTATATACAATAGGGGAGTTATAGGGTGCTGTATTTTCAAGTATTCATCCGAATCACTGTCTGTTATCCCCTTCTCCAAAGCTACATCCAAAATATTTCCCCAAATCTTCATTATATCAAATTTTGTATCTCCTCTCAATACTTCATATACTTCTCCATCATCTGTCTCCATATCTCACCTATGTATTTGTGAGTGTCTATAAGTACCACAGCTCCCCTCTTCTCTGCTGGTTTAACTGTTATTTGTTTATTATGTTCAAGGGACTTAAGTGCATTGCTCTCCTGTCTGTTGCAAAAAAACTTTTAGTCGTAATAATCTAAAGAACCGCTGTAAATCAAGTTCAACGTTAAGCCAATCACCTGATGATGATGGACAAAAAGTCAATCCATGACTTAATACACTTATCTGATCCCCAGTTAGCTCAACAGAGGAAATGTTCACCACCAGCTGATTTAATTCTTTGGATTGCGCCTCGTTGATCTTCCTTGTGTCTCCTTCATTCAACCTGTATTTGAATACCTTCTAAGATGTCTGGTCTCTCTCCTTCAGGGGTACTTTGGTAGCACTGTTGCTTCCTTGGGAGCTGTAGTCTCAGAACAGAGGTTCTATGAGTCTGAGCCTAGTAGTCCATGCAGGAGCTCTCAACACACACATCTCTCCTATAACTTCTCCTCAGATAAGCCTATACTAAAACTACTAACCGGGGCAGAACTAGTCCAGCACCTGGCAACCTAAACACAGTCTGCCAATTTTTTAACAGTTACTTTGCCAATACATTGCTATTGAGTTTACGTAAACACAATACATCACAACATTTAACTTAAGAACATTGCATTTACTCTTTTAACATTGCCTAACCCTTTGCAGTAGTGCTCTTGGGTACTGCTCATAAGGGACAAATCCCCAAAAGTTTGTATTTAGGAAATTCCTAACAAATCTGATTAAAGGGGTTCTGCACTTTCATTTAACTGATGATCTATCCTCTGGATAGATCATCAGCTTCTGATCGGCAGGGGTCCGACACCTGGGACCCCCGCCGATCAGCTGTTTGAGAAGGCAGCAGCGCTCCAGCAGCGCCGCGGCCTTTTCACTGTTTACCGCCGGGCCGCCGGCTCACTGGCGTCACGACTAGTATCAACTAGCGTGGGCGGGGCTAAGCTCTGTTCACGTGAATGGAGCTTAGCCATGCCCACGCTAGTTGATGCTAGTCGTGACGTCAGTGGGCCGGCGGCCCGGCGGTAAACAGTGAGAAGGCCGCGGCGCTGCTGGAGCGCCGCTGCCATCTCAAACAGCTGATCAGCGTGGGTCCCGGGTGTCGGACCTCCGCCGATCAGAAGCTGATGATCTGCAGAACCCCTTTAATTTAGAAATGATTCGCAGCTCTAATCAATAATCAAATCTCAGATGTGCCCGTGATACATCTTTTTAAATTGCTTTACACTTGTTTTAAATGGCTTTGCATATTTTTGTACCGTAAAAATTGAACAAAGTTCATATTATTGGATTTCTAACTGTGGTCTAACGAATTGTTAACCTTCTTCTCACATGTAACCTTCTTTAATGTCACACAATGTATTATGTGCTCTTCTCTTGGCACAGGTAAATAATGAAAGGCTATATCTGCCCCTGAAGTTGAGTCATGGAAAAGTCAACATTTTTGCCTTTGGTTTTCATATTGTAATCGAAACCGAATTTGGCCTAAAAGTTGTATATGACTGGAAGACGTTCCTCTCTGTGACAATACCACGTTACTTGCAAAACAGCACGTATGGCCTTTGTGGAAGGTACAACGGCAACATGGAAGATGACCTGCAGACTTCTAGTGGTTTCATAAGTATGAATGTCAATGAGTTTGGCCACAGTTGGGTAAAAAGAGATGCCTTCTGCCAGGTTGGCTGTGGAGATAGATGTCCGACCTGCACAAAGGTGGATGGTTTTTGGAAAGCTCAACAGCTTTGTGGCTTTATTCCCAACAGGAATGGGGTATTTTCTAAGTGTCATAGCAAAGTAAATCCCAGATTTTTCTTCAAAAACTGCTTATTTGACTCATGCATTGATGGAGGTACTGTGGAGACTGCTTGCAGCTGGCTACAGAACTATGCAAGTACATGCCAGACTCAAGGAATTGCTGTCACTGGCTGGAGGAACCACACATCTTGTTGTAAGTGTCAGTTTTCTTCATTTAAGGTAGTAGGTAATCAGAATATTACCTACTTTTTATGTTAAAGGGATTCTGTCACCAGTTTTTTGCCCCTCCATTTAAAAATATGTTTATGTTCAGGGAGCTTTAGTGATTCCTAATGTGGTCTTATAACTGAAATCTGTAGGCTCATTTTGTCTAAAAAACGTTATAACTAACCTGTCATTCATCCAACTAAGGTGCCCAAGGGGATGTGCATGTCTTCCAGATGCTGCCCGCACCCGCCGCCGTTCGTGCCCTGCTCCTCCTTTTCTGACATCAGCGCCACCTCAGAATCCTTTGTTACGCCTCCGGCTCTCCCTCACTCCCCCCTCCTTCTTCTCTAACATGTCGTGCGTGCGCACAGGCCTGTGCCTGATGCGCCCGTGCGGACTTCTCCGTTCGGCTTCATGGAGCGAAGTGCGCGTGTGCCGGCACTTCGCCCAACCTCCCGATGACCTGAACACTGGCGTAACAAAGGATTCTGAGGCGGCGCTGATGTCAGAAAAGGAGGAGCAGGGCACGAACGGCGGCGGGTGCGGGCGGCATCTGGAAGACATGCACATCCCCTTGGGCACCTTAGTTGGATGAATGACAGGTTAGTTATAACGTTTTTTTACATGTATGTCTGCTACTTCAATCATCTCCATAGGACTGCTGGAGACAGGAAGTGTGGGCCCCCAATCTGATTAACAGGGACCCCAGTGATCAGACCCCCTCCAATCAGACACATCAGCTATCCTTTAGATAGGGTGTAAGTTGTCTTAATGGGCAAAACCCTTTATATTATCCTAAAATGTTGTAGTTTTCACACTGGTCACTAAACCTAATAATAAGATGACATACTGTTCTGTAAAGGTCACTTCTTAGTAGTCATCTCATTATCAGTAAAGGCAGGATTACAATGAAAGATAGCAGATAGATAGATAGATAGATAGATAGATAGATAGATAGATAGAATCCACCATTCACAAGAGATTATGTAAGAACGTATCTTCTCCCCCTCCCTGCACAAGTCACAGAGTATGCCCACTACACTCTCCTATAGATATCAATGAACATCTCCTGTTTGTGGTCCATATTGTAAAGCATATCTCTGAAGGCTGTTAAGAGCAGTTCAGGCAAGATGGCTGCCCCCCATAATCATGTAAAAATAAAATAGATTAGAAAAATATATGCTTCATTATCAGTTATGATAAATGCAGGTGATACATATAGATGATGTAGTCTCCAACCTGTGGCTCACCAGCTGTAGTAAAACTACAAATCCCATATGAGTAGCCATAAGATGATGACAACTGCTTTATAGAGCACAGTTTCCCCCGTTATAGACTTAAACGGCTTATACCATGACTAATGTAAAAAATGAAAATTCTAACACAGCTAGAACCAGCCCTGTACTTCACATGGATCCAGAGAACTCCCCATTCATTGCTTCAATTGTTCTGCTAGATTTATTTCAAGCAGGCAGCTCAGGGGGTGTGCACTTTCTCAGGGGGAGCGTCCTTTCTACTGCAGATGGTGTCAGTTGGAGGATGGAACTGAGTATGTGCGTCCACCTCAGTGAGCAGGACAGAGAAATTAGAAAAAGAGCAAACAGCAGGTGGCGCTATACAGATAGATTTCAGTGAATTGCTAAAGTATTCAGATCTAGTAGCTGGTATGAAAAATGCAGAATATTTAAGGTAGCAGAGAAGCCATAGGTACGTCTCACATAAGCATTGTATAACTTGTCGCCTGTGTTGCCTGCAGTTGTGACTTGCCCGGCATACAGTCACTATGAGAGCTGTGTCAGTGTGTGCCAGCCTCGCTGTGCCGCTATTCGACTTAAGAGTGACTGCAATCATTACTGCGTGGAGGGCTGCCAGTGCGATGCTGGGTATGTTTTAAATGGGAAAAGCTGTATTCTTCCACATAACTGCGGCTGTTACGCTGATGGCAAATACTACGAGGTAAGAGCTTCAATCTTTCTTATAAAATTTATTCCAAATAGTCAAGTTTATTGAAGATGAAGGCGGAGATTAGACTTCATATAGGCGTTTTCTTGTTTCCTAATTCCTACCATTTTTGACCTTCGCAAGTACTCTCCAGCACCCAACTTACTTCCAATGCCTGTAGTAGTATGTGTACCTAAATTACTTAGAAGTTTATACCCAACATTGGAGCAGAATTCTGCTACCTCTACTTAGAAATGTGAAAATCACATCCACTTAGCTTCAGATGCTTCAGACGTTGGTCTACTGCCTTGTACAACCGATTTAAATACAGAGACCTAAGGATGGATTCAGGTCTGGGGATGCTAAAGTTTCTCCTTGTGGGGATCACCAAGTTGGCGTAGGGAGTCTTATAGGCCAAGCAATGGAAAAAAAGATACAAAGAAGTGAGGAATAAGGACAAAGGAAAAACCCCTCTCTGGTGCCACCTACTTAATGTCTGACCTTTTAACATGTCTAAGGATTTAATAAACCAAATCAGAGTCTTCTTCCTGAGGAAAGGAGTCCCATCTGTAGAGTGTGGTTTGGGGGTTATTGCCGCTCGCCAGTGCAGATCATGATACTGGTTAGCTTGGTGAGAGGCATTTTACATTAGTCTCCAACCCAGTCAACTAGCACCCTGCTCTGCACTGATGCGGGGCAATAATCCCGAAACAACTATCTGCAGATGGGTCCCTTTACCTTATGGAGAAGATTCTGGTTAACTTACATTTAGTCATATTACAAGGTCTCTTAAAAGGTCAGACATTGATTCATAGGGAAGCTACCCTCCCCAGTGGGTGGCACTAGAGACACCATTTTTCTTCGTCCTGGAGAAGAGCTAGTCTACAAGGCTATATTCACACACCAGATGTTGCAGTGGTTTTGTGTAAAAATTGTGCCAAGATGTCACTTTAAATACTAGAATTGTTGTTTGTGCAGTTTTTGGGGGCAGCATGGCGTCTTCCAATAGATTTCTCTATAGCAGAAAAAAATGTGTGTGCTACTTCTATGACAAAATTAAAATTGTCACGAGAAACGCTTATGGGGAAAAAAAAGGAAAAACTTCAAATCCATGATGTTTTATTCAAGAAATACTTAAATGCAAAAAATAAATAAAAATTGTGTGTGATGGATTCTGACCTTATTCTACTCAATAATAACCAATAATTAGCAACTGCCATGTCTGAAAGTATATAGTTGTATCATGGTTTTTATGGGTTTCTATCTTGGGTTTTCAGTGAAGTCATTTGTGCCTGTCCATGTAGAATAGGTTAATTTAGATGACTGTTACACTTTGCAGCACACATAGTGGCCACACGTGGGCAAGTTGTGGCTGCAATGCCGTTGAAAGTTGTCCTGACATGCGAGTTTACCGCAAAATGGTGCAGGTTTCAAACTGATTGTTATTGGATCTGCGGTAAAAGTGCATTGTGGCGCTATGTGTGGACCCAACTAGTGAGCATAAGGGTACATCTACACGGCGATTTTGGGTGCGACGTGTCGTGCGGCAAAGTATCGCAGTATACTGGGGCTGCAGTGCGACTCTCAACACGTGAAACGCAAAAAATCCAGCTATGTTGTATTTCTTGAGATTCGCATGTTGCGGTTGCAGCAAACACGGGAGTGACACTACAACCCTATTTATCCCTAAGGCAGCACCTCAACACGGTGATACTTGGGTGCAACAAGGACATGCAAAACAAAATGGCTGTGCAGATCATCCTAATAGGCATAGAAAGTTTGAAGATCATGTAGCTGATAATTTGGACATAATTCATTTTCTTCTTATCTCTTTAGCCTAAGCAATTATTCTGGAATAGTGACTGCACCAGGCGCTGCCGCTGCTTTGGAAGGAATCTCATCCAGTGTGATCCAAGACACTGCAAGTCCGATGAAGAATGTGCTCTAAGGAACGGAGTACGAGGCTGTTTCAGTAAGAAGAGCTCTTACTGCATTGCTGCAGGAGGTGGTGTCTTCAGGACGTTTGATGGGGCTTTTCTCCGTTTTCCGGCAAACTGTGCATTTGTATTGTCTACTATTTGCCAAAAGCTCCCAGATATCTCCTTTCAGCTGATTATCAACTTTGATAAATGGTCTTCACCAAACTTGACTGTCATATCCCCGGTTTACTTTTACATCAATGAAGAGCAAATCCTCATTAGTGATCGCAATACTGTTAAGGTAATGGGTTCTTTTATTCATCGTTAAGATGTTGACATTAAAGGTATTTTTCAGTCCTTCTGTATTGGTGGTCCATCCTCAGGGCAGGCCATCAATATCTGATCTGCGGGGATCCAACACCCGGAACCACCTCTGAACATCTGCTCTGCAATAGCTCTGTCTCTAGAAGTTGGCGCTGGAACTACAGTTCTGTCCATTGTGTGTAGTGAACGAAGCTGGTAAATGCAGCACTGCTCCCATATAACAGTCCACAACACAATGGATGGAGATGTACTTCTGGTGCCAACTTCCAGAGACAGAGCTACTGCAGAACAACTGATGAGCAAGAGGTGTTGGGAGTTGGACCCCCCATGATCAAATATTGATGGCCGATCCTGAGGATAGGCCATCGATTTAAATAGACAGGAAAACCCCTTTAATACTTCATGTGTACCTTGAAACATTATTGGATAAGGCCGTATGATACATATGTTTGTTTTTCACACTGATATTATTAGTGCCAAGTTCTGTACTTCTGATCGATGGGGATCCAACTGTCAGAACCCCATTGATCCTCAGAATGAACACCTGCACAGGCGTGTGTGGAGAACAACATAACCGTCTTCTCTTGAATGTTATGTTGCAGCTCAATGCACAGCGGGTGGACAAAAGCATCATAAGAAAAAGGCTTAGTTCTTTTGACTCACAGATTTGTGGGGGACCCCCCCCCCCTACAGATTATAATTACAGATGAGCGAATCGAAGTTGACGAAGTGGAATTCGATCCAAATTTCAGAAAAAATTTGATTCGCACCGAAGCCGAATTTCCTCACGAAATGGTAATGAATCGCATTTTTTCTAAAATGGCTGCTGCACATGTTAGGACATGGAGCAAAGAATTCTGAGAACGAAGGATCACCCACAATGCCATGAATGCAGCCAATCAGCAGCCAGCCAGCCCTTTGATGTCACAGCCTTATAAATAGCCTCAGCCATCTTGGATTCAGCCATTTTCTAGTGTGCTTAGTGCAGGGAGAGATGTCAACAGGCGCTAGGGACAGTGGTAGGAAAAACATAATTGTGCTAAAAAAAATGATTTACAAGTTCAGGGAAAGATTTAGTCAAGGTGTAGGGAAAGACTAGGGAGGCATCATCTACACTATAAAAGAAGAACAGGGTGCAATAGGAGAGTGTACAGCCTGGGTAATAGGAGTGATTCTATTACACCTTGCTGCACTTATTGGGGATCCAAATTGCTATTATACTGCTGCTTTGCACTATATGATACCTCTGTAATTCCAGCAAACCTTGTTTGTTATTAGGGTGCAAGTGCTGTGTTGCAGGGTGTATTTATAGAAAATATATGTAAGTCAAATTAACCATTCTGCGGTGCATTTAAATTGTTCTACAGCTTTTTTTGGGGTGTGTTAGTGTAAAAAAAAAGGACGTCTTATTTGCCGGTCTGCGGTGAGGTTACATTGTACTACAACCTTTTTTGGGGTGTATAAGTGTAAAATTAAAGTACGTCTTACTTGTCATTCTGCGGTGCAGTTACATTGTGCTACAGCCTTTTTTGGGGTGTGTAAGTGTAAAAAAAAAAATGCTGTTCTGCGGTGCAGTTACTTTGTACTAGAGCCTTTTTTGGGGTGTAAAAGTGTAAAAAAAAAGATGTCTTATTTGCCGTTTTGCAGTGCAGTTACTTTGTACTACAGCCTTTTCTGGGGTGTATCAGTGTAAAAAAAAAGTACGTTTTATTTGCCGTTCTGCTGTACAGTTACTTTGTACTACAGCCTTTTTTGGGGATTATAAGGGTAAAAAAAGTACGTCTTATTTGCCGTTCTGCGGTGCAGTTACATTGTACTACACATTTTTTGGCGGTGTTGTAATAGTATAAAAAGTACATCTTATTTACCATTCTGCAGTGCAGTTACTTTGTTCTACAGCCTTTTTTGGGGTGTATTAAATGGAAAAAACAAGTACGTTTTATTTGTCGCTCTATGGTCAAGTTACATTGTTCTACAGCTTTTTTGGGGTGTATTAATTTCCTTTTAATTTAATTATTTTATCTAACAGTATGTCAGACAAGTGATGGGCCCTTTAAAGGGAACGGGCAGTGGCCAAAATGTTTCTGTCGCAGACAGCAAAAAAAGGGGGGATGTCATCTAGCGGTCGTGTTTTGACCAGCAACCCAGCGGGGCTTGAATGGTTGACTCGATCTTCTACTTTGTTGCAAGTGACATCAGACACCCCCAGCAAAAAGTCGGTGGGTTCTTCAAACACAACGGTTAGTTGGCATAGCCTGGGAGCAGGCCCTGTGCCCTCACCTGTCCTCAACCTGCCTTTGTCCTTTTCTGTTCCCTCTGCTAAAGAGGTATTATATGCCGTAGGCTCCACTCCACTTTTCAGTGAGGACGAGCTACTAGAGGATATTCAGCAGCTACTGCCCAGCCAAGATCTGGAGGAGAGATCTGCCGCTTCCTCCGGTAGGCGGGCAAGTAGTGATGATGAGAAACGAGTGGGAGCTGATGTTGCGAGCGGTCAGGCTCCTGGTCCTGAGACCATTGAGGGGACATCAGTGACGTGCAGACAGTAGCAGATGATGATGAAGCCAATCGCACTTGGGAGCCGGGTGGGAGAAGGGGTTTCATCATCATCATCAGGAGAAGAGGGTGGCAGCTTGTGCATGAGGCAGAGGCTGAGCCAGCAAGGTGGTAGCGTGGCCGGAAGTCAGCAAGATGGCAGCAGTGGGAGGTCGTGAGCCAAACATGCCCAGGGTAGACCGCCCGCTTCGCAGGAGATTACCTGCCCAGGAAGTAGTGGTGCAGGGGTTCGCGGAGGCAGCGGTAGCAGGCAGTCAGTACGGAGTGTTGGGGGAAAATGCCATACTCGGCGGTGAGGCAAAATTTTGTTAGGCTGCCGGAGGAGGTGAACATGGCCATTTGCCGAATTTGTGGGCAGAAGGTGAAGCTTGGGCAGGGTGCCAATGTTGGCACCACCGCCCTGCATCAAAAGATGTAGCGTCACCATAAAGTGGCCGGGGAGAACCATGGCTCCGATGTGGTGGTCCAGCCTGCTGCAGCAACCGCTACATCACCCAGTGGCACGCACCCAATTTCATGCAGTCAAGGCTCCACCACCTCAGCCGAAGGGAGCTGTCTGTCCTTCCCATTATCTGCTGGTCCTGAAGCTCCTGCTCCTCCTACTCCTCATCAGTCATCCCATCAGCAATCGATCACCGAAGCAATTGCGAAGAGACAACATAATGCTTGTGCAGAAGCTGAAAGTACTCCTGGCCAATTTGCTGGTGCTTCAGTCCCTCCCTTTCCAAGTGGTGGATTCTGCACCTTTCAGAGAACTGATGGCTTTTGCCGAGCCAAGGTGGAGAGTCCCAAGCCGTCATTCCTTTGCCAAAAAGGAAGTACAAGCCTTGCACACATATGTATAACAGAAGGTGGGCCAGTCCTTGAGCCTGTCGGTGTCTGTCAAAGTGCACGGCAGCGCTGACGTGTGGAGCTGTAACTACGGTTAAGGACAATATACGGTATGTCCTTTACGGCCCACTTGGTAAATGTGGTTCCTGCACAACCACACCAGCAACTTGGCCAGGTGAAGCTGCTTCCACCTCCACGTTCTCACGCCGTTGGTCCTGCGACAATGTTCACCTCTGCCTCCTCATCCTCCACCGTGTCCTCAGCCTCCACTGCTGGGACAATTCACAGTGCCCCTCCAGCATACCACGTGTGCAGGGCACGGTGGTGTCACGCTGTTCTGCACCTAGTTTGCCTGGGCAAATGGAGTCACACAGGGGAGGAACTTCCCCGCATCCTTCATAAAGAAATAGAAGATAAGATAAGATGCCTTTATTGTCACTGTACAATACAATGTAATACAATGTACAATACAATGAAATGAATCCTGGCTTTCTCCTCGACAACTCAAAACCGGAACCATGCTGACCGGCAACGGGAAGAACATGGTGTCGGCGCTGCCTCAAGGAGGGCTGATCCATGTGCCCTGCATGGCGCACGTGTTCAATCTGGTTGTCAAGTGGTTCCTGTAGTCTTCCACCCATCTGCAAGACATCCTGAAAATGGCCAGGAAACTTTGCATGTACTTCAGCCACTCATACACCACAAAGCACACCCTCCTTGAGCTGCAGCGGCAGAACAGTATCACCCAACATAGGCTGATATGCAATGTTTCCATCTGTTGGAATTCCACCCTCCATATGTTGGACCAATTATATGAACAGACAAAGTCCATAAATGATTTCTTGATGATACAGGCGGACAGAGGTGCTCCCCTGTGTAACTTCGATGTTAGCCAGTGGCAGCTCATGCGTGACACCTGCCGTTTGCTCGGGCCCTTTGAGAAGGCAACTTTATTTGTCAGTCGCCAGGACTACGGGATGAACAACGTAATTCCACTGATTCATGTCCTGGAACAGATGCTGCTAAATCTGGCTGACCAGGGGACAGGAGACGTGGCAACTACATCTTACGGCCACATGAGCCCTGTGGGGGCTGAACTAGAGGAGGAGGAGGATATTGGAGCACAAGCAATGTGTAGCGAAATGCGTGGTTTTTCTACACAGGTGACAGGAGAGGAGGAGCAGGAGCAGCCAGAGGAGCTACAGGGCAGTGAGGAAGAGGAGGCAGAGGACCCAGACACACCATGGCAGTATGCAGTGGAGATTGAGGCAGGGAGTCCCTCCGAGTCACTTGCACAAATGGCATGCCCACTTTCTTGTGTAGTGACAGCCGAATTGTCACCATTCGCCAGTGGGATGACTACTGGCTCTCCACCATGTTAGACCCTCGCTACCAGTCCAAAATGGGGGCCTTTTTTACACCTGCTGACAGGGAGGACAAACTGAACTACTATCGAGACATCCTTGTAGTTAGCTGGCCGCTGCCTATGTGTGCCATTACCTATCCTCACACAGGTCTTTCTGGGGGGGCGCTCATGTTCCACTACCATGGCTGCTGGGAGGGGGCAGAAGCAGTACCAGCTCCATCAGCAGCAACTTAGATCTAGAGTCACTGATGAGAAGTTTTCTTCACCTGCCTACTGAAGAAACTACTCACCAGCAGCAGGTAGACATAGAGCAGAACCTGAACCATCAGGTTGTGGCATACTTAGAGTACACCCTGCCACCCCACATCAAAGATCCCCTGAACTACTGGGCAGCCAAACTCAATTTGTGGCCCCAACTGGCCGAGTTTTCCCTGGACAAGCTTTCCTGCCCGGCCAGCAGTGTGGCATCAGAGCGGGTGTTCAGTGCAGCGGGGGCCATAGTTACCCCAAAGAGAACTCGCCTGTCCACAAAATGTGGAGTAACTGACTATTGTGAAGATGAAGCAGGTGTGGATCAGCCAGGATTCGCAAACACCATAGCCCGATGCATCAGACCAGATCATCCATGGTGCCACACCTACACTTTGACAAAAGAGGCCCGTTTCATCTGGATACCTTCTTCAGCTACTATTCTGATGCTGCCACCCGCCTGATGCCAGGTGCTCCTACTGCCAGCCACCATCTTCAGCTGGTACTGGTATTGCCCCCCCCACCTCCCCACTCTGTCACTGGGCCACTCTGTGGTCTCCTCATGTTGCTGCTACCTCTTCCATATGTCACTGGGCCATTCTGCGGTCTCCTCATGCTGCTGCCACCTAACCACTATGTCACTGGGCCACTCTGTGGTCTCCTCATGCTGCTGCCACATCACTACTCTGAGGTCTCCTCATGCTGCTGCCATCTCCCCACTCTGTCACTGGACCACTCTGTGGTCTCCTCATGCTGCTGCCACATCACCACTTTGTGGTTTCCTCATGCTGCTGCCACCTCCCCACTCTGTCACTGGGCCACTCTGTGGTCTCCTCATGCTGCTGCCACCTCACCACTATGTCACTGGGCCACTCTGTGGTCTCCTCATGCTGCTGGCACCTCACCACTATGTCACTGGGCCACTCTGTGGTCTCCTAATGCTGCTGCCACCTCGCCACTCTGTCACTGGGCCACTCTATGGTCTCCTCATGCTGCTGCCACATCACCACTATGTGGTCTCCTCATGATTCTGCCACCTCAACACTATGTCACTCGGCCACTCTGTGGTCTCCTCATGCTGCTGCTACCTCCCCACTCTGTCACTGGGCCACTCTGTGGACTTCTCATGCTGTTCCCATCCTCACCACTTCATGACTGGGCCACTATTTTGACCTGGTTGACATAATCATTTATTTGACCCTTCTTCTGATCTGTCAGAAGGAAGGAAAAATTAGACACGCAATGTACAGCTGTGTAGCAGCTGTAGGGCCTGTATGACATGGTCCCTATTTTGCATCAGAATTGGCTTATGATTTGATATCCAAAAGCAGGAGTGGGTACAAAACAGAGAAGACATGCAAATATTCCATTCACGTGTCATCTCTGTTTTGGATCCACTCCTGTTTTTTTTGGCTTTAGCAATACTGATGGATTACAGAAATGCTGACCGAGTGAAGGCAGATGCTCAACAGACAGTATCACTTTTTTGGGGGGTTATTGTTCTGACGGATCAGAGAAAGGGCAAAATAATCTGTGATGTGAACACAAACTTACTCTATGTTGAATCAGCTGACGACTGTAAAAGGAGTGCACTTCTTGACGTTTACATTGACCTGTTCACACTTGAGTTAGTTGGTCAGTTTTGGCCCTGTAACTGCCCAAATAAGTGAAGTGTGCAGTGATTCTAAGAGCGACGCCTGTTATACTGACTCCTAGTATTGTTTCACTACCACAGCAAACTCCCTATGCATGTTTCTGCAAGACACAGTGTTCTACACCACTATACAGGCTTTTTGCAGCCAGGAAATAGCTGTTTTTTTATGCGATTCGCCACTAATAAATTCTGATCAAATCGAATCTTTTCGGAAAATTTGACGAACTAACCAAATCAAATTTTTGAGAAATGTGCTCATCTCTAATTATAATGTTATAGCATATCAGCAATATTATATCACCAATTAAGCTGCAATACAGTAATCTGTAGCCCTCAACGGCATGTGAAAACCACAGACCAACGGCAACACGTCCCAAAAAAATCAAAAAATTGGAGCTTTAAAAAGCATTAATAGGTCATGTTAAAAATACAGTGATAGTTCAAAAACCTACATATTTCAGGCTACACAAGAGACATACCCTCAATCAGGGAGGATCCAAACACAGCTGGTGTATGGATCAAACATGTAGGTTTTTTAACTATCGCTGAATTTTTTAATATGATGAATTAATAAAGACTTTATAGATTTTTAAATCTTCGATTTTTTGTAAAGTTATGGCATATCCTAGGGATAAACCATAGCATTATAAGACGGAAATACCTTTTTAAAGGGGATTCGACAGCTGTTCATGTTTTTAAGGCTCAGAGTGGAATGAAAAACAATTCACCCCTACAGATCCCCGTTGTTCTCCTCGGGAGCCTCCCGCTCCATCTTAACATACAGAAAATGCCTCAAGACAACCCCTTTAAAGGCCTCATGCACACGACCGTTGTTTTATTCCGTTTCTGTTGTGCCGTTTTTCGTGATTTTCTGCGGACCCATTGACTTTCAATAGGTCCGTTGAAAACTCGGCTAATGCACCGTTTGCCATCCGAATCCGTGATCCGTGGTTCCAGTCCGTCAAAAAAATATAACCTGTCCTATTATTTTTGCGGAAAACGGTTTGCGGACCCATTCAAGTCAATGGGACCGTTAAAAAACACGGAGGCACACAAGATTGTCGTCTGCGTACGTTTTTTTCCTATTATTTGCATGGCAAACCTGTCTTAGACTTTTTTTTACTTTCCTTTATGTCTGGTGGTCCTCCAAAAATAAAGGAAGGCACACGGAAACAAAAACGGAAATGGATCACGGAACAACAGAACCCCATTTTGCGGAATGGAACACAACGGTCATGTGCATGAGGCCTAAGTGCGTTATTATCTTTTTTCTGTAATGTTTTTCATGAATGTGGCCAGGGACATCCGCACATTTATCTATCATACCGTGCAGGATGTTTTTATCTTTGTTTTTTCTGTGATTTTTCTGTTTATGTAGTGTATGCTTGAGGGAGTGGCACCTATTGTGAATGCGCTCCTATTTTATCTTGGGAGTAGCATTCCTTAGCACTTTTGCCCTTCCTATCTCATAGAGCGCCTTGATTAGGTGGTACATATAGCTGTATGTGCTCCTCCACCCATCGGTTGCTTGATGCACATGGAGGTGACTAGGAGCAGCACACCATATGTGCGGCGTCTGCGCTCCTGAACATAGAAGCCCAATGGCATCGGTAGATATAGAGCAGGACCTGCCTGACTGAGACCACCTTGGCGGGGGTAGGTGGGCACAGATGTGTTTTGATCAAAATATATTGGCTAAGAGTCTCAGATTATATTACATCAGAGTGAGGGCTTGGTCCATATATAATGCTTGCATCTATATTATTAAGTGCATTATTATCTTTTTTCTGTAATGTTTTTCATGAATGTGGCCAGGGACATCCGCACATTTATCTATCATATCGTGCAGGATGTTTTTATCTTTGTTTTTTCTGTAATTTTCCCATTAGAGCAGGAGACAAGTTGTCACTGGGCTCCTGCTGTCTGCTGCATGGGAGGCCAGCCGTTGGCCTAGAATAAGGTCCATTAATGATTACCATAAAAAGGTGAATCAGTGGTGATTAAAGGGTTAAATAAAAGAGTTTGTCTCATCAGAGAGGTTAGCATGTGGCCACCACAGTGATCAGGTGGCCTCACCAGTGGAAGTCTTGTCTGTGTAGATATTTTTCCTGCAGAATTATGGTTCTCAGTGGTGGCCCTTCAGATTATTGGTCAGCTTGAGTCCACCGGAGTGGGAGATGCTTTCACTGAGTTGTGCTCGGTTGTGACTCATAAAGAGGGGACTCTGGGTTATTTTAACATTATAACGAATGAGATTACTCCACATTCATGGCTATATTTTCAATAATAAGAAAAACAAGAAAAAGAAACGACTTAGCAAATCATGCAAATTATGAAATCATTTCAAGAAATTCTAGTGAAATCAGTTCCTACTGATGGTAGTAAGTTAGTAGCCATTTTTGATATAAAAAACCAAGATAAATCTCATATTCAACAAGTATGTACAGTGATGTACCTGTAATGGTGGCTACCAGGTCTAGAGGGAGAAGGGCCCAGTACTAGGACCCCCCCTTCTCTTTCCAATGCATTATCATGCAGCCACCACTAAGTGGAGTTCAATGCAAACCTATGATTAGAGCTTCCATTTCAGTCAATTATAAGTGCATGAATTTGTAGGCACTGAGCTCCCCCTAGTGGTGGCTGCAGGCAGCTAACTATGTAATAGATGTGAAGTAGATTTATCAATGTATTTATTCCAGTTGTCTGGTGTGACTACATTAAGAAATATGGTGCTCAGAATAAGCGCTATATTTATGAAGCACCCATTCAAAGTGGATGAGGCCAAGGGTGATTTTTTTTCCCAGTTTTTGTAATTAAAATAAATTAATTAATTAATCAGAAATCTGGGACATTGTGGTTTGCATTCTGCATTGCCTGGGAGTGTTTGACACAATCATACTGTAAAACTAGGTAGGGTGGAGGGGGGCATACTAAGTTTGGCTATGGGGCCCTATGAGATCCGTGTACGCCCCTGATAGGAACTTTTCAGCAGCTTTAACTAGAACTGTGATTTAGAAGAAGAGCTGGGTGTCCCGAGGAAAGGCTTCTCTACACTATTAAATGACATAGATTGTAATCACAAAGGATGAGTGTCAGATTAATGAATAGGCAAGAAAAAAAAAAAAGTTTAAATTCTGTGGCTCTTTTAAAGTCCAAATGCTAAACCCCTAGAAGATCTGTGCCGAGGACTGTAGATTGGAATCCATGGACAATCTGCTGCCAGTTTCGAAAAAGAAAAGAGTGGATAAACACTATACCATCCCATTGTCTAAAGTTGGAAGACTCTCCTCATAAGTGGCTCAAGGCTATTCTTCTTTTCAGCTGTTCTCACAAGCATTAAGGCATTTTTCGTTCTTAAAGGGTTTAGTCTGAGTTAAAATAAAAACTGAAAAATGGCAAGGAAGGGGTTAAAATAATATAACAAGTTATACTTACCGGTTCAAACCCCCTCCGCTCCTGCTCGCCCCCATAACGGTGGTCCTCCCAGCCAGGCTTTGCTTTCATTGCTGCAGCCTTGACATGCCCATATGCTGCGTGACAGGCAGTCACTGCTCTGAGTGGCTCTGACGCCACTGAGGCCAGTGATTGACTGCAGCAGTCACATACGCCATCACTGCAGCTAGGATCACAACGTCATAGCTGCAGAGGCGGAGAGGATTGGAGCAGGGGCGCTGGAGCTGAAGGGGTTGGAACCGGGAACTTGCTTTATTTTTTTAACCCACTTCTCTGCCATTTAGCAATCTTTATTTTAGCTCAGACAACCCCTTTAAATACATTTAAGTTATTTCTCTTAATTGATCTTTCACCTCAAGAGTACAGTTAGTGTAGATGCAGTACCCCAGAGGACTACTTTAAACGGGTTAATTTGCAACTTAATGGGTTAATGTCTATTGTTAATATTAGTGTATTTTTTCTATATCTAATTGCTTGTAATCCAAGAGCTGAAATGGGAACACCATTTGGTTATTTTGCCCTGCTCAGTGGGGAGGCCCTTCTCCTCTGGGTCAGGAGTTTAGTAGGTACGGTGAGGAGATATTTGCATGTGCCTGTGCTGAAGTGAGGTCTGCTGCAAGGAACCCTCATCCTTGCATCCCAACAACTACCACCATCCTCTGGGGAAAAAAGGAAAGAATATACAGACTGTGGAAGGTCAGTTTGAAGGCAACATGCATTACTGCTATTACCGTGCATTTTACCGTGGATTAGCTACCCACTGGAAGATCTATACCCCGCTGTGGGAACGGCACATGGTGCACCCTTTTGGTCAACTTGGAAAGTAGTTTGGATCTGATAGTTAGAGAGTGAACCATCTCACTGGTGGTTACCTCATGTTCAGCTTGCTACCTCAGTAAAGAGCAGGGGCGAACTGGAAACTAAAAGTGGCGCTGGAAAAAACTTGGGCCTATGTTGCAGGCGGGTCCAAATTGACAGAAGGCAAGGTAACATAATTAGTCAGGGACAACATATGTAGGCAGGGACAAAAGAAGTAGGCAGGGGCCAGCAATACCATAGTGCAGAGCAATATACCATCCCAGCTGAACCAAATACCAAATTCTGAGGACGTCAATACAGTTGAATTCAGGAGAGCACCTGTGGCTGCTGACCAGGTGCGTAGGAGAGAATCAGATCATTATGTACACAACTCACTCCCATGAGGATAGCTTGGGTGGTCCTCCTAGGCATCGGCCCACTGGGAAATTTCCCTGTAGGGTCTATGGCCAATCTTCCCCTGGTAAAGAGCACTGGATTTGTTACCCCTAGACTGGCCTGATCATTGCCTTGCACCACCATTGCACCATTGCTAATATCTGTCCCTGTGCTTGCCCTCCTGCCTAGCACCCTGCCGAACGTTCACCATCAAGGGCACCTAACCAGTGCCAGACACTGCATCATCAGACGTGGCCCAGGGGCACAAACATGCATTGATGGGGATTGGAGCTGTAAGAAAGGGGGCGGGGTGTCATAAGGGTGAGATATCATAAGAAAAGAAGCCATACATGTAAGAAAAGGGGTGGAGTAAAGACTTCTGAAGCGTGATTTCGCACCCAGCACCATCCATGGTTGCCAACTGTCCTGAAATTTCAGGAACTGTCCCTGATTTTCAGCGACAGTTCCGGCAAATACAGGCTGTTCCTGGTCAAAAAGTGGGGACCACCAGCCCATAAGTTTGTGTTTGCAGGCAGAATCAGGTATTCCCAGGGACTGGGTTTTGGATGCCCCGGTTTTACCAACCTAAACATTGGTAAGTATACACCATCCCCTCTCCCAGAGTTGTCAAGTATGCCAAATTCTCTCCTCAGCCTTTTATATACTGACACAGAACCTATAATAATACAGTTTTCACTCTTTTAATGTCATTTTTGTATACGTCTCGTCTTGTATGACTGCCTTCTTACAGGACAGCGTAATAAAATGTGTAACTTTGAAAGTGATTGAATTTTTTGTGATAATTACAGGTAAATGGAACACAAGTGACAGTCCCGTTTGTTACCGGACTGTCGACAAAAATATACAGCATGGAGGGATTTTTGGTCATTGACACAAGCCCCGACATCCAAATTCACTACAACGGATTCAACATCATCAAAATTACCATCAGCGAGAGACTTCAGAACAAAGTCTGTGGCCTCTGCGGTAACTTCAATGGGGATCTCACCGATGATTATGTCACTTTAAGAGGGAAGCCTGTTGTAAGCAGCGTCGTGCTGGCACAAAGCTGGAAGACAAACGGCATGCAAAAAAGGTAAGGCATGTACCATGTGAGCTGCAGGTCGCACAGAACAGAATTAGAGATAGCGAAGTTACTATTTCAGATTGTCCTTGTCCTGTTATTATAGACTGCAATATTTTAAGTAAAGCCTGTCTTACACAGACGGATTGAGGAAGCGATTGTCGCGAAGGAAGCGCTCCCTCCCGGCAATCGCCTGCTATCTAGCCGAGGAAACCGCTGCTATTACATGCAGTGATCTCCTCTAAAGCACGGGGAGGAGCAGTCGCTATGAAATCTCTCGTCCCCGTACCGTCTAGTGGTTTGCCGGTGGCAGATCGCTATTAGACAGCACTATCTGCCACCGGCAAGCTCGATGAATGAGCTTGATATAAATCTAGCAGAGCAATGAATGTGGAGATCTCTGGATCCATGTGAGGTACAGGGCTGGTTCTAGCTTTGTAAGAGATTGTCATGTGCTATATGATGTCAGATCTTCATTTTGTACATTAGTCATGGGATAACCCCTTAAAGTTTTATTTAGCCTCTATTTTTAAAGTGTTTCTGCTTGGATCTACAATCTACATTAACGACAAGACCATTAACCACTCAGCTAAAGAGCTCAACGTTAAACTGCCCCAGATATATTATGGCTGAAAACCTCAGTAGTAGTTTCCCATGTATAATCTATTCATATCTAGCCAAAGTATCATTTTATATATTTTTTAGTAATTGCAAATAATATTTATGGCACAAAATAATTTTGGAACTACAAAAAAGAAAAAATGCAATTACTAAAAACAATATAAAATGCAGATTGTGATGAGTTTGAATCCCAGCAGAAACAATTCAGATATAGAGGTTGAATAAAACTTAAATACACAGGGTGTCCCCAAGTATCTTGACAATGCTTGGGGATGCCCCCTTCATCTTCATAGCAATGACTTCATATATGGACACAGGCATACAGGGAGTGCAGAATTATTAGGCAAGTTGTATTTTTGAGGATTAATTTTATTATTGAACAACAACCATGTTCTCAATGAACCCAAAAAACTCATTAATATCAAAGCTGAATATTTTTGGAAGTAGTTTTTAGTTTGTTTTTAGTTTCAGCTATTTTAGGGGGATATCTGTGTGTGCAGGTGACTATTACTGTACATAATTATTAGGCAACTTAACAAAAAACAAATATATACCCATTTCAATTATTTATTTTTACCAGTGAAACCAATATAACATCTCAACATTCACAAATATACATTTCTGACATTCAAAAACAAAACAAAAACAAATCAGTGACCAATATAGCCACCTTTCTTTGCAAGGACACTCAAAAGCCTGCCATCCATGGATTCTGTCAGTGTTTTGATCTGTTCACCATCAACATTGCGTGCAGCAGCAACCACAGCCTCCTAGACACTGTTCAGAGAGGTGTACTGTTTTCCCTCCTTGTAAATCTCACATTTGATGATGGACCACAGGTTCTCAATGGGGTTCAGATCAGGTGAACAAGGAGGCCATGTCATTAGATTTTCTTCTTTTATACCCTTTCTTGCCAGCCACGTTGTGGAGTACTTGGACGCGTGTGATGGAGCATTGTCCTGCATGAAAATCATGTTTTTCTTACCTTGCAGACTTCTTCCTGTACCACTGCTTGAAGAAGGTGTCTTCCAGAAACTGGCAGTAGGACTGGGAGTTGAGCTTGACTCCATCCTCAACCCAAAAAGGCCCCACAAGCTCATCTTTGATGATACCAGCCCAAACCAGTACTCCACCTCCACCTTGCTGGCGTCTGAGTCGGACTGGAGCTCTCTGCCCTTTACCAATCCAGCCATCTGGCCCATCAAGACTCACTATCATTTCATCAGTCCATAAAACCTTAGAAAAATCAGTCTTGAGATATTTCTTGGCCCAGTCTTGACGTTTCAGCTTGTGTGTCTTGTTCAGTGGTGGTCGTCTTTCAGCCTTTCTTACCTTGGCCATGTCTCTGAGTATTGCACACCTTGTGCTTTTGGGCACTCCAGTGATGTTGCAGCTCTGAAATATGGCCAAACTGGTGGCAAATGGCATCTTGGCAGCTGCACGCTTGACTTTTCTCAGTTCATGGGCAGTTATTTTGCGCCTTGGTTTTTCCACACGCTTCTTGCGACCCTGTTGACTATTTTGAATGAAACGCTTAATTGTTCGATGATCACGCTTCAGAAGCTTTGCAATTTTAAGAGTGCTGCATCCCTCTGCAAGATATCTCACTATTTTTGACTTTTCTGAGCCTGTCAAGTCCTTCTTTTGACCCATTTTGCCAAAGGAAAGGAAGTTGCCTAATAATTATGCACACCTGATATAGGGTGTTGATGTCATTAGACCACACCCCTTCTCATTACAGTGATGCACATCACCTAATATGCTTAATTGGTAGTAGGCTTTCGAGCCTATACAGCTTGGAGTAAGACAACATGCATAAAGAGGATGATGTGGTCAAAATACTCATTTGCCTAATAATTCTGCACGTAGTGTATATGGAGTCAGAGCAGGGACTCCTAAACAGCTGGGTTGCTGGCACCCACTGCGCTCTGTTCCTTCCACTTCCTCAGTCGGCCGCTTAGAAGAGTCTGAGTGAGGAACCATTGATGCTGATTAAATTACCTAACTGCAATATGCAATACGAGCATGTAGGGTACAGATGATACATGTACAATATAGCCTGCTCAGTAAATCAAGTGTATATGTATATGCATCAGTAAGGTGCAAATCATATGTTTATCGAGCAGGTCAGATCTCTCTTACCCGATATCCCGCTGTGTGTGAGTGAGCTGTCACTGCCTGGCGTGGTCCTCTACGCACGTTTCGCGTTAGCTTCTTCAGGAGGATTCGCTATCTATTAGCACAGGAGGTCTTTAAACTATCTTGTGGCCAATAGTTGGTTTCCCTCCAGTCATGTGATCTATCGGGTGTTGACTCCACTTATGGCGCATCACGTAGTCAGCCGGCCAGGTATTCAAAAGGACTTCCGCCCTTCCGATCGCGCGACTCTAGCGAGGGCAGCACACGTCTGACGTCACCAGAATCTCGCCTGACGGAACGGCGCAAGTCCACCCACCTCCGACCCGTGATGCGCACCGAAGTCATAGAGCTGACTTACTAAGTCCATGGGTGCATAGAGGTAAATTGATGGTATTATTGAATATATTGTTAATTCCCTCTTCTAGTGGATGCGACTAAGAATGCTGACTTGTTCAGTAGTCGCATATGGTATATATAACGTATATATTCACTCCACACGTAGGGGGAATGTACAGTACAGACCAAAAGTTTAGTTTCAAAAACCATTTATTGGTATATCAAATACTGAGCATAAAAGTCATTACATCTGCAAATGTTAAATCAAAGAACATAAAACAAAAATATTCTTGGAGTTACACGCAACCAACATCGCAGTAGGTTATGAGTCATTGGATAATACATACATAATTATATGTGGAGAGAGAAAGGGCGTCATTCACATAAGCCAGTCTGAAGTCACAAAGAGTTAGAGAGAAATGCAGACCAAAAGTTTAGACACACCTTCTCATTCAAAGAGTTTTCTTTATTTTCATGACTATGAAGATTATAGATTTACACTGAAGGCATCAAAACTATGAATTAACACATGTGGAATTATATACATAACAAAAAAGTGTGAAACAACTGAAAATATGTCATATTCTAGGTTCTTCAAAGTAGCCATCTTTTGCTTTGATTACTTCCTTGCCCACTCTTGGCATTCTCTTGATGAGCTTCAAGAGGTAGTCACCTGAAATGGTCTTCCAAGAGTCTTGAAGGAGTTCCCAGAGATGCTTGGCACTTGTTGGCCCTTTTGCCTTCACTCTGTGGTCCAGCTCATCCCAAACCATCTTAATTGGGTTCAGGTCCGGTGACTGTGGAGGCCAGGTCATCTGGCGCAGCACCCCATCACTCTCCTTCATTGTCAAATAGCCCTTACACAGCCTGGAGGTGTGTTTGGGGTCATTGTCCTGTTGAAAAATAAATGATGGTCCAACTAAACGCAAACCGGATGGAATAGCATGCCGCTGCAAGATGCTGTGGTAGCCATGCTGGTTCAGTATACCTTCAACTTTGAATAAATCCCCAACAGTATCACCAGCAAAGCACCCCACACCATCACACCTCCTCCTCCACGCTTCACGGTGGGAACCAGGCATGTAGAGTCCATCCGTTCACCTTTTCTGCGTCGCTCAAAGACACAGTGGTTGGAACCAAAGATCTCAAATTTGGACTCATCAGACCAAAGCACAGATTTCCACTGGTCTAATGTACATTTCTTGTGTTCTTTAGCCCGAACAAGTCTCTTCTGCTTGTTGCCTGTCCTTAGCAGTGGTTTCCTAGCAGATATTCTACCATGAAGACCTGATTCACACAGTCTCCTCTTAACAGTTGTTCTAGAGATGTGTCTGTTGCTAGAACTCTGTGTGGCATTGACCTGGTCTCTAATCTGAGCTGCTGTTAATCTGCGATTTCTGAGGCTGGTGACTCGGGTGAACTTATCCTCCGCAGCAGAGGTGACTCTTGGTCTTCCTTTCCTGGGTCGGTCCGCATGTGAGCCAGTTTCTTTGTAGCGCTTGATGGTTTTTGTGACTGCACTTGGGGACACTTTCAAAGTTTTCCCAATTTTTCAGACTGACTGACCTTCATTTCTTAAAGTAATGATGGCGACTCGTTTTTCTTTACTTTAGCTGCTTTTTTCTTGCCATAATACAAATTCTAACAGTCTATTCAGTAGGACTATCAGCTGTGTATCCACCTGACTTCTCCACAACGCAACTGATGGTCCCAACCCCATTTATAAGGCAAGAAATCCTACTTATTAAACCTGACAGGGCACACCTGTGAAGTGAAAACCATTTCAGGTGACTACCTCTTGAAGCTCATCAAGAGAATGCCAAGAGTGTGCAAAGCAGTAATCAAAGCAAAAGGTGGCTACTTTGAAGAACCTAGAATATGACATATTTTCAGTTGTTTCACACTTTTTTTGTTATCTATATAATTCCACATGTGTTAATTCAAAGTTTTGATGCCTTCAGTGTGAATCTACAATTTTCATAGTCATGAAAATAAAGAAAACTCTTTGAATGAGAAGGTGTGTCCAAACTTTTGGTCTGTACTGTATATAGTTATGAGTGGTATATATTTGGAATATACATCAGAGTGAGAGAGATCCAGACCCGCTCGAAATCTATCCATATACAATAGCCAACATACAGGAAAGCATGTGAGAGAATAAGTATATATCTAATGTGAATTTATATCTCATATACATAAATATCCATAATAGATATGTGCAAAAACAAGCATACTTTTTTTATATGCATTAAACGTAAGACAAAAGTGTAATGTGAACCTGGCCTTACTAAATGGAGAGATAATGTTTTTCAGCTGCAATGAGCTGCAGTACTCTCAGTATGCCTCTACTTGTGACAACGTCCAAATCCAGAAGCTTCAGAGTGATGGATACTGCCTGAAACTGACCGACATGAAAGGCTTCTTCCAGCCATGTTATGGTCTGCTCGATCCGGTTCCCTTTTACGAGTCTTGTTTTTTGGATGGATGCTACAACACCAAGAAGATTCAGTTGTGTGGCTCTTTAGCCGCCTACGGAGAAGCGTGCAGGTCCTTCGGAATCCTAAGCACGGAGTGGATTGAGAAGGAGAATTGCTGTAAGTCTGAGAGATATTGTAGTTTTTTGGACTATTGAGATGGTAAATGGACAATTAATATAATATAAGTTTTTGTAATAATTATTTATAAAGCGCCTACATATTCTGCAGCATTGTACAAATGGGTAGATGACAGAGGACTAATGAACAATTACGCAGAGGGAGAGGTCTCTACCCATAGGAGCTTCCAATCTATGAGACGGAACAATTGTCCCTTGAATTCTCGTATAATCGTTCGAATTTCTGAAATTATCGTCACATGATAGCATGCAGCAATCCAACAAGGAATGATGAATCCTTTATTTTCCATGGATCGGTCAAATCACTGCCACATTCCCTTGTCTAATCAGAAATTTCCCAGTTGTTAGCAGTGTAAATGCTCTTGGGGCGAATGAGCAAACATCGAAAAATATTTAGTGATTGTTGTTTCTTGCAATTTAATGTTCATTCTCGATCAGTGCCCACTTGTTAGCTGTATTTACATGCTGCAGTGGAATGGGGCTGAACGACCATTTCGATGATTGACTTCAGTGGGAGCAGCGCTGCAGTGACGAGCTCAGTCCTTTACAAAATTGACAGAGCTGTCTGCTTCCAGCCCTGGACCTACTTCCAGTTAATCGGCAGGGGTGCGGGGCACCAGACCCCCGCCAATCAGCTAGTGGTGGCCTATCCTATGGACCTGTGGAGGGAAATTTAATACTACCACTTTACAAAGCTTTTGAATGTGCAGTACAGTTCTGGGCACCAGTCCATCAAGTGTGCCCTGGAGCTGGAAAAAGTGCAAAGAAGAGCAACTAAACAGATAAGGGTCTTAGTTATTGAAAGATTAAAATAATTAAATTAATTTAGTCTTGAGAAGAGACGTTTAATGGGGGACATGATTAACCTGTACAAGTATATAAATGGGCTATACAAAAAATATGGTGGAAAGCTGTTCCATGTAAAATCCCCTCACAAGACAAGGCAGCACTGCCTCCGACTGGAGAAGAAAAAGTTCAGTCCCCAGAAGCGTCAACGTTTCTTTACTGTAATTACTGTGAATGTGTGGAATAGACTTCCTCAGGACGTGGTCACAGCAGGAACAGTGGACAGTTTTAAAAACGGTAATTCTTAAAAGTAAATAACATTAACGCTTATAAAAAATGAGTAGACCTCGGAGTCGCACTCGGCTTTTCTAAAATTCACACCCCCATCTATCCCTTGGTTGAACTTGATAGACTTATGACTTTTTTCAACCGTATTAACTAATTAACTTAATAAAAATTGCAGAAAATATGCCCTATGTTATCCTATCGGGTTGAAAAGTCTCAGTCTCAGTCCCTGCCCTGTGTTCCGCTGCGGAATAACATTCTGCTGCATAAATAATGAGGTGCTGCAGATTTTCTAAAGCAGAATGTAACATTATGTCCATTTGTGCAACAGTCTAATATTGTCCTGTACATGTTTTCATTTATAGCAGGAGTGATTGAAGACCCTTGTGTAGGTGCAGACTGCCCCAACAGGAGTTGTGAAGTGGACAATGGAGGAGAGCTTTGTGGCTGCATGGATCCACCAGTCTATGGAAACGGTACAAGAGTTTAATCCCATCGCTAGGTCTTTAGGATCCATTATTGATATATAACATCTATTAAAGGGGTTTTTCGAGAGTAAAACATTTATGACTTATCCTTAGGATAGGTCATCAATATCAGATGGATGGTGGATGGTCTGACTCCTTGCCCCCCAGCTGATCAGCTGTTTGAAGAGGCTGCGGTGCACCACACCTTACCATCCTCTCTGGAGAGCAGCAACACGTGGTGATACCTCGACAGTGTCCGGGGGACTCAGCGTAGTGTTGGGACCACCCCAAACCCAGTCACTGTAGCTGCACCACTCACCAGCACACAGAGGCCTCTCTAAACAGCTGAACGGTTGGGATGCTGGGAGTCTGTCCTCCAACGATCAGATATTGATGACTTATCCTGAGGACAGGTCATCAATATGGTACTCATGGAAAACCATTTTAATGCATACCTCCAGACTAACAATGATGACTGGACTGTTTGGATTCCTATGTACTGTAATTGTGCTCAGTTTTTCTATGAGCTTGCATGTTTGACATGGCCTTTTCAGAGATGAGCTTTTCTGGTAATCAAATGATTCAAAAAAACTCCTTCTTGGTTAGCTGTGATCACTGGGAGGAGTTGCAATAATCCACACATTTCCCTGGCAGTGGCCAGGAATATCAAGTATTACATAGCACCCATGTCATAAATGACCACAGAGAGTCCTCAAAAGTGGAAGCTGCTCTCTACTCTTGATAAGAGGACACCCAGAAACAACATTATAGAGAGGATCGTGCCAATTAGCCGCTATGGTGATCTCCCTTTCTCATTTTCTAATGTCAATGCTACAACACTATATTGTTTGGCATTCTGCAAAGTGTATCTCCAGCTACAAACAAGTTTTCAGAAATGAATAGTACAGGTGAATATAAGGAATTTTGTAATATATCTAATTAAAGCATTATTCTCCTCTCCTGGGCTTCTCGGGCTGCTTTCCTCCTCTTTCCCTTCACTCAGCTTCTTATCTCTATTAGCTTCTGTCTCAGTCTCCAGCCTCACACACAAAAGTCTATAGAGAGAAGAGAAGGGATGAAGAGCCTGCTACTAAGTGATTTATTACCTCACTTTGAACAGTGGTAGAGCCTTATCATACTAGAAATAGTAGAATCAAAAGTGCTGTGTACTAGAGCTAAGAAACTGTATTTTGCGTGTCTTTCATCCAGCAGCCTCCTCTTCCCCCTCCTCTCTCCATAGATGTCAATATTCAAATCGGGAAAGAGCAAAGCAGTTTGATAAAAGCAGATAGAAATCTTTTTTCTTTAATATGATATATTACAAAGTTTTTTATAGTCACATGTACTATTCATTTATGGAAAGTTATTTTTATAACTGGAGGTACGCTTTAATTAGGAGCTCCAGTAAACCAGTATTAATAATTTTATTGTTTATTTATTATACTCACTAAGGCTGGGTTCACATCGCATTTTTCCCATCCGTTTAACGTATACAAGAAACGTATACGTTAAACGGATGCCTCAGACTGATGCCATACAGTGGCATACATTAACCAGAGAATTCCACTGTAATAAAAATATATATATACGTTTTTTCAAGCGGACTCTGCAAGAAAGTGGTGTGCTGCATTTTTGTATCCATTTTGTTCTAACGTATACGTCAAATGGAGGCATAAAACGTGATGTGAACCCACCCTTATATAGATACATATTCTGCGGCGATTTACAGACATCATCAACACTCACTGTCCTCAGTGGAGCTCACAATCTAAGTTTCCTATCAGTATGTCTTTGTATTAACGTTTTTTATGAATGCAAGTGCAGTTTGGGCACTAGGAAAATTGCCTTTACAGCAAATGTATGATCCGGACTTCTGCAACTTTTCCATGATCCATGTTTGCCTTTGACTCCAATTGTAAAAAAATTACAGTAGAAAAATCCCAAAATACAGATGTAACATCCATTAAATTAACAGCAGGCACAATCTTTTAATAGCAAATTGTGCCACGGTGCTTTACACTGTGTACATAGGGAAGCCATTTCATTAAAAAGTGTATGGAGGGTGGGCCAAGAAAATGTTATAGGTACAGCATAGTCATCTTGCCTGGTCCTTTCAATCGAGAAGTAGGGGGAGCGACTGGCAGAAGAAGTAGTTGGAGCAGGGGTGCACAGAGTGACTGAGGCCCACCCTAGATACACTTACTTGCACAGGGATTAAAAGTATTTTTTTCCAGAATGTAGCAACGGATAACTAAGCGAAGGTATCATTACATTCAGCTGAGCTAGTCCTACAAGGCATGGTTTATCAGTGAATGTCCTGGTGACAGTTTCTCTTTAATGGCTGCAACATCTGTATGTCAAAACGACATTATTTTGGCATGCATTGGGTCCATAGAAGTCAATGGATGTGGCTGTCAGTCATATATGTTCGGAACATTACGGGGGATTGAAATATGTTACAAATATTGTATGCTGTATCGTCTGTAAAATTCTGCCATCTATGCTTAGAGGGGTTATCCAATGTCATAAACAGGCCCCCCATGTGTCGGGCCCCTCACACGCATTATACTTACCTGGATCACCGCTCCCTGCGTCGCTCCTGGTCCCCGCACCGCCGCTGCTGCTTCTCCCTGTACACAGATGAAAACATCCGGTGTCGGGGGGGGGGGGGAGCAGCCAATGGCAGGCGGGGACGAAGCCGACCCTCCCTAGCGTCACCCGCCTGCCATTGGCTGCTCCCCCTGACACCGCAGCGGTGGTGGGGGACAAGGAGTGGCACAGGGAGCGGGGAGCCAGGTAAGTATATTCCGTGGGGTGGGCCCGGCGCATGGGAGGGACTGTTTATGACATTGAATAACCCCTTTAAGTATGGTGAAGTTCCCTTTTACTTATCACAGCCTGGTGCTGACATGTTACTTTTTAGACCAAATGTCCAAAAAGCTTTTGCTGTTTGTCTGGCAATCCTATAATCATAGGAGTACAGCTATCACTGAGTCATTTGAAATCCACCAGTTAAAGAGGACCTCTAACCTCTCCTGACATGTTTGTTTTACAAATTACATTCCCCGTGTAATAACAATTCTGGAGCATCTATTCTCATGACTCTGTGTTGTGCCATTCCTCTATTATTCCTGCTTGAAGTTTTGAATGAATTACTAGCAGTTTGCAATCAAGGTCCAGAGGGAGGTTACCAATTGGGCGTGTGTCCCTGCACAGTCTGACACTGGCAACACTGATCGGAGAATGTCAGACTGTGCAGGTACACGCCTCAACAAGTGACACCCATCTGGACCTCTGTTGCAAACTGCTGGCAATTCATTCATACCTTTCTAGCAGGAATAATAAAGGAACGGCACAGCACAGAGTCACAAGAATAGATGCTCCAGAGTTGTTATTACATGGGGAATGCAAGCAGTTAGTAAACCAGACACCTCAAGATAAGGGACAGCTCCTCTTTTAGAGAAAGTGTTGCAAATCATGTATATCATAGTTGTAAAATACACAAAGGGGTATTCCGGTTTTGGCAAAAAAAAAAATTCAGGATCTCATTTAATGGTTAGTTCTCTATGTGCCTGTATAGACACTCATGACATCATTGATGCCGAAGTGACCTGTAAAGCTGCCCAAATGGAAGTGTCCATATCGAAATGCAAACTGTTCCAGCTTGGTTTTGAGAGGGAAGGCGTGCGGATTAATGACAGGCACTGCCCCGGCATCGAGGGAGAAGATTTCATATCTTTCCAAATAAATAACACAAAAGGCAACTGTGGGAATATCGTACAGGTACAGGACAACGACCTCTTCTGCATAACCATGATTTCTTCTCCTTCCTCCTATCAGCCCCTGGTTGTTCAAAGTCTAACCTGACTACAATGAGAACAGTTTTTATTTTAGCCCTGGCATAAACAGGGTCATACACAGTGACAGGAGGATAGGAGTAGTGGTAGTAGTAGTGTGTGTCCCTGTGTATACCTTCTGCCCTGGCACATGAAAGCAGTGGAACTACTACTCTAGTCCTACCTGTCCTTTCCTGTCTTCAGGTGTAGCAATCTTTAACGTGTCAAATGTAGCACTGCATATCCTGCTAATTCCCTTACCATTAGAACTGCGTGCTAAAACATAGCAGGCTGTCTGACAAGTTAAAGTGTAACTGTCATGTGTTTTTATTGGCTAGTTTATTAGAGCTAGGCATGTATACCTGAGTTAGTCTGTCAATGATTGTCAAAAGATCTGTAATTACCTTATAATAACAGCTTTCATTAATGTACCCTGTTCTTCCACTGGTCACTTTAAAAACCGTTGCTCGGGCTTGTCTGTCTTCCCTTTAATATAAACAGAAGACAGAGGGGCGGTCCTTCGCACTGCATGCCTGCATTAGGCTTCAGAGTGAGGAGGCGTGTCTCTCAGTAATCCAATCTGATTGGCTGGCAGAAAGCTGCTGCTACAGCAAGTGTGTGTGTGGAATGAGGGAAGGCAGTTTTGGCCTCAGAGAACTGGCAGAGGAGCCATCTTGAGAAGATCTTCATATTGTAAGGATTAAAACAGCTGTAACTAAGGGAAAAACTCAAGGAAAACAGTGGTAAGTGAAGAACCTAAAAATTGCTTTATGCTAATGCTGCAGCAGCAGTAACATATGCTAAGATCAAGGGTGCACTTAGCCTTTCTGCTGCCTGTGGCAAAAAACGGAAACGATGCCCCAACCCCCCAATGCCAATTTCTTAACCTAACCTCTTCCCTCCATACCATACCCACTGTGCTTCCCAATACTATACTGTAGAAACAGATAATCCCCCTTCCGCTGCCCTGAGGCAATCGCCTCACCTCATTGGTGGTGCACCCCTGGCTAAGATTTATTTATTTAATTTTTTTGTAAAAAACATGACAGTTACACTTTAAGGATTGCTACATCTGTAAATCTGTCCTAAGTAAAATGCATGAAATGACAAAAAAATGACAATCATATTAATGATTTCTGAGTTGGCGGCCGATTGTTGAATCGAGAGGGAAGCAGAGATGACGTGCACCCAGTCTGAACAAGAGTTTTCCCATTACGGACAATGGTAGCAATGGGCGCTCTGCCTTAATCAGCGCCAAGTCCTCCACCCTTGGTCATCCATGTCAGATTTGACATATTTGAGGGTACTACCACACGGGACAGATACACTGCAGATTTGCAAACACAGTATTGATTATATTTCATCTACAAGCTGGAACGCAGTGCAATTTGACCTGTGGTGTGAATTTTAGGGATTGTCCGAGATATTGATATTGGTGGCCTATCCTCAGGATAAGTCATCAATATTTAATCGGTGGGGGTCCACCTGCTGATCAGATGTTTGAAGAGGACGTAGTGCTCTGACGCTGTAGCCTCCTCACAGCTTACCAAGCACAGCGCCGTCCATTGGATAGTTGCTGTGCTTGGTATTGCAGCTCAACACCATTAACTTGAATGGGACAGAGCTGCACCTAGGCCACATGACTGATGAAAGTGACGTCAGTAGCTTAGGAAGAGGCCGCAGCCCTCACTGGAGCACTACTGCCTCTTCAAACAGATGGTCGGCAAGGGTGCCGGGAGTCAGATATTGGGGACCTCCTGAGCATAAAGCATCAATATCAAAATCGCGGACAACACCTTTAAAACTGCAGCATGTTAATTTATGCTGCAGATTACCAAGATTCAAGTCTTTGCGAGGCAAATAGTGTAAACCACGGCAAGTAAGCAGCAAAATCGGCAACAAATCCACATGTAACACCTGGATTTTGTGTAAATTTTGCTGTGGAAATTCCGTCCCCTTGTGGCTATACCCTTAATCTAATAGGAACCTACTCCATGTTGTTGGTCCCTGTTAAAGGAAAAAATGTTTGTTTTAATATATGCAAATGAGCCTCTAGGAGCAATAGCGGCGTTACCGTTACACCTAAAGGCTCTGCTCTCTCTGCAACTGCTGCACCCTCTGCACTTTGATTGACAGGACCAGGCAGTAAAAACATCATCACGCTTGGACCTGACTTCTCCTAAAGTGCAGAGGACGCAGCAGCTGCAGAGAGAGCAGAGCCCTAGTTGGAACGGTAACACCCCTGTTGCTACTAGAGGCTCATTTGCACATTTTAAAACATAATTTTTCTCAGCAATGCGGGCACATATGAACATGGGACCAACACAGATGCCACGTGCACATGAAACAGGTCAGCCAGTGTCATAGGGACAAATCTGCTGACAGGTGCCCTTTAAATTAATCGAAACCCGCTCATCTCAATCCTTATTTCCCTGACATAAAACAAGATCACTATTTCAGCCCCCAGTCTTGTATATATGAGAAATATGGCTCTAAATAAGACATTTGCCAGTTGATGGATAGTCCCCCATTTATTAGTAACATTACAAATCTGCATAGATCACCATGGAACAAATACGACTTGCATGCCTCAGATCCAGAAATATTTCCTCTGGATCCTCATTTTCCTGTCCTATTGCCGTTACCCAGTAGAATTGTGACCTGTTCTGCATTACCTTACAGTCTAACGGCACTCACATCATGTACAAAAATACTGTGTGGATAGAAAGTGCAAACAACACAGGTAACATAATTACCCGGGACCGGACTATCAATGTGGAATTCTCCTGTGCGTATGAATTAGACATCAAGATCTCGCTGGATTCTGTCATACGGCCTATGCTCAGGTAAATTCTTATATCATACTTGGGGTAGGTTCACATCGGCGACAGGTAAATCTGGTAGTTTGTTCTGGCAGAGGAGCAGACTTCCAGAGTCACCGTATCCCACATAGGTGGACTCTAACGCACATTGCCGGGTACTCCCAGATTCCTATACACTATAATTGGATTTTATGTAAGGGGATACATAGGGTAAATGTCGGCATTCTACAGCAAAAATACAGCTACATGTAGCAGTATTTTTTCAGCTTAATGACAGCATTTATGCAGGAAAACTATGGGATCCCATCAGTTCCCATTATAGTGAATAGGAATCAGGGAGTAACCGGCAGTGTGCGTCAGAGTCCGCCTGAGTCAGCTACAATAATTCTGTTAGTCTGCTCCTCTGCCAGAACAGACTACCGGGTTTACCTGATGCAGATGTGAACCTGCCCAAAATTTTTAGTAATATACACAGTATGAATGTGAATTTCTGTTTCCAAAAATACATTTTTTACTACAGTTTAAAATCCAAAATAAAATGACATAGTGCCATGGAATGAATGCTGACATTTTGATAATTTAATCACCAGGAATGCTGAAGCTTCATGCTATTGACCAATTTAGGACCTCCCAGTTTTGCCCCTGGCTCTGCCAAAGATTACTCCTAAAGGGAAAACTGCAGGGCAGCGGTTGACAAATCCGATTTCCCATTAAGTCCCATTTAAGATTCTGGGGCAGGAGCATCTGGTCAGCTATGGCCCATTATATTAGTGATATATTAGCACATACTATTTCTGTTGTATGACATCTATACATATTTATGCCCGAACCAATTAAAGACGGATGTGCTCAAAAACATAATGGTGCCGATTTAATAACCCTGTCAGTGTAATCCTAGACCAGGTCGTCACAGGATGCGCCAGGTTTATCCCGGTGGCTGATGCTGGATGATACATTTGGTGCATCTTGCTAGAGCTTAAATACTTTCCCCTAACCTCTCACCACCTATGTGTTGGCATACTTTGGAGTCATTTTGTCACACCTGGTTGTCACACCTGGTTGCACTTTAAGCTCGAACCCTTTCCACCAAATTACACCCATTGTCTAACGATGAGCAAAAAAGCATCTAAATTACATAATAAATGTGGCGCAAGGCATGTATTTCAGTTTTTTTGTGCAAATTGAGCCAGAATTCTTGAGCATTTAGCTTAGTAAATCTCCCTGATATAGTACTAGACACAGAAGAAGCAGCAATACAAAGATCATGGCATAGAAATACTGTACAGTTAAAACACCCAAAATTGCAGTCTTAAAGGGGTTGGTCCTCATAAAGGGGTTGTCAGCAATATCTGATAGGCCCAACGCCCTGACGTAGCTTTGTCTCTGAAACTACACAGTTCTATCCATTATATAGTGGACAGAGCCGATTTCTGCAGCGCTGCTCACATTTAAGTTAAAGGAGTTGCACCACTAATATAAATGTATCCCGACCAATATACAGTATATCGCTGTTCCCAAAATACCACCATTTTTTCCTGAATCTTCCTTTTGAAAAGTTCTCAGCCTACCATTGCACCCTGTGGCAAATCAGTTTTGATTTTAAGTTTCTGTTGGTTATGTCCTACATTGGAGCCTCGTAATGTAGGACGTAGGAAGCCTCATTGGTAAGAACAAGGGGCGTGGTTATTGTCACATGATCTGCTGATGTCAGGACACATTTCACTGCCCTGAGGCATGATGGGACAGCACATGACAAACTATAAAGTAGGATTCAAGCATGGGAGATAAGAGAAAACTGCAGACGAGGTAAATGTGAAAAAAAAAAAAAAAATTCAAGGAGGAATGGCCTAGAATAATTGATGGAAATAAACTTTTGAGTGAAAAGTAGTTTATGGCACAAACCTTTTAATGGGTGCAAGTACTGTCATTGCAAGCTCCATTCACTGTGCAATAGACGGAGCTGTGTGCTAGCGGGGCAAACCTCTGGTCCCACAGCTACCCTGAAAGAGCGGATCGGCGAGCAGGGTGTCAGACCCATGTTGATCAGATATTTTTGGCTTTCCTGCAGACAGGCCAATGGTAGTAAAACTGCAGACAACCCCTTAAGGGAAGAAAATATGGGAATTAAAAATTTGGCACAGACAATTCTAGGCTAGATGGGCATGGTCTTCTCAATGAGATTCCATATGCTATATGAATGCTGTTTATGTCTTTTTTCTTGTGGGACAGAATAGCATAGACTACCACACTATTCTGTACCGCAAAAAAGAAGTAGGCCAAATGGAACCTAAAGATAAATTCTTTGGCCTCAATTTGCTACATTGTAACAAATGCATCCTGTGTTATATGTATAAATAAAAAAAATTGTTATTCAAACATATATTCCTGATGGAAAGCCCAGCGGAGGACTACATATAATGAGTCTTCATAATAGTAACAGCTTACACAGGTACAGATGTGTCCTTCCTTACCTTTCTTCTTGGCTGGACATGTCCTGATACGAGATGACCACCATCGCGAGATGACCAGCTTTTCAAAACAACATGATTTTGTGATATTGTGTCACGAGATGTCTATCCTATTCATGGCCACCCAGTGGCAGTCTGACAAGGGTTTGCTAGTATTGTATGGGTTTCACGAGAAATTGGAGTCTTTGCCAAATTCGAGCTAAGGACCAGATTGACACATCCATATGAGGATTAGAAGAAACAGGGAAGGGATGTCAAACTCGTGGCCCTTCAGCTGTTGCAAGAGTACAACTCCAAGCATGCCCTGATAGCTGTAGCCTGTCCGGCATGATGGAAGTTGCAGTTTTTCAACAACCGAAGGGCCACTAATTTGGCATCCCTGAGTTATGGTGTTTTTGGTGGACATGCCCTTTGAATAATTATACAATTCCAATAATGTGAAAAGTTTTAATTACATTTCAAACCAACAAATAATGTAAAATGGAATGAAAATATGTCAAAAATGATGACGCTTTATCTACTTTTACAGTGTAATAAATCTAACTGTCCCCACTCAAGAAGGAAGTTTTACCACCAAGATGGCATTGTATAAAAATGCATCATATAAGCATCCATATCGTCAAGGGGAAGTAGTGCTTACAACTCGAGATGTCCTCTTTGTTGGTGTCTTTGTGGTCGGAGCAGACTCTACTCATCTGATACTGATACTAAATAAATGCTATGCAACTCCATCAAGAGACAGTAACGACAAGCTCCGCTACTTCATCATTGAAGAAGGGTGAGTATATGACATACATGGTGTGTGGTAGGACTGTGTATATAAAAGGCTGAATTGTAAGATACAAAAGGCTTAAAGGCTATGTATACCTTTAGAGGTAATTTTTGTTTATGATTGCATTTTACTCATTTTTGGATAAAAATCATATTTTCAGTTGGCCTTTATTAAAAATCTGTCACAAAGAGTTAACTGTTTTTCCAACTGTGTGACTGGTGCTTTCACTTTCACTTTGTGCCGGTCATCTAATAAACCTTATCTCTAAACTACTAAAAGGTCATAAACACTTATTTAAGCCACATTCTTATCAGTAAGATAAGAACCGAGCAATAATGAGTGTTTATAATGTCAGAGAGCAGAGATAAGGAGCCGGACAGCTCCCCAACGGACGGAAAAGAGAGAAAATTCAGAGGCTGCTTCTAGAGCATCTCAGCTCTGTACAGAAAAAGGACTCAGTATTTTTAATAAAGACCAATTGAAAAAATGATTTTAGCTCAAAATGAGTACACTGCAATAATAAAAGAAAAATTGTCCCCAAAGGTGTACATAGCCTTTAAGTCAAAATTCTGACTTTCCTATATCAGAAACATTTATTTTTGTGTAATTTTTTTTGTTATAGGGTTCTTTAATGTTATGCTTTTTACCCTTTGCCATCTGTCTTTACAAGAATGATATTACAGATAATAATTTATGTAAAATAACTAGATATAGGTGATGTGAAGTGGCACAAGGTTATTGGGTGTGTATAGATGGGCATTAGGCAGAGTTAGAGGCATGACTTAGTGTACAAAAAATTTGCCGTGTTAGTGGGGTGTACAGGAAAAGTTGCCAAAATGATGCCCCTCTTTCATGATATCACTTGCTGTAACCTGCTCTACTAGCCCCCTGCATTCACTTCATGGCAATTATACAGTTAAAACTGAGAGTCCTTTTTCAGTTTTCTGGTACAAATGCAGGAGGAAACATGGAAATAAATATTTCCCTATTACCAGTATAACGTGCAGACTGCATGCAGGGAGCAGGCGGTGCAGGAAGTCTGTGACATGAATCCTCAGCCAATAGCTGCAGATAATTGAGTAATGTCAGAGAAGGGGCATCATTTTGGCAACTTCTCCAGTACTGCCCAGTAACGGGCAGACATTTTGTAGTTTCCTGTGGTGTTACGAGTATCATGGAAACTTGCAGTTAAGGTGACGAGAGTGAAGTAATTAACAGCCCTGGTATCTCATATGACCCTAGTACATCCATTTTACTAATTATGAAAATTTGTCCGTACTTACAGACATCTTGATTATCACATGTCTTTCATAAAAAAAATTTCAAAGTGTTTCCTTAAAGGGAGTCTGTCAGCAGTTTTGATCATGCTAAATTGCTGACAGCACTAGCAAGGGGCTGGAAACAGCAGGGCAAACATACTTTTTGTGGAGCTTTAACCATCAGGAGTAGTGAGAATATGAAGTTTTATTCAGCCAGATTCTTCTTTCCTAAGTGCCCAGTAGGCAGAGATTCCCTATGAAGTGCTCTCTGCTTTAATTTGCTTCACAGCCCCTCCTCTCTGCTACAAGCAACAGTTATAGTGGTCTCCTGGTTGGATGCTACAGCTGTCACTCAGGGTAGAGGGGAGGGGCTGTGAAGCAGCTAAATACAGAGAATGAAAGCTCCACCTCTTGGGCACTTGAGAGATGAGAATCTGGCAGAATAGTTCATATTCACACTACTCCTGATGAGAAAAGCTCTACAAAAGGTAAGTTTGTTACAGCTATCCCCAGCTCCTACCCAGTGCTGTCAGCAGTTCAACACCATGAAAACTGCTGACTGACTCCCTTTGTTATATCAATATTTTATAAGAGATTATTAAAATTACATTTTATTAATCAGGTGTCCAAATATCAAAGACAACACCATTGGAATAGAAGAGAATGGGATTTCTCTAACGTGTCGCTTTCACGTCACGGTTTTTAAGTTCATAGGCGATTATGATGAAGTTCATCTCCATTGTGCTGTATCTTTGTGCGACTCTGAAAAATATTCCTGTAAAATTGTAAGTACCAAGCTATTGTGGTAATATAGCAATCAGACTATATCCTCTTAAAATCAACGCTATGGACGAGCATGTAATACATGGTCACACTGAGGGTCTTCAAGGTGGGAGATGGTTTTTCCAGTAGTTTTTTTTCCTGAGGCTCGCTAGCCTTGTTACTTTGTGTGAATTTAATTAATAAATTGATATCTTCTTTCTCTAGTCATTTTATAATTTTCATATCTTAAAATTATTTTTAGATGTGGTTAGATAGACTAACATCACACTTGCAGCAAAGCTATCCTGCAGGCTATTCTATTCTGGATCCGGCAAAGCCGATAGTGCCAGTTGTCCATCAGACCCTATTGACTATGATGGGATCCAGCTGCTCCCCGGGTGAAATGCCAGGATTTGCCCCAACAAAAACCTTTGCATGCAGTGATTGTTGTCTGGCCGAAGGCCGCCATTTATACCGGGGAGCATACGGATCTCTGACAGATCCCATCAATGGGCTCTAGCGGCCACTCGGCACTATCAGGCTATGTCGGACCTGGAGAACATCGGAAGGCTGTTCTCTGTCAGAACACCCTGCTGGATAGCTTTGTCGCAAGTGTGAAGTTAGCCTTAGTGGGGTTATCCCATGAATTTAAAACTCTTTTTTACTCATGTATCTAGAGAACTTTCTCGCCTTTCTGTGGGTGGGCAGCAGCTCATTAAGCACCTGCATCTAACAGGATGCATTACAATTAAGGAAGGGTTTTCACCAGCGCTAGGAATTCCGTTATAGTGTTTCGTTATAACAGAGTTATAACGAAATATAACAGAATTTTAGGATGGAATCCAAAACGGAACCCTTTAAGAGGCATGTTTTGCTCCGTCGTAATGCTTTTGTATGGGGGCACATAACGGTTCTGTTTTGTTCCATTATACATGTCATGTAACGGAATTCCTACTGTTGGTGAGAACCCGCTCTTACTCTTGTTAACCCCTTCCTCCAGTGCATAGAATATAGTCCCTCACATATAGCCACTGAGATACATATGGTATGAAATGCCTCCACAAATTCCATCTCCATTGTCTAGAGAGATCTAGCTATACATTTCAATTCCTTTAGAAGTAATAATGAATGAATGAATGAAAGGGGATGGGGACACTTCTCTATGAGATCACTACACCAGCACTGAGAGGAGGGGAGCAGGGAAGCTACCGAGCATGTGCGTCCACCACTACATGGCCTAGGAGAAGCTCAGCCCCATTTAAGTGAATGATGCTGAGCGCGATACCAATCACAGCCACTATAAATGTACACCGCTGTGCTTGGTGGGCTGCGAGAAAGCACAGGAGCGCTGGTGTCTGCTCAAAAAGCTGATCGGCGGAGGTCCCAGGTGTCAGACCCCCAACACCCAGGACCCCCTTTTAAATAATTAATTCCATATTTTATTACTTTGACAGAACTGTCCACAGAATTCTAGAAGTGCCATTGATCATGTGCAAGATTCCAAGGAGCAAATTATTTCTGTTGGTCCAATTAGAAGAAAACGTCAGTATTTTCTACTCTTGTTTTAATTTTGTTTTTATCATCCTTCCTTTTCTAGTGATAATGTGATTTAGCTTTACAATTTAATTCTGTTAAAAAAAAAAATCTTAAAATTCCCCGGTCAAACGCTCAGAACCTTAGCCTATTTTAAAAAAAAAACCATTTACTCTTCCACCCGGTCCCACAACACTGCCTGTTCCCGGCTGCTTATAGTTCTTGCTTGCCCTGTGACCGCTGCAGCCAGTCGCTGGTCTCAATGGTCACAGGCCTCAGTGGTCGCATCATTGCTAGTGACTGATGTGCCGTTCTAGCGCATGTGACCACGGGGGCCATTGATTGGATACAGCAGTCACAGTCACAAAGATGAGGGGATCAGAAGCAGCCAGGACAAGACAACAGTGAGACTTTGTTTTTTTGTTTTTTTATTGGGAACAGGTTCTGACCATCCTCTTTGAATCTATTGCCAGAGATTTGCGTGTAAATCTCGTTAGATCGATTTCACACCACAAGCATGCGTTCTTTTATGCAAAATTCTGATCTGAAACACGTTTGTGCTGTATAGTATGTATTAGTAGAGAATAGGCAAAGCAGCTGCTGCTTATGGCAAGAATCAGGCTTCAGAATACATTGTGCTCCTCACGACGATGGGACTGGTTCGCTCCCAAAACGCATTGTTTAAAAAAACTGAGGGGAAATTTATCATTCCTGCCACGCCAGTTTTCTAGTGCAAAAAAAAACTTTGCAAACCTCTTGTTTGTGACTTTTTAAATGTCATTGTGCCTAAATCTAGGCACCAATGGTGTTTTTACACCACCCTCACCATTTTCCTGAAAAGGGGGCATGGCAAGGGTGATGGGCCAGCAGGCCCATCGAATTAATCTTGTTTTACGCCAGTTTTCTGGTGTAAAAGAGGACTGAAATTTATGGCAGCTCGGAGCTGCTGTAAATTTCAATCTACAGCTGGGAGATTCACCTAATTTATGATGACTAGGCATTCCTCTCGTCATAAATTAGGAGCAACCCTTAGCAGCACCAGGGGATAGTGTAGATCTATGTAAAATGACGATCTATGATAAATTCCCCCCTTTGTGCAGTAGGTGACCCTGCCATTTTAGCAACAGAATAGCCTTCTTCATTATCAAGAGGTCAGAGGGAATTAAGAAAGCCAAGCAGAGCAATCAGAGCCTAAGAGGCACAACACATGGCTGAGACACCCTAGCTCGGCTATTTTCAGAAGTCCCATAGCAATAAATGGAGAGAATGTTGCACATGCACAGCCTGTTCTCTGTTCATGGCGAGGCCTTGTTCTTGAGATAGGAGTTTGGACCCGCACCTGTCAGACATTTATGGTATCTGATTTTATCGATATGTTATAAACTTTCAGAGGAGAATATCCCTTTAAAAAACATTTCCACGTTCATAACCGAAACAAATAGATAAAATACATGAATCTCTGCAAGTAGTGGAAATTGTAATACAGTATATTCACTTCTATTGTTCCACACTCCAGTAAACGACATGTCCTAAATAAACCCATGATCACAATGTTATACAATTAAGACCAAATTCTTATTATCTCGTAGGTTTGGACTGGTGTGAGGACAATGGAGGGTGTGAGCAGATCTGTACAAGTAGACTAGATGGACCAATCTGTAGTTGTGTGACCGGGACCCTTCAGGAAGATGGAAGAAGTTGCCGAGGTAAGGCAAGCAATTTACCCTTGGCCTCCTATGTAAGTAAATAAGCAGCTGTCTTTGCTAATATCTTAGGCTTTGTTCATACTTGCTTTAGAACATTTCACTGCAGATTCCATCATATCTGGTGGGAAAAATAGCACTGCATGCAGGATGAAGGAAGAATATGGTAAACCCCACTGGAAGTGGTAACCAGCTAAAATGAAAGCCACCAATGTGAACAGAGCCTTAGACATAGATTTTAGAATAGTATTTCTGTATAATTAGTAGTTATGTTCATAAAATTATCTTAAAGTATAAATGTGCTCCTAACTGGAAATGCAGGAACACTGAGTGTTCTTGAACTCTTTACTCAAGAGCCTACAATACCTACCATACAGACAGTCAAACTGCTGCACTGTTGCTCGTTGAAAGAAGAGAAGACTCATCTTAAGCCAGCCTCTTCCCACTACTTCGTGGATGGCGTAAACCTGATCAAGGTCCTCTCTTCATAAAGAAACCTGCTAGCTGTGGCCAAGCAAATGTGTGTTCTCAGTACGAAGAGGCAGAGGAAGCCACTGCTAGACTCCTCTGACAGAAGCTCATGTCTCCGAGAACAAATGGATCATGCACTTGAAATCCAAACTGCCCGACATTTACAATCAGGGGAGGGTCGGGAGGCCTCAAAAACATTAGACAGTGAGCCAGTACCTCCAAAATCAGTGGGTTCAACCAGGATAGATCTAGTGTGTCTTAAGCTGCTCTAGAACTTCAGGACAAAGCCAGAGTTTAGAAGGTGTGAATTCATCTAAGAATGACTTCCCAATCGTTTTGCTTATCAAAGAAATTCTGAGATAGTTTTTTCTTCACATACAGTGCTGCCCATAATTATTCATACCTCTGGCAAATTTTGACTTAAAGTTGCTTTTATTCAACCGGCAAGTAATTTTTTGACAGGAAATGACATAGGTGTCTCCCAAAACATAATAAGACGATGTACAAGAGGCATTATTGTGGAAAAAAAAACATTTCTCAGCTTTTATTTACATTTGAGCAAAAAGTGTCCAGTCCAAAATTATTCCTACCCTTCACAAACTGTCAGTCTGTGGGAAAATCTAAAAGTTCTATACCATTCCAAATAGTCCAAGCTGTTCTAAAGCATCCTAATTACCCTGATTAATTGGGAACAGCTGTTTTAATCAACTCAACAGGTGAAAAACAGCAGCTCTCTGTTTTGCAGACAAGGACAGGCAAAATGGACCTGCAAAAAAACTGATGCAACACGGACGTCACACAGATGTCATCTGTTTTTCTTGCAGATCCGTGTTTTGTGGACTGCAAAATACATACGGTCATGTACATGAGCCCTGATACTGCTGCCGACTACTCGGTGAACGAGTAAATGCTCGTTCATCGGGCAATCGTGATCTTTTTCTATCAGACCCCCATTAGGGCTCTTTCACACCTGCGTTCTTTTCTTCCGGCATAGAGTTCCGTCGTCGGGGCTCTATGCGGGAAGAATCCTGATCAGTTTTATCCTAATGCATTCTGAATGGAGTGAAATCCGTTCAGGATGCATCAGGATGTCTTCAGTTCAGGACCGGAAAGTTTTTTGGCCGGAGAAAATACCGCAGCATGCTGCGCTTTTTGCTCCAGCCAAAAATCCTGAAGACTTGCCGCAAGGCCGGATCCGGAATTAATGCCCATTGAAAGGCATTGATCAGGATCCGGCCTTAAGCTAAACGTCGTTTCGGCGCATTGCCGGATCCGACGTTTAGCTTTTTCTGAATGGTTACCATGGCTGCCAGGATGCTAAAGTCCTGGCAGCCATGGTAAAGTGTAGCGGGGAGCGGGGGAGCAGCATACTTACCGTCCGTGCGGCTCCCGGGGCGCTCCAGAGTGACGTCAGGGCGCCCCAAGCGCATGGATCACGTGATCGCATGGCACGTCATCCATGCGCATGGGGCGCTCTGACGTCATTCTGGAGCGCCCCGGGAGCCGCGCGGACTGTAAGTATACCGCTCCCCCGCTCCCCACTACTACTATGGCAACGAGGACTTTAATAGCGTCCTGGCTGCCATAGTAACACTGAAAGCATTTTGAAGACGGATCCGTCTTCAAATGCTTTCAGTACACTTGCGTTTTTCCGGATCCGGCGTGTAATTCCGGCAAGTGGAGTACACACCGGATCCGGACAACGCAAGTGTAAAAGAGGCCTTAGTCTTCCACACCCCCATATCAGACCCCCATTAGACCTCCAGACCCCCATATCAGACCCCCATTAGAATTCCAGACCCCCATATAAGACCCCCACTAGACTTCCAGACCCCCATATCAGACCCCCATTAGACCTCCAGACCCCCATATCAGACCCCCATTAGAATTCCAGACCCCCATATCAGACCTTAGATCAGACTTCAACATAAATAAATTAACTTACCTCTCCTGGTACAGCGGTCTCTCCAGCTCTCTTCTCACTGTACAGTCACCTGGCTGCCTGCAGCGTCAGGTCACAGTGCGCTCTGTATATCCTGACGCTGCAGGCAGCCAGGACACAGCAGCGTGGGCCCCAGGAAGAGCAAGCAGGAGGAGAGGTAAGTACAGCGCTCACATCGCTTCACTACCCCACCTCCTGCAAACCAGTGAGCGCATCCATAATGTGAGCACTCACTAGTATTCCCTTTATAACATGTGCTGCATCTTATAAAGAGAAAAATACAGCACCACAACCGCTGCGACCCAAATAACTAGCAGCTACCTGGTGAATAGTGATGAGCGGGAGGTGCCATATTCGATTTCGCGATATTTCGCGAATATTCGAATGAATATTCGTGTTATATTCGTCGAAATCGAATATTCGTAATTATTTCAATTATCGCGAATAATATCCGAATTTTTTTTTTCGCGTATTGCGATTATTTATCTTGATAGTATAAGGCAACATTCCTATGCTAATTGACTATGGCTAGGCTAATATGTGTATTTTACGAAATTTCGTGATTTGCTCTAACTTCGTCTCTTAGAATATTACGAATATTCTAAAAGACGAAGTTAGAGCAATATTACGAAATTTCGTAAAATACACATATAGATTGTAATTTAGCTAATATAGTGCTATAATCCCTTTTTTTTCCTCTAATTTTTTTTTGCCTCTTCTGAACTTAAGTTTTGTAAAATATGTACACTATTAAAAAATATTACTATAGCAGTATATTAGCTTAAATACAATCTATGTGTATTTTACGAAATTTCGTAATTTTGCTCTAACTTCGTCTTTTAGAATATTCGTAATATTCTAAGAGACGAAGTTAGAGCAATATTAAGAACATTTTCAAAAGCCGAAATTGCGATGCGAGTAATATAATACGAAATAATCGCATGAAGATTTCAACTTAGCACTGCTATATTCCATATTCTAGCCTAATATGGAATATAGCTGTGCTAAGTTAGCACTGCTATATTCCACACTAGGCTAGAATATGGAATATAGCAGTGCTAAGTTGAAATCTTCATGCGATTATTTCGTATTACATTACTCGCATCGCAATTTCGACTTTTGCAAATGTTCTTAATATTGCTCTAACTTCGTCTCTTAGAATATTACGAATATTCTAAAAGACGAAGTTAGAGCAATATTACGAAATTTCTAAAAGACGAAGTTAGAGCAATATTACGAAATTTCGTAAAATACACATAGATTGTATTTAAGCTAATATACTGCTATAGTAATATTTTTTAATAGTGTACATATTTTACAAAACTTAAGTTCAGAAGAGGCAAAAAAAAATTTGAGGGAAAAAAAGGGATTATAGCACTATATTAGCTAAATTACAATCTATATGTGTATTTTACGAAATTTCGTAATATTGCTCTAACTTCGTCTTTTAGAATATTCGTAATATTCTAAGAGACGAAGTTAGAGCAATGTTAAGAACATTTGCAAAAGTCGAAATTGCGATGCGAGTAATATAATACGAAATAATCGCATGAAGATTTCAACTTAGCACTGCTATATTCCATATTCTAGCCTAGTGTGGAATATAGCAGTGCTAACTTAGCACAGCTATATTCCATATTAGGCTAGAATATGGAATATAGCAGTGCTAAGTTGAAATCTTCATGCGATTATTTCGTATTATATTACTCGCATCGCAATTTGCGAAATTTCGTAAAATACACATATAGATTAGATTGTAATTTAGCTAATATGGAATATAGCAGTAAGTTGAAAACGCCACTGACTGGAGCAGCCAGGAAGCCAGGAATCCAAAGGACAGGTAAGAACAACTTTAGAGAAGTGGGAAAGAAAAAAATATAATAATAAAAAAAAACGAATATTCGAATTCGCGAATATATAGAACGATATTCTAAATATTTGCGAAATCTCGAAATTGCGATATTCGAGAAAAAAATTCGCAATTCGAATATTCACGCTCAACACTACTGGTGAATACAAGATAGGGATACGTGCCACCCACAGGGACCACACAGGGTTAAATAGTTAGGTTCCTAAGTGGGATCACCCCTGTTGAGGCAACTATTTTAATGTAGGCAGGGCTCCTGCAGTTATACAGTTCATGCAGGGCAAATTTGCCATCGAATAGCTAGCGCCAAGTCTGCCGGGGGAGCTGAGTTTGCTGGACAGATTATCTGTATCCCATCAGTTTCATCACGTCCCGACTGTGTCTACCCCTATGTCTGATATTCTTCATTGGCCTGTGCAGAGAAAATCACAGGCCATTTTTCATGGATGGTTGTTACAAAACGCTATGTCGGCATTCTTCTGTATTGATGAATGTGAAAAACGGATGGCATACTAACGCCAAGGAGAAAAAAAACTGATCAATGGAACATAGCAGGAGACCAAACTGATTCTGCGTGGATGTAAAATTGTCAGTTTTTAGCAGACAGAACACAGGTAAGTTTTATATCTCTCATCTGAATTTAGCCCTTATGGTATGTTCACACAGTGGCGGAAATACAGGGCTAAGTTTCGATTTGTAGTTTGCTGTGCTGCAGAACTGGCCACGGTTTGCCGTGAAATCCGCACCAGGAATGGACAGGTCTCTTCTTGACACGCAAAGAAGAAAGGAGAGTAGGAAAGAAGAAAATATATAAAACATCCCAATATAGTTGGTATACTCATGTGCATGCTAACCTACACTTTCTGTATACTACATGTTAAAAAAAAACACATTTCTTTGATTTTGTACCCCAAAATTTACATTAATTAGTGTAGGGATCTGCTAATACTGCTGAGATGTAGTGTATCTAGCCTCTTTGCCCCTGCTGCTTTGCTTCAGAAACCCCAGAGATTAAGTACAAGGTTTGTTTTGTAAACACAGTGAGTCAGAGCCATGAGGGACAGAGCTGCAGGGAGGAGACATCGTATGTCTCCAGAAGTCTAAGCAAGTGGCATGTGTAATCTTTATAACTAGGAGGTGCTTCGAGTGTCTATATCCCTAAGATCAGCCAGTGAGGCTGGAGTATATAAGAATAGATTGCCACCTGCTCCTCTTTATCTCCCTCACACAGAGCCGGTGGTTTTGTTCTGTGTTACTTATATATTCACAGAATCTAGCTGGTGATTGTAGTTAGGGATCAGTATATAGTTCAGGGTAGTGATAGGTTAGGCTTCCCACGGCCAACTAGATAGTTAGAGGCCCAGCTGCACTGGTAGATTAGTTGGCAGGTTAAAGGGGTTGTCAGGGTTCAGAGCTGAACACGGACATACCCTTATTTTCGCCCAGGCAGCGCCCCTGAGCCTAGCATCGGAGTATCTCATGCTCCGATGCACTCCCTTGCCCTGCGCTAAATCGCGCAGGGCAAGGTCTCTTTTGTTTTCAAGAAACACACTGCCGGGCGGAAACTTCCGCCCCGGCAGTGTGTTCGGTGACGTCACCGGCTTTGATGGGTGAGCTTTAGCGCTGCCCTAGCCGTTTTACTGGCTAGGGCAGCGCTAAATCCCGCCCATCAGTGCTGGTGACGTCACCGGGCTTCCTGTCAACCCCATGGAGAGCCCCGATACGTCACCGGATCTAAAAAAAATGCCTTTGCCCTGCGCGATTTAGCGCAGGGCAAAGGAGAGCATCGGAGCATGAACTGCTCCGATGCTCAAGTCAGGGGGGCTGCCAGGGTGAAAATAAGGGTATGTCCGGGTTCAGCTCTGAACCTGGACAATCCCTTTAAGGACTCAGTGTTAGGGTATTCAGGCCTGCATCTACTACTGTTGCTGCTGCCCTGTTTGCTGCTTGGAAGAAATCCTTTCATCATCGTCGTTGTCTTCTTCTGATTGGCTGTCTGTTATCTGAGAGTCCTGGATCTACAGTCATCCACAGGGGCCCCTGCACCTGGATCATCTCTTCTGTTGTCTGGAGGTATCATGCACAGGACTCTTTCTATATATACAGTACAGACCAAAAGTTTGGACACACCTTCTCATTCAAAGAGTTTTCTTTATTTTGATTAAATAAGACTTTAGATGACTATGAAGGCATCAAAACTATGAATTAACACATGTGGAATTATATACATAACAAAAAATTGTGAAACAACTGAAAATATGTCATATTCTAGGTTCTTCAAAGTAGCCACCTTTTGCTTTGATTACTGCTTTGCACACTCTTGGCATTCTCTTGATGAGCTTCAAGAGGTAGTCACCTGAAATGGTCTTCCAACAGTCTTGAAGGAGTTCCCAGAGATGCTTAGCACTTGTTGGCCCTTTTGCCTTCACTCTGCGGTCCAGCTCACCCCAAACCATTTCGATTGGGTTCAGGTCCGGTGACTGTGGAGGCCAGGTCATCTGGCGCAGCACCCCATCACTCTCCTTCATGGTCAAATAGCCCTTACTTTCAAAGTTTTCCCAATTTTTCTGACTGACTGACCTTCATTTCATAAAGTAATGATGGCCACTCGTTTTTCTTTACTTAGCTGCTTTTTTCTTGCCATAATACAAATTCTAACAGTCTATTCAGTAGGACTATCAGCTGTGTATCCACCTGACTTCTCCACAACGCAATTGATGGTCCCAACTCCATTTATAAGGCAAGAAATCCCACTTATTAAACCTGACAGGGCACACCTGTGAAGTGAAAACCATTTCAGGTGACTACCTCTTGAAGCTCATTGGTCCTTATGAAAGTGTTCAGCCATATATGAGATACAAGGGCTAAAAATCAGTCTGGCTGCAAGCTGTCACAGCCTGTTTTCTTTGAATCCCATCCTCTGTGGCTCATGTGGAGCTCTTATCTCTCATCTCCTGTCTTCAAAAACACTCACTATAGCTGAATTCTTACCAAACCATCCAGAATATGGATTAAATAAGTGTTTATGAGGTCATGACATAGGAGCTACGCATGAACGTCAGATGATGGGACCCAAAAAAAAAACTGATTATGACAGCTTTCAAATAGACTGATCTTTAACCCTTCTAGTTCAGAAATGGCTGAACAATTTTAATAAAGAGCAACTGAAAAAAAATTGTAAAATGCAATTTTTAAAAATGCCCCCTGAAGATTTACATAGCCTTTAGGTCAAATATGACCTGATCCTTAAAGAGGACCTTTCACCACTCCTAACATGCAAGTTTAGATAGCTTCATAAATGACGCATGTAATAGTAATTCTGGAGCATCTGCTCTTATGGCTCTATGCTGTACTATTATTTTATTATTTCAACTAGAAGTTATGAGTGAATTCCTAGCAGTCTGCAGTAAGGGTACAGAGGGGTGGTAACCAGTTGGGGGGGGGGGGGTGTACCTGCACAGACTCCAATCCAATCAGTGCTGCCATTTTCAGACTGTGCGGGTACACCCCCCCCCCCCCCTCTTCCAACTGGTTACCACCCCTCTGTACCCTTACTGCAGACTGCTAGCAATTCATTCATAACTTCTAGTAGAAATAATAAAGGAATGGCACAACATAGAGCCATAAGAATAGATGTTCCAGAATTGTTATTACATGGGGAATGCATGAAGCTATTAAAACAGGCATGTCAGGAGAGGGGACAGGTCCTCTTTAAGGGGTGATTGGAGTCAATGACCGTAGTATGGGAAAGGAAAGGTATAGTATATGGAACATTACATTATGACTAAGGAACAGTCTTCACCACTCACAGTTCTCAGGCATTTGAACTCCAGGTTTCCAGGTCTCACAATTTCCTTAAATTTCCTTCCTTTTGTCTCTTGTTCTTTACAACAAACGGGATCAGATTCTCTCTTCATCTTTGCCCCGAGCACTGAACCGTCTTACAAGTTGGCTTGTTACCAGACCTATTAGTAGCGGCAGCAAGAATCTGATTTCTTTCTCTTTAGAGATTATTAGAGCCTCATTTAAAGGTTATTTATCATCATGTCAGATATGTGTGACCCTGTGTTTGCTTCTCATTTTATTCTAGTGTCCAACTCTTCCCCAGACCATCATACCTGGCTGTTCTACCTACTTGTACACCAGATCACTGTGCTTGGATTTTATTTATAAAACTGAAAATTTTACCAAGGGACTGAAAACAAAGATTTTGGGGAAACGCAGCCCCAGAAGCAAATTTCTGCAAGACGAAAGAGCGAAAAAAGAGACATTCTTACAATCTATACTTTCAATTAAAAGCAGTTTGAGTGATTTTCTGTATGTGTAACCTGTTTAACCATGTTATGGAAGCCTTGCCCAACCCCTGTGCTTCAGGTTACTCTATCACATTTCACTGACAACCCACCTATCTATACTTTACAGTCAAGACCTCACGCAGCATTCTTTTTTTTAATTTTTTTTATTATGGTAATTTAACTCTTCTCATTGCTTCTCTGAAATCATGTATGGAAACAATAGTCTAAAATCTTAGTCAAAAACAATGTAAAATTAGATTACAAATTATTGGCCTCTTTTAAGTTTTTCTATATATAATAAAACCATTAAAACATTATATAACCAAAAAATATATATTTAAGAGGACGGAAGCTGCCAATAAATCCGAGAATTTCTTAGGACTGATGGAAACTTGGAACGAGTCTGAAGTTGTTTGCTCTATGATATCAATATGTGACTGTAAGGAAACTCAGGAAAATCTTGAACTTACACCATATAGACATCGCCAAAAAGCGTTAGAAGCAATATGATGAAATTTCATTTTAAGTAATGATACTATCATTTAGATAAACTCAGTGACAATGGCGGCTATGTTAGAGTCTAGTACACTTCAATTTCTAACAATTTTTGAAGTCAAGTACAAAAAGTTATTGTTTTAATTGCATCTGGAAATGGCAAACTAGATTTCTAGAAAAAAATACACAAGAAAATACAAATACCCAAGACGGGTCAAGATCCTATGCTGTAATAATTAAGAGAAGCGCCTATATTATAGAATTACACCTACTACCGCTACTCTGTGCCGCAATAGAGGGGTTGGCAAAAGAATTTGAGTTCCTACATCGGAGGAAGAAAATACAAGTATTGTGCCATAATGTGTAAATATCACCACGACATCTGGTATTTATTGCTTTTATGTGCAGTTTCCTTTTTTGGCAAAAAAAACCCCAAAAAAAACAATCCTACTTAACGCTGCAAGTTCACGCTTCAGAGTAAAACCGTATGTTGCAAATGTGCCATTATCTTGATTTTAAATGTTAAATTAATAAAAAGAAGGCAAAAAAAACATTGTCTGTCATTATTTAGATTAGATGACATTAAAGAGGACCTGTCGGCAGAACCCTAGTAAACCAGCCATACACATCTTTATCGCCTAAATCCATACTGCTTTTGCAGAGATATTGTAGTTTTCATTTGCCGTATTTTTCGATCAGGCCAGCAAGGTTAATCAGACCTCATCTGACAGCCCCAATCAGACCCATAATTTTAATAAGACCCTCAATCAGACCTCAGATCAGACCCCCAATGTTAATAAGACCCCAGTAAGCCCTCAGATCAGCCCCCCATGCCTCAGATCAGCCCCCATGCCTCAGATCAGCCCCCTATGCCTTTTATCAGCCCTGCATGCCATTTATTAGCCCCCATTATGAGCCCCAGTGCCATTTATGAGCCTCCATTATGAGCCTCTATGCCATTTATGAGCCTCCATTATGAGCCCCCATGCCATTTATCAGCCCCCATTATGAGCCCCCATGCCATCTATGAGCCCCAGTGCCATTTATGAGCCTCCATTATGAGCCCCCATGCCATTTATCAGCCCCCATGCCATCTATGAGCCCCAGTGCCATTTATGAGCCTCTATTATGAGCCCCCATGCCATTTATGAGCCCCCATGCCATATATAAGCCCCAGTGCCATTTATGAGCCCCATGCCACAGATCAAATTAAAAAAAAAAACACTTACCTCTCCTGCTCTGGACTCCGCCGCACCTCACCTCCAGCGCGTTCTGTCTTCTTCCTGTTGCGGCTGTGCTGTGACCCGACGTGAACAGCGTGAGATCACAGAGCACTCTCACGCTGTGCGCAGCCACAGCACAGCCGACAGCCGTGTACCAGGAAGCGATGAGTACAGAGCCTTCACTGCTTCCTGGTCCTCCGGTACTAAAGAGCGCTTCCATAATGGAAGCGCTCACTAGTATTCGCTTTATAAGATGCAGGGCCATTTTCCCCCCACTTTTGGGGGGAAAAAGTGCGTCTTATAAGGCAAAAAATACGGTAAATGCTAATTAGGGTTTCCGTGGGGCAGTTTTCCTAATTAGCCACACCGCCTCTCCTTCACTGACAGGGTCAAGCATCTTCATTATGCTCTTAGCTGACCCTGTAATCCTGCACATGTGCCTTGGCAGCAGGGCCGGATTAAGAGCATCATGGGCCTTTTTATAGAAAATGAAAATGCAACGCAGAGCAATTTTTTATAGTGTCAAAAGAGGTGTGGTAGGGGGTCCTCTGTGCCCTCCAGACCGTAACACCTCTCCCATGTTAAGTCACGCCCGCTCATTTGGTTGACACCAACAGCTCACTTGACAGCGACGTGTTGAGATCCTGCGCATGTGCCATGAATGGGTGAATGGGGATTGCGGTACACAAATGTGGAGTCTGTAGGAACCTGAGACTGTGCATGCACCACAATCCCCATTCACAGCGCATACGGGATGTGTGTGTGTCAAAGAAGGTGCAGGCATGAACTCCCAGGGCAGAAACAATGGTGCTTACAGAACAGACTACACAATGTAGCGGTATACTGTATATTTTGGGACACAGTGTAGCGGTATACTGTATATTGTGGGGCACAGTGTCCCGGTATACTGTATATTGTGTGGCACAGTGTAGAGGTATACTGTATATTGTGTGCACAGTGTAGCTGTATACTGTATATTGTGGGGCACAGTGTAGCGGTATACTGTATATTGTGTGCACAGTGTAGAGGTATACTGTATATTGTGTGGCACAGTGTAGAGGTATGCTGTATATTGTGGGGCACAGTGTAGCGGTATACTGTATATTGTGGGGCACAGTGTAGCGGTATACTGTATATTGTGGGGCACAGTGTAGCAGTATACTGTATATTGTGGGGCACAGTGTAGAGGTATACTGTATATTGTGTGGCACAGTGTAGAGGCATACTGTATATTGTGTGCACAGTGTAGAGGTATACTGTATATTGTGTGGCACAGTGTAGAGGTATACTGTATATTGTGTGGCACAGTGTAGAGGCATACTGTATATTGTGTGCACAGTGTAGAGGTATACTGTATATTGTGTGGCACAGTGTAGAGGTATACTGTATATTGTGTGGCACAGTGTAGAGGTATACTGTATATTGTGGGGCACAGTGTAGTGGTATACTGTATATTGTGGGGCACAGTGTAGCGGTATACTGTATATTGTGGGGCACAGTGTAGGCTATATGTGTATAACAAACATATTTCACATGAAAACTTACAGTTACTTGGCTGGGCCCTTGGGGATTTCGGGCACCACTTCAACACTTTGGCTGGGGGGCTCGGCGGAGGTGATGTGTTTTATCCTAATGAGAAAGATTTCATAATAAGGATTTGGAGAAGGGGCAGAGGGATAGCAGAGCAGGGAGAGGCTGGTGCTGCTACTAGGGGGTCATACCATGGGGAGTAATAAAGCCCACCATAATGCCCCCCCCCATCAAAATAATTCTCCTTATAATGTGCAAAAAATAAAACCTTGTAATACCCCAGTTGAGCTAATGTCCCCATAGTGCCTCCATAATGTGCCAGTATAAAATACCCCTATATAGTGCCCCCAGTAAATGCCCCCATAGTGCTCCTCTCCCCCCTTCCTCCTAGTGCCCCCCATAATGTACTAGTATAAAATGCCCCATATATAGTGCCCTAGTAGATGCCCTCAGTGTCCCCCATAATTTGCAAGTATAAAATACCCCTTCTTAGTGCCCCCATAGATGACCACATAGTACTCCTCTCCCCCACAGTACCCATCATAATGTGTCCCAGTATAAAATGCTACTGTACAGAGCCCCCCATATAAAATATCCCATCTTTGTGGCCTCAGTAGATGCCCCTATAGTGCCCACCAATAATGTGCCAGTAAAAAGTGCCCCAAATAATGTGCCAGTAAAAAGTGCCCCCAATAATGTGCTAGTAATAAGTGCCCCCATAGATGCCCCCCAATAATGTGTCAGTAAAATGTGCCCCCATAGATGCCCCCCAATCATGTCTCATTGTAACATCTAGCGTGAGGGTTTAGCCTTATATTTTAATTTGCATATATTGTAGTGCACCTTTTGCAGTGATTTGTCTTAACATGTTACCAACCACCTTGCAGCGGAGTCTTGATAGCTGGATTGATCATTCTGCTGACACAAATACACCGTTGTTTTCAACTGGCCTACAACCCTTCAGGCTCTCTGGGGCAGTTGTCCTCCTAGAAGAGCTGCCTCTGTAGTCCTCAAGGCCTGGAGGTGTGGGAGCTGGATTGCATGCTCCCTCACTCCTCACTATCCTCTCTTCAACTCCAAACTGCCTCTAACTAGCTCTTCTCTACGCGTGGAAGAACGTCACACCAGCCCACTCCTACTAAGAGGGGAGCAATCAGATGGTAAGTACAATTGCTGTTGCCAAACACTGCCAACTATACCCCATCTGCTGTTGTACAAGGTGTATTGCATGAAATGTGACATAACATGAACATAACATACAAAGCGTTACATTACAAACCAATTGTGGTATCCCCAGGTCTAGGGTACTTCATGCGGGGTTTACAGAGCCAGGCAACAGCACACCGAAGATGCCTGGTTCTATCAGTAAAATGAAGGGGATATTGCTAAGTAGGGAAAGTGAGGGAGCTGTGCTGCACCAAGGGGCTAGGACTTACCCCTTTGTGCACTGAAGCCCTAATTAGGATATTAATAAAAAGCAAGAAAATTCTGCAATGGCACGGTAAAGTTTTAGTCAGCAGTATCGACCCTACCAGGCAGTTGATTCTGCTGACAGTCTTCTTTAATGTTTCTTTATCGTGTGTTTTGAGAAATATAACTAGGCATGAAGGACGGAGCCCTGCACATAGAGGCTGTACAGAGGCACAAGTAGTTCCTGCATCACAGTACTACAGAGCCGTAGGTTTTAGCGTTCAGTCTATGGAGCCTTTAGGACAGAGATATTGTCTCCTAGGGGGTGAATAGCTCTGTACCATGGCATCCATTGTAACATATTCTACCTGAAACTAATTTGACATAAAGAAAAAAATGATGCGCTTATACACAAAGCATTCTTTACAGAGCCACAGCAGACGTGCATAGTCCTCTACGCTACCTCTGTATGCCTCCCATTTCATACGGAAGCATAGTATGTTGGTTTGCATCCAAAGTCCAGAGGACTCCATTTATATGAAAGTATTCTCCCCTAAAAGCAGTATCTCCGGGCACATTTCAAGAGTGTCCATTCAACAGTTCACCATGTTCTCCTTGCTGCAGATACCGGCCTCAGCCTTTTGCATGAATCCTTTCTTTGTATTATTTAGCTAAAAGAGAAGCCATGTTAAGGACTCGGCCCTATTTCACCTTAAAGGGAGTCTGTCACCACATTTTAGCATGTTAGACCGTTAAAATAGGGTTATGTGATCCAGCCAGAACATAAAAACGGTACCTTTGTTGTAGAAAACGGACTTTTCTTTTTGCCGAAAATGAACTTATAAGATTATGTTCTGAGCCCTCTCAAGTGCCCAGGGCGGTCTCTCAATCCTCGGAGCCCCAGGCAGGCACCTCCTAAACGGCTCATAACCCCGCCCTCCGTGCGCCTCTGCCCGCCCGTTTACTCCTCTCCCCTGTCCTTTTCCACTGCTGCTGTGCGGTCCAAATCGTAGCGGGCACATGCGCAATGCGATGCCCGCTCCTGGCAGGGCATCGCAATACCTACTGCGCATGCGCCCGCTACGATTTGGACCGCACAGCAGCAGTGGAAAAGGACAGGGGAGAGGAGTAAACGGGCGGGCAGAGGCGCATGGAGGGCGGGGTTATGAGCCGTTTAGGAGGTGCCTGCCTGGGGCTCCGAGGATTGAGAGACCGCCCTGGGCACTTGAGAGGGCTCAGAACATAATCTTATAAGTTCATTTTCGGCAGAAAGAAAAGTCAGTTTTCTACAACAAAGGTACCGTTTTTATGTTCTGGGTGGATCACATAACCCTATTTTAACGATCTAACATGCTAAAATGTGGTGACAGACTCCCTTTAAGGATTTGGCCATTTTTTGCAAATCTGACCAGTGTCACTTTAAGTGGTGATAACTTTAAAACGCTTTGACTCAGGCCATTCTGAGATTGTTTTTTCGTCACATATTGTATTTCATGACACTGGTAAAATGAAGTAAAAAAAAAACATTTTTATTTATAAAAAAATACCAAATTTACCATAAAATTTTTAAAAACTGCAAATTTCCAAGTTTCAATTTCTCTATTTCTATAATACATAGTAATACCTCCAAAAATAGTAATTACTTTACATTCCCCATATGTCTACTTCATGTTTGGATCATTTTGGGAATAATATTTTTTTTTTGGGGGGATGTTACAAGGCTTAGAAGTTTAGAAGCAAATCTTTAAGTTTTTCAGAAATTTTTAAAAAAAACAATTTTTAAGGACCAGTTCAGGTCTGAAGTCACTTTGCGAGGCTTACATAATAGAAACCACCCAAAAATGACCCCATTCTATAAACTACACCCCTCAAGGTATTCAAAACTGATTTTACTAACGTCGTTAACCCTTTAGGTGTTCCACAAGAATTAATGGAAAATAGAGATACAATTTCAAAATTTCACTTTTTTGGCAGATTTTCAATTTTAATAATTTTTTTCCAGTTACAAAGCAAGGGTTAACAGCCAAACCAAACTCAATATTTATGGCCCTGATTCTGTAGTTTACAGAAACACACCATATGTGGTCGTAAACCGCTGTACGGGCACACGCCAGGGAGCAGAAGGAAAATAATGCCATACGGTTTTTGGAAGGCAGGTTTTGCTGGACTGGTTTTGTTGACACCATGTCCCATTTGAAGCCCCCTGATGCACCCCTAGAGTAGAAACTCCATAAAAGTGACCCCATCTAAGAAACTACACCCCTCAAGGTATTCAAAACTGATTTTACAAACGTCATTAACCCTTTAGGTGTTCCACAAGAATAAATGGAAAATAGAAATACAATTTCAAAATTTCACTTTTTTGGCAGATTTTCAATTTTAATATTTTTTTTCAGTTACAAAGCAAGGGTTAACAGCCAAACCAAACTCAATATTTATGGCCCTGATTCTGTAGTTTACAGAAACACCCCATATGTGGTCGTAAACCGCTGTACGGGCACACGGCAGGGAGCAGAAGGAAAGGAATGCCATACGGTTTTTGGAAGGCAGGTTTTGCTGGACAGTTTTTTTTTACACCATGTCCCATTTGAAGCCCCCCTGATGCACCCCTAGAGTAGAAACTCCATAAAAGTGACCCCATCTAAGAAACTACACCCCTCAAGGTATTCAAAACAGATTTTACAAACGTCGTTAACCCTTTAGGTGTTCCACAAGAGTTATTGGCAAATGGAGATAAAATTTCCGAATTTCAATTTTTTGAAACTCCAAAAAAGTGGCCCCATTTTAGAAACTACGGGATAGGGTGGCAGTATTGTTGGTACTAGTTTAGGGTACATATAATTTTTGGTTGCTCTATATTACACTTTTTGTGAGGCAAGATAACAAGAAATAGCTGTTTTGGCACCGTTTTTATTTTTTGTTATTTACAACATTCATCTGACAGGTTAGATCATGTGATATTTTTATAGACCAGGTTGTCACGGATGCGGCGATACCTAATATGTATACTTTTTTTTATTTATGTAAGTTTTACACAATGATTTCTTTTTTGAAGCATGACGGTTGAGATGACGGTTTTATTGGCACTATTTTGGGGTGCGTGTGACTTTTTGATCGCTTGCTATTACACTTTTTGTTATGTAAGGTGACAAAAAATGATTTATTTAGCACAGTTTTTATTTGTTACGGTGTTCATCTGAGAGGTTAGGTCATGTGATATTTTTATAGATCCGGTCGATACGAACGCGGCGATACCAAATATGTATACTTTTTTTTATTTATGTAAGTTTTAGACAATAACAGCTTTTTTCAAACAAAAAAAATTATGTTTTAGTGTCTCCATATTCTGAACCATAGTTTTTTTTATTTTTTGGGCGATTGTCTCAGGTAGGTGCTCATTTTTTGCGGGATGAGGTGACGGTTAGATTGGTACTATTTTGGTGGGCAAACGCCTTTTTGATCGCTTGCTGTTGTACTTTTTGTGATGTAAGGTGGCAAAAAAAAGGTTTATTTAGCACAGTTTTTATTTTATATTTTTTTTACGGTGTTCATCTGAGGGGTTAGGTCATGTGATATGTTTATTGAGCCGGTCGAAACGGATGCGGCGATACCTAATATGTATACTTTTTTCCCCCTATTTTTTACCTTTTTTTTTTTTACTTTATTTCGGGAAAATGAAGTTTTTGTTTATTTTTACTTGAAACTTTTATTTTTTGGGGGGGGGACTTTATTTTTTCAATTTTTTTTTCACTTAATTTTTTGTCCCACTTTGGGACTTGAACTTTGGGGGGTATATTCCTTTACAATGCATTCCAATACTTCTGTATTGGAATGCATTGGCTGTATGAGTAATACTGTGTGTATTACTTATACAGCTTCCGGCCTGTGAGATCCAGGGGGCTAGATCTCACAGGCTCGTCACCGGAAGGCAGCGCGATGCCTTCCTTAGACATTGCGCTGCCTTCCATGCCATCGGGTCCCCCCTACAGCCGCATGGGGACCCGATGGCACCCAGCATGGGTATATGTACAATGACACCCCAAAACACATTCCCCAACTTCTCCCGAGTACGGCGATACCAGATGTGTGACACTTTTTTGCAGCCTAGGTGGGCAAAGGGGCACATATTCCAAAGTGCACCTTTCGGATTTCACAGGTCATTTTTTACAGATTTTGATTGCAAACTACTTCTCACGCATATGGGCCCCTAAAATGCCAGGGCAGTATAACTACCCCACAAGTGAACCCATTTTGGAAAGAAGACACCCCAGGGTATTCTGTGAGGGGCATGGCGAGTTCCTCGAATTTTTTATTTTTTGTCACAAGTTAGTGGAATATGAGACTTTGTAAGAAAAAAAAATCATCATATTCCGCTAAACTTGTGACAAAAAAAAAAATTCTAGGAACTCGCCATGCCCCTCACGGAATACCTTGGGGTGTCTTCTTTCCAAAATGGGGTCACTTGTGGGGTAGTTATACTGCCCTGGCATTCTAGGGGCCCTAATGTGTGCGAAGTAGTTTGAAATCAAAATGTGTAAAAAATGACCTGTAAAATCCTAAAGGTGCTCTTTGGAATGTGTGCCCCTTTGCCCACCTAGGCGGCAAAAAAGTGTCACACATGTGGTATCGCCGTACTCAGGAGAAGTTGGGGAATGTGTTTTGGGGTCTCATTTTACATATACCTATGCTGGGTGAGAGAAATATCTTGGCAAAAGACAACTTTTCCCATTTTTTTTATACAAAGTTGGCATTTGACCAAGATATTTATCTCACCCACCATGGGTATATGTAAAATGACACCCCATAACACATTCCCCAACTTCTCCTGAGTACGGCGATACCACATGTGTGACACTTTTTTGCAGCCTAGATGCGCAAAGCGGCCCAAATTCATTTTAGGAGGGCATTTTTAGACATTTGGATCCCAGACTTCTTCTCACGCTTTCGGGCCCCTAAAATGCCAGGGCAGTATAAATACCCCACATGTGACCCCATTTTGGAAAGAAGACACCCCAAGGTATTCAATAAGGGGCATGGCGAGTTCATAGAATTTTTTTTTTTTTGGCATAAGTTAGCGGAAATTGATATTTTTTTTTTGTATTTTCTCACAAAGTCTCCCTTTCCGCTAACTTGGGACAAATATTTCAATCTTTCATGGACTCAATATGCCCCTCACGGAATACCTTGGGGTGTCTTCTTTTCGAAATGGGGTCACATGTGGGGTATTTATACTGCCCTGGCATTTTAGGGGCCCTAAAGCGTGAGAAGAAGTCTGGAATATAAATGTCTAAAAAATTTTACACATTTGGATTCCGTGAGGGGTATGGTGAGTTCATGTGAGATTTTTTTTTTTGACACAAGTTAGTGGAATATGAGACTTTGTAAGAAAAAAAAACAAAAAAAATAATAATAATTTCCGCTAACTTGGGCCAAAAAAATTTCTGAATGGAGCCTTACAGGGGGGGTGATCAATGACAGGGGGGTGATCACCCATATAGACTCCCTGATCACCCCCTGTCATTGATCACCCCCCTGTAAGGCTCCATTCAGACGTCCGTATGATTTTTACGGATCCACAGATACATGGATCGGATCCGCAAAACGCATACGGACGTCTGAATGGAGCCCTACAGGGGGGGGATCACCCATATAGATTCCCTGATCACCCCCCTGTTATTGATCATCCCCCTGTAAGGCTCCATTCAGACGTCCGTATGTGTTTTGCGGATCCGATCCGTGGAGCCTGACAGGGGGGTGATCAATGACAGGGGGGTGATCAGGGAATCTATATGGGTGATCACCTCCCTGTCATTGATCACCCCCCTGTAAGGCTCCATTCAGACGTCCGTATGTGTTTTGCGGATCCGATCCATGTATCCGTGGATCCGTAAAAATCATATGGACGTCTGAATGGAGCCTTACAGGGGGGTGATCAATGACAGGGGGGTGATCAATGACAGGGGGGTGATCAGGGAATCTATATGGGTGATCACCCCCCTGTCATTAATCACCCCCCTGTAAGGCTCCATTCAGACGTCCGTATGTGTTTTGCGGATCCGATCCATGTATCCGTGGATCCGTAAAAATCATACGGATGTCTTAATGGAGCCTTACAGGGGGGTGATCAATGACAGGGGGGTGATCAGGGAGTCTATATGGGGTGATCATGGGTGATCAGGGGTTCATAAGGGGTTAATAAGTGACGGGGGGGTGTAGTGTAGTGGTGTTTTGTGGTACTTTACTGAGCTACCTGTGTCCTCTGGTGGTCGATCCAAACAAAAGGGACCACCAGAGGACCAGGTAGCAGGTATATTAGACGCTGTTATCAAAACAGCGACTAATATACCTGTTAGGGGTTAAAAAATCACATCTCCAGCCTGCCAGCGAACGATCGCCGCTGGCAGGCTGGAGATCCACTCGCTTACCTTCCGATCCTGTGAACGCGCGCGCCTGTGTGCGCGCGTTCACAGGAAATCACGGCTCTCGCGAGATGACGCGTATATGCGTGACTCTGCGTAGAGCTGCCACCTCCGGGACGCGAATCTACGTTAGGCGGTCCGGAGGTGGTTAAAGCATTTTGCGGAACGGAATTGCGGACCTATTCATTTCTATGGGGCAGCACGATGTGCTGCCCGGATCCGGAATTGCGGACCCGCACTTCCGGGTCTGCAATTCTGTTCCCGAAAAAAATAGAACATGTCTTATTCTTGTCCGCAACCAGAGCTCCATTCAAAGTGTGATGGTCATATTGGGGTACTGCAGCTCAGCTCACATTCACTTCAATAAAAGCTGAGCTGCAGTACCCCAGTATGACCACAACCTTTTAACGGAGCTGAGCTTCTTGTTCCATTCAAGACCTAGTTCCAGCGCTAGAGGCTGCAGGGAACAGCTGATCGGTGGGAGTGCGGGGTGTTAGAACCTTACCAATCAAATATTAATGACCTATCCTAAGGATAGGTCATCAATATAAGCAGCCTGGAAAACCCATTTAAGGCTACTTTCCCACTGACGTTTTAGTTTCCGTTTGTGAGATCCGTTTCAGGGCTCTCACAAGCGGTCCAAAACGGATCAGTTTTGCCCTAATGCATTCTGAATGGAAAAGGATCCACTCAGGATGGATCAGTTTGCCTCCGTTCCCTCTCCATTCCGCTCTGGAGGCGGACACCAAAACGCTGCGTTTTGGTGTCCCTCTGACAATGCAGAGGCAAACGGATCCGTCCTAATACACAATGTAAGTCAATGGGGATGGATCCGTTTTCACTGACACAATATGGCACAATAGAAAACTGATCGGATCCATTTTGGCTGTGTTACAGATACAAACGGATCCTTTCTGAACAGATGCATGTGGTTGTATTATCTGAACGGGAACGTTTGTGCAGATCCATGCCGGATCCGCGCCAAACGCCAGTGTGAAAGTAGCCTAAGTACACATGTAGAAAGCCCAGGAGAGGGGAGAGGAGTGGAGGTCATGAGTGGGGTTGCAATATTGGTGGTAGTAGTCACTCACAGTAGCGACCATAGGAAAAAATGTGTATAGCAGCACAACGAAAATATAAAGTCTTATCTTGTGGCGGTGACAGCCGTGTTGGGAGACAGTCAGAAGTTCCCCCTTGGATGCGTCATATAGAAGAAACCTTAGCATTCTCTTGTCTTCAGTTCAATGGAATTTATTTCACCTGCAAAAAATGCGACGTTTCGAACGTAAAGGTCTTTCTCACCGTATCGACCCTCACTCCCTAGGGCAGTGGTGGCGAACCTCTTAGAGACCGAGTGCCCAAACTGCAACCCAAACCCCACTTATTTATCGCAAAGTTCCAACCCGGCAATTTAACCTGAACACCAATAGAGTATATCTTCCATGTACTTTATCATTTAGCTATAAAAGCCTGACTACATTCAATACGCTGCCTGTGCCGTTCATAGCGTCATGAATGGCAAGAAAAGTCTAAGGCATATCAGTACACCATAGACTTTTTCCAGGGCGTGGGTGCTCACAGAGAGGGCTCTGAATGCCCCCTCTGGCACCCGTGCTATAGGTTCGCCTGCCACTGCCCTAGGGCCATGAAGTGATGACAAGGGCGCACCCATTCTACTCTTCAGGACACTCCCTGGCTTTGGGGTTCTCTTGCCTGATGTTAGTTGAGGTGCCCTTGGTGAAGAAGAATTTAAAGGTGCAAGTTCCAGTGCTGTGCAAGGCAAGGCCACCACCTTTGATAATGCAGGTGTTGATGCACACAATGGAAAGGACGGTGTTAGTGCAAACATTTCCCTGTACTTTACTGAGGAAGGTATATTATTCACACAGGCACTCTCAAATACAAGCACAGTCTATACAGGTGGCTTCAGGCGATTTTCTCCAAGGTTGTGTGTATGGGAGGATAGGTAGTTTGCTAGTCCCTTTTCTATCTAATCAGCTTGTACAGCCTCTCTTCTCTGGCCTGAAGGGTGCACTTTCTCCATCTTCAGGTTTATATATCCACAGTACCCTTAACATTCTGCAGTCTCTTCCAACAGATAGACAATCTGTATTTTCAATGTGGTAAGGGCCCTGAGATATATAATCCCAATCACTATGCAGGAAAGTCTATAGCCAATAATGCAGGTGTTACATTTTCTGACATATTTCCAGTGCTTTCCCTTTGTAATGGTCTCTGAATGTTCTGCAATCTCCAGCAGTTCTTTCCCTCAGGGGCTGGCTCATATACTGTTGGCTGCTCTCAGTTTAGTTCTCTCTGCTTCTTGCTGCTTTACTTTCTCACAAGCTATACACAACTGAACTTCTTCCCCCTCTAGAGAAAGTGGGTGGAGGGGCCACCACCAAACATCTTTTAATAAGGGCTGGCAAGTTAACTCCTACTCCCCATACACAACCTTTGGGGCACAAGGTGCATAATGTTACTACATTAACCCCTTATGCAGTGGGCTGCCAGTGCACTGTACACACATGTACTTGAGTACAAAGTGAAAACAGGGCAGTGTATATTCATCTAAATTCAATAGTGATAGGAGGGGTATTCATTTTTATTCTTAGGAAAACCGATTCTTCAGCTTTTGGACCTAAAATCTGAAATTAAACATGTATTGTGTTAAATGGGTAATGCATAACTGGTATTTACATGCGATTAAACAAAATAGCCAAACTAAGAGAAAAAAAAATGTTTATTTTCTTATCTTAACCAGCCCTAATCAAAATCAATTTACATATATATATATTCATTGACAAAAAATGATACACTAAGAAGGAGTTGTTGAAACTGAATAGAGCTTTCTATGCGTGAATAATATATGGAAGTGATTACAATATTAAAGAGAAAGAAGTAGTTTGCTGGGAAAAACTGTACAATTGAGGGAAGGCTCTAGGACCCTGTTAGGTGCCTCTAGCCTGGGTACAAGATGAGATAGGGCCTCTAGCCTGGACACAAGATGAGATAAAGCCTCTAGCCTAGATACAAGATGAGATAGGACCTCTAGCCTGGATACAAGACGAGATACAGCCTCTAGCCTGGATACAAGATGAGATACATCCTCTAGCCAGGATACAAGATGGGATACGGACTCAAACCTGGATACAAGATGAGAGGCGGCCTCTAGCCTGGATACAAGATGAGATATGGCCTCTAGCCTGGATACAAGACGAGAGGCGGCCTCTAGCCTGGATACAAGATGAGATATGGCCTCTAGCCTGGATACAAGATGAGATATGGTTGGGCATGGAGACATACAGGTTCTGTATAGTATCCTGCAGTACATTTGTCCACAGATGTTACAGCTGGGCCTGTAGATCCTACACACTCATAGGTTGCTGAAGCTGGCATCTCAGCTGGTCCCATAAATGCTGGATTGGCAATACATCTGGTGACCGGACAGCCAAGGAAGTGTTGGAGATATTCCTGGGAAATCATACTGAATAATACCAGTGGGAAGCCCTAGCATGACGTTGACATTTCTAGCTGGGTGCTTTATGTTTTGTCAATGAGTTTACATTTGTATATAGATAGGTATTTGCTTTAATCTATGCTCTGTGGTAGGATACAATTGAGCTAGTTAAATTTTTACAACAAGATCATAAACTTATACTTTTTGAGCATGAACAAAATAGAAGCCCTCATAATCAGAGGTGTCAAAGTCAGCATTTTCCGGCTTCCCGAAAGACACCAGTTGTATGATCTCATAGCCACTTTCACTAATGACTTTTTTCAGAAACTTCTCATTAACAGGAAGAGAGAAAACTTTATTGGAACCAACTTCATAGTAATTGGCCCCAAGGTCTCCTGCCATTAGCAAGTGTCCCTTTGGTTTAAGAAGATTGGAGAGATTCTTCAGAGCCGTCCCGTAGGACTCATAATTCTTGCAAGCAGCTTCCAGGCAAACAGTTGTCAGGAGGCAATCAGCTTTGGGCACTTCATGTGGCGACAATGGATTACTCTTACTGACATCACACATGAAAACTTTTTTTATTTTTCCTTTGAGTTTCTCCTCCTTCTCCTTCTGGCCCATGCTGCGAAGAAAATTAAAACAAAATTCTTACGTTAAATCTATAAGACAAACAGTTTTCATATAACTATCTTTATTATGTTGAGCTACAAATGTGAGAATCGATTTGTCTCTTTTGTTAGACGAAGTCCCCCTCCAGCCATATGATAAGGCCGGACATCGCACCCGTGCAGGTTACCATTGAAGAGGACCCAGTGCTCGCATGATCACCGTGATCTCTCACATCAGCTGATCGGCAAGGGGTGCAAGGAGTAGAATCCACCCAATCTGATATTGATGAGTTTATGCTGATAGGTAAACAATATGTGTAGCCCCCAAAGCTTTTTTAAAAAAGATTGTCTGACCGTAAAACAAATTTAGCTAATTGATTTCCACTTTGAAAAAAGCTTTAAATTCCAACACAGGTGGAACATATTACGCATGTCAATACAAGTCTATGGAGAGGCCAGCGGGGAGGAGTGAGCAACAGCATGATTGAGATGGGACGCAAAGAGAGACACTAAGGAGACTGCACAGCTGCATAGGAAAGTTATCTCCCAGCACAAGTGCTAAATTCACAAACTATACAGTACTTCTCTGTAATGTCCTTCCTGATCCTGGGGCACACTGATTGAGTAAGAGAAGGTTGGGAAGCAGCTTCTCCTCTACATTCTGCGTGCAGTGGATGGCAGCTAGTCTCCACCCACCATGTCTGAGAGATCTGCAAATTAGATTTTTAGAAAGTACAGCAGGAAAACTGCTAACAAATGCTACATACCAGCGATATAAAGGCCAGAAATAGTGTTATTCCTTAAGTACACACACTGTACTACTGATTAATCCAGAGTTTGTTAAAGATTGTGTATGATTGAACTTTTTTACTTTCACATTTTTTTATTTTTTATTGTAATGCATTAGAATACTTATGTACTGCTACCATTTATCCATCACTGGCCACAGCAGAGGCCTCAGTGGCATTGACAGGTCGCCGCTACAGCAGTATTTATTCTACTTGTAGACTTAAAGGGAACCTGTCACCGGAATTTTGTGTATAGAGCTGAGGACATGTGTTGCTGGTTGGCCGCTAGCACATCCGCAGTACCCAGTCCCCATAGCTCTGTGTGCTTTTATTGTGTAAAAAAAACTATTTGATACATATGCAAATTAACCTGAGATGAGTCCTGTCCCTGACTCAGCTCACGTACAGGACTCATCTCAGGTTAATTTGCATATGTATCAACTATATTTTTTTCACACAATAAAAGCACACAGAGCTATGGGGACTGGGTATTGCGGATGTGCTAGTGGACATGTCCTCAGCTCTATACACAAAATCGCGGTCACAGGTTCCCTTTAAACAATAACTTAGAAGGCTGCTGCTCCTTTTTTGCAAAGCCAAAGATTGCATGTATGCTGCATGATAAGGAATCGCAACACTTTGTACTGTAAATCAGAGTTGGACAGGACTGCTAAAGAATCATCCAATGTGCAAGCTACAGCATCTGCAATAGACCCTATGTAGTCCACCACCAGACAACCAAAGCAATTATTGGTGCTGTCACTTGATGGCTTCTACTGAGGTTTTCACTTTATCTGAGTTACTTCACCCAATAGTTCTTACTGATGATATGACCGGTGGGTGCAGACTGCAGTGATAATGACACCTTGAGGCAAGTAAAGTAGAGATGCTCTGAGTTTGTTTAACTGTCTGGGTCTTCAATCATTTCTTTTCATGGGTCCAAACTATCCTCGTCTGAAATTGCCAAAAACTACAAAGTTATCCACAGGACTTGTTGACTTTTGCTCAACTATTGAAGAGGTCACCTCTGATGCAATGACAACACAAGGTGACTGCTCTTATCAGGTCACATTCCCACACTGGCATGCACCTTGGTGTGTATCAGAAGCTTCACAATAGTCAACAAAAGTTATTTCTTTCAAGGTCCATACATACACAGCATGAGCATTTCCTAATGGCATTGGTGTCCTAGGTTTTAATCGGCTAAGGATGACACCTGAATGAGTTTGCATGTTCTCCCCATCTTTGCATGGGCTTCCTCCCACGCTCCCAAAACATACTGTTGGGTTAATTTGGTTTTTGGATTGTGAGCCCCAATGAAGCCTGATGATGATCTCTCTACAGAGCTGAGGATTATATTAGCGCTCTATAAATTAATATAATACAATATTGCCTGGATTGTCATATTGAGAGATTCATGAACTCTGCTCATCCTATCTTATGACCTAACCACAGTAATCCTTAAAGAGTTTGTCTAGGATTTTGATATTGATGGCTTCTCATCAGGAGAGGCCATCAATATCAGATACTCAAATCCCTGACGTCCTGCGTGCCCACCAATCAGCTGTTACCTTGTGGCTCCGGTGCTGGAGTTCCACAGCTCCATCCATTGTGCAGTGAACAGAGCTGATAGCTGCAGCACTGCTCTCATTCACTGAGATGGGAGCAGTTCTGCGGTTACCAGCCCCATCCACTATGTAATTCCAGTGCCGAAACTACAGGGTGGGCCATTTATATGGATACACCTTAATAAAATGGGAATGGTTGGTGATATTAACTTCCTGTTTGTGGCACATTAGTATATGTGAGGGGGGAAACTTTTCAAGATGGGTGGTGACCATGGCGGCCATTTTGAAGTCGGCCATTTTGAATCCAACTTTTGTTTTTTCAATAGGAAGAGGGTCATGTGACACATCAAACTTATTGGGAATTTTACAAGAAAAACAATGGTGTGCTTGGTTTTAACGTAACTTTATTCTTTCATGAGTTATTTACAAGTTTCTGACCACTGATAAAATGTGTTCAATGTGCTGCCCATTGTGTTGGATTGTCAATGCAACCATTCCCTTTTTTTTAAGGTGTATCCATATAAATGGCCCACCCTGTACAATGTATCAATTTAATATAATCAGCGAGTGTGTCAGACCCTCGCTGATTAGATATTGATGGCCTATCCTGAAGATAGACCATCATTATCAAAATCCTGGACAACCCCATTAAGGTGATAGATGTCTGAAAAACTAAAAATTCTCTGGAATCAGTTCTTTCGACCTTTCTCCTAACATCATTCCTGTGCACAAACTTGTCATCTAATCCTATTCTCTCTGACCTACTTTACCCCTAGAACTCACATACCAGTCAGATGGATCTTTGAAGGACTTCTTCAGTTGCATCTTAATTTCTCCCATGCTTTGTCTCCACAGCTGTACCTCAAGCTTCAGTCCTTAGCCTGCCACTGTTTTCTATCTTCTCCAAAAAGTTTGGCAAACTTTTCTCTTCCTTTAGCCTTGGTGTTGGTGATATCCAGATCTCCCAGACTAAGTTAAGCCCTGTTCTCTTTTCCTCTATTCCTCTGTGACATTACATCTCAGTTTCCTAGATTTCTTAGATAATCTGAAAAAGTAACCTCATTGTTTTACCCCATTCACTTTCTAAACCTCTTATTGATGGCTCTTTAACAGTAAAGTATCCTATTATTCTTCTCCTTTTCTGTGCTGTCCTTTTAGCAATCCCAGTGATTTCACCCTCATGTCTTATAAGCCAATGCAAAGGTGATTATATTGTTTGTACTATGGGAGAGTTTCTATAGGGGATGCACAGGTAGCAGTTGCAGTACCCCCAGACCTGGGGGTATCTACAAAGTTTGGTTTGTTATGTAATGTTTGTAATGTTATTGTAATGTACTTTGTGCTCAGTGTGCTCAGCTTGAGATAGATATTGCCAGGACTAACAATCTCTGGAGCTTAGGGTGTGGGCTGGCCCCACCCCCTAGTTCCAGACTATTCTAGTTAGTTTAGCTGTAGAGAGGGGTAAGGAGCAATCTCTATGCATTTCTCTCCTCCAGACTCCAGCATCAAGCCCTGGAGCCCCATCACCGCTACAAGCTCCAGTAGATGAAAGCAAGCAAGAACTAAAGGATTTACATGGCTACAGGGAGAGAGAGAGACAACAAGGTAATCCAGACCCTGCTGCTGCAAAGGGGAAAAAAGTTAAGACACCCTATGCACCCAGACTAGTGAACACTATATCCACTGTTGCTAGATTGTAGTTGCTAGCCAGCAATTCTAAAAACAGGGTCTATAGCAAAATAAGAAGTAACCAGAGGGCCATTACTGCAACAAACTGCCTAGTTCAGGGGTCACCAACCTGAGGCTCTCCAGCTGTTGCAAAACTACAACTCCCAGCATGCCCAGGTTACTTACAGCTATCAGCCTACAGCAGGGCATGGTGGGAGTTGTAGTTTTACAAAGGCTGAAGAGCCGCAGGTTGGCCATGCCTGGCCTAGTTCATGCTTGGACATCTGGGAGGAATTTTCACTGTATACAGATAACTGCTGTACTACAACTCCTATTGTGCACACAGTAAAGAAAGACTTTTGTTAGGTTCAATTTGGCCTTGTCTCTGACTCTTAACACCACACACTGGCCATTGTATTTACATCATGTGCTCTGCCTTGTACCCACATGGACATTAACATCAAGGGCACCCAGAACTACTATCAGACAGAGAGCCCATGGCTACAGGGAGTGCCCTGAGGGAACATAGGGTGCCCCCAGGGAGCAACAGCCTTAGTACACCATAACACGTCATCATTAGAGCCACTACCACTTCCATCCTCTACTACCGCTCCTCAGGGGCTCAATGCACAGTCACTTCTAGGCCCCTCTGTGGGCCCAAATAAAAAGACCCTAGTGTTATTAAACGACACATAACAAGTGGTGGTGGTTTCCTGCTAAAGGGGTTGTCCGGGCTTTTACTATTGATGACCTATCCTCAGGATAGCACAAAGATGAAGGTTGACGGCAGCATATCCAAGCAGATTTCTTTTATTCACAATGGGTCCGTAAAAGGTGTGTATACAAACACCAGAATAAAGTGCAACGTTTCGACTACGCAGTAGTCTTTCTCAAGCATAATATAGAGTTTACTGTATCATGAGGGTTTTTATAGTGCACTTACCACCCCCTCTCATTTAATCAAATCAATTGATCATGCTAATTCATCATGTCACCGACTTCACCTTACTATACCTCACAGTATCCAACAACATGATTGTCAGTGCCACTTACCAATCTCTAAACTATTTAAAATTGGGACCCAATGGGAGATGGACCTCAGAATCTACATCATTACTCCATGTGCTGGCATCCCAATTGTGTTACTGCTCATGACTATGCGCTCTCTCCCCCTCCAATGTCCATGTGATCCACCCCGATCACATACAATTTAGTATCTGCTATGTATATACTATTTGTGCAATGCTTTATAGTATCACTGCTTATGTAAAATTTCAATAAAAGGAGAATATACATAAGTATGCCAGAGCACTGCTCCTGTTTCTCACAGCTCTCTCTGCTCTCCCCCTCCCTTCTCTCAGTATTAGACTTAGCAGGAGTAGGAGGTTGTACTTGGCAGATCAGAGTGTGCAGAGAGAATTCAATGAGGGTAGCTCACACAAACTGTAGATATGGAGGAAAACACACACACGTCAGTTTGCAGTAGGAGAATCACACAAGCTATGTACAAGTGTAACAAGCACCCACAGTAAACTCCTTACTCTATCAGGACTAATCAGTCCAGGAATGAAACTGTGCTGATACGTGAGAGCTGGTGAAGACAGCAGCATCCTGGGCACACAGATCTCACATCCATCATGTATTACTGGGTGGTAGACATCCACATGGGAAAATTATGAAAATAGGAGCAGGTTGTAGGCTGAATATCAGGGCGTCTGAATGAAGGAATTTGAAAAAAATTGAAGCCTGAAACTTTTGAAGAAGAAGAATTGAAGCATTTTTTTTTTCTTTACTAAATGTAACCATTAACATATGTTAACCTTTAATTGAATTTGAGTCTTGATGTCTTTCAAACTTTTGTGTTTTACTTTGCATTCAATTTTAGTATTATTTAAATACACTGATGTCTAGGGAGTGTGATACTGTAAGCCTCTAATTCCAAACCTTATTACCATAGGGGAACCCCTTTCCCAAACTGAACCTCATGTGAGGAAGGCCCGGTAAAGCATGCTGTAATTTTAACCTAGCACCATATCCTTACTGAGATAAATTATTTGAAAAGTATCTATGGTTAAATACTAGTTCACCATCTGTACTGTGACAGTTCTTTGTTTACCCAGTGTTTAAAGGGGTTATCCAGGCCTTGAAAAGATCTCAGAGAGTGGCTGACCCTTGGTGGTTTTCATATATGCATAGTCCCTGCCTCTGGGTTCCGGCTATATTGCTCCCTGGCCATTTCTCCGGTGCTCTTGCATCAACATCCTTCAGAAGGTCACCACATGACCACTGCAGCCAATCACTGGACACAGTGGTGGCACATCACTGGGCCATGTACCACATAGTTGACAGGTCATTCCTAATTCCACTCATTGGCTGCAGAGGTCACGTGGTGCTGCAGTGATGGTCTGGGAACATTAGAGCTGGAACCCAGTGGTGGGGACCAGGTAAGTATGAACCCCAGCGGGGCTCGGGCACTCTCTGAGGTCTTTTTAAGTCTTGGATAACCCAATTAACTCAGCGAGAGGACTTCATACCAACCTTTTTCCTTCTATTTCACAGACGTGTTTCACTATAGATGACCAGTCAAAGGCGTCAGCTTCATTATTCAGCCATTTCTGCAGCTCTTTTAGCTCTCTGTTAGTATGCCAGGTGACTGTAATATCATCAAAGCATTCACAGGCTGAGAGAAGCTGGTAGATGGAGGGAGCGGTGCCAATGTCAATGAGTGTAGATCCTTTCACAGCGCCTGAGAAACAAAATGAATGGTTATAGGCCCTGGAACGTAAAGCATTGTAAGAAAAATCAGATTTTACATAAGAAAAAACTCACATTTGTTCCAAAAGGGAAAGCTTTTGTGATTAGAAATGGCAATTGAAGATGCCCTCATACACCTTAGTTAAATGTTGTCTGATTTCTGCAGGAGAGAAGGATCAGGCATGTTGCATTTCAACATGTCTGATCCGTTATTGCTCCCATGGGATACAAGCTACTTTTTGAAAGGTCCGACAGAGGCTTGTTTCCCCCTCCTCCACTGAAAAAACATGCACTGGCTAAGTCATGCCCAGCATGGGAAAGGGTAACAGGGACAAGGATGGGAGTGGTAGTCCAAACAATGGTGGGAATCCCTCTCTGGAGCTTCTGAAGAGCCACATGCACAGCGAGGAGGGGGTGCGCCGTTTCCCCCAGGACACACCCTAGTGAGAGCAGTCTCCTGCCCGATGTAAGATGGGATGTCCTTGGTGTTGGGGGTTGTGGTGAGGGGCAGGGTAGGGATGAGAGGTAGCGCATACACTCTTCATGTATTACTATGCTTAACTCTACTCCAGCCTGTTGGTGCAGTACTCTCCCAAAATGTGGGTCTACAATGCCCACTGAGGGTGCAGTCCTTTAACAGATCTGTAACCTGTCTCTCTTTCTTATATGACTAGGGACCTTAGGCCTTTACACCTAGTCAAAATGCTGTGCAGTCCATAAGCCAAAATATGTGCGTTACCTTCACAGACAATAGTTCTCACACCAACCACTACAGCTGCTTAAAAGGTAACTGTCATACAAAAAAAATTAATTTTAGCATATGTTACTGCGGCAGCTGCATTATGCATAAGGCAATCTTTTGTTTTTTTTTACATACCACTGTTTTCCTTGAGTTTTTCCTTAGTTACCGCTACTTAAAAGCTACAGCTGTTTAAACATTTGCAATATATGGACCTTCTCAAGATGGCTCCTCTGCCAGTTCTCTGAGGCCAAAACTGCTTTCCCTCACTTCCAATACACACTTGCTGTAGCCAGCATCTCCCTGCCAGCCAATCAGATTGGATTACTGAGAGACACGCCTCCTCACTCTGAAGCCTAATGCAGGCATGCAGTATGAAGGAACGCCCCTCCGCCTTCTGTTTATACTAAAAGGAAGACAGACAAGCCATAGCAACGGTCTTTTAAGGGAGCAGTGGAAAGTGACAGGGTACATTAATGAAAGCTGTTACTAGAAGGTAATTACAGATCTTTTGAACAATCATTGACAGACTAACTCAGGTATACATGCCTAGCTCTAATAAACTAGCAAATAAAAATAAATATGACAGTTACCCTTTAACCTTCAAGTGAGTAGCTTCCTGTACTCTTAAAATGGATGGGTTGCTGGGAGATCCCTTAGGTCCCAATTTTATGTCTGACTTGCAGCGGTCAAATGCTGGGGCCAATGATTGGCATGAACTATGAACATTACCACTCCAGGACCAGCAGGGAGAAAAGTGGGACTTTTTAAAATGGAGAAAGTTTTTTTGTTTGTTTTTTATTTTACACAGCCCCATGATCTGCCTATTTTAAAAAAATCTTAGGCGACTCCTCTAATTGGTTCTTTTATCATATATTTAGTAAGTGTGATCCTGTTACTGCAACTTTGTAGTAAACTTTCTTCTGTTACCATTTCTATGCAGTAAGCTGAGCTTTGGCACTGTAGTATAAACTTGTTTTTAGTGGGAATATTAAAAACTTTTGAGGTTTATGTTTTCCTGTCTTTGATAATGTGATAAGTGTTTCTGTGTTCCACTTTAATTTTCTTTCCAGCTAGGATATGCCCCCTCTGGGACTGGCTCCTATCTTCAGAACGGGCCCCCCAAAGTGAATGAAAGAGCACTGTGCATGCACGGCCACCTCTATAGGACTGGCAGAAATACGCAAGCCAGTGTTCAGAACTCACATAGAAGTGAATGGAGGGTGGATGCGCTTGCGCGGTGAGCTCTCATTCAGTTTGGGGTGGAGGCATATTCTGGAGAGAGGAGCGGGTCCCAGAGTTTGGACGCGCACCCATCTGACATTGGTGGCATATCCTAGCAAGATGCCACTGACATAAAAGATTAAACAACCCCTTTAACCCATTCACCTCCCGGACCACTCATTTTTGGAAATCTGACATATGTCACTTTATGTGGTAATAACTTCGGAACGCTTTTACTTATCCAAGTGATTCTGAGAATGTTTTTTCGGGACACATTGTACTTCTTGTTAGCGGTAAACTTGGGTCGATATGTTTTATCTTTACTTATAAAACAAACAAAAAACTACATTTATAGAAACATTTGAAAAATTAGCTATTTTATGTTGCCATCATTTTGTAAATGTAATTTTTTTGTTTGTTTAGGGCCGATTTACATCAGCAGAGGAAGAGCCTTCTAGAATTCAACGGATACGGATGCACAGCTTTTTGTCTAGCCGAAGCCAGCACTTATGCTGGAAAGCGGCTAGATTCTATTGTAGTCAATGTGGTCTGGTGGTGCACAGCCTGATCCAGTGAACCCCTCTGCCAGAACAGCCTGCTAAATCAGTTAAATGCAGATGTGAATCAGCTCTGAGAAAAATTTTAGAAGCAATTTTTCCAATTTTCAAGAAAATGTCCATAAACTACTTTTTTAAGGGCCAATTCAGTTCTGAAGTGACTTTGAGAGGAATTAAAGGAAATGGAAGTGAAAATTCAAATTGTTTTTGCAGATTTTCCAACACAGCAAGGGTTAACAGCAAAACAAACCTCAATATTTATTACCCTAATACTACAGTTTATAGAAACACCCCATATGTGGTCATAAACTGTTGTATGGGCACACGGTAGGGCTCAGAAGGGAAGAAGAAGCACCATATGGCTTTTGGATGGGCAGATTTAGCTTGAAATGATTTTTGGATGCCATGTCACATTTGAAGAGAGTCTGATGTACCCTTATAGTGGAATCCCCCAAAAAGTGACCCTATTTTGGAAACTACACCCCTCAAGGAATTTATTGAGGGGTGCACTAAGTGCTTTGACCCCCCCCCCCCCCCCCAGGAGTTTCATTGAATTTAGAAACACTTGGCTGTAAAAATGAGAAATTACATTTTTTTCCAATAAATTGTTGCTTTAGCCACAGATTTTCATTTTCACAAGGGGTGACAGTAGGAAAAGAACCCCAAAATGTGTTGCTCATTTTCTCTGGAGTATGGCAACACCCCATATGTGGTCAGAAACTGGTGTTTGGGCACACTGCACGGCTCAGAAAAGAGAAAGCACCATGTGTATTTGAGGCCTAGATTGGTGACCACATTTTAAAACCGCACCCCTCACAGTATTTACCAAGGGGTGGAGTGAGTATTTTGACCCCACAGGTAACATAGTAACATAGTTTATAAGGCTGAAAAAAGACATCTGTCCACCAGTTCGGCCTGTCATCCTGCAAGTTGATCCAGAGGAAGGCAAAATAAAAAACTGTGAGGTAGAAGCCAATTTTCCCCACTTTAGGGGGAAAAATTCCTTCCCGACTCCAAACGGCAGTCAGAATAACTCAGTTTTTTTTTCTTTTATATGCTATCAATCACGAACACCATGGCCCTGTGTGCAACTGAAGTAAAAAAGAGCACAGAATTAAATGTGTAATTGACACTTTTGTTGAATCTTTACCCACAAAACTATATATAAATCTGCTCATCTCCTCCTGCTCTATGGCATGATGCTTTTTGTTTTGCAAAAATGAATTCACAGTAGATGGTGCAAAGAAAAATTTTAATTTTTCCACAGATATGTCATTTCAGTGCCCAATAATATGTTGTGCCCATTGTGTGTCAGTGTGAAAAGTCAGCCCTCATATTATTATGCTGCCCTTCCTGGTTTTATAAACACCCTACATGTGGCCCTCTTTTGCCTGGATATACCATAGGGCTCAGGAGCATAAGAGCACCATGCACATTTGAAGCGCATTGTGTTGATTTACGCATCTTGAAGCTGTAGAAGCTCTGGAGTGAAATAATTAATGAAACCCTTGAGAAGTGACTCCATTTTGGAAACTTCACCACTCAAAACATTCAGGGGTGGAGTTAGCATTTAGATGCTGACCACAGGTATTTTGCCGAAATATATGTGCAGGTGACCATGCAAGTGAAAACTGCAAGTTTTCCACAGATGTGGCATTTTAGGGTCCATTCACACGTCCGTTGTTTCTTTCCAGATCTGTTCAGTTTTTTGCGGAACAGATCTGGACCCATTCATTTTCAATGGGTCCTGAAAAAAATCGGACAGCACAATGTCTGATTTTTTTTCAGGACCCATTGAAAATGAATGGGTCCAGATCTGGTCCAGATCTGTTCCGCAAAAAACGGAACAGATCAGGAAAGAGACAACAGACGTGTGAATGGACCCTTAGTGCCCAATAGGTTGTGCTCAGCTGTGCCATCTGAGACTCACACCACACTACTTGAATTAATAGGCAGGATCTACTGGGTATGGAAATGCCATAAATGTGGATGTAAGCTGCTGTATGGGCACATGGCAGGGCTCAGAAGGGAAGGAGCGCTATTTGGCTTTTGGAGTATGGATTTTTGCTGAGAAATGTCCCATCTAATTTTTTTCTGCTAGCTAAAAACAGATAACAACACATAACCTTTTTTCCCGTTTTTTAGTTTGTTTGTCTTTTATTTCCAGTACATGATTGTGAGGGCGGCCATTTTGCCAGAGCTTTTGTTAACAGCATTTAGAGATATGCTTTACAGCAGCCACCATGGGCCATAGACACAGTAGTCTTGTCTCACTGACTAGTTTGACTCACTGAGATAGTTTTCTAGGTATTTTACAAGGAAGGAGTAGATAAGATGAAATATCACCTATTGTGAATGTTGCATCCTGCGCTATCTATATATAGGTCACATTGGTCATTGTAATTCCCCATGTAATAATAATTCTGGAGCATCTATTCTTATGACTCTAGGTTGTGTCCTTCATCTAGTATTATTAATAGAAGTTTATGAATGACTTGCCAGCAGTCTACAATACAGATCTATCTGAATGTTACCAGTTGTGGGCATGTCCCTACACCAGGGATGCCCAACCTGTGGCCCTTCAGCTGTTGCGAAACTACAACTCCCAGCATGCCCTGACAGCCTACAGCAGGGCATGGTGGGAGTTGTAGTTTTGTAATAGCTGAAGAGCCGCAGATTGGGAATTCCTGCCCTACACTGTCTGACACTATCCAATCAGTGCCGCCAGTGTCAGACTCGGCAGGGCATCTGCCCCCCCCCCCCCAACTGGTTATACCCATCTGGATCTTTATTGCAGACAGTTGGCAATTCATTCATAAACTTCAAGTAGGAATAAAATAGGAACGTTAAGACAAGTTGTTCCAGAATTCGTATTTCCTGGGGAATGCAAGTAGTAACTAAAACAGACATGTCAGGAGGTGGGACCGGTCCTCTGTTAAACAGATCCACTTTTAGATTAGGTTCTTACTATTACAAATTGCTAAGGGCCCATTCACACAACCGTATTTTTCATTCCGCATCTAATCTCCAATTTTGCGGATCGGATGCGAACACATTAATTTCAATGGGGCCACAAAAGATACAGACAGCGCACTGTGTGCCGTCCGCATCCTCACTTCCGTTCCACGGCCCCACAAAAAAACACAGAGCATGTCCAATTCTTGTCCGTTTTTTTGAGGACAAGAATTGGCATTTCTATCACGGAGAAGGACATTCCTATCCGCAAAATGTGGAGCGAACACGCCTATTATCTGTGTTTTGCAGATCCGCGATTTGAAGTCCGCAAAAATGGATACGGTAGTGTGAATGAGCCCTCACTAAAATGAAATAGCTTGGTGTTTTTCGAGGGTTATATGACCTGAGTGTGATGTAACATTGCTAGGGGGACAAAAATTAATTGTGCGCTAAGGAATAAGATTTAAAACCGTCTGCGTAACAATCTAAACTAGTGTACCATTAAAGGGGTTGTCCCAGCTCATCCACAGGAGAGGTGATAAGTGTCGGATTGGTGGAGGTCCAACTACTAAGAATCACAACGGGTCAATCATGTCTATGGAACTGGCGAAGATAGCCGAGTACAGCACTTGACTATCCCCGGCAGTCCCATAGAATTTAAATGGAGGCGCAGTGTGGATGCTTGACTGCCGACCCATTAAAACAGGGGACACAGGAGCCCCCTTCTCATGACTGTGGTGGAGTTGTCATTCTGGGACAACCCCTTTAAGAGTCTGTGAAAAGCTTAGTGACTATACTGTTTATTATTAGTTCTTGTAACATAGTAACATAGTTTATAAGTTTATATTATTGTTAAAGGGATTGTCCAAGATTTTACTATTCATAGCCTGTCCTTAAGATAGGCCATCAATATCTAATTGGCGAGGGTCTGACACCGCCACCGATCAGCCATTTCCGAGTAGCTCCACATCTCTGTCCACTGTGCAGCGGATGGAGCTGGTAACATAGAAACATAGAATGTGTCGGCAGATAAGAACCATTTGGCCCATAGGCAGCACTGCTCCTATTCTCTTCCCTGGAAGCAGCTCTGTCCATTATACAATCAGGGGCGGACTGGCCATAGACCCTACAGGGAAATTTCGCTATGGGCCGATGCCTAGAGGGTCACCTAAGCCCTCCTCTTGGCCAAAAGCCAGGTACATAAAGATCTGATACTCTCAGCATTAATTAATTTAGGCACTATTTTGTGCTGCACTGTGGTATTTGGGACCACCTTTATGGGTTTTTTCCAGGGTCACTTTAAGTTCCCAGTCCGCCCCTGTATACAATGTATGGGGCTGTGTCCGAAACAGCTGACCCCTGCCAACCAGATATTGATGGGTGTTTATCCTGAGGATATGTCATCAATAGTAAAATCCTGGAATACCCATTTCAAGTGGACCTCGGGTCTCTGGAGTTTATCCCTTTCCTTCATCTGCATTCCCTCCCGTCCCTTGGTAGAACTTGATGCACAGATGTCTTTGGTTAACCGTGTTATATCACTTTTCAGAACGGAGTTCTGTTTTATATTACAATATTTCTCTACATGGAAAAATAATAAAGAAATAATAAAACCCAATATCTACAGTACTACACCACCCTGCTCCAGACACAAGAATGGTCAGATCCTTTCAGATACCTCACCATACACGTAGATGCTTCTGGATGCGATAACTTAATATTATAATACTTAACTTTATATAATATTTAATTTCAATTGTAATGTATACAGGATATCAAAGATGACAAGATGACTTCCCAATCCAGTCCTGAGGACAATCCATACAATGTATGACGACTGACGTGACCTTGACCTACGTTAGAAGCTAGCCTTCCTAAATAATGACCACAAAACAAGAGCCGTCACTGGTGGGATGTAGGTGAGTATTATCAGTGTAGCTGGCAGTGGACTCGGCTCAGATCACGACAATAAAGGTAAATACAGAACCTGTTGTAACGAGGACGACAGAGGTTCATGTAGGGCTGGACACTTTGGTGGGCTCCATTGGAACAGGACCATCAACAGAAGACAATCCCTAGACCTTAAGTTGCCCCTACACTTAAAGGAGTTGTCCCTCAAAAATATTCTACATTTTTCAAACCAGCACCTGGATCTGAATACTTTTGTATTTGCATGTAATTAAATATTCAGCATAGCCACTGAGTTATAAAATGAAATGCATCAGTATAGCGCCACCTGCTGTTTGTTATTTTTCAAATTTCTCTGTCATGTTCACTGGGCGCATGCTCAGTTCCATCCTTCAACTGCCACCAGCCTGCAGTGGAAAGGACACACCCCCTGAGAAAGTGCATGCCCCCTGAGCTGCCAGCTTGAAATACATCTAGCAGAATATTTGGAGCAAGGCATGGGGATGTCAGGTACTAGACCTGTGATGGCTAACTCCTGCTGTGGTGAAACTACGACTCCCAACATGCTCCATTCATTTCATTAGAGTTCCAAAAACAGCAAAGCAAGAGTGCATGCTGGGAGTCGTAGTTTTACCACAGCTGGAAGGTCGGAGGTTAGCCATCATGGTACTAGACTATATATGATTTTCATTTTCTTACATTAATTAAGGGATATCCCCTTTAAGATTAAATTTGGTAAAACGCAGGGCCTGCTGACATGTACTGTATGTATGGACACTCCCACGACAGTTGATGTCAGAAGGACGGGGCATGTTGTATTTAATGTATGATAGCGGCTTACCGCGCCACTGCTATGTTGTCCATCGTGAGGGAGGCCCAGAGCTGAACTCCGTCTTCTGCTTCCAGACAAAAATAAGGGGCTTCACTTTGTGCATACATATTTTTACAGCTTCCATTGAGTTCAATGGCAGCTTTATAACTTCTTCTGCACTGAGCTCCCCCTAGTGGTGGCTGAAGGCAGACAGTTTTATCACTAAAATAAATCTTTGTCAAATAAGTAACATTTTAGTAACAAAATCTCCAAGAAAAAAAAACAAAACATTTTGTGTGTTTTTTTTCTCCCTGCTGTGCATTTGCCGTAGAAATGCTGATTTTGTGGTGTGGACGTACCGTTCAGGGGTTGTGGGTTTTGTTATGGGAAATGCTACTGATTGCATCACTTTGCATTGGAAAAGGGTGAAATCTGCAATGAGGATCCACAACATAATTTGACATGCTGAGAATTTAAAATCTGCACCACAAGGGAATTTTCATTGCAGATTTTTTTCTGCAGTGTGTGGATGAGAATTGCTAAACACTCATTGACTTTGCTCGTTCTGTACCAGGGGTGCACCGCCAATGAGGCGAGGTGAGGCGATTGCCTCAGGCGGCACCAGGTAGGGGCAAGAGGGAGGGGGAATCAGAAGGGCAATGAGCGCTTCCATTGTGGAAGCGCTCATCACTACATATTCAACTGCATCGCTGTACTCAGGACAGTAATACAGTTGAATGCTGCAACGGGGCACGGAGGCGATGTCTTCCTGGGCCGCGGCTTCCTCTAACAGGCTTTAGTCCTAGTTCCTGTAGCCTATCAGAGGCCGGTGTCATCATTATCGCGCTGCCTGAGCCGGGCTGCAGAGAGCTCGGGGCACAGACTGGAAGAGGTCTGTGTCTGTTTGCATTTGCAGGAGGGAAGGGGTTAGGTTAAGAAATTGCCATGGGGGGGGGGGCGCCATTTCAGGCAGTAGAAAAGCTAGGTGCACCCCTGTTCTTTACAATGCATTAAAATCTGATATGGCAGCATCTGGGTCACAAGTGGTCGTACCCACCAGGCGGATATGCTGCCGATTGTTAACGGCAGAAATTTCCACAACGGAATCGGCGCGTCACCCGATCTACGGTGTGGATTTTAAATGTCAGGTTTTCTCTTTGCAGAGAGTGAATTATGCAGCAAACCCACGTTTACCCCATGAATTCCACACCCCTGGGTGCAGGTTTCTGGCCACTTCAGGCTTCCTGCACATGCGCTGTGGATTTTTCTGTTCCGATTAACCCTATGAGAACCTATACTTTATCCATCATTTTGGATTTCATACCTGATTTGAAAGTCTTGTTGAAATTGTCGAGGACAAACCTCAGGAAATCATCAGCCAGGCTTCCAGATCCCAAATGGAAATAGGTTTCTAGATACAGTCGTGGGTCAAACTGCTCTTCATATTCTCTGGTATTTGTGAAATCCGACATACTGGTTCTGAGCGGTGTGACTGTCGCGCACAAGCAATGTCGGCCAGCTGTAGACTGAGCTGATCCTGTGTGTTACGTTCAAAGTTCTGCTGAGAAGGCGTTGTCAGTGTCTGCCATGAATTCGTGTGGAATGTGGGGGATGCACGCCAGAGGCTTGTGCAATACTCCTCTACAATATAAACATCACTTACTGCTCACGAGGGGGGGGAATGCACAATAAGGCCTCATGCACACGACCGTATGTATTCTGCCGTCTGCAAAAAAAAAAAGGATCCGCAAAAAAGTACAGATGACGTCCGTGTGCATTCCATATTTTGCGGAACGGAACAGCTGACCCCTAATAGAACAGTCAGATCCTTGTCCGTAATGCAGACAATAATAGGACATGTTCTATTTTTTTGCACAACGGAAATACGGACATACAGAAACGGAATGCACACGGAGTACTTTCTGTTTTTATTGCAGACCCATTGAAATGAATGGTTCCGTATACGGTCCGAAAAAAAAAAGAAAACGGAACGGACACGAAAAGAAAATACGTTCGTGTGCATGAGCCCTTAGGGTCCATTCAGACGTCCGTAGTGCATTGAGGATCCGCAATACACCCGGCCGGCACCCCCATAGAACTGCCTATTCTTGTCCGCAATTGCGGACAAGAATAGGACATGTTCTATTTTTTCCCGGACCGGAAGATTGAGGGCGCGCTCCGGAAATGCGGATAGCACATAATGAGAGCAATTTGCGGAAGGGATGCAGACGTGTGAATGGAGCCTAAGATTTACACTGACATTTGGACTAACCATCCTCTGCCTTTGTTAGGGCCTGGCAGGCCTCTGTACATGGCAGGCCCCGAGGCCTTTGAAAGGCCTCCAGGTGCCGTGGCAATCATTAGGACCCTGTAGTGATGTCACAGGGGGCACACTGTGGGAGAGGGAGCTCACTCCTCCTGTGAACCCCTTGGATGCAGCAGTCAGTACGAACCGTGGCATCCAAGCGGTTACATAATCAGGATCAGACCTAGCACTAATCTCAGCCGTTACAGCTGACACCTGCTGTCGGATACCAGCAGCTCTGTTCCTGAGCCCTGCCATCTACATGTGGTAAATGTAAGGCTACTTTCACACTAGCGTTTTTTGCAGATCCGTCATGGATCTGCAAAAACTATTCCGTTACCATAATACAACCACATGCATCCGTCATGAACGGATCCAGTTGTATTAGGTCTTCTATAGCCAGGACAGATCCGTCATGAACACCATTGAAAGTCAATGGGGACGGATCAGTTTTCTATTGTGCCAGAGAAAACGGATGCTTCCTCATTGACTTACATTGTGGGTCAGGATGGATCCGTCCTGCTCCGCACCACATGGCGGGCAGAAAAACACTGCAGGCAGCGTTTTGGTTTCCGCCTCCAGAGCGGAATAGTGAATGAACGGAGGCAAACTGATGCATTGTGAGCGGATCCTTATCCATTCTCAGAGCCCTGAACGGATCTCACAAACGGAAAGCCAAAACGCCAGTGTGAAAGTAGCCCAAGGCGTAGTGCGTTATGTAAAGCTTGCTATGCCGTGCATTTACAGTATAGAGCAGGACGGTGTTAAAAATGGTTGACCGTTTTTGTTCCACAGCCTTCACTTTCAGTGCATCTGCAGATGATTTTTTTTCTGGTTTTCAGTGAATCTGACAGCTTATAAACACTAATTTTAATCTGACATCCATAACCTTTTTAGATTTCTGACTACAGAGCTGTTGATCCGTAATTTTTATTTATACCATTTTGAGGCGAGTCTGACTTCTCCCTAACTTTTTATTTAGTTTCTTTTCGGAGGCCACATAACCATAATTTTATTTAACCAGTTGTCACTAGTCTCTTGTAAAAAATACATGTTGGGTTCAACCCAGCGGAGAAAAGCAAAAACCTTAAATGAAGCCATATCCAACTATATGCTAGTAACATCAATACTCACCAGCGTTTAAAGACAAGGCACCACCATTAACCACTTCAGCCCCGCTAGCTGAAACCCCCTTCATGACCAGAGCACTTTTTACACTTCGGCACTACACTACTTTCACCGTTTATCGCTCGGTCATGCAACTTACCACCCAAATGAATTTTACCTCCTTTTCTTCTCACTAATAGAGCTTTCATTTGGTGGTATTTTATTGCTGCTGACATTTTTACTTTTTTTGTTATTAATCAAAATGTAATGATTTTTTTGCAAAAAAATGACATTTTTCACTTTCAGCTGTAAAATTTTGCAAAAAAAACGACATCCATATATACATTTTTCACCAAATTTATTGTTCTATATGTCTTTGATAAAAAAAAAATGTTTGGGTAAAAAAAAAATGGTTTGGGTAAAAGTTATAGCGTTTAGGCTACTTTCACACTAGCGTTTGATCGGATCCGTTCTGAACGGATCCGATCATAATAATGCAGACGGAGGCTCCGTTCAGTACGGATCCGTCTGCATTATTTTAGCATATAACAGCTAAGTGTGAAAATAGCCTCGTACGGATCCGTCCAGACTTTCAATGTAAAGTCAATGGGGGACGGATCCGCCTGAAGATTGAGCCATATTGTGGCATCTTCAAACGGATCCGTCCCCATTGACTTACATTGTAAGTCTGGACGGATCCGCACGCCTCCGCACGGCCAGGCGGACACCCGAACGCTGCAAGCAGCGTTCAGCTGTCCGCCTGTCCGTGCGGAGCGGAGGCTGAACGCCGCCAGACTGATGCAGTCTGAGCGGATCCGCTCCATTCAGACTGCATCAGGGCTGGACGGCTGCGTTCGGGTCCGCTCGTGAGCCCCTTCAAACGGAGCACACGAGCGGACCGACGAACGCTAGTGTGAAAGTAGCCTTACACACTATGGTACAAAAATGTGGATTTCCGCTTTTTGAAACGGCTCTGATTTTCTGAGCACCTGTCATGATTCCTGAGGATCTACAATGCCCAAACAGTAGAAAAACCCCACAAATGACCCCATTTCGGAAAGTAGACACCCTAAGGTATTCGCTGATGGGCATAGTGAGTTCATAGAACTTTTTATTTTTTGTCACAAGTTAGCGGAAAATGATGATGATTTTTTCTTTTTCTTTTTTTTTTCTTACAAAGTCTCATATTCCACTAACTTGCGACAAAAAATAAAAAATTCTAGGAACTCGCCGTGCCCCTCACGGAATACCTTGGGGTGTCTTCTTTCCAAAATGGGGTCACTTGTGGGGTAGTTATACTGCCCTGGCAATTTAGGGGCCCAAATGTGTGAGAAGTACTTTGCAATCAAAATCTGTAAAAAATGACCGGTGAAATCCAAAAGGTGCACTTTGGAATATGTGCCCCTTTGCCCACCTTGGCAGCAAAAAAGTGTCACACATCTGGTATCGCCGTACTCAGGAGAAGATGGGGAATGTGTTTTGGGGTGTCATTTTACATATACCCATGCTGGGTGAGAGAAATATCTTGGCAAAAGACAACTTTGCCCATTTTTTTATACAAAGTTGGCATTTGCCAAGATATTTTTCTCACCCAGCATGGGTATATGTAAAATGACACCCCAAAACACATTCCCCAACTTCTCCTGAGTACGGCGATACCAGATGTGTCACACTTTTTGCTGCCAAGGTGGGCAAAGGGGCACACATTCCAAAGTGCACCTTTCGGATTTCGCAGGCCATTTTTTACACATTTTGATTGCAAGGTTCTTCTCACACATTTGGGCCCCTAAATTGCCAGGGCAGTATAACTACCCCACAAGTGACCCCATTTTGGAAAGAAGACACCCCAAGGTATTCCGTGAGGGGCACGGCGAGTTCCTAGAATTTTTATTTTTTTGTCGCAAGTTAGTGGAATGAGACTTTGTAAGGAAAAAAAAAAAAAAAAAAATCATCATTTTCTGCTAACTTGTGACAAAAAATAAAAAGTTCTAGGAACTCGCCATGCCCCTCACGGAATACCTTGGGGTGTCTTCTTTCCAAAATGGGGTCACTTGTGGCGTAGTTATACTGCCCTGGCAATTTAGGGGCCCATATGTGTGAGAAGTACTTTGCAATCAAAATCTGTAAAAAATGGCCTGCGAAATCCGAAAGGTGCTCTTTGGAATATGTGCCCCTTTGCCCACCTTGGCTGCAAAAAAGTGTCACACATCTGGTATCGCCGTACTCAGGAGAAGTTGGGGAATGTGTTTTGGGGTGTCATTTTACATATACCCATGCTGGGTGAGAGAAATATCTTGGCAAAAGATAACTTTTCCCATTTTTTTATACAAAGTTGGCATTTGACCAAGATATTTTTCTCACCCAGCATGGGTATATGTAAAATGACACCCCAAAACACATTGCCCAACTTCTCCTGAGTACGGCGATACCACATGTGTGACACTTTTTTGCAGCCTAGATGCGCAAAGGTGCCCAAATTCCTTTTAGGGGGGCATTTTTAGACATTTGGATCCCAGACTTCTTCTCACACTTTCGGGCCCCTAAAAAGCCAGGGCAGTATAAATACCCCACATGTTACCCCACTTTGGAAAGAAGACACCCCAAGGTATTCAATGAGGGGCCTGGCGAGTTCATAGAAAAAAATTTTTTTTTGCATAAGTTAGCGGAAATTGATTTTTTTTGTTTTTTTCTCACAAAGTCTCACTTTCCGCTAACTTGGGACAAAAATTTCAATCTTTCATGGACTCAATATGCCCCTCACAGAATACCTTGGGGTGTCTTCTTTCCGAAATGGGGTCACATGTGGGGTATTTATACTGCCCTGGCTTTTTAGGGGCCCTAAAGCGTGAGAAGAAGTCTGGAATATAAATGTCTAAAAATGTTTACGCATTTGGATTCCGTGAGGGGTATGGTGAGTTCATGTGAGATTTTATTTTTTGACACAAGTTAGTGGAATATGAGACTTTGTAAGAAAAAACAAAAACAAACAAAAAATTTCCGCTAACTTGGGCCAAAAAAATGTCTGAATGGAGCCTTACAGGGGGAGTGATCAATGACAGGGGGGTGATCAATGACAGGGGGGTGATCACCCATATAGACTCCCTGATCACCCCCCTGTCACTGATCACCCCCCTGGTAAGGCTCCATTCAGACGTCCGTATGATTTTTACGGATCCATGGATCGGATCCGCAAAACACATGCGGACGTCTGAATGGAGCCTTACAGGGGGGGGGGGGGGGGGGGGGGGTGATCAATGACAGAGGGGTGATCACCCATATAGACTCCCTGATCACCCCCCTGTAAGGCTCCATTCAGACGTCCGTATGATTTTTTTACGGATCCACGGATACATGGATCAGATCCGCAAAACACATGCGGACGTCTGAATGGAGCCTTACAGGGGAGTGATCAATGACAGGGGGGTGATCAGGGAGTCTATATGGGGTGATCAACCCCCTGTCATTGATCACCCCCCTGTAAGGCTCCATTCAGACGTCCGCATGTGTTTTGCGGATCCGATCCATGTATCAGTGGATCCGTAAAAATCATGCGGACGTCTGAATGGAGCCTTACAGGGGGGTGATCAATGACAGGGAAGTGATCAGGAAGTCTATATGCGTGATCACCCACTTGTCATTAATCACCCCCCTGTAAGGCTCCATTCAGAGGTCCGCATGTGTTTTGCGGATCCGATCCATGTATCAGTGGATCCGTAAAAATCATGCGGATGTCTGAATGGAGCCTTACAGGGGGGTGATCAATGACAGAGGGGTGATCAATGACAGGGAAATCAGGAAGTCTATATGCGTGATCACCCACTTGTCATTGATCACCCCCCTGTAAGGCTCCATTCAGACGTCCATATGCGTTTTGCGGATCCGATCCATGTATCCGTGGATCCGTAAAAATCATACGGACGTCTGAACGGAGCCTGACAGGGGGGTGATCAGGGAGTTTATATGGGGTGATCAGGGAGTTTATAAGGGGTTAATAAGTGACGGGGGGGGGGTGTAGTGTGGTGTTTGGTGCGACTGTACTGAGCTACCCGAGTCCTCTGGTGGTCGATCCTAACAGAGGACCAGGTAGCAGGTATATTAGGCGCTGTTATCAAAACAGCATCTAATATACCTGTTAGGGGTTAAAAAAATCAGATCTCCAGCCTGCCAGCGAGCGATCGCTGCTGGCAGGCTGGAGATCCACTCGCTTACCTTCCGTTCCTGTGTGCGCGCGTTCACAGGAAATCCCGGCCCTCGCGAGATGACGCATATATGCGTGACTCTGCGCAGGGCTGCCACCTCCGGACCGCACATCTGCGTTAGGCGGTCCGGAGGTGGTTAAAGGGGTTGTCCAACAAAAAATGTTCTAGTTTTCAAGCCAGCACATACATCTGAATACTTTAGTAATTGCAGGTATTATTGCATGAGTTATTCAATAAAATCTATCTGTATAGCGCCACCTGCTGTTTGTTCCTTTCCTATTTCTTTGTCCTGCTAACTGAGATGGCCGCACATGCTCAGTTCCATTCTTCATCTGCATCAAGAGCTGAGATAGGGAGAGCCGAGACATGCCCCCTGAGCTGAGATAGGGAGAGCCGAGACATGCCCCCTGAGCTGTGATAGGGAGAGCTGAGGCACGCCCCCTGAGCTGCAGCAGAAAAGACACTCCCCTTGAGCTGTCAGATTGATATAAATCTAGCAGAGCAATGAATGAGGAGATCTCTGGATCCATGTGAGGTACAGGGCCGGTTCTAGCTTTGTTAGAAAGAGATTGTCATGGACTATATGATCTGATTTTAAATTTTTACATTAGTCATGGGATGACCTTTAAATGAATGCCCATCCATGTAATGCATGGATACATCAGAGCAGCTGTCTTGACACAGAGGGGAAGTCCATGTCCAGCGTGCTGTGGATTTGAGGATCTGTATTATGCACAGATTTGCCGGTACATATTGAATGGCATTTAGAAAACCCAGTCCAACTGTATATCACTGTAAATTGCTGCAGATTTGCTGTGTGGAATTCCCACCTGTGTAGCCAGATATTTTAGCAGTCCTTTGCCCTTTAATTCCTTGTAATGTAGTTGGTTAGTGGTACCAGGCAGAGTTCCTGAGGTCTGAAATAACTGTACAATGCATACTGAAGGCGTGGCTAGGGTAGGCATGTAACAATGAGGTTATCTCCATTGAAGACATCAGGATAAGATGCATCTTGCTTCTACCAACTCATATGGGCATCTACCATGTGTCAAGTTGGTCAATGTGGAGCTGGGTCATTTGTCCTCTAGTGCAAAAGCTGCCATTTCTTCATTGTTTACCTGCTCGCCGTCGCAACTTACACCTATGTTGTCCCATTCACTTCTATGGGACGGCTTCTTCCTATTCAAGTAAATTGGAAGGAGCTGTCCCATAGAAGTGAATGTGAAAGCGAGCAGGTACACAATGAAGAGAAGGCAAGGCTTGCATTGTCTTCAAACAGCTGATCGGCGGGGGTGCCAGGAGTCGGCCCCCAGCCGATCCGATATTGATGAAGTACTCTGTGGATAGGTCATCAATATAAATAAAGAGGACAACTCCTTTAAGCCTATTTATTCCCGGATCTCAGAATTCACAATAATACAGCACCACAAACCTGCGGCAAATTCACTACATTGGAACTTGACCTTATAAGTGAGTGGGGTCCACAAAGTACTGTGAACACGCTTCATAACGAATCAGTGTGTTTGAGCAAAGCCAGTTATATTAAAAAGAAAAAATAATAAGACAATGGGAAAATTTATAAATAAAAATAAATAAAGAACAACTAAAATTCAAATAAGCAAGTTTATTAAATAGGTAAAATATTCGATTCCTGCGCTGAACTCATCCACAACACCCACAGAACTTTGGTCTTACAAATGAATATGCAGAGCAACCCTGCCGAGCCCCTGTACTGGACGTAAAGTAAAAAGTAGAATAACTCCCCGTCTTATTTCATGTCATCTGTTGCCTTCTTAAATATGCTCTGCCTGTAAAACTGCAGCTCCTTAATGCTTTCTCTGATATCATCCAAAGCTCTGAAAAAGAGGGAAAAAAAAACTGACTAAAGCACCCAGTTATCAATACAGGAAAGGTGCAATCCCATGTCAGTGTTATAACATATCCATAGGACCTCTGGAAACCCCAATCATAGCGGTGATTCTAGCCCCGAAAAGAAAAAGGAACTGCAACTCATTCAAGTGAGCCCCAACATCACACTAATTTTCCAAAAGAGGGACGCAACCTCACATTTAGTTATCTCGACTAAGATAGAATCAAATATTTTTTATTTATTTTTTTATTTATTTTTTACAAGAAATATGCAAGTGTCACAAGAATTACAAACGTGTTAACAAAGCCCTGTTAGGAAATGTCTGATACACTGCTGACATCTAGTGGGTATTTTAGGAACTTCATGTTATGGACAACGCTAGAGACCTGCAAACTGATTTTCTGCTACTTTCTAACTGGGGTCACTCAATTGCTATTGGATGTAACAATATGAACTGGTGACCATGCTGGCACATCTCTAGGGGTGAGGCTATGTATTCAGGTTTTTTTATGCAGTTTTTGGAGCCAAAATCATGACTGGGACACAAAAGGATACGGATATGACTCTTTACATCCGCTTCTGGTTTTAGCTTCACAAACAGGATAAAGCTCAACACGTGGAAGCAACTTTAATAGTTTAAAAAATCTGGATTAATTTTTTATTGCAAAGGGTGAAATCTGCAGCGATTCAGTGGCAAATCCTTGTCAACGCATCTTACATGCAGATTTTGTGGCGGATTCGAGCACGGAGTAAAAATACACCACGTGTGAATCCACCCTTGCAGACGCTAGTGCTTAGTGTTTTTTTTTCTGATACAGAGCTCCAAAACCCCTGTATGATCCAAAACAGGGATGTCCAACTTCTGGTACAGCTGTTGCAAGACTACAACTCCTAGAATATCTGTAGGCCGGGGATCAGCAACCTTTGGCACTCCAGCTGGTGTAAAACTACAACTCCCAGCATGCAAACATGCTCAGCTGCTCTTCCAACGGTCATCAAAGTGAATTAAGCATTTTGGGAGTTTTAGTCTCAGAACAGCTGCAGTGCCAGCGGTTGCCGATCCCCAGGAGGTATGGACTTTGTGAAGGAAACCTCAGGGTCTGTTTCTCTCGAGTAGTCTCTAATAGACTGCTGAAAGGTTTTTGGGCAGGCAGTGATCAATACGAAGAGTCAGGAAACCGTGTGGGCCAAAGACCTTTAGACATCAGCAAGGACCAAAGAATCTTGTCCTTGCATTAGGACATACAGTAGGAAACCACTAGACATGGCAGGAACATTACGACCCATGGAGATGGTGGTACGTAGATGTTGCACCTACCTATGAGAAGCTGCTTTCTTTGGTGCACATTCATATTCCACAGGATACCAACGTCTGAAAGAAAAGGGAAAATCGCGGTAAACTTCCAGATGTATTATGCATCATACTGGCTGACAAACAGAAATGCTCAAAGATTGAAACTAATCTTCATGCATGTGTTCAATAAGAGGGGAGTAGATTAGGGCAGTGGTTTATCTCCCTTGAGAACAAAGGATCGGGCATATTGTATTTCAACAAGCCTGATCCTTTTGCTCTCGAGGGAGATAAACCCTTCTTTCCGCCCCGACATCTGTTGCAGGGGTGAGAGTTGGGACACCACCATACACATTAGATCAAAATCCATGGGTTCTGCCAAAGTTGATCTAATGTGTATAGTCACCTTCAACAGTCTCCACAACAGGACAACTGAGAACTATAATCTTTAGGGAGGGACTACTGCCTGAAGGACTTTACATCCTATTGCATCTAACGGCCATTAATCTCAAGCCCTGCCTCTGGGCCTCGGTAAAGAAAGTGGATCCAAGAAATTAAAAATCAGACTTCTAGAATACTTTGGTGCTGGAGCACCTACCAGCACGTCAATAACTCAGTCTTCCAGATACACTGGCAGTTGGACAATTAAAGGGAATTGTACAACAAGATATTAGATAGAATTACTCTCATCGGTAATTGGATTTTCCAATAGCCTCCACAACGGCACTCCCAGGAGGGTCTCCCCGCCTTCCAGGTCAGGAAACAGCGTAGAAGCTCAAGTTTAAAAGGCCCCCTCCCTTTACCTGCTTCAGTTAATGACGCAGGACTTGTTAGTAGTGCAAGAAGTGTATTGAAATATTCAACAATATAATATAACAAATTATGTCATAAGAAACAAAGAGTGGTTGGGAAAACTCCAGTGTCATTGTGGAGGCTATGGGAAAATCCAATTACCGGTAAGAGTAATTAACCCTTTTCCCCGGCACCTCAACAACGGCACTCACAGGAGAAATAACAGAAAAAACTATTTTTAGGGTGAGACTACCGCAGATAATACTTCTCTGCCAAAAGATAAATCATAATTATGGAGTACATCCAATTTGTAATGTCTGAAAAAAGAAAATTTGCCCTGCATATTTTTATCCACAGATGCAGAGGCATTGTCTGCCCATGAGGCTGAAATTGCCCTAGTAGAATGTGCCTTTATCCCTTTAGGGGGAGTCAAGTCCCTCTGAATGGAGCAGAATTCAATGGTATTTCTTATCCATCCTGCGATGGTACTCTTGCTTGCTGCAGATCCTTTATGGTGACCCCGATACTACAGAAGAAGATGGCCCGAGTTTCTGAAATCTTTGGTGACATCTCAGTAAGTTAGTATGCATCTTCTTACATCCAGATTAAGATATTTCTTATCTAATTCGAAGGATGGATCTGGACAGAAGGAAGGTAGAGAAACCTCCTGCTGTCGATGGAATCTGGAAACAACTTTTGGCAAAAACATCGGAGTATGCCTGAGAATAATGCGGTCTTCTAAGACCATGAGGAAAGGTGGTCTGCAGGAAAAGGTTTTAAATGTCATTAGTTTTAGCGGAATATTTTGTAAGGGTTCAAAGGGTGGTTCTGTCAGAACATCAAGCACCAGATTTAACTCCCAAGAAGGTATATTAGAATGGACAAATGGAAATAGTCTCGTCGCCCCTTTTAGGAATCGTTTTATTAGGGGCAGATCCGCAAGTTTTGATTCTAGAAAGTTACTTAAGGCTGAAACTTGCATCTTAAGGGTGCTTGGTCTGAGCCCTTTATCTAGACCTGCTTGTAGGAATGCCAGTATTAGGGGAATATCCGGATCTCGATAGTGACACCATCTATTTCCTGCAAATTTTAAGAAGGCTTTTCATGTTCTTGTGTAGATCTTGGACGTTGTGTCCTTTTTACTCAACAGAAGGGTGGATATTACAGGATCTGACAGACCCTTTTGTTTCAACATAGCTTGTTCAGTCTCCAAGCTGTTAGGTGTAATTGAGACACACATGGATGAGATACCGGGACCCTGATGCAGTAGGCCTGGATATGATGGGAGAATCCAGAATTCCCCCGCTACGAGGTCGAAAAGGAGGGGAAACCAGGATCTTTAGGGCCAAAAGGGTGCCATCAGAATCATCTGCACTTTTTCTTCTATTGTCTTAATCAGCACTCTTGGTAGTAAACTGAAAGGTGGAAAAGCATAAAGAAGGCCCTATGGCCATGGGGCAGATAGAGCGTCCACAAACAACGGCTAATACTTTAAGGAGAGGGAGCAGAATTTTTCTACTTGTTTGTTCTTTTGGTTTGCAAACAGACCTATGACCGGGGTCCCCCACTTTTTCGATATCTGATCGAACATATCGGGGTCTAGTGACCATTCTCTCCCTTTTAAAATCTCTCTGCTGAGATAGTCCGCTACTATGTTTTCCGTGCCTTTGAGAGGGACGGCCATTAAAGAATTTAGGTTCTTTTCTGCCAAGCAAAATATCTCCCCCGACAGATTTCGCAGCTGTGCTTATTGTCCCTCCTTGCTGGTTTAAATAAGCCGTGGTGGAATTGTCGGACAGAATTTTTACATGTTGGGATTTTACAGTTGATTAGAGAGAAAGGAGTGTTTTGAAGACTGCCTTCAGCTCTTTTAGATTTGAAGATTCTTCTGCCATTTTTTGACTCCAAACACCTTGTATTACCTGATCTTTGGTGTGGCCTCCCCATCTGCAATTGCCAGCGTCAGTAGAAATAACTTGATTTGAGTGTCGCCAAAATACTCCCGACTGAAGATTTTTTTATTATTTTCCACCACAGGAGAGACTTTACCTTTAAAGGAATTTTTATCCTCTTGTCTAGGGTATTCTGATTTCCATCCCAGTTCTCCAGGAGAAATTATTGTAGTGGCCTTGTGTGGTGTTGGGCACACCGCACTGCTGGAATCGTGGACGTCAAATGGCCTAAAAGCGTCATGTCTCTGAAGGATACGGTTCTGGACTTGCAAAACAGACCTTTTAAGATGGAGAAATCCTGTTTTTCTAGATGGGAAAAAAATAAAATAAATGACATGAGATTGTGCGAGTTTAACTTGACCCCCAAAAATATTTTCTCTGCTAGCAACTAAGTCTGACTTTTCTGTTTATTAACCAGCCCAATTCCGGCAACTTCTTTTGAACCATCTGTAGATATAACTGGAGAATTTGGAGGGAAGGAGCTGCAAATCAAAAAACTGTCCAGATACAGAACAATTAAGATACCCTGAAGGTGAATTGTCACTTCTGCCATGATCTTTTAAAAAATTCTGGGGGCTGAGGACAACCCGAAGGGAATGGCCTGAAACTGAAAGTGACTTCTCTCCTTTCAGAAATATCGCCAATCTGAGATTTTTTTGTGAATATGCATTGGAAAGGTCGAGAGTTACCATGTAGGAGTCTTGAGTCAGGAGATTTACTGTTGACCTGATTGTCGCCATCTTGAATTTTTGTAGGCTATGGTCTTGTTCAACCTTTTCAGGTTTTTTTATTACTCTAAGAGTTGTTTGGTTTTCGACCTAAAAAGATGGGAGAATAAAACGCTATTCCCTCCTGATCCTTTGGTACCGGAATTATGACTTGTTTTTGTAGAAGCAATAATATCTCAGATTCCAGAGCCTGCTGTTTTTCTTGTCGAAGGCTTGTTGATGTAGAAATCTCGGGGAAGAGTAGCGAACTCTAGCTTGTAACCTTCTCTTATGGTATTTCTTACCCAAGGGGAGGTAGAAATGTTTTCCTAGGCCGAGGCAAATCTTTTTAATCTGCCTCCTACCTGAAATATGGCGTCATAATGAAGACTTTGCAGTGGATTCTGGGGTGAACAAAAATACTTTCCTCTTGAGGATTGCCATCTTCCAGAGAGGTCTTTCCTCCTCTGATCATTTTTTGGAACCGAAATGACCGTCTCTGTTGCAAAAATTTTGAGTCTGAAGAGAAGCCTTTCTTCTGTCTGATGCCTTCTCCAAAATGGCATCTAAGGCTGAACCAAACAACTTATCCCCCTCAGACGGAACGGAGCACAGACAACTCTTCGAGGTAGCATCCCTGTATCAGGATCTGAGCCATACAGCTCAACGGAGTGGCATGCGATAAGGCAGCAGACCTAGCCGAGAGCCTTACTAGATCTGCCGAGGCATCTGACTAAAAAATTTAGGCCTGCTTCAGCGATAGAGGCCAGGATCACCTCTCTGGGGGTACCTACCGCCAGGTGTTCCTCCAGCTGAGTTAACCAGACCTATAATGATCTGGTGGTACAGGTAGCAGCTATACTAGGCCTCAGCATAGCTGCATTTATCTCCCATGCCTGCTTAAGAAGACCTTAACATTTCTTATCCATTGGCTCCTTTAAGAGGCCCATGTCCTCAAAAGATAAAGAAGTATTTTTTGGATATGCGGGCAACTGGAGCGTCGATATTGGGAACTTTATCCCACGAGGATGAGTCTGATTCTGCAAAGGGGTATTTTGTTTAAAGGCATTCAGAATTGTATTTAGCTTTTCTGGATTCTTTCATTCTTTAGCGATCAACATTTTAATGTTATTATGGACGGGGAAGACTTTCCTTTTCGCCCAATCCTTGAAACATTTTATCCTAAACTGATTGAGATTCCTTTACGTCCTCAATGTTCATAGTAGCTCTTATTGTTTTGAATAATTTTTCTGTATCTTCGGGACTACAAAAAGGCTTCCCTGATTCGTCCTCAGAAGATTCAGACTCTGCCTGTGAAAATATTTCCCCCTCATTTGAGTCTGGATCACATGGGAATTCCGCTATCTGATCTCTGTGAGGTTGACAGTTGGGGGGCACCTGGTGGCAATCACCGCGCTTACTTCCTCCTTGATCATATTTCTTATGGATGCTAGGAAGGATGGCGATTCTTCAGTTACTACTTTGTCTGTACACCTAGTAGAGAGCGTCTTTTTAGACTTAGACAGCAGGGATTTTTTTCACATTTTCTCAGTGCTGAATCTCCGCTAGAGGTCTTTACGGTGCTGGCCTCCCTGCCCTATAAAGTAAGATACATTTTTGGGCCAAATTAGCAACTAAGAATTTTAAATGAAGGTCAGCACCAACACCAGTGGGAGAGAGAAACAATATAACTGTGCTCCCTCTTCCCCCAAATAGGAGGTAACATGTGAGACAACTTTTAGGAGGAGGCTTACCGGGCTCTGAACGGAAGAAGGATCCACACAGGTCTGCAGGACATGTGACGAACTTCCAAGGGAGCGGACATGCTGCACGTGCAGGACGCCGTTTACTGTACTCTCTGCTCCCGACATTCCTCTGATATCCGCCAGGTCCCCGACGTCATGTGCTGGAGGAAGTGACGCGCAGAGACCTGGCAAAGCGGAACTCTGCCCAGAAGTTCCAGCCTGTCAGGCGCATGCGAGTGTGATCCATCGCTTCCCCAGGTACCCCAGGGAAGCAGAGGCCCGGGGCCTCCTTCACTGAAGGGCTCACGCCAAAGGAACGGGACAGAGGCGCCAGGCCCTCTTCAATCCCCATCCCCTGCACAGACCCTCCCGAATGGCGTAAACTTGTGCGAAACTTCACTTGTACTCCCGACACTGCAGGAGTGGCTTCCACTAGATCCCTTGAGGACAGGAAACAACAACTGAACTAGGTAAAGGGAGGAGGCCTTTTAAACTTGAGCTTTTACATTGTTTAGTGTCCTGGGGAGGCGGGGACATCCTCCTATGAGTGCCGTTGTGGAGGCTCCGGGGAAAATTTAACTAAGCCCATAACCTTGTCTGTCTAAGCATGTTGTCCCCAATGGTGTCCTTGTCTTGAGTTTGTATACAGAGAAAATAATCTGTATTCAGCCCTCCCGCAGTAAGGAGCATTTTCAAGTCAAGAAGGCTGGCTCTTGCATCCTCAGAGTCAAGCTCACCATGCCTAGATCCTGCCTCCTGCCCCATGATTGATGTTTCAGAGCTGTGGTTACATCCTCCCCTAGCCTCATGCACATCTGGAGTAAATGCAGTTAGACCTCACTATCTGGCGCATGCACAGTGAAGCCAGGAGCTGTAACACCCACCTTCACTACAGGCGCTGTTGAGGAGAAAGACTGTCTGCATGAGATGTGGAGCAGTGAGGGGTTAACGTAACCACAGCTCTGAAAAACTAGTGTAAAACAATTTTTTTTAAAGTTGTAATTAATCCGGCTTAAAAGCCATCAGCTATGTACACCTTTGGGGCAATTTATGATTGCATTTTACTCATTTTGGGCTGAAAATCTTCAATTGGTCTTTATTAAAAATAATGAGCCGTTCTATCACTTTTTGCTTTTAATAACCCTTCTCTAAATTACTAAGAGGTTATTTAAGCCATAAAGTCTGAGAACAGAGATAAGGAGCCCGTCAGCTCCCTGCCTGACGGAAGACAGAAAATTCAGATCCTGCTAATAGAGCATCTCAGCTCTGTACAGAGAAAAGGGCTACATATTTTTAATAAAGACCAACTGGAAAAATTATTTTTACCTCATAATAAGTATAATGCAATAATAAAAAATTATAAAAATTGCCCCTCAAAGGTGTACATAAAACTTTAAGTCCACTCAACAGGCTAATCACGACCACTTTTCCACCCACTTTTAAAAACTGGAATAAGTGATGTAAAAGTGCTGTGAAATATTTGCGCAAATAAGCTCGAAAAATTAGATAGCCCTATTTAAAAACTTTTGGACACCAGAAATCTGCTTGATAAATTCTTCCCAAAGTGTTTTATACAAATTCCACACTTCTTGTGCTGGATCCCTTTGGGTTTAGGGGTAGGCTCCTGGTGTTAATACAAATATGCGATGCACGATGTCGATGCACATAACAGCAGGTTACAACCTGCCCCAAATAATAACAGGGCATATTCTCATTGGACCTGCTTCACTAGCTGTAATTTTCTCATAGTGAGAGCAGTGTCCTGGGATCTTTCAGTATTCTTCTGATCCTTGGAAGTGTACCACTCTGCAAGTCATCTTGTGGGATCTTGACATAGTCTTCCACTGAAACCCACCACAATACTCAGATGGCTATGAGATGGCAGCAGCCAAAGGAAAGGCCTCATCATAGCTGTGGTCCTAGACGGCGCTGCAAAAACTCCACGTGGAGACCCATAAGTCAACCATAAAGAGGGTTCCAACAGACAAAACAAAAGAGGATAAGGGAAAGGAATCCCTTGCATTTTCAACCACAGCTGCTATTCTCATATCACACATTTATACAGCTTATCCACACATGATGAATGTCTGACAGATAAGAGGGCCACTCTTAGAACTAGTGCCCCCTGACCCTGTGCCACCTCACCCCATCCCACTCCCTGGATGCAGCGGCCACAAGGCAGGACAGAGAAGACCGGTTTGAGCTCCAGAGCACGTGGCATATCCTGTGGTGTGATACCCCCGGTCAATGGCTTCCATGCCTCTGAAGGGAAACGCGCTAAAGGTAGGTGCTGGAGAGGGGACCTGTCCCTTACAGAGGTGAGCACTCAGGTGTGCCATCACAGAGACAGGTCAATGAAGAATAATCTGTTACCTGCATAACTCCTTCACGGTACTGACATCAACTATCCTGTAATGCAGGTGTCTCATAAACTGCGGCATATATTTGTTCAGAAACTGTTTATCCACGTGCACAGAATTTCCTAAGAAAAATAAAATAATACGCATTATACTTTCAAGGTTTCCAAAAGAAATTACTGCATCAAGACGTAGGTGAATTTGGCCTAAACGGCCCCAAACATTGCATACTGGCTATAGGGACACCTTCAAATCCCACTAATCAGGGCCAAAGGGGTTCTGCAATTTCCCAGGAACCCTTCCTTCACAGAATCTGCTCTGATGTACAGACATCCCATGTCCCCCATCAATTGGATTACGTTACGGCTATGTCCACAGGTTGGATTAAAAATCCAACAGGAATCTCGGGGTGCGTCCTTTGGATGTGGATTTGCTGCAGATGTGCAGTGCATCTTCAGCATAACTGTATAAGGATCAGAGCTGCTGTTCAATAGGGGCTAAGCCGCTAAACCCCATTCACATACACAGAAGACGGATATCGCACAAGACAGAAACCAGCTTGTAAATCCAGGATTCCTGACTTTGATTAAATAATATCCAAAATAATAAATAAAAAAATCTGGCCAGAACATCCACAGGATAGGAGATAGTCAGGGACTTAACCCTTGGGGTCCCTTGTCCATCATAGGAACGGGAGTCTGTTCTCTCCTGTTTCAATGAAGGGGCAGTCAAGCACGCACAATGCCACTCCATTCATCTCTAGGTGACAAATGGAGATAGCCAAGAGCATGCATGTCTGATACTCAATTCAAATAGGGAGCACAGGGCTTCAGGACCGTCAGGGGCCCCAGCAGTCAGACCTCTGCTAATCAAACATGTATCACCTATCCTTTGGATAACAGTAAGTTGTCTTCAAGGGACAACCCCATTGAAGGACCAAATGAAGTATATTAAAGGGGTAGTCCCATCTACACATTTATGTCATATCCACAAGAATACAGATTATTGAGAGACATAGATCTCTGTTCAGGCTTTAGTTCCTGTGGTTTAAAGGGGTACTCCTATCTTAGACATTTATGGCATAAGCACAGAAAATACCATAAATGCCTGATCCATATGAGTCCCTCCTCCAAGACCTGTCCTATCTCCTAAACAGGTCGTTCAACCCTTGCCCCACCTGGTGAGGCTGCTGCTGGCCGTAATAAATTGAAAGACTGGCAGCTCTCTCCATTCCTACAGAAACAGCTGGGCACGCTCACTCAGATCCCATAGAAGTGAATGGAGTAAGCTGTGAACATGCACACACCTACCTCTCCATTTATTCCCCACTAGGATGCGGCGGTGAGGGCTGACTAGGCATGATGGGCCAAGACACCCATGTTCTGGAGATACATGTGGGCCCTGAAGTGCCTGTGGGTATGGCATAATTGTCCAAGATGCAAATACCTTTAAATGGGTTCCCCAATAATGATTTTAAATGCCACCAGCAACCTGTCCTAGTATAGGAGTAGGACTGGTTGCCACCACTTGCAGAACTGCCTAGGGAGGGTGAAGGGACGGGGCACACTACACACTGCTCTACAATAGAGGTTATGATGAGATCCTGCGTATCATATGCCATCATGGCTGAGCAGCCTGACAGGAACACTCACCAATGAGAAGTTTATGCAAGCACCAAAGCGTAGTATGTAGTGAGGCCCCATGTCCCTCAGCCACCCAACCAGTCCTGCTCACATTCTTGGACAGGTTGCTGGTGGCCATTTTACATCATTCCTGGAGAACCCCTTTAATGTTTAGATGTATGTATGCAATTGAGAGGTAAAAGCAGGAAGAAAGCAAGTCTAGTCAGGACACCCCGATATAGATAACAGGGCACGCGATAAGGGTCAATGCCTACCAGCCAGAGGGCAGAAGCCGGGTGGAGTGTGTTTTCTAATGAATGACAGGAACTCATACTCCGCTTGTGCTAATGATATTTTACTGTCCCTCACGGCTTGGGTAAGGCCAGACTGCAATTAGAAAATAAAAACTTAAGTTATGGTGGGAACAATAAGAACACACAGATTTCCTAGGTACAGTAAATGAGCTGTAGAAGAATTAAAGGGGAACTGCAGGTAGTCGTGTTGTCCTGACCATAGGCAGCACGAAATGGCAAAAGACTCCCTTCTCAATAGAAGCCAAAGAAGGGGGCGTCCAGCATCCCAGGCTCTGCTTAAGGCTACATGCACACGACCGTTGTGTGTTTTGCGGTCCGCAAATTGCGGATCCGCAAAACACGGATGGCGTCCGTGTGTGTTCCGCAATTTGCGGAACGGCACGGACAGCCATTGATATAACTGCCTATTCTTGTCCGTTTTGCGGACAGCACACGGAGTTCTGTCCGCATCTTTTGCGGCCCATTGAAGTGAATGGGTCCGCATCCAAGCCGCAAAAACTGCGGCTCAGATGCGGACCAAAACAACGGTCGTGTGCATGAGGCCTAAAACTGTCTCTGCTGAAACAAAGCAGCATTCCAGAGTAAAACTGCGTTCTTCATGGTGAGGCTACGTAATGCTACTCTAGTTAGGGATTTGCCCGGGGTTAGAAAGCTCACGATCCGTGTGTCGCTCTGCACAGGAAGGGGCGATCCCCACACTCAATGTCAAAGTAATACCGCGTGTTGCTATCAGCAAGGTATATTCTTTTTCATATCCAATAAGATATATTCTTATCGGATATGAAAATCAAGAACATACCTTGCTGAGAGCAACACGCTCTAGTTAGGGAAGCATGAATCTAGCCTTAACGCTGGGTTCAGACCTGAGCGTTCACGATGGAGCGCTCTGTACGGGCGTTTGCAATCGCTCATACAGACAAGCGAACGCCCATTGTCGCACGTTCCCGCTAAAGTCTATGTACGGGAACGCGCGACAAGACGCCCCAAAGAAGCTCATGTACTTCTTGGGGCGTCGGGCGTTTTACAGCGCGATCGTACGCGCTGTAAAACGCTCAGGTGAGAACCCAGCCTAAAGGGACCTCAGAGCTTCCAATAATGCTGCTGCCTGCCATGGGAGAGCACTGCGATCTCTGCAAGCAATAAGAGAGCTGGGTGAAACTACAGAAACAGACACGCCAGTCTAATCCTGGAACAAACCATTAAAGAGAACCTGTCAGCATTACCTTATAGCAGCCCCCAGTCTGTTATTGATCATGTGTGCCAGCCAGAAATTCGATAATCCATACTTGAGAAAAATGCCTTTTTAATCTCCATGAGCGCTCTGTTTCCTGTGAGCTTGAAGTCAAGGGGCAGCAGCCTCCTTGCTTTAAATCAAGCATAGCCCGTCTCTAACCCATCCCCTCTTGACTGTGATTTACATATTTTCTATTCCTTGGGATCGTGCAAGTGTGGCGCCTGCGCGGTGCGCCCTTTGTGACTGCACGATCCCGTCTCGGGCTCCTGCAGTCAGCCGGGCATAATTTTCTCACTGAGCGCGCGCCGGCAAGAATCAGCCTGCGCGCCCGCAAGGTATATTCACAGCGCGAGCATGATCACTGGCTTGAGTTCTCCTGCCCCTGCAGCCAGTGATTACACTCGTGCTGTAAATTTACCTCGCCGGAGCGGGCTCGCACACTGATTCTTGTTGTCGCGAATGCGCACACCGAATATAGCCGGCGCAAGCGCAGTGAGAAAATTATGCCCGGCTGACAGATCTACTCCCAACCCTTCCTTCTACTTGACTGACCAGGCAACATGACTCTGCAGCAACCTGGCCCTGTCAATCAAGAAAGCACACAATATGTCCTCCAAGAGGTCATAAAAAAAACAACTTTGGGGGACACTTGATAATTTTTTTTCTATTTTGCACTTTTCCACTATAACTGGGGCATCCATAGGAGCCCTAGTTACAGAGGAAAGCAGCCCAGTGTCCTGTCACCAGTCGCTGTCAAAGGTGATCCATGTCTGCTTAGGCTGGGTCCAATAAGAGCAGCGACATTGCCCCTTCCTCTATTCACTGCATGGTGGTGCTCATTAAGCACTACAAGGTAATAAACTACTTCTGTCTTCTATGCGGCGTCCGCAACTGCCTGCGACAGCCTGACCTCACTGCAGGAGCTTTAAACCTACGGCGTACATTCACAAAAATACAGGTTTAAAACCCAGGATCAGCTGCGGCACAAAATTTTCCTCTGAGACCGGACACACACATAAGCAGGTTCAATGCGAGAAACTCGCAGCGTGCAACCCGCTCTGACCTCCCCTCCTGTGTGACCATGAAAGTCCTGGAATCTACTGGACAACATAAGATCCAGTCAGAGGAGGGGAGGTCAGAATGGGAACTTACACTGACACACGCTGCGAGTTTCTCACGTTGAACTCCCTGTGCCTGGCCTGATATCTATGGGAAGGATGGATGCAGCTGCCGTGAATATTTGGCGCTGCTGAAAGGGCAGGAAGTGGATAAGATGGAAAGTAGAAACTCAAGAGCGTCTGCAGGTATCCATACCGATTAAATTGGCAGAACCAGAAAAAAAATAGTAGGAATTAAAAGGCAAACAAAGGCCACCTCGGGACGTACTATGCGCAGATTTAGCACAGATTTCGCATTATGCATTGCAAAGGATTAGATCCACGGTGAAAAACAAAAATCAGTTACGCACCGAAATAAAAATGATGCATATTTGAAATCCCACAGCCGGCTCTGATTTCCACACAGATTTGAATGAGAATGGGTTAGTAAAACCCCACCCACATGTAATGTGCTGTGCAACGCTGTGGATTTGCAGTGAGGAATACGCACAGAAAATCCACACCACTTTCACCATGTCTGAACATGGCCCAAGGCTTTATTCTCTTTACAAGGGATGCGATTGCTTCCCAGGATCTCCTGTATCTGCACACGTAATGTGACAGATCCAATCAATCACTGACGGACCCCACTGATGACCTCCTGAAGGTAGGTTATCAATATGAGATGGGTGGGGGTCTGACTCCTGAGCCCCTCGACGATCAGCTGTTTGAAGAGAACACGGCGCTTGTACAAGCATTGCGTTCTCTCCATGTTTATCTGCGCGCCGCCGACACTACAGTGTAATTGCAGCTGACGAGCGCTGTGTTCTCTTCAAACAGCTGATCTGATACGGATGACCTATCCCGAGGAGATGGGAAACCGGACAATCCTGTTAAAGAGATCAGTCGGGGTTTCAGCAGTCTCCACTGCAAGAATAGGATAGCGCTGCAGAATGTAATATCATGCAAGCAAGACATATCCAAATGCTAGCAAAAAGAAAAGCCAAAACGGATCCCACAGAGTCCGACGTGCTGCGTAGTATACACACACATTACCTTTCCATGATGCTCCTTGCACCAGTTAGACATGCCATCCAGCAACTCATCTGGCTGTTTAATTATCAAATTGGGGCCCTGCAGAAAAAAATGTAATAAAAAATTTGTTATTGTTCAGATATACTCATAAACCAAATAGAAATATTCTGACAGATCCATCAAAGATGGCTCCCTTGCTGACAGCAGACTATGTACCACCATATCTGCACCCAGAAACCACGCTTCAAGCAGCAAATACCTTCATGACAGCATCTAATGGGATGTGGTAACATTTTTCTGTAGCGCCCCATAGAAGATTATGGTTTATTTATTAAAGAGGTTTCCCGAGACTTTAAGGTCCCATTCAGACAAACGTAAGGCCTCCGTGTCCCGTGTTGCAAACCACAAACGGCAGGTCCACCATACATAGGCACCAGCAATATGAACTCTGTGCTTGACCTGAATGGGTTCAGTGTCCTGCAACATACGGCAAAAGGCAGAACATGTCCTGTCTTTTGCAGTGCAGAGGCACGGACCTGCAAGCCCACGGAAGGTCTTCCGAATGTTTCCATGGGCTTCAGATTCGTGCCTCTGCTCCACAAAAGATAGGACATGACTTCTCTTTTGCTGCATCTTGCGGATCGCGGACCCATTCAAGTCAATGAGTCCGCATCAGCGGCACAGAATTCACGTGGTTGGTGCCCGTGTATTGCGGCCCTGCTGTATGCAGTCCGCAACACAGGCACGGAGGGCTTACGTTTGTCTGAATGGGGCCTTATACTGATGACCCATCCTCTGGATAGTTCATCAGTATGTGATCGGTGGAGGTCCGACACCCAGGACCCCGCCAATCAGCTGTTTGAGAAGGCACCTGCGCTCGCAGTAGCACCATAGCCTTCTCTCAGCTTTCCGTAGGCCACCAGGACATCAGGTTTATCGGTCACGTGACCTAGGTGCACTTCAGACCCATTGAAGTGAATGAAGCTGAGCGGGATACCAAGCACAGGCGCTATACAATGAATAGCCAAAACATGGATGAGAGAAGGCCACGCCGCTACTGCCAGTGCCTTCTCAAAAAAGCTGATCGGCAGGGGTTCCTGGGGTGACCAGATAGGTCATTGGTATAAAAGTCTCGGAAAATACCTTTAACCCTCCATGAGGATTTTTTATTTATTTTTTTTATCTGCTCAGACTACCCTTAACACTGCATATTTTTGCCCCATGTCTCTAATGTCAGCACTTTCCTTCCCTTGTTCTCAGCATCACTGCATCCTGGCAGGATGTTGACATGCAGGACTTCCTGTTTTCCTCAGCTTCCTGCTGGATTTTCTACCCAAACCCATCATGTTTCTCAGGGCTTTCTCCGCCCGCCATACTGTTCCCTCTGCAGTAATCACCCCCAACCCCCTCCTTCATCTGACGGACGCATGCGCACTGCTGTAAAAGAAGCCGATGCCCTCAGTGGTTATTGGGAGTGCACATGCTGGGCCTAGTGGTGAAACGCGCTCTTGAGGAATCTCGGCAAGAGAGGATGACGTAGCAGCATCACAGGGCTGGCCAGACAAGACCACCACCCCCCCTCCACCCCACGGGCACTTGCCCTCATTTACATATCTCGTATAAAACATTAAAGATTGGTGACACACTGACTATGATAACCTGGCTTTAACGCGCACTTACCTCAGCAAGTATGTTGAGCTCAGAATCCGTTATTAAGCAAGCCATCTCAATAATCTCATCCGTCTTGATGTCCAGTCCGGTCATCTGCAACACAAAGCAAACATGAACTATAGGATGAACCGGTCATCAATCCAAGACAATGGATACAGTGTGAGGCTCAAAACCAACCAAATTAGATTCTCGTAGGCCTCTATGTGAGTTCAGTAGAATAATGGGGCCCCAAGCATTACCCTCTAACTGCCTGGATGCCACAGTCACTAGTGACCACAGCATCTAGGGGTGAAACAGCCGGGACTGGAGAGATCTAAAGCCTTACAGTATGATCCAGACTCTGGTGACAGCTGGGCTCCTGCAGGTTTCGCATGGCCCGATATTAGAGTCCACCTCTTAACTGTGGCGACTCTAACGCCAACAGGCCACAGATTAAGATTGTCATGCCACCTTAATAAAAAAAAGTCCCCTAATGTCCTAATGGTTTCTAAACCTTTATCTGATTTTCGGCCTCATTATTTTATCCCAGGGAGGAGATCTGGACCCTGGACGTATGGCTGGAAATAAAGACAAGGGCCGAGACTGTTCAGTCATAAGAGTAACGTAGAGAAATTATAAATTCGGTGAATACTGCACAGAGAGTAAAAAGACCCCAAAAGTATATGGCAACTGGCCTAATTCTGATACATGGGGAGGGGGGCAGCATTATATTCTACTGTCACCACTAGCAATGTCCGCAGTTTTGCAGATAATTTCAGAGTCCGATTGGTGGAGGAAAGCCCTGCATGATATCAGGAAGACTGGGAATGGAGATCTTCTGGAATCATGCAGTTTCCAAACTGCCTCCAAAAGGAAACTTGTGTTCTGTCACCACCAGTGATGTCCACAGTTGCACTGAGAGCTCCACCAGATTATGATCTGTGGATGAAAGGCATGAAAGATACCTCAAGATCGTGGGGATAAACTAGGAATGGAGATCTTCTCGATACTACAAAGAAAAGTGAAGGTTCCCAATGGCCTCTGAAAAAGTAACTGGTGTCAAAAATGGGGGGGGAGGGAGCATTTTCTTCTTCTCATCACCACCAGTGATGTCCACGGTTGTGCTGAGAGCTCCTGAGTCCAATCCAAGAAGAAAAGGCCTGCATGATATCGGGATATCGTTGTAACAGACTGGGAACTGAGACGTTCTGGATACCACAAAGCATGCAGGCTCCCTATAGGGGGCAGTATTTTCTTCTTTAATTATCTGGAGTGATGTAAATCGAGATCTCCAGTCAGACCTGTGGAGGAGCGGCCTGCCTGATATTAGGACATCATGGAGACAGAATGGGAACGGAGATCTTCCGGATACCACAAACAAGGTAGACCATGTCAAATACAGGTAGGAGGGGGACAGTGTTTTCTTCTTTCACCAAAGCCGCTGGGTGCCTGCTGTTTCACACAGCAGATGCCTCCAAGGTTAATGTCTGTGATAACGCCAATCAATTGTGACCATGGCATCTGAGGTGGCTTTCCCCGGGAGCATAGCGCATGCAGAGATTGTCAAAGCTGTTAACTTGTGTTAATAGCATGGTTCTCTCCGAAGAGTTCCAGACTATCAGGCCCCTTGCAGACGAGCGTGTGCAGGTTAGGTCCGAAAGCGTTCAGTGAAAAATGCGCGATTTCGCAAACAAAAGTCAGTTTTGTCTGCGATCGTGTTCAGTTATCGCACGGGTGCAATGCGATTTAATGCGTTTTGCACGCACGCGATTATAAACTGAAGGTTTACAAAAAACATCTAGCAACCATCCGTGAAAAATGCAGCTCCATTCACTTCTATGGGGCCAGCGTTGCATGAAAATCGCAGAATATAGAACATGCGTGGAAAACCAACGCTCATGTACACGGGCTGTGTACATGAATGGGTCCGGATTCCGTGCGGGCGCAATGCGTTCACATGACGCATTGCATCCGCGCGCAATACTCACGCGTGTGAAAGGGGCCTTACAGTTGTAGTTCTTATGGAGGCCTGCAGGTGGCAGGGCTCCATAAGAAAATAGCATCTCTGCCATACACTGCAATGCTATGCAGGCAGAAGCGATCTGAAGACTGGGTGGGGGAGCTTAAAAAAAAAAAAAAAAAAAAGTTAAAAATAAAAAATTCCCCATTTCCCTAACAAGAAAAATAAACAAGAAGAAACAAAAATCAGATGGGTCACAAAATGCACAAACTATTAAAATATAAACATATGTATCTCATACAGTTAACACCGTAATGAGAAAAAAAAAAATCATTGGCCGATTTGCCGTTTTCTCATCACTTCCCCTCCTCCCCCCCAAAAAATTGAATAAAAAGTGATCAAGCTCTCTCCAAAATGGAAAAAAATATAGCGGTAAAAATACAGATCACCAAAAGTTTTGGACATAGAGGTGTGGTTTGTGCCGCACGCCCAAGAACGAGGCAAAAAAAATACAAAATATAAAAAAAAACTGGAGCACATGCCTTGTGCCAATTTGTTGTTTTTTGTATGTGTGTTTTGTTTGTTTTTTTAGAAAGGGGCTGTGGCTAAGACATCCTAAAATGAGGCAAATTTATGTTGCGAGGCTCCATATTGTCAGGGTCCTGGGGACGTCCTCTCGTCGCGTTGTTAGAAATTATATTTCATTTAGCGGTTTCTTTGTCCTATTTGTTCCTGGGAAAGCTGGGTGATAACCAGCACTGCCTCCCTAGGCTTCTGTTATGTGGTATTACACAGGAGCAGGGACAAGTGACAGCTGAAACATGGTTACTTTTTTCCACTGACTGACAGCAAGCAGAGATCTTCTCCTGAGCACCCCACTCCTACACCTGTCAGTGACAGACGCTGAGCACACAGCCTGTATCGGGTGGGGAGATCCACTGCTGCTGGCAGGACCAGGGTGTGAGCGGGCTGGAGGAGGGGGCACACAGGCTGGGCATGGCTGCCTCCAGTCACAGACGGGCACGTCCTATATCCAGTGTATGCCACCAGGGTGCCTGGGCAGTGTCACCAAACCAGACACTGGCATCCCTATACTGCAAAGGGTGGCATCACTGCTGCCTAAGAACAGGGTGCTACAGGGTCATGTGACTGGAACCTCCCTTGAAGTCTGGTCATGTGACCGACAGGAGGGGCACATGTGATTGTGCAATGAATGCTGAGTCTTGTAGTACCACAAGGTGCCTGGGACTGTAAAGCATCCTAAATTCTGCCTCTGGGAAAGCATATCCAATATGTCCCTGGTCACAGCTGGGCACGTGGTGGTCAGCCGAAGCCTGGCAGCACCCATGGACTCTCAGACCCGTTACAACCTCACGTGACATCTGTTTGGATTGGGAACCTGCCTGGTGATTATCAAAGCCCTGGTGGGGGTCCGACAGTCCTATATAAAAGGGGTAGTCAATGATCGCTATCCTCAGGATCGGTGGGGGGTTAACATCCTGCACCCCCACCAATCAGGGGATTATACAGTGGGTGAAACCGAAAGCAGACAGCACCATCCACTGTGTAGTGGCCGTGATGAGGTACTGCAGCTCAGCTCCTGTTCAAATGAACAGAAGCTGCCGTAGGCCGATGGGGGAAACCACAAAGTGGACAGAGACCTCCATCCGCTGTATGGGTCCTGTCGTCGGTGGCTGCTCAGGTAGGTTGCAGGGTGTCCGACCCCCAGCAATCCAGAGGATGGGCCACCAATAACGGAGTACTGGAAAACCCCTTTAATTGGTGGGTGGAGGGAATACATTATAATGGTGCCCATATCCCCGTAGTTGTGCAACCAACTACTGCATGACACTTTCGAAGCTAATCCAAAAGAGACAACCAATATGGCGGCACTTCTCATTATCGCTTTTGCCACATTTCAAGTTTGCTGCCAACTGGGGGGAGAGCCTCTGTCTGACGGCACCAACCCCCCATAAAGGATGCCTACACAACCTTTACAGGGGGTTGAGTGACCCCTGAGTGGCAAATAGCACCCTAAAAATTCACTCTACACCCACTACCCTAGCTGATAGGATCCACAATCCCCCTTCTTTAAGGTAAGGTGGTAGAGTCCAACTGATGGGACCCTCAATGTTCCCCCCTTCTTTAAGGTAAAGTGGTAGAGTCCAACTGATGGGACCCTCAATGTCCCCCCATTCTTTAAGGTAAAGTGGTAGAGTCCAACTGATGGGACCCTCAATGCCCCCCCTCCCCCTCCTCCATCTTTAAGGTAAGGTGGTAGAGTCCAACTGATGGGACCCTCAATGTTCCCCCCTTCTTTAAGGTAAAGTGGTAGAGTCCAACTGATGGGACCCTCAATGCCCCCCCCCTCCATCTTTAAGGTAAGGTGGTAGAGTCCAACTGATGGGACCCTCAATGCTCCCCCCTTCTTTAAGGTAAAGTGGTAGAGTCCAACTGATGGGACCCTCAATGTTGCCCCCTTCTTTAAGGTAAAGTGGTAGAGTCCAACTGATGGGACCCTCAATGTCCCCCCATTCTTTAAGGTAAAGTGGTAGAGTCCAACTGATGGGACCCTCAATGCCCCCCCCCCTCCATCTTTAAGGTAAGGTGGTAGAGTCCAACTGATGAGACCCTCAATGCCCCCCCCCCCTCCATCTTTAACTATTTCAGCCCCTCTAGCTTAAACACCCTTAATGACCAGACCACTTTTTACACTTCTGCACTACACTACTTTCACCGTTTATTGCTCGGTCATGCAACTTACCACCCAAATGAATTTTACCTCCTTTTCTTCTCACTAATAGAGCTTTCATTTGGTGGTATTTCATTGCTGCTGACATTTTTACTTTTTTTGTTATTAATCAAAATTTTACGAAATTTTTGCAAAAAAATGACATTTTTCACTTTCAGTTGTAAAATTTTTCTAAAAAAAACGACATCTATATATAAATTTTTCTCTAAATTTATTGTTCTACATGTCTCTGATAAAAAAAAAATGGTTTGGGTAAAAGTTATAGCGTTTACAAACTATGGTACAAAAATGTGAATTTCCGCTTTCTGAAGCAGCTCTGACTTTCTGATCACCTGTCATGTTTCCTGAGGTTCTACAATGCCCAGACAGTAGAAACACCCCACAAATGACCCCATTTCGGAAAGTAGACACCCTAAGGTATTCGCTGATGGGCATTGTGAGTTCATGGAAGTTTTTATTTTTTTGTCACAAATTAGCGGAAAGTTATGATTTTTTTATTTTATTTTTTCCTTACAAAGTCTCATATTCCACTAACTTGTGACAAAAAATAAAAACTTCCATGAACTCACTATGCCCATCATAAAATACCTTGGGGTGTCTTCTTTCCAAAATGGGGTCACTTGTGGGGTAGTTATACTGCCCTGGCAATTTAGGGGCCCATATGTGTGAGAAGAACTTTGCAATCAAAATCTGTAAAAAATGCCCTGTGAAATCCAAAAGGTGCTCTTTGGAATGTGTGCCCCTTTGCCCACCTTCGCTGCAAAAAAGTGTCACACATCTGGTATCGCCGTACTCAGGAGAAGTTGGGGAATGTGTTTTGGGGTGTCATTTTACATATACCCATGCTGAGTGAGAGAAATATCTTGGCAAAAGACAACTTTCCCATTTTTTTATACAAAGTTGGCATTTGACCAAGATATTTCTCTCACCCAGCATGGGTATATGTAAAATGACACCCCAAAACACATTCCCCAACTTCTCCTGAGTACGGCGATACCAGATGTGTCGCACTTTTGTGCAGCCTAGATGCGCGAATGGGCCCAAATTCCTTTTAGGAGGGCATTTTTAGACTTCTTCTCACGCTTTAGGGCCCCTAAAATGCCAGGGCAGTATAAATACCCCACATGTGACCCCATTTTGGAAAGAAGACACCCCAAGGTATTCAATTTTTTTTTTGGCACAAGTTAGCGGAAATTGATTTTTTTTTCTCACAAAGTCTCCCTTTCCGCTAACTTGGGACAAAAATTTAAATATTTCATGGACTCAATATGCCCCTCAGCGAATACCTTGGGGTGTCTTCTTTCCAAAATGGGGTCACATGTGGGGTATTTATACTGCCCTGGCAGTAAAGCGTGAGAAGAAGTCTGGAATATAAATGTCTAAAAAATGTTACGCATTTGGATTTCGTGAGGGGTATGGTGAGTCCATGTGAGATTTTATTTTTTTACACAAGTTAGTGGAATATGAGACTTTGTAAGAAAACAAAACAAAAAAATCTATTTCCGCTAACTTGTGAGAAAAAAAATGTCTGAATGGAGCCTTACAGGGGGGTGATCAATGACAGGGGGTGATCAGGGAGTGTATATGGGGTGATCACCCCCCTGTCATTGATCACCCCCCTGTAAGGCTCCATTCAGACGTCCGTATGTGTTTTGCGGATCCGATCCATGGATGCGTGGATCCGTAAAACACATACGGACATCTGAATGGAGCCTTACAGGGGGGTGATCAATGACAGGGGGGTGATCAGGGAGTCTATATGGGGTGATCAGGGGTTCATAAGAGGTTAATAAGTGACAGGGGGGGTGTAGTGTAGTGGTGCTACTTTACAGAGCTACCTGTGTCCTCTGGTGGTCGATCTAAGCATAAGGGACCACCAGAGGACCAGGTATATTAGACGCTGTTATCAAAACAGCGTCTAATATACCTGTTAGGGGTTAAAAAAAAAAAATCGCATCTACAGCCTGCCAGCGGCGATTGCCGCTGGCAGGCTGTAGATCCACTCGCTTACCGGCCGTTCCTGTGAACGCGCGCGCCTGTGTGCGCGCGTTCACAGGAAATCTCGCCTCTCGCGAGATGACGCATGGATGCGTCAAGGAGGAATGAATCGACCGCCTCCAGGACGCATCTGTGCGTTAGGCGGTCCTGGAGCGGTTAAGGTAAGGTGGTAGAGTCCAACTGATGGGACCCTCAATGCCCCCCCCCCCCTTCTTTAAGGTAAGATGGTAGAGTCCAACTGATGGGACCCTCAATGTCCCCCTCCTTCTTTAAGGTAAGGTGGTAGAGTCCAACTGAGGGGACCCTCAATGTCCCCCCCTTCTTTAAGGTAAGGTGGTAGAGTCCAACTGATGGGACCCTCAATGTCCCCCCCCCCTTCTTTAAGGTAAGGTGGTAGAGTCCAACTGATGGGACCCTCAATGTCCCCCCCCCCTTCTTTAAGGTAAGGTGGTAGAGTCCAACTAATGGGACCCTCAATGTCCCCCCCCCCCCCCCCCCCTTCTTTAAGGTAAGGTGGTAGAGTCCAACTAATGGGACCCTCAATGTCCCGTCCCCCCCCTTCTTTAAGGTAAAGTGGTAGAATCCAACTGATGGGACCCTCAATGCCCCCCCCCCCTTTAAGGTTAGGTGGTAGAGTCCAACTGATGGGACCCTGGTGGACCTCTCACCTCCAAGTCCACCCACACCATCCTCTGGTCCATGCCCTCCGACATACTGCTCCGCGGTCTGACAGCCGGGGATGACAAACACCGAGACACGAATCTGCTCAGCCCCGAGCGAGAAACCAGCATAACGGGCGCTGCTGCTATGGTTACACTGCGCCCCGCACCATGCCTGCCACCAGCTTCCTGCGACTCAGCCAGGCACTAGCAAACCGGAAGCAGCCCAGCCGGCACACGCTGGACTAAGCCACCCCCCCTTCTCCCTGATTGGTCTGTAGGCTTAGGGTGACGTTATCAGCCCTCTCCTTTTGATGATCCCATGCGCCGTAAGGACCTTGTGACGTCGCGTAGGTCACGTGACATTCACCGCCTTTATTCTCAGTGACCGTGCGCCTCACCCCAAACGCTATCGTTAGGGCTAGTTATTAGTATTTTTGTATAACATTACTAATCTTTACTAAGCATTACTAAGCTTCAAACCCGCGTGACTTTAGCATGTCACGTGACCGTATGCCATCACAAGGTCCTTACGGCGCATGGCGTTTAGATGCAACTCCTCTTTGATGTCATCTGGGGAAGAGAAGGGGCAGGGGAGGGTCTAGTCTCTTGTCTGGCTATCACTGTTCTGTGGACTCTGCTGGTCAGGAAGGTGGCGGCTGTTCTGTTTAGGGGTCAGGATTAGGGATGAGCGAAACATCCAAAGTCGATTCGCATAAAGCTCCTGCTCCATAAAGCATTGGAACTAAGTTTTATCTCTAGTCCGGATAATAATTAGCTGAGAATTGCCAGTTAAAGGGATTGTGTCACTTCAGCAAATATTATTTATCATGCAGACAAAGTTAATACAAGGCACTTACTAATGTATTGTGATTGTCCATATTGCCTCCTTTGCTGGCTGGATTCATTTTTCCATCACATTATACACTACTCGTTTCCATGGTTACGACCACCCTGCAATCCATCAGCAGTGGCTGTGCTCACACACTATAGGAATAAGGGATGGCCTATGTGTGCTCCTATGGTCCTGGCCACCAGAGAGGCCTGTGCTTTTTTCCTATAGTGTGCAAGCACGACCACCGCTGCTGGATTGCAGGGCGGTCTGTAACCATGGAAACGAGCAGTGTATAATGTGATGGAAAAATGAATCCAGCCAGCAAAGGAGGCAATATGGACAATCACAATACATTAGTAAGTGCCTGGTATTAAAGGGGTTGTCTCGGATTGGGGACATTGGTGTAATAGTACTAGAGTGACGTACATATTACATACATCCATGTCCTACCTTTACCACATGTTTCTGGAACCCTGTTTTCATATAGGAAATTCTTAGCTGGAAGTGACTGTTTTCTTAGACTCAGTGATGTACGGGGTCCCTTGCAGGAGCGCTGAAGCTCAGGAAGCCCAGTGACGTCACCGGCTCTGATGGGCGGGCTTTAGTGCTGCTCTAGCCAGTAAAACGGCAAAGGCAGCGCTAAAGCCCGCCCATCAGAGCCGGTGACGTCACCGAACACACTGTCGGGCGGAAGCCTGCACCTGGCAGTGTGTGATTGTAAACAAAAGAGCCTTTGCCCTGCGCGATTTAACGCAGGGCAAAGGAGAGCACCGGAGCATGAACTGCTCCGATGCTCAAGTCAGGGGGGCTGCCGGGGTGAAAATGGAGGTATGTTCGGGTTCAGCTCTACAACCCCTTTAACTTTCTCTACATGATAAATGCCATTTTCTGAAGTGAGACCACCCCTTTAAGGCCGAGTTCACACTGCAGTGATTTCGCCTCACAAAACAGGTGCTGGTCAAAAACAAGGGAGGAAATCTTTACTAGTGATGGACGAACATTAGGCGGGACCGTATGCACGTTCGCAAGCAAATGTTCGTGAACAGGAAGTTCGCCGCGGGCCCCATAGACTTGAATGGCAGGCGAACGTGAAAAACCACCAGGTCAGATTTGCAGCCACAAAATACTTGATGCGATTTTATTTTTCTTAAGTGCAATAAACTTCACATTTTATAAGGTCTCACTAGACTGAGGAAGGGATAGTGACATATCCCAAAACGCGTCTGGTAACATCGCACACCTGCCGAAGTATCTCCAGTTGCATGGCCATGCAGACATTTCCATAAAGGAATCAAAAAACTGGATTTCGAGTTCACATACAAAAGACACCAGACCCGGATGAAACCGAAGTATCGCGAGTGTATTCCCATACTCGAGGAGCGAGACGCCGGAAGTCTCCCGCACCTCTCGCCCCTCGTCAAGTCAGCAGAGACACCACGGATAGCCGACAACGTCATCTAAAAGTCGTAATCAAGTCATATATGACTGTGACAAACTCCCCTCTTTTGAGGTTGCCACGAGTGCTTGGAGAGGACTACTTGCCAGCCTCTTACCATGTGATTACGGTCCCATGTTGTATGCACCGGTTTTATGCAATAGCGGCATAGTTATATAAGTTCATGTATTTTTCTGTCTTTGGAATTGTATTTTATGTTATGTGAGGGTACCCAGATAGCTAATTTTATTGTATTCGTGTATTCTGAGTGCCATTCACCTAATGATATGCACTCAGACTTGAGCTATCTGGGGATATGTTAAATGTCTGTGTTTACTGTAAGGGTGTGACATTGTATGTTTAAATGGTGATTTCTGTCCTGTTGTCCCCACATGTGTATTGGCGATTTCCCTTTGTCCTGAGAGATAATTGAATTGCTCCTCGGGTGTCTCCAGAGCAGAGAGGAGGAATCCATGATGCATTGTGGAGATGTATTGTGTCTGTGTATCCTAAATTGCTGCATATCTGTCCTGTGTCACAGTCTTCCATCTGGTCCCCTAGGGGGGTGTCCACCAAATGGGGACCTGCATAAATACGGGCGGGTAGCCCTCAATAAAGAGTTGCTGTTTTACCCTTCATCATGTTGAGGCTGGTGTTTGGGTAACTGATCGACACTGGGGGATTGCTATATACTGATGATTTGCTATACTCCCCTGGCATAACTACTAGCTCTTGTAAGAGCTGTTCCTGTTCTCTGGATTTAGGAGAGGTTCACCCACTGGAGCCTGGAGCCTTGTCGTAGGTCCAGGGTGGGTAGGAGACGGTGAGACCTTAACCAAGCTTCGGCATTTCGTGGGGTTTGCAGTGCGTACGGTGTCAAGGGAAGTGCTTGGAGTCCTTGGAAAGCACTAGGAGCATCTATCGACGGAGGTACCCGGTCGGGGTGCCAGGAGATCCGTTACAATGACTATTTACAATACTATCAATCTTCGGACTATATTAGAACTTATCCGAAAGTAATATCAATACCTCCATTATCTGCGACTATTCTGCGACACAATACCAATCCCTCAGGTGTCGCATATGAAACAAAGAGTATTACATGTGCATGTATGGTAAAGAGATCCATATCACAACACGGACATTTATGGTGGCGCATTTGAATTGTCCCCTTTGCAAATATATTGCGACTATTTGTTTTATATTGATTTTATATTGGGTATATTGCTATATTGTTTTATGTATTTTATGCAATAAATGTCTGATTTGTGTTAGCCCAAGCCTGATGTTAGAGTGCTCGCCCAACACATACTTACTTTAGTCATCTCACTAGATATTAGTGATTGTTGCACTAAGTATTCCTGTGACATCACACCCAGTATGTTAGTAGCATATGTGTATGGACAGCAGCGAAGTATCTTTCACATGCACATTGCACACTCTATATATCTGCTCTGAGCCTCCCAATGAATGTGTTAGTTTATTTGTCCCTTTGTTCTATTGTGTTAGTGATGGGATTAAGAAGTAGCCGACTCTGGTGTAGAGAAGTAGATCATCCTATGATACACTCAGGAGATAATCCCATCCCATGGGTCTCCTCTCGCCCTATTGTTTCATCAAGACACTGTGGAGGGGATGTCTGTTTGCATGCTGTTCATTTTTGATTGAGTTATGCGGCATAACGCTGGCAGCCACTGCAATTATATATAGATCCCTCCATATTGGAATTTCTTGATATTTAGTTGTTAAGATTTCTGAGTTGTTTCTCTAAAATCTGAACATTCTGTGATTACAGAAGTTCCTATTCCCTCCATTCAGAGAAGGCCATCGGCGGAGGGCGTGGAGGTGGTGGAGGTTGAGGAGGAGGCTGGACCCTCCCAGCCTATTGAGCCACCCCCACCAGATGTGGGAGAAGTTATAGAGGTGGAGGTGGAAAGTGCTGGACCCTCCAGCACCGCCCATCTCAGGAGGAGGAAGAGGAGGAGATTACCAGCTCCCGCCAGGAGGGTAAATATGTGCACATAGCAAAATGAGTATGTATCCATAACATGTACATAAACATTAAAAGGGCCAACAATAAGGGGACAACATACACTACAGTAATACAAAACAAGAACACTGGACAATAACTCTTTAATCTATATAAAAACCATTAACTTAACAAATAAATAATATTAAACTCTATTGAACTATCACTAACTAACAAACAAAATAAAATTATACTGTACTGAAATATCACAAACTAATAAACTATATAATGATCATAAGGTCTTGTCGCATCTGTTACAACCAGCTGTATAAAAATATCACATGAACTAACCACTCAGGTGGACACCTTTAAAAACGAAAATTAAAAACTCTCAAAAAAGGAATTTTTTTGACAACTTAGATCACAAAAGGTGTAATAGCAAGCGATCAAAAAGTCACCACAAAATAGCACAAATCAACACGTCATCTCATCCAATCTAAAGATGAGCCCCTACAAAAGACAGTTACCCAAAAAATTAATGGCTTTCAGAGTATGAAGACACAAAAAAATTAAAAAAAAAATGCTTGTTTATGTAAAACTGAAACAAACAACCAAAAAAGTAGTCATATTTTTTATAGTCACCTCCGTAACAACCTGCTCTATAAAAATAGCCCATAATCTAACCTTAGCGACGTTTCAACTTAAGGAAGTCTTTATCAAGCAGTGCAATAGTGTACATTATCATCCCTAACGCCCAGCACAGTACAAGGACAAGAGGGACGTCCTTGTACTGACCACCATTCACACTAACGCCAGCTCCCCTGCTCCTGTACGAGATACCAAAACCACTACCCCCTAACCAGTTTGTATCCTAGACTACAATAAGCACATGGGGAGGGGGGGATCTTTCAGATCAACTTCTGAAGCCCTACAGTGTCACACGAAAAATGAAAGTGTGGTACAAAAAGCTGGCCGTACACATTGTACAGGTGGCACGTGCTATTTCATTCTGCAGGCCACAGAGGAACTTTCCTTCAGTTCCAAGAGGTTGTTATCAAGGCCCTAATTTTCTAAGCCAGGCCGGGGAGGGTCCCCGTGTTGTACCAGGGCAACATTTTTCAGGTCAAGTCCCCCAGACAGAAAGGAAGGGAAGGACCCCAAAAAGATGCAGGGTGTGTTCAAAAAGGGGTATAAGGAAAGACACCATTTACAACTGAAAAACCTGTGCATGCAGGAGTGTTTCAGAATATACCAGTCATCCATGGAGTATTCATTTAATTTCATCCTATATGCTCCCTGTAATTTTTCTACTTTATATCTCTGATTTAGTCCACCTCTCTTGCATATCCACTTTCCAACAATCACTACACATTATTTTCTGTGAGACAACTGTTAGGTCAAAAGTTCCCTTTCCACCCCTTAAAATGTTCGTACGGAGGTGCTGTTTCCGAAATGGGGTCACTTCTTGGGGTTTTTCATTTCTGGGGACCTCAGGTATTTATTTAATGTGACATGGCAGCTAAAATCCATGTCTGCCAATTCAGGTCTGCAAAATCCATATTTAGCTGTTTGACTTTAGAGCCCTGCCATGCGCACATGCATCATTTTTTGAGCACATATGGGGTGTTGGCGTATTCGGGTGGAAATGGGGAACAAAATGTGTGGTTCATTTTGTCCTGTTACCCGTTGTGAAATTAAAAAATGTGGGTGTAAAGCTACTTTTTCTGGAAAAAAATTTCATTTTTCATTTTCACAGCCAAGCGTTTCCTAATTCTATGAAACTCCTGATGCGTCAAAGTGCTCACTACACACCTTGAAATTTTGTTTGAGGGGTGTAGTTTCCGGAATGGGGTCACTTTTTGGGGGTTTCCACTATAGGGCCACCTCAGGGTGTCTTTATATGCGACATAGCTCCCAATTACCATTCCAGCTAAATCCGCTCTCCAAAAGCCATATGGTGCTCCTTCCACTCTGAAGCCTGCCGTGCGGCCATACTTCGGTTTTTGAGCACACATGGAGTGTTTCTGCAAACTCCTGATTCAAGGTAATAGATTTTGAGTTTTGTTTGACTATTAACCCTTAAAGTGTTGCAAAAAAAATAGATCAAAATTTTGAATCTGCTAAAAAAAAGTGAATTTCATTACCATTTTATTTTCATTTTTAGTGGGGCACCTAAAGGGTTAACAAAGTTTGTAAAAACAGATTTGAATAGCTCGAGGGGTGTAGTTTGTAAAATGGGCCAATTTATGACTGGTTTCCAATATGTAAGCCCCAGAAAGTGACTTCATAACTGAACTGGTCCTGAAAAAGTTGGGGTTTGCAAATGTTCTTAAAAATGTCTAAGATTCGCTTCTAAACTTCTAAGCCTTCTAACGTCACAAAATGATCCAAACATGAGGTAGACATATGGGGAATGTAAAGTAATAACTACTTTTGGAGGTATTAATATCTATTATAAAAGTAGAGACATTGAAATTTGGAAATGTGATAAATTTTCTAAACTTTTGGTAAATTTGGTATTCTTTTATAAATATAAATGAAATATTTTGACTCAATTTGACCATTGTCATGAAGTACAATATGTGACGAGAAAACAATGTCAGAATGGCCTTGATAAGTATAAGTGTTTTAAAGTTATTACCACATAAAGTGACACATGTCAGCTTAGCAAAAAATGGCCTGGGCACAAAGGAGAAACATTGCCTGGTCCTTAAAGGTTTAATAAGAATTGCAAATAATGTTCATATTTTTTTTTTTACCAACAGTAATGAAGACATTGAAGGCCACTGTGGCAAAAATGCAGAAGGAACACCTCCAGGATATGCAGGCCATGGAGGAGAGGCACCGCCAGGCCATGAAGGGGGTGCAATTGGAAAAGTTGCCTTAAAAGTTTTTTTTTCTAATATGTTATATAAATAGTTTCTACAGTTATAACGTGTATTTTTGTTTTTTTAATATTGCTCTGTTTTAGTGTAACGGGGTAGTATAAGTCCTACACATAGCTTGGCCTAAATCAGCCAGAACTGACAGCAGCCGGTAAATACATGTCAAATACATATGTTTAATGGTCCATTCACACATCCGTCATGGTTTTGCGCAAATTGTGTATCAGAAAAACACGGACACCGGCCATGTGCGTTCTGCATTTTGCGGACCGCACATGGCCACAACCATAATATAAATGCTTATTGTTAGTAAATGTTCTATTTTTTTTACCAGAGCCACGGTGCGGACCCATTCATTTTCAAATTTCAGCAAAATTGCTAAATGGATGCGGACACATTTTATGGACACATCTGTGAAATGGGTCCGCATCCGTTCTGCAATTTAGCGGAACGGTTGCAGACCCATTGATTTTCAATTACAGCAAAATTAGGCGGTCACAGGATAAATATGTAACTGTAGGCCAGTCCAGGCCCACAAAATGAGCCAAATAGGCGTTCACCTGACAGCAAAGAACTTTGGATTCTGTGGCTGGAGGTACATTAGGTGGTCACAGGAGAAATATGTAAGTGTCGGCCAGTACAGGCCCCAGAAATTAGGCATTCAACGGACGTAAAAGGCCTTTTATGCCGCTGTATTTACCTAAGACAGAGACCATGATTTGTTCTGGGTGGTGGCAGATATTTGTGGGCTGTCATGAGGAATTTCAATCAAACATGGTCGACTCGTCACGTGTTGAATTCCTCCGAAATCCATGCCTCATTCATTTTTAGAAATGTGAGGTAGTCCACACTGTCGTGAGCTAGGAGAGAGCGCTTATCGGTCACGATCCCCCCTGCTGCGCTGAACGTCCTTTCGGACAGGACACTGGACGAGGGGCAAGCCAAGAGTTCCATGGCAAATTGTGCCGATTCTGGCCACAGGTTAAGCCTGCACACTCAGTAGTCCTGGGGTTAATCGCTTTTCAGAGCGTCCACATCGGCCGTTAACCCAATGTAGTCTGACACCTGCCGGTCTAGGCGTTCCCTGTGGCTGGATCCGGAGGACGGCTGTTGATGGGTTGGCTGCAAGAATGATCTCATATCCGAAGTGACCAACACATCTTCAAACCGCCCTCTTCTTGCATGCGCTGTTGGATTTGTACCTGCAACTGTTTCTCTGTGAGTGGAAATTCCTCTGCCAGCGCCCACAAAAGCAGAATGCAGCATTTCTCGAAGCAAAGCCTGGAAATGCTGCATTCGGACAGCCCTCTGTGATGGCGGGGTTAACCACTGATCGGCCTGTGACCGCAGAGCTGAAAGGAGTGTAGGACCGGTGTGGCTCATGGCTTCCAGGCACAACAGACGCAGCACAGCATGGCAACGTCTCACCTGGCACGTCGAATAGGTTCTGGGGAATCAGATCTTGGGGGGCGCAGCGGAAAAGGAGGAGTCAGCCGAGGAGGAGAGGGAGGATGGAGTAGGAGGAGAAGAAGAGGCAGGCCTGCATGCAATCCGTGGCGGTAACACCAAATCTACACGAGTGCCACGGGTTACATGCTTGACGGCCGTCAGAAGGTTCACCCAGTGGGCAGTAAAAGTTATGTACCTTCCCTGCCCATGTATGCTAGGCTACGTGTCTGTGGTCAGATGTATCTTAGCATCGACACTGTGTGCCAGAGATATACTCACTTGCCGCTTAACGTGGCCATATAGCTTTGGGATGCCCTTCTGTCAGAAATACTTTCATCCGGGGACCTTCCATTGCGGTGTTCCAATGGCCACAAATTTTCTAAAGGCCTCCGAGTCCACTAGATTATATGGCAGTAGTTGGTGGGCTAGCAGTTCCGACAAGCCAGCGGTCAGCCGTTGGGCAAGAGGGTTATCCGGCATCATCATCTTTTTACGCTTGAACATTTGGGCCACGGCCTTTTGCCAGATAAATGCGAGGACTGCACGGTGGAAGGTGGAGGACAATTGAGAGGAGAAAGAGAAAAGGCTGGACGGTGAGAGCCTGAAGTGTGGGTTCTGACGACGTTGCTCCCACTGGACTCGGTGATGGGAGGCCAGGTGCCTTCTTAAGGCGGTTGTCCTTAGGTGAATGTTGGGCTTACCGCGACTCATGCGTTGACAGCACAGGCTGCAGATGGCAACACTATTATCAGCAGCTGACACGGTAAAAAAAGCCCACACTGCGGAGCCATGTGCCGGCGTCCTGGGAGCACTAGATGTGACCGTGCATGGTAGATGGCTCGCTCATGATACATTTGCAGTCTGCTTTTTGCCTCCTGTGCACTGCGAGTTTTGCCTGCTTCTCCTCCCTATCTGCAGGTCCATCTCTCCCTCTGAACTCCCCTCCTCTTCCTCTCTTGTGGGCACCCACCTGACGTCCATCGACACGTCATCATCGTCACCTTCCCCACCACTAACTCGGAGAAGGCAGCAAGAGCGGGGATCAACCGTTGATCTGGGTACTATCGTCAAACTGCTGGGTGGCGGCTGTTGCTACCTCCTCTTCCTGATCCGATGCCAAGAATGGCTGCGCATCGGAAATGTCTTGGAATGGATCGGAAAATAATTCCTCTGACTCAAGCGGAGGGGATATGGTGGTGGTGGTGTCTTTTGGGGTGCACACAGCAGAGAGTGAAGAGGGTGCAGATAGAGAGGATGAGGAGGGTGCATAAGCGGAAGGCTTAGTGAACCACTCAACCAAGTCTGGTGTGTCCTTGGACGGAATCGCACGCACCTTCTGCAACTTCCCACTTAGGCTCTGGCCTGGTGCTCCTGCCCGACCCCTACCACCCCTGCGGAAGGGCCTGCCTCTTCCTCTGCCTGTCATTTTTTAAATGACCCTGTGACAAAAGTCTCTATAGAAGAGCAGGATTTGTGGAAGAAGGTATATAACACCCTGCTTCAATCAGTTGTTTTGGGGGACGACTGGCATATCACACCAGTTACTGTATAATAATTTTTTCCAATACTGTTTGCCACTGTGTGTAGAGGAGGGAACGCTGCAAAACTGCAAACAGATGCTGCAGTACCCAAATGCACTATATAGAAAGTATATTATTGGTATATAACACCTGTGTGACATCCGTATTGCATCAGTGTTTTTGGCGGATCCATTGTAACAATGCCTGTCCTTGTCTGCAAAACGTACAAGAATAGGACATGTTCTATCTTTTTTGTGGAACAGACATATGGAAATGGAATGCACATGGAATCACTTCTGTTTTTTTTTGCAGCCCATTGAAGTGAATGGTTCCGCATACAGGCCACAAAGAAAAACACCGAACGGACACGGAAAGAAAATATGTTCATGTGCATGATCCCTAAGACACATTTTTTTTCCTACAGTCAATTACCGTATCTTCTGGTGTAAATGTAACTGATTCCCTGTGAACGATCTATCACACGATGGCGCTCACAGATGCGTACGCGATTCTCTGTGCACCTAAGGGGTTGGAGTTTAAATGTTTACGACTCGTTTGTCGCTCAGTCGAATCCGTTATCTACACGTGAAGAGGTCTTTAGACCGTTGTGTAGACCTGCAGCGGATATATCGCCGGGGCACCGGCTGGGAAATGTGGGGCGGGGATAGATGCCTTACCCTGGGTTCACACCTGAGCGTTTTACAGCGCGTTCAAACACGCTGTAAAACGCTCAAGACATGAAATCCAATGCTTCCCTATGGGAAGGGTTCACACCTGAGCGTTTTACAGCGCGTTCAAACGCGCTGTAAAACGCCCGACGCTCAAACAAGTGCTTGAGCTTTTTTTGGGGCGTTTGTCGCGCGTTTTGGCCCATAGACTTCAATGGGAACGCGCAACGCTTGATTTTAGCGCGTTTTTGACACATAAAACGCGCGTTCGAACGCGCGTCTTGGATTTTGCAACATGCTGGAAAAGGCACAACACCAGGTGCAAAGCACAGTTTTGGAGAGAAGCCAGCATGGAGGAGTCCGGCTGTGACACAGAGACCCTCATCAGGCTGGTGCAAGCCAAACGCTGCCTGTATGATACGCAGGATGGCAACTACAAAAATCGGAGGAGCAGGCAGCAGGCCTGGGAGGATATTGCCAAAAGCATCTGGCCAGATTGGAGCAGTTTAACCAAGACAGTGAAACAGGGAAAAGGTATGTCCATGTGTGTTGTAAAGTGAAAGTAAACTCCTTGTGTGCAGTGGTGTACCAACTATATGTAATAGCCCTGGCCAGCTCTACCTGCAGCCCTCCAGCTGTTGTCAAACGCCACCTCCACAAATGCTGCCCTGTATTTTACTTGCTGGAGCCTGTGCAGGCATGCATGGACTTGGATTGTTTAGCAACAGCTAGAGGGACGCAGCATCACCATCCCTGTTCTTGTATATGGGCACTCAATGGCCTTAGTTTACAAAGAATAATGTGCACATTACATGTTGTAATAGTGTCCCCTCGCCCCTTTATTTTTTAGTACTGTCCTGGTTCACCCTCCCCCACATTCTGGTACAATGCAATGGGCCAGTATGATCAATTTGCAGTGGTTCCACTATCTTGTGCCAGACTGCGCTCTTTCAATCCGCAAATGTAGTGGCATTTTGAAATGTAGGCCTAAGTTTGGCTTGAGGGATTTGAATCCTAAGTTGTTATTGATATTGTGTATTTTTTCGAATGAGACTGTTTGTGGGCTATGGGTGGCAAGGCATATGTTAGGTGTTTGGGTTTGTAACGTGCCAGTATTGGGCACCTTGATGGGATCCGTTATTTCACCCTCCTTGGCTTATATTCTACTGGCCGAGTATTGGCCACTTAAATGGGACACATAATTTCGCCCATATTTCTAAACCCTTGTTAATGGGCGACTATTGATGGCCACTATAGGGGCATCCTCAAGGGGCACTATATAGGAAAAATAAAAAACAAATGCACAAAAGATCATTTCAAAATTTTTCATTTAGCCCTAGTCATAATCAAACAAATTAGAAAATCAAATAAGATGTAAACACACTTTTCTGACAAAAAATATAAATGAACAGAAACTTAGATGGCTTCCAACTGCCATGGTAACGCCCCATGTGGGCTCACAAAATATGTGTTGAAGTGGTCCCGGACAGCTGCACCGTGCCGGGTCCCACGCACACCGCTCTGATTCCGACTCTCCAACGAATGGCTGAGGGAATCTTCGAAATTATACCCATCCCGTAGACGTACAAAATTGTGCAGAGCACACGCTGCCTTCACGGCCGAGATAGCGGTCTCCAATTTGAAATAAATGGGCGAATGGAGAAAGCGCCATTTGTTCGCTAAAATTCCAAAGGCGCACTCCACCACCCTGCGTGCCCTTGTCAGCCGGTAATTAAATACACGCCTGGCAATGGAGAGTCCCCGGCTGGAGTACGGCCTCATCAGATGCTCCCCCAGCGCAAAGGCCTCGTCCCCCACAAAAACGAAGGGCATAGCGGGAAAAGTGGTCCCAGGCAGTGTGGTGTTCCCCGGGAGGTCCAGCTCATTATTAGTGAGCATTTGCCCAAAGGCCGAATGCCCGAAAACTGCGGAGTCTGAGCTGCTGCCGTAGGACCCCACATCAATGTATCGGAAGCAATAGTTTGCATCAGCCACCGCAAAAAGAACAAAAGAAAAATATTTTTTATAATTAAAAAATTGACTCCCGCTCCTTATGGGCTTCTGAACGCGGATATGCTTCCCGTCTATTGCGCCGACACAGTTTGGGAAATTGCAGGATTGGAAAAACAGATCCGCAATTTGCAGCCAGTCCTCCTTCTGTGGTTGGGCCATCACAGCAGGATGAAGGACGTCCCAAATTGCCACGCAGGTTTCACGGATGATCATGCTGGCTGTGGACTTCCCAATGAGAAAGGCGAAGTGTAGACTGGCCAATGACTGTCCGGTAGCTAAATACCTGAAACAAATGTAAGAAAATAAAGAGATATTAACGGATGATTTTTTTTTCCTTTTTCATAGTCAACACTATCAAAGGCAAATGGAAAAGCCTGAAAGACGCCTTTATCCGCCATCGCCGCAAACAAAAGGAGCAGAGGAGCGGATCCTCCCCAGGCGGACGCTCCAGTTATGTGCATGCAGCACAAATGTCGTTTTTGATATCGTGCACCGAAATGCGGAGGTGAGTCAAGGGCATACACATTGAGGAGAGGATGTGGTATGACATTACATACATTCAATTTCATATGGGGAACATACTTACCTATATTTTCCACTTCACAGCACCGATAGTAGCTGGGAACACAGCCAGGCGCAAGGTGATGAGGAAGAGGACGAGGGCACAATGGACAGTGAGCCGGGCCCATCTATGGGGCCAATGAGTCCTCCAGCCCCCCCCCCCCCACTCCGACTTTCGTCAGCCCCATGCAGACTGTCCAAGCCGTACCAGAGGCAACTCGGCAGACCAGACATAAAATGAGGAGAACGGAGAGACAGGAGGACCGCCTAATCGGCTGCCTGGATGCCCTGGCACATCCTGTGCCAAAACTTAGCAGCGACGCATATTTTCTCCTCAGTCTAGAGGAGAAAATGCTGCATGTGCCGAGACATATGATCACCAAAGTAAGGGAGGAGGTGACTAACACCATAGACAAGTATTGCCTCCCTTACGAGCTAGCAACGTCTAGCACTGCCCCACAGCATCCCCCACAGCATCCCCCACAGCATCCACCACAGCATCCACCACAGCATCCACCACAGCATCCACCACAGCAGCCACCACAGCAGCCACCACAGCAGCCACCACAGCAGCCACCACAATATGGCCACCAATATGGGGCACAATATTGCCCACAATATGCCCCACAATATGGCCCACTACATCCCCAACATGCACAACAACACCCTCACACATACCCAGCACACACATACACACAAAGTAACATACAACACCCTCTTGAGACATGGCAGACACAACACACATCATACCCATATCCCTCTTCAAGCACGGGCCCAAGCACCTCCACCATCACCACCACTGAAATGCCACCCGCCAATCAGTCTCGCGGAGCCAGAGAGACACGGCGGGATCCCGAGGCAGAGTTTTCTGGGCCGCAATATGAAACCCTTTGATAAACGGAGAAGAGGGAAATTCTCCGGCTCAAGGGTTTGGGAGCCAAAAAGGGCACTTATCTTGAAAATTGTTGGTAATATTTATATGTTATTTTGACTACATTGCTCCTTTGTTTGTAAAACAGTTGAAACACATTTTATTTTGAAATGTATGATGTGAATACATTCACCAAAGTTTAAAAAAAATTGAAACAACTGTTTGGACTATTTTTGGAAAGTGAGGGGTAAAACATGGCCAAATGTGGATACATGATGCATGTATGGGATATCTATGCCACACGTTGACAACATACACATCACATACCCCCCGCACAAACACTCATACGTCACAAACAGCAAGAGAAACAGGGCGAAACTCAGATCATGGCACAACACACTGCAAATGGTTTAAATGGCCACAATAATAGGCTACTTACCGCAAAGTAATGACCAGTCTTTCCACTGGTGGGATGCAGTCCCGCATGAAGGTGTCCTGACGCTGCAAATGAGGGGACAACAGCACCAGGAGCTCGTCAAAGCTGGGAAACAATAAAATGTTCATGGTTAACAATACAAAAAGCACAAAACACTTAGCTTAACCATTGAAAAAGCATTGCAACCACGTATACGTACTAACCTGTGGATGGACATCCTGGTGTAGTCAAAAAACTGGTCCTCATGGGCACGGAGGTTGGCATACAGTGCCCAGAACTGGCCCCTCTCCTGTCTATTTGCAATAACAGGATGGACCCAGAAACGTCGCCTGCTGTCCCGCCTTCTCCTCAAGCGTTCCAGCTGGATAGCTGCAACAAGTGCCGCAACACGTCGCCGTCTATAACATTCCATGACTCCAAACCACACACTCTACCAACACACATGGAATTTCACACCTCCAATGCGCTAGGATTGGCCAAACTTCATATACACAGGGATATTTGCTGATTGGACAACACTGCAGTCAATCACAGAAACGCGCGTCAAACGCGCGTTTACTATTGCAAAAAACGCGCATAAAAACGCGCGTTAAACGCGCGTTAAAACGCGCGTCTCAGAAACGCTCAGGTGTGAACCCAGGGTAATACTATTGATAGGCTTACTTTCAGACAGATTTTTGCGCCAGAATGGCACCGACATTTGGCACAAATTGTCGCGTCTTAGGCCCACTCACTTTACAACGAAGCTCTGCCCACGTTCTGCTAATCGTGCGCCCCCCCTTTCCCCCTTGTCGAGCATGTTGGAAGAAAGTTTAAAGAAGCTACATGATGTGCCATTTTGTGTCGCTTATTTAGACATACACATTAGTAAAGCCTCATTCACACATCAGTGTTTCACGGACCTGTGCTGTACGTCTTCTCCACGGACAACACACGTCCCGATTCATTTTAATGTGTATATTCACACATCAGTGTTTTAGCACAGTCCGTGGGTCAGTGTTTTTAACATGGACGCATGCTCTATTTTGTCCGTGTTCACGGATCCATCACGTCCATTATAGTCGTGTTGCATCCGAGTTTCACAGATTATTAAGAAGAGATGCTTTGAAAATTATTTTTCAGCTGTTCAGTGTCAGTGAAACACGGATGTAACACGGACACACAGACCCAACACGGATCCTTCACGGACAGCTTCACTGATGCATCACTGACCACCTGCTCACAGATTTGAGCACGGACACGGACGTGTGGATGAGGCTTAACTCTGAGCCTGTATTCTGTGAGCTGCAAGATACAGCATGTTGTATTTTGTATTAGTGTTCGACCACTGGATTCAGTTACAGGCAGCAGTGCGGCAGGTGGGACCAAAGCTCTAAAGAAAAGGGCGTTCTCCTACATGGCCTTGAAAATGTATTCACACTTCTTAAACTCTTTCACATTTTTTCATGTTACACCCAGAAATGTGTTTGATTTTGGATTTTATGTGATAGACCAACACAAAGTAGGAAGTATGTGTAAAGTGAAAAAAAAATTATAGATGGTTTTAATTTTTTTAAATAAGAATCTGGAAAGTGTGGCGTGCATTTGTATTCAATACTTTGTAGGACCACTTTTCACTGCAATTACAGCTGCAGGTCTTTTGGGGTCTGTCTCTACCAGCTTTATACATCTAGAGGCTGAAATTGTTGCCCATTTTCTTTGCAGAAGAGCTCACACTCAGATTGGATGGAGAACGTCGGTGAGCAGCAATTCTCAAGTTCTGCCTTAGATTCTCAGTGGGATTTAGGTCTGGATGACTAGGCCAGTCTAACACATGGATATATTCTATTGTAGCTCTGGCTGTAGGTTTAGGGTCATTGTCCTGCTGGAAGGTGAACCTCCGCCGCAGTCTCATGTATTTTGCAGCCTCTAACAGGTTTCCTCCAGGATTGCCCTGTATTTAGCTTCACCCATCTTCCCATCAACTCTGACCAGCTTCCCTGTCCCTGCTGAAAAAAAAGCCCGAAGCTGCCACCACCATGTTTCACGGTGGGGATGGTGTGTTCAGGGTGATGTGCAGTGTTAGTTTTCTACCACACATAGCATTTTGCATTTAGGCCAAAAAGTTAAACTTTGGTCTCATCTGACCAGAGCACCTTCTTCCACATGGTTGCTGTGTCCCCTACATGGCTTGTGGCAACCTGCAAACAGGATTTCTTATGGCTTGCTTTCAGAAATGGCTTTTTTCTTGCCACTCTTCTATAAAGGCCACATTTGAGGAGTACACGACTAATAGTTGTCCTGTGGACAGATTCTCCCACCTGAGCTGTGGATCTCTGCAGCTCCTCCAAAGTGACCATGGGCCTCTTGGCTGCTTCTCCTTGCCAGTGCTCTCCTTGCCTGGGCTCTCAGTTTAGGTGGACGGCAATGTCTTGGTAGGTTTGCAGTTATGCAATACTCCTTCCATTTTGGATGATAGATTGAACAGTGCTCTGTGAGATGTTCAGAGCTTGGAATATTTTTTATAACTCCTGCTTTACACTTCTCTACAACTTTATCCCTAAACCTTACTGGTGTGTTCCTTGGTTTTCATGATGCTGTTTGATCACTAATGCTCTCTAACAAACCTCTGAGGCCTTCACAGAACAGCTGTAGTTATACTGAGAATACATTACACACAGGTGGACTCTATTTACTAATGAGGTGACTTCTGAAGGCAGTTGGTCACACTGGACATTATTTAGGGGTATCAGAGTACAGGGGACTTAATACCAAATGAAAGCCACACTTTCCAGATTTGTATTTTAAAAAAAATCTTCCTACTTTGTGTTGGTCTATCACATAAAATCCCAGTAAAATACATTTAAGTTTGTGAGGGTAACCTTAAAAAATTTGGAAAAGTTCAAGGGGCATGAATACTTCTTCAAGGCACTGTATGTCCTGTTGCTGGCATCTTTAACCACCTCAGCCCCCCCCCAGCTGAAACACCCTTAATGACCAGAGCACTTTTTACACTTCTGCACTACACTACTTTCACCGTTTATTGCTCAGTCATGCAACTTACCACCCAAATGAATTTTACCTCCTCTTCTTCTCAATAAGGCTGGGTTCACACGGGCGTGACGGATTGGCTCAGGATGCGTTCAGGGTGCGTTCAGTGAAACTCGCACTATTTTGCAAGCAAGTTCAGTCAGTTTTGTCTGCGATTGCGTTTAGTTGTTCAGTTTATTCCGCGCGGGTGCAATGCGTTTTGATGCGTTTTTCACGCGCGTGATAAAAAACGGAAGGTTTACAAACAACATCTCCTAGCAACCATCAGTGAAAAACGCATTGCACCCGCACTTGCTTGCAGATGCAATGCGTTATTCACGCAGCCCCATTCACTTCTATGGAGCCAGGGCTGCGTGAAAAACGCAGAATATAGAACATGCTGCGATTTTAAAGCATTGCAGAAGTGATGCGTGAAAAAAAACGCTCATGTACACAGACCCATTGAAATAAATGGGTCAGGATTCAGTGCGGGTGCAATACGTTAACCTACCGCATTGCACCCGCGTGGAAAACTCGCTCGTGTGAACGCAGCCTAATAGAGCTTTTATTTGGTGGTATTTCATTGCTGCTGACATTTTTACTTTTTTTGTTATTAATCGAAATGTAACAAAAATTTTCCCAAAAAATGACATTTTTCACTTTCAGTTGTAAATTATTTTTTTTTAAAACGACATCTATATATAAATTTTTCTCTAAATTTATTGTTCTACATGTCTTTGATTAAAAAAGAAATGTTTGGGTAAAAAAAAAAATGGTTTGGGTAAAAGTTATAGCGTTTACAAACTATGGTACAAAAATGTGAATTTCCGCTTTTTGAAGCAGCTCTGACTTTCTGAGCACCTGTCATGTTTCCTGAGGTTCTACAATGCCCAGACAGTAGAAAAACCCCACAAATAACCCCATTTCGGAAAGTAGAAACCCTAAGGTATTCGCTGATGAGCATAGTGAGTTCATAGAACTTTTTATTTTTTGTCACAAGTTAGCGGAAAATGATGAATTTTTTTTTTTTTTTTTTCCTTACAAAGTCTCATATTCCACTAACTTGTGACAAAAAATAAAAACTTCCATGAACTGACTATGCCCATCATGAAATACCTTGGGGTGTCTTCTTTCCAAAATGGGGTCACTTGTGGGGTAGTTATACTGCCCTGGCATTTTAGGGGCCCAAATGCGTGCAAAGTAGTTTGAAATCAAAATGTGTAAAAAATGGCCTGTGAAATCCTAAAGGTGCTCTTTGGAATGTGTGCCCCTTTGCCCACCTAGGCTGCAAAAAAGGGTCACACATGTGGTATCGCCGTACTCAGGAGAAGTTGGGGAACGTGTTTTGGGGTGTATTCTTACATATACCCTATGCTGGGTGATATAAATATCTTTGTCAAATGCCAACTTTGTATAAAGAAATGGGAAAAGTTGTTTTTTGCCGAGATATTTCTCTCACCCAGCATGGGTATATGTAAAATGACACCCCAAAACACATTGAGTACGGCGATACCACATGTGTGACACTTTTTTGCAGCCTAGGTGGGCAAAGGTGCCCACATTCCAAAGAGCACCTTTCAGATTTCACAGGCCATTTTTTTACAGATTTTGATTTCAAACTACTTTGCACGCATTTGGGCCCCTAAAATGCCAGGGCAGTATAACTACCCCACAAGTGACCCCATTTTGGAAAGAAGACACCCCAAGGTATTTCGTGATGGGCATAGTGAGTTCATGTTAGTTTTTATTTTTTGTCACAAGTTAGTGGAATATGAGACTTTGTAAGAAAAAAAAAAAATCATCAATTTCCGCTAACTTGTGCCCAAAAAAATGTCTGAATGGAGCCTTACAGGGGGGTGATCAATGACAGGGGGGTGATCAGGGAGTATATATGGGGTGATCACCACCCTGTCATTGATCACCCCCCTGTAAGGCTCCATTCAGACATCCGTATGTGTTTTGCAGATCCGCTGTGTCCGTGTTTTGCGGATCCACGGATCCGCAAAACACATATGGACGTCTGAATGGAGCCTTACAGGGGGGTGATCAATGACAGGGGGGTGATCAGGGAGTGTATATGGGGTGATCACCCCCTGTAAGGCTCCATTCAGACGTCCGTATGTGTTTTGCGGATCCGATCCGTGGATCCGTAAAACACATACGAACGTCTGAATGGAGCCTTACAGGGGGATGATCAATGACAGGGGGGGTGATCAATGACAGGGGGGTGATCAGGGAGTCTATATGGGGTGATCAGGGGTTAATAAGTGACCAGGGTGGGTGTAGTGTAGTGTAGTGTGGTGCTACTTATTACTGAGCTACCTGTGTCCTCTGGTGGTCGATCCAAGCAAAAGGGACCACCAGAGGACCAGGTAGCAGGTATATTAGACGCTGTTATCAAAACAGCGTCTAATATACCTGTTAGGGGTTAAAAAAATCTCATCTACAGCCTGCCAGCGAGCGATCGCCGCTGGCAGGCTGTAGATCCACTCGCTTACCGGCCGATCCTGTGAACGCGTGCGCCTGTGTGCACGCGTTCACAGGAAATCTCGCGTCTCGCGAGATGACGCGCCGATGCATCTAGGAGGAATGAATCGACCGCCGCCAAGATGCATCCCTGCGTTAGGCGGTCGGGAAGCAGTTAAAGGGGTTGGCAACCCCCGCTCCTGGGCAGAGTGCGCTGGCTCCCAGTTCCTGCACTCTCCCACCTCTGCTCGGATCCCTGGATGTAAAATCCCATTTTGACGCCAGTGCAGCAAATCGATGGCCGCAGTGATGACCTGCTCCCCTAGCATCACGTGACAATTTGTCATGACGCAAATGGAGCAGGTCACCGCTGCTACCAGCCATGGTCAAAATGGAACTTTACATTCAGGGACCTGAGCTGAGCAGTGGAGGCCAGAGAGCACAGGAGCTGGGAGCCAGCATTGGGATGCAGGGTGGTATGCTACCTGTTGTAGGTCTCCCCAAGAGGGGGGAGTTTGCCAAACTTAATCCCCACCCCCAAACGTGCACAACCCCTTTAAAGTGCTTGAGGGAAGATGTTGGGGCCCCTTTTGCTCTCCCCATCCTGAAACACGTTTCTATTATACAGAGTTGAACACAGATGAAATATTTTTGTTGCTTTTTATTTATTAAAGAAATTTTAAAATTATATGAAAATGTTACACAGTGCGTATTACAGTGGAACGTGGAGTAGAAAGCAGATAAGAAGAACACATGGCATCCCATTTGTGTAAACTGTGCCAAGTTTATAAAGGCCACCGCATACCTCCAAATACAAAATGCAGGAAATACACATCTGTCAACATTTCCAGCGGCCTAAACCTAGTCTATCACTGTAAATCCGAGATAGATGGAAGATTAAAGGGGTTCTCCAAGCTTTTAATATTGGTGACCTATCCTCAGGATAGTTAATCAATATCAGATCAGCGGGGATCCGACACCGTATGAAGGGAACGCATGCGCAGTTTGCACGTGGCATCTCTGCTGCTATATCTATGGCGAACAAGAAGAGAAAAGGAAGATGGCACGTGCACCCTGCGCGCGCCTTCCCTTTATACAGCTGATCGGCGGGGGTGTCGGGTCCCACCGATCTGATATTGATGACCTATTCTGACGATAGGTCATCAACATGAAAAGCTAGGAGAACCCCTTTAATGGCCAATAGCTAGAAGTCTACGTACCAGAAATGTCAAGAATTTTTGGTGCCAAACTGTGCATACAATGTCCATAGCAGAATATACGGTCAGCCCTGTGGATGGGATTTGAGCAAACCTCACCCACATGCTGTAGACGTTTTTTCTTTTAGAAATTAAAGGGGTTGTCCAGGATCAGAAAAAGATCTCTGCTTTCTTCCACAGTTTGTGCGTGGTATTGTAAACTGCGTGAACTGGTATGTTCAGTTTTTTGGGATATCTCCATTATAAATAAGAGGAATACGCACTAAGCTCGTGTGAGAGAACCTTAGACAGTCAAGTGAATTAGTCATTGAGGGTGGCAAGTGGTGGTCCGGGGGTCATATCCAAAAAGTAATGATTGATATAGGTAGTGTGAAAAGTAGCCCAGAGAAGGTGGCGCTGGCGGCGGAGCTCGTCAGGCGCGAGCTGTAGAGGTCCAGCAGCTGTATAATCACTCCATTGGTCCATCCGAAGCCCAACTGTGGAGAAGAAGAAGACTGTGTGGTGAGAGGATCTATACCAGAGCTACGAAGTAAGTCCTCATAATGAGTCACTTCAAAGGGGTTGTCCCACAAATAATATTCTACATTTTACAAACCAGCACCTGGATCCAAATACCTTTGTAATTGTATGTTATTAAAAATTTAGTCTGTTCATGGAGTTATTCAATAAAATGTATCTGTATAGCGCCACCTGCTGTTTGTTTTTTTCCTTACTTCTATGTCCACCTCACTGGTTGCAAATGTTCACTTCCATTCTTCCACTGCCACCAGCCATGTTTTTATGTTAGAAGCTGTGACAGAACTACCACTGAAGGGACACACCCCTTGAGAAAGGATACACACCTGAACTGTAATCAGGAGAGAGATACAGCTGAAAGGACAGTCCCCCTGAGCTGTGATAGGGAGAGAGCTGCAGATGAAAGGACACACCCCTGAGCTGTGATAGGGAGATAGCTGCAGATGAAAAGACACACCCCAGAGCTGTGATAGGGAGAGAGCTACAGATGAAAAGACACACTCCTAAGCTGTGATAGGGAGAGAGCTACAGATGAAAAGACACACCCCTGAACTGTGATAGGGAGAGAGCTACAGATGAAAAGACACACCCCAGAGCTGTGATAGGGAGAGAGCTACAGATGAAAAGACACACCCCTGAGCTGTAATAGGGAGAGAGCTACAGATGAAAGGACACACCCCTGGGCTGTGATAGGGAGAGAGCTACAGATGAAAAGACACACCCCAGAGCTGTGATAGGGAGAGAGCTACAGATGAAAGGACACACCCCTGGGCTGTGATAGGGAGAGAGCTACAGATGTAAAGACACACCCCAGAGCTCTGATAGGGAGAGAGCTACAGATGAAAAGACACACCCCAGAGCTGTGATAGGGAGAGAGCTACAGATGAAAAGACACACCCCTGAGCTGTGATAGGGAGAGAGCTACAGATGAAAAGACACACCCCAGAGCTGTGATAGGGAGAGAGCTACAGATGAAAAGACACACCCCAGAGCTGTGATAGGGAGAGAGCTGCAGATAAAATACACACCCCTGAACTGTGATAGGGAGAGAGCTACAGATGAAAAGACACACCCCTTAGCTGTGATAGGGAGAGAGCTTGCAGATGAAAGGACACACCCCAGAGCTGTGATAGGGAGAGAGCTGCAGATAAAATACACACCCCTGAGCTGTGATAGGGAGAGAGCTACAGATGAAAAGACACACCCCTTAGCTGTGATAGGGAGAGAGCTGCAGATGAAAGGACACACCCCAGAGCTGTGATAGGGAGAGAGCTGCTGCAGAAAGGACACACTCCTTGAGCTATGATAGGAAGAGAGCTGCAGCAAGATGGAAATGCAGGCCTGAGGATAATCTAGCAGAAGAATTGGAGCAATGAATGGGGAGATCTCTGGATCCATGTGAGGTACAGGGCTGGTTCCAGCTTTGTAAGGCCACATGCACACAACCATATGTATATTACGGTCCACAAACTGCGGATCCACAAAATACGGATATCGTCGGTGTGCCATCCACATTTTTTTGTGGATCTCATTTTGCGGACCAGGTAAGTAGGAATTTTCTGTTTCAGCAGGCAGGCTGCAGGTACTTGCTTAAAGGGGTTCTCCGGGCTTTTTATATTGATGACCTATCCTCGGGATAGGTCATCATTATCAGATCGGCAGGGGTTCGGCATCCCCACCGATTAGCTCTATGAAGGGAAGGCGTGTGCATGTGCCGTCTCCCTTCTCTCTTCCTGTCCGCTGCTGCTATGTCTATGGCGAGCAGGAAGAGAGACAGGAGAAGGCACGCCACATGCCTTCTCTTCATACAGCTGACCGGCGGGGGTGTCGGACCCCTGCCCATCTGACATTGACTACCTATCCTGAGGCTAGGTCATCAATATGAAAAGGCCAGAGAACCCCTTTAATGGCCGTTTAGCAAGACTCTTTGCTGGTCACTTACCTGTACGTCATATTCCCCTCCTCCACCTGGTTTGCCATCACCTTCAACATTATACTGCAGAGAGACAAGGAAAGCAAAGCTTCGCATCAGTACAATTTTCCTGTGGACTCATGACCACGTACTGCAGTTTTTATCTTGTTTGAATTATAATTTATATTGGGGACTTAGATCTCTGTGGTTTTTTTTTTTTCTCACGGAGATCCAGGATGTCTTTCAGTCAATCCTGGGAAAAGTATGCAATCTAGCTATCCACCAGAAGACGGAAAACTCTCTACTAGAGCAGGGATGGCCAACCTGCGGCGCTCCAGCTGTTGTAAAACTACAACTCCCACCATGTCCTGCTGTAGGCTAATAGCTTTAGGCAGTCTGGGCATGCTGGGAGTTGTAGTTTTGCAACAGCTGGAGAGCCTCAGGTTGACCATCCCTGCTGTAGAGATGTAACTTTACATGTGAAGACATCGGGACCAGAACTGTGTTGTCTAATAAGCCTTTTCATTTTCCTTCATAGAGATTGAGTGTTTGCAAAACTATGGTATTTTGCCCCGATTTCATGGTAACTGCAGCCTCAATGTAACCAAAGTGCCTGAATAGACACTAACCCGGAAGAGGAACCACAGAACCACATTGCGTTGATCTCATTAAGCACGTGAATGCTGTGGCCGGTGATTGGCCGGATGATCAAATACTGGTACAGAACATCCAAAAGCTCCAGACTATGTGACCCGAGGGAACATGAGAACGGTATCTGACAGCTCTGGAGTGGCAGGGGATTAGAAGGTATTGGCTTCCTTTCGGTAAATGATGCCAGGTAAAATTGGACTTTTAAAGGGTTTTTTCCACAATGAAACATTACATTTTGTTAGATCATTCAAAATAGAACAATTTTTCAATTGCTCATGTATAGATATTTGTCAGGACCTTTGGTGTGCGCTGTGACACCTAAGCCACGCTTGCTATTGCCTGTGGCAACGTGTTGCTGTTTCAGCATGCGAAGGCAGTGTCACGGCCTTTGTGGTGTGTGCCGTGACATGGTTGCCTTGCATGTTGTTGCCTGCGGGAACGTGTAGCTTTTTCTGCTGTGTGTGCACTTCCCCTTTAAGTTGTTTCCTCCTCTGTCCGGTGCTGGAGGGGTTAACCACCTTGTTGGGTGTGGTCACTAGGTACTTCAACTTAACTGTGGCTAGAGGCCAGGAGTCAGTGGTACTCCAGCCATGGGGTGTGCTGGAATTATTCTCCTGGTCTTCATGTTTCATCTCCCAGAATGAGGGCCTCCTAGTGGGACATGGAGGTCTCCAGCGATGTCTTCCCTCCCTTACATGTGTTGTGTGTTTGGTGTGAGGTTTATGATTTGGTGTGTTGTTATGTCTAGCTTGGTGTTCCATGTTTGGTTGCTTGACATTTCCCCTGTTTGTTGTCTTCCTCTGGAAGGGGGCTGGTTTCCCGGAGGGGTGAACCAATAGTCTGTATGCTGCGCTGCCCGGGGCCGCTGTGCATCTTGCTGCATGGAGGTCCAGGCAGTTACTGGTGTGCTGGTTTCCTGTATGTGTTGTTTGTACGGTGCCCGGTTTGGTGTGTGGGCTTCTGTACGTATGCACGGGTTCCAGTCGTGGTGGCAGCGGCAGGTAAGTGTGTTTTCCGGTGTTCTTACCTGCCGATCCAGTTGCTGCATATGGTCTTTTCCTTTCCCTGCTTCTAGACCTTTTGAGACTCCTGTTTTTCTGTGTCCTGGAAGAACAGGGCGCCTCTCCTTTGTGAGGGATTCTCAGGGCCTCAGGTATCCAGGGTATGAGCCACTGCATCTCCCCATCGCTCGGATCAAAACATCCGGCGACGGGGGGAGCAGCCAATAGCAGGCCACGATGGTGACCAGCCTCAAGGGGGCGCACCCCTATTGCTACTTGCTGTTGGCTGCTCCCCACATCGCCGGATGTTTTGATCCAAGTGACGAGGAGATGCCGAGGGGGTGTCACGATCACTCCCAGGCTAAGTGTTAGAAGGTCAGAGAGGCTGCCTGTGTGTGATGTCATCTGACAGCCTCTTTTAATTTCACTTTGTTGTTGATGGTAATGACCACACCTCTAGCCTTGCCTTCTGGTATCTGGTCTGAGTCAAGACCCCTGTTCCTTCTGCTTAAGGAACAGGTCGTCTTTGGGCCTTTTCACTACCTCAGGGCATTACAGGGTAGTCAGACTTTAGGTTCCAATGAATGAACTGTCCTACCACTAAGGTCCGTTCATTCGGTTAGCAGTCAGCGCTAGGGTTAGGATTCATTAGGTGGTGACCTTTTCCTCTCCCTAGCTTCTAGGCCAACCCCCCCCCCTCTTGTGTTGGGTGTGGTGTTCCCTCCCACACCATGTCATGACAGGGAGCCCGGGAGCAGGTAAGTATAGCCCATACAAGGGGCCTGGGCATTCCAAGAGGTTGCGCTGGTGAGAAAGTTCTCTTCCTTGGGAGCGACCTCTTTGCATATTGGTTTCCCATGGAGCATTACCAATAAGTTTCCATACCATGAAGTACTTCCCCCAAGTGTCCATATAGAGCTAATCTTTTTAAGGAGATTCAGCACTCTGCCTAAACCACATTCAAAGTATCACACCCAGCCAGCAAGAATCCTACTGGATCTTGGGCTTGGCTATTTTCCCTTGTCAAATCCCAAGGCTTGTTGGAAAGTCAGATTATGACTCATAGGGAGCCAGGTTGGCGAGATGGTTCTCTTCCTTGAGGGAATCAAAAGAACACAGGGGGTACCAAATTCAAGTATGGAGCAGTATGAATATCTAGAAACAGGAGCATTATTCCCCATGTAACTGCTGAGGCCAGCGATAGGTTGCAGCAATCCCATGGGGTAGTTTGGGATATCATCGATGTAGCACCAGAATACAAAGACAAGCAGGGAGCACTGGAATGGCAGGAATCAGACAAGTGAGTACGGCTGCTTTTCTTATTTTATGACACTCTATCCATGCTAGAATTTTGGGGTGTCAGAAAACCCCTTTAAAACTATATTTTACCTTTAACTTCTATTGTACTATACCTACTTGTAAGGCTTTATGAGCAGCCATATTACAGAATTATGAAGTAGACACCTGTAAAACAGCACCCATTGACATACATGTGCTCACATTGTACCTTCATGTATCAATGGCTTTATATTACAGAGCTGCAGGGCCTCATTGTACTGATCTTAGATCCAGATAGCCAGTCCATTTCATAGTGTGGCAGACACCTGAGGCAATTAACTACCTCCACAGAAGTAAAGTCTTTCATGCCATAAACAAGCGGTACCTTACTGTCTGAATCCACTGCATGGCCTTAGTGGTTCTAGACCTTCTATGGTTGTCTGTTCCCTTCCCCTAAGGCAGGGATGCCCAACCTGCGACCCTCCAGCTGTTGCAAAACTACAACTCCCAGCATGCCTGGACAGTGCTATCAGCTTACAGAAGGGCATGATGGGAGTTGTATTTTTACAACAGCTGGAGGGCAGGCAGGTTGAGCATCCTTGCCCTAAGGGATAGTCTCTCAGTTAAATAGCTTTTCAGCCTCAGAGTGGTATCTTCTGGATTAGGCTTCTCTCTGGGCCTAATTTGCAGGAGCTCACACATGTAGGTCTTGGCTTTAGCATCTCTCAGCTAGGACTCTCTAGCCAGGGAGTGGACGAAGTCCATCACCCTGGTAACCTAATCAACTCTACCAGTGTTAACTACATATTGCCCATACATTGCCATTAGGTATACATAGTGCACAAAGAAATAAGTGATTTAACATGTAACTTAGTAACACTAAATTAACCCTTTGCAGTGCTTCTCTGGGGCACTGCAGTTGCAGGTAGCATGTTATCAGGCAGGAGGAGCAGAGCAGATTGATATATAGTTTTATGGGAATGATTCAGTAAGTGAACTGCTTGCCGGATCCTCACAACGCAAGTGTGAAAGTACCCTAAATTCCCCATTTATTTCAATTCCTGCTCATTGTGGGCTTTGAAGTCCAGGAGGTGGAGCTATCATCGATTGACAGCTATCTGTGTATACACAGTCATAGAGGGCAGGCTGTCAATCACTGATAGGACCTCCTCCTGGACTACAAAGCCCAGAACATGAAGGAATTGAAATAAATGAAACAGAAGTTATACTGAATCTTTTCCTACAGGACTATACAACAATCTGCTCAGCTCCTCCTGCTCTATAACAGGCTACCGGAAGATTACATAGCATTTTATGTTATTTATTCCCTTTAAACTGACAACTTACCTTTTCAAACATAGCTTTGTATTTATCATAAGCCTTATAGTTGACTGTCACCCACTTTTGAGCTAAACTAAATGCAATGTCCTGTGCTTTTTTAGATTGGGTCTTCTCCAAACCTGCCAGAGATGAGACAATGAGTTGGAGTACATGTCATACTTGAAGGATATGGTAATAAACCCCACTTAAATTTCTGGAACACATTTACTTTCACATGTGCTAAAGTTATCTGTCAGTCTGTTCCAGGCAGAGAAACAGCCTGCCGGAGCTTTTCACTGCTGAAGCCCATTGGCTATAATGGGATCTGGAGGGGATTTGGCCAGTTTCCAGTATGAGCTCTCAGATGTTTGAGATGGCACCGGAGCTCCTGTGAGCGCTGCGGCTTTCTCACAGCTTTTCACATGGCTTAGGAGCAGCTCAGCCCCACAAAAGTGAATGGGGCTGAGCGCGATACCAAGCGCAGCCACTATACAATGTACGGCGCTGTGCTTGGTAAGCTGCCAGAAGACCGCGGGTCTCACAGGAGCACCAGTGCCTTCTCAAACAGCTGATCGGCCGGGGTCCCGGGTGTCGGACCCCACCTATCAGATACTGATGACCTAGCATTGTTTTGGAAGAAAGCAGCCAGGTTTCTTCGAGTCCTAAACAAACCTTTCATGTGGCATCCACAGGACATGCCATAGAAGTCTGATAGGTGTGGGTCCCATGAGGCAGCCATGAGATGGGGCCCTGTTATCGAGATAGCTGCCGGTCTTACCTGTTGGACTTGCTCCTTTCAGACATCAGATATGCCATAAATGTCCAGAGGGGAATATAGCCCCCCACTAGCAACCATACTTTACATTATTATTCCTCAACTAGCAGCTCAATGATGTAGCTTTTGATGCTCCACTAATTGATTAGTCTGAACTTAACTGATGTAAACACTCAACTTTGAGAAGTATTGGGTGTGATACTGCAGCAAATGATGCAGCAGAGCCACTGCGACTTCTTGACAGCCCCTTTCTGGCCCACGGGGGTTGATAAATTTCCCCCATGGCCTCTACCATCTCATCTATGAAAGCTTGTAACTCCTTCCAACTTGACTTTGCTCTCTCAGTATCTTCTCTCATTGGTGCCATCCATGCTAATCATGGCTAAAGGTGGCCAAACACCTTCAATAGCTGAGTGTTCAGCCAACAGCTGTTCTTTCTGATCCCTCCATACACATGCACCCCTGGTTCCTTTCCCTCCCCATCCGCCATATGCTGAATTAGTCCCATCAAAATCAGTGGATCTGGTTAATGTAAATCAAAAAATGTATGGCCAGTATTGCCGTAGGCAAAATGACCATTGTTGTACTGTAAATGGACTTGTCTGTGCTCAAGGGATGTTTACTGAATCAATCTTCTGACTGGTACTTCTCCATAATTTGGTCACAAATATGAGTCGTCTAAGACTATGGCCTTCACAGGGTTGTTTCTAATAGGACATGACTCAAGTGGACCTTCAAATTACCAGGACGCTGACTGAACAGTAAATGTACCCGACTATACCATGTCATCTTAACTGAGAAATATCACCACAAATATGACACATAAAGTGTTACGTGCTTCTCACCTTCAATCACTATGTGCTGTAAAGGCGGCCAGGCATTTGGAAAATCCCACTGCTCACCACTTTCTTTAAAAGACGTTGGAAGTCCATTCTGATATGATAGTGCTCCACTTGTCTGCAAATGATAAAGAAAGTAATATGTAGAGGATACGGTTGGCCCTGCTGTAGGTGTGGGATTTAATTTGGGGCTGCACTGATCGAATGTGAGTAGTGGTGGTGCTCAGCATAAAAAAAGAAGTAGTATTTGCAAAAAAGGAGAGAAAAGAAAAAAGAATGCAGCACTTACCAAAAAATACTCTTTGCAGCTTTATTCACATAAAAAGGTCAACGTCATGCGGGCAAAACACAGCTAGAAGGCAACAGCCGTTTTTCAAAAAGCGCAACAAGCACGAAACGGCTGTTGCCTTCTAGCTGTGTTTTGCCCACATGACGTTGACTTTTTTATGTGAATAGGCCTCATGCACACGACCGTAGTTGTGGTCCGCATCCGAGCCGCAGTTTTTTGCGGCTTGGGTGCGGACCCATTCACTTCAATGGGGCTGCAAAAGATGCGGACAGCACTCCGTGTGCTGTCCGCATCCTTTGCTCCGTTCCGTGGCCCCGCAAAAAAAATATAGCATGTCCTATTCTTGTCCGTGATGCGGACAAGAATAGGCATGTCTACAATGGGCCGCCCGCTCCGTTCCGCAAAGTGCGGAAGGCACACGGACGGCTTCTGTTATTTGCGGATCCGCGGTTTGCGGACCGCAAAAAAAGGCACAGTTGAGTGCATGAGGCCTAAAGCTGCAAAGAGTATTTTTGGGTGAGTGCCGCATTCTTTTTTCTTTTCTCTCCTTTGTTCTAAAGAAAGATAATCACAGACACACATCGGGTCACATAATCTTTTATATTCTTTAGGAAGCAGAGAGGAGCATATCGAATTCGAGCCAAATTTTTACAAAAATATGATTTGAAACCGAATCCAAATTTTGGGCAATATAGTTGGGCTAAATTTATAAAATTGGGGTCAGCTATTTTACAGACCAGAAGACAGGAAAGGTGAAGAAGGAGGATAACATATCCCCGGGAGGTGTCTGTGTGTACATACTGGCAGGCATTTGCTGTTTAATAGCGAAAATGTTTGGATTATATAAAAAAAAGGACAAAAGCTAAGTTATTAACCCCTTAGTGACCAAGCCTGTTTGGGCCTTAATGACCAAGCCAAATTTTGGAAATCTGACATGTGTCATTTTAGCTTAGAATAACTTTGTAACGGTTTTGCACATCAAAGTACGGTAATTCTGACATTGTTTTCTCGTCACATATTGTACTTTACTTAGGTGGTAAAATTCTACCGATAAAATATGCGTATCTTTATTAAAATAGTGAAAATTTATGAAAATTTGTAAAAATTGCCACATTTTCCTATTTTCAACTGCAATATTTCACATACATACATAAATACTATTCAATATTTTTATCAGAAATATATTTCCACATCTTTACTTTATTTTGGCTGCACTTACAAAAAAAAAATTACTTTATTTTATTTTATTTAGGAGACTGAACATTTTACCATAAATTTTTAAATTTTTGAAGTACATATTTTTTCCTGCAACAAGCCAAGTTTGCAGAGGCTTATAAGTGTCAGAATAATAGAACCCCCCAAAAGTGACCCCATTTTAAAAACTAGGCCCCTTAACGTATTTATCTATGGGTGTAATGAGTTTTTTGACCCACTAGCTTTTTAAAGAAATGAATGCTAAGAAGGTGAAAAAAAAATTAAATTTTCATTTTTTTACACAAAAGTATTAACCTAAAGACATATTTTTCCTACAGAGCACATTATTATTGGTCCCTGAAGGTTACTGTGCTGAAGGCAGATCTTCAGCACAGTACCCAGTGTGCATGTCTGCACCATTTATATATTTTTTAATTAGATGTGGGGGGGGGGAACCCTAATAACTTTATTTAACATATCTGGGGGCCATATTGCCCCAATCGGGGTGCTAGGGGGCCGCGATCGGGGTGCTGGGGGACCCGATCGGGGCATAATTTGAACTTCCCTCTCCTCTCCTGAGGAGAGAGACCTTACTGTGAGCGGCGGTGGCCGGCATTCAGTCTGCGCATGCGCCGGGCCGCCGCCGCCATCTTTCTTGAGGGTGGGGGGTGAGGATCGGGACCCAGCTTAGGACCAGAAGCGCTGGGGGACCCGATCGCTGTACCAGAGACTTTCTCCCTCCTCTCTTACATTTTCTGTGATCGCCGTGATAAAGTGTATTACGGCGATCATGTGATCAGAGACCGCTTGTCACGGTCTCTGATCACTGCCCCGAGCCCTCAGTTACCTCCGGTAGCTGCGACCACGGAGCTACAGCGATTGATTTTATCGCTGACTTGGGCTGAAGTGTAGCCGTAAAAAGGCGGCGCTCCAGCCCAAGGCCCCTTAGTGACTGCCGTAAAAACACGTATGGGTGGTCACTAAGGGGGTTAAACAGGCTACTTGTTACCACTGGTTGCCATTCGTTTACCTATAGCCATATATGTCACTGTCACTTTGACATTACTAATGCTGTCTTGGCATTGAAGAGCTTAAGGGGGGTTGGATACAGTCCTAGGAAACCCAAACGCGTCATCCACAACTTGTCAGGGCAATTGGAGCACTTTAGATTTGGGTCAAAATTATCGGTCGACCAAAACGGCTGAATCGAATTTCAGGAAGTTCATTCATCAATAGTCAGATGCATCAGTATTAATAGAAGAAAATGAACAAACCTCCAGATAGGAGACAGCTTTCTCTACAACCGCTGGGTCTGTGTAACATGAGGCCCAAAGTGGAGACAGGTTGGTAGGGTAGAAGTTTTTATTTCTACTAGTATTATTTCTATTATAGTCCAGCCAGATCCCTAGACTCTCATCCCAGAGTACAGCCTGTACAGCTTCAACTCGCTGGTTCAGGGCAGTTGAAAATTTTGATGCCTCATCAGGCATATCTATAGTAAAGAAACAGACAATAAAGCAAGTGATTATACAATGTAAAAAGAAGTGCAAGTAACATTTCACAGAACTGCAGTGTACAAGTACCGTGGAAAGAACCTTCCATTAGGAGATTTGTCAATGCACTGATAAATGTAAGTTCATGAATGCTATACTCATTGACAGAAAATAAAGCACCAAGAAGGAGTTGTTGGAATAAAACTATCTGTGTGAATGTAATGATGATATATGGAAGTGATTACAATATTAGAGCAAAAGGAGATGTTTATTGATAAAAAACTCTACAATAAAGGAGTCTCTAGGACCCTGTTGGGTGCCCCTAATCTGGATATAAGATGACATACAGCCTCTAGCCTGGATACAAGATGAGACACGGCCTCTAGCCTGGATACAAGACGAGAGGCAGCCTCTAGCCTGGATACAAGATGAGACACGGCCTCTAGCCTGGATACAAGATGAGAGATGGCCTCTAGCCTGGATACAAGATGAGATATGGCCTCTAGCCTGGATACAAGATGAGATATGGCCTCTAGCCTGGATACAAGATGAGATATGGCCTCTAGCCTGAATACAAGAGGAGATACGGCCTCTAGCCTGGATACAAGATGAGATACGGTTTTAGCCTGGATACATGATGAGATACAACCTTTAGCCTGGATATAAGATGAGATACGGCCTTTAGCCTGGATATAAGATGAGTTACGGCCTCTAGCATGGATAAAAGATGAGATACGCCTTTAGCATGGATACAAGATGAGATACAGCCTCTAGCCTGGATACAAGATGAGATACGGCCTTGTAGCCTGGATACAAGATGAGATACGGCCTTGTAGCCTGGATACAAGATGAGATACGGCCTTGTAGCCTGGATACAAGACGAGATACGGCTGGCCATGGAGGCATACAGGTTCTGTATGGTATCCCGCAGCACATTTGTCCACAGATGTTACAGCTGGGCCTGTAGATCCTACACACTCGTAGGTTGCTGAAGCTGGTGTCCCAGCTGGTCCCATAAATGCTTGACTGGTGATAAATCTGGTGATCGGGCAGCCAAGGAAGTGTTCTAATCTGGTGGAGACATTTATGGGAATCTCTTTCTGTGTGTGGTTGAGCATTAACCTGCTGAAAACTGCTAGTTTAAAGCCCTGCTATGAAGACAATGTATGTGGCCACAACGTGGCCTGCACATATCACTGAGCTGTTAGTGTCCCTCATTTCACTACTAGGGGTAATATAGTAACATAGTTTGTAAGGCTGAAAAAAGACGTTTATCCGCCAAGTTCAGTCTGTTATCCTGCAAAGTTGATACAGAGGAAGGCAAAAAGAAAACATGAGGAAGACAATTTTTCTAATTTTAGGGAACAAAAATTCCATCCTGACTCCAATCAGGCAATTAGAATAACTCCCTGGATCAACAACCTCTCCACAAATCTAATAACTATAACCTGTAATATTATTACACTCCAGAAATACACCCAGGCCCCTCTTTTAGTGAGTTCACCATCACTACCTCTTCAGGCAGAGAAGGGAGTGTGAATAAAGGTGCCACCTGTGTCTGGATGATGGACATCAAAAATGTGTGAGCTGCTTGTGCTTGTTAACATATGAAACTATCCTCTCTACTAGTGGGCTGTCTGGGTAATCTGCAGCCCGTTCACTTTGTGTGCGTGCCCTCAAGTATTAGCTGATCCTAACACTTCCTAAAAGACATGTCAGAACAACCTAGATGGTGGGAAGTTCATCATAATGACCATCCTGCTTCTCTCAGTGCAATGATGTGCCCCTTCTCAAAGTCTGTCGACGGGGAAAAACGTCTTAGAGTGCGTTGTACAGGCATGTCTAGCAGTCAACGATCTCTCACCAAGAGGTACACTACCCAAAAGTAGCCTCTTGGAGCCTTTTTTATAGGGTAATGGGGGAACCCTTTTTATGCTTTCTTGTGCCAAGACCCAATGTCTAACCAGACCACAACTGTAATATTTTACATGCCTGTCTGAGACATAACTTAACTGCATGTCGAGTCTTGCAGCAATCCGACATTTCTATCTGGGGTGGCATTTCTTTATTTTTTATCGATAAGTGTATATCCCTTTTAACTCCTTAAAGGGATATTCCCATCTCATTCTCCATTCATGACTGCAATTGGAATACTCAGAGGTAGCTGGGGTTATGGAAGCAAAGTAGGACAGGCTGCTCTGCCATTTCCATACCCTGGCCAACTCTGGCCGCCACATAGGATGAGTAAATGGCTGAAATGAGAATACATTTTAGGAGACACAACTGTAAATAGAATAATCAAGTTGCCTAAGCAGCCATCATGCCCATCAAGTATCCTATCTATTAGAATAAATCCAGTGCATGATACTCGCTGGACATCGGACAGTTGCCTGTGGGGTGGACAGGTGTCTTTAAATAGCTCAGACAGATGCTACTAAGTTAGATTAATGAGTGAACAGTAACAGGTCTTTGAGAGCCAGAATTCTTGGTGTTTCGCAGGTGTTCAAATACTTATGTTCAGCAGTGCAAGACAAATACATTCTTTAAAAGTCATACAATGTGATTTCCTTAATTTTTTTATTTTGTATTCTGTCTCTCAGAGTGGGAATGCACCTACAATGTGAATTTCACACCCCTCCATGATTTCTAAGTGGGAGAACTTGCAAAATCGCAGGGTGTTCAAATACTTCTGTTCCTCACTGCATTTGTACCATCGCTCCATCATAATGCCAACCAGCACCTCCCCGCTTGTTTAATTGACAGACCCTGAGATTCCAGTGCCATTAGCAATGACACGTAGGAAGTCAGGTTCACCAAATGGAGCGGCCTGCCCATGGTACAGCACAAACCTGAAGCATTTCTTAGGATCAGAGGTTCAGATTTTCCCAAGATTATGCTTTGGAGCACCCTACCCTTCATGGCGGTATACTGATTTTGGAGACAAAAGACTCCATTTAGAAGACAGAATGATGCTAAAACGCCCTTCTTCCTCTGACCCTTGTCGCTTTACATATCTCATTAGTTCAGGAAACAGTTTATTAGGTTAAGAGGTGTCTTACTTAAATCGGTGTAAAATTTAGCCATTAATCTCTCAACCCGACATAAGATGGCGTTGAGTTCCACAGGAATCATTACGCTTGTTTTCGTGTCCCTCAAAGTGTTCGTAGAACCAAAGAACCAGCGTGACGAGAAATCCCAACCAGACTCCGCAGCTGCTTTCAGCTCTGAATATAAAGACTGATCTGCACCTAAAGAAATAGAAAAGACTTAGTGACAGCCCTAAAGAATAATATAACGTCAACATAGAAGACAATGTGAATAAGGTCATACCTGCTGTGAGGTTCACAGCCAGCTCATAATCCTTAGAATATGACTCTGGCCTAAAAAATAGAATATTTAGAACTAAGTAACCATAATTTCCTCTTAGCCGGGACAAATGCTTAGATTTGATGGGTCAAGAAAATCCTTATGTCTGTATTTACATTTAAATGTCTTTATCGGATAAATAAAAATAGACATAATAGCCAATAACATGTTCCATCTCACCCTATAGTGCAGTATAATGTGCCCAAGTACAAACCGGATTCCCAAAAAGTTGGGACACTATACAAATCGTGAATAAAAACTGAATGCAATGATGTGGAGGTGCCAACTTCTAATATTTTATTCAGAATAGAACATAAATCACGGAACAAAAGTTTAAACTGAGAAAATGTACCATTTTAAGGGAAAAATATGTTGAATCAGAATTTCATGGTGTCAACAAATCCCCAAAAAGTTGGGACAAGGCCATTTTCACCACTGTGTGGCATCTCCCCTTCTTCTTACAACACTCAACAGACGTACTGGGGACCGAGGAGACCAGTTTCTCAAGTTTAGAAATAGGAATGCTCTCCCATTCTTGTCTAATACAGGCCTCTAACTGTTCAATCGTCTTGGGCCTTCTTTGTTGCACCTTCCTCTTTATGATGCGCCAAATGTTCTCTATAGGTGAAAGATCTGGACTGCAGACTGGCCATTTCAGTACCCGGATCCTTCTCCTACGCAGCCATGATGTTGTGATTGATGCAGAATGTGGTCTGGCATTATCTTGTTGAAAAATGCAGGGTCTTCCCTGAAAGAGATGACGTCTTGATGGGAGAATATGTTGTTCTAGAACCTGAATATATTTTTCTGCATTGATGGTGCCTTTCCAGACATGCAAGCTGCCCATGCCACACGCACTAATGCAACCCCATACCATCAGAGATGCAGGCTTCTGAACTGAGCGTTGATAACAACTTGGGTTGTCCTTGTCCTCTTTGGTCCGGATGACATGGCGTCCCAGATTTCCAAAAAGAACTTTGAATCGTGACTCGTCTGACCACAGAACAGTCTACCATTTTTCCACACTCCATTTTAAATGATCCCTGGCCCAGTGAAAACGCCTGAGCTTGTGGATCTTGCTTAGAAATGGCTTCTTCTTTGCACTGTAGAGTTCCAGCTGGCAACTGCGGATGGCACGGTGGATTGTGTTCACTGACAATGGTTTCTGGAAGTATTCCTGAGCCCATTCTGTGATTTCCTTTACAGTAGCATTCCTGTTTGTGGTGCAGTGTCGTTTAAGGGCCCGGAGATCACGGGCATCCAGTATGGTTTTACGGCCTTGACCCTTACGCACAGAGATTGTTCCAGATTCTCTGAATCTTCGGATGATGTTATGCACAGTTAATGATGATAGATGCAAAGTCTTTGCAATTTTCCGCTGGGTAACACCTTTCTGATATTGCTCCACTATCTTTCTGCGCAACATTGTGGGAATTGGTGATCCTCTACCCATCTTGGCTTCTGAGAGACACTCCCACTCTGAGAAGCTCTTTTTATACCCAATCATGTTGCCAATTGACCTAATTAGTGTTAATTGGTCTTCCAGCTCTTCGTTATGCTCAAATTTACTTTTCCCAGCCTCTTAATTGCTACTTGCAGAGAAAAAGGGGGTCAGTCAGCACATCCCAAAGCGCAGGGGCACGTTGCTATGGCTGAGAACAAGACTGTTAAACAAAACAAGCAATGCAACAGCTCACTGCAAACCAAATAAAGTACAAAATTGCATCATAATATCAAATGCTGAACTAATAAGTTAGAGATACTTGGCAAATCGTTTTGTACAAAATTATTTTAGCCCGTCTGCCGAACGTCAAGGCAATCTCTAGTTAGACGGGTTCCTAACACTAAATATACCTGTTATGTGCCATAGTGGCTATCATATAATTCAGAAAGTGCAGGTTCCACTTACATGCTGGATCCGCCTGAATTTCTGTCATTATAGGTGCCAAAATGGCCTCCATTATATCCAGGGAAAGCAGTTACCAGCATGCACGCCGGGCCCACTCCACACCACCCCTGGCGCCACATGGTCACCAAGGACTGCAATGAGAGTCCACACACTATCTCTCTCCTGGTGCCAGATGGTTTCAGTGAGTGAGGGGGAGCGGGCCAGGCTATATACTAACACTAATTAAAATCAACCTGTGGGACAAACGAGCTGGTCAGGAGTGCACGACTGAGGAGGCAGCCACACCTCCCTCACAAACTGCAGAGAAAAAGGGGGTCAGTCAGCACATCCCAAAGCGCAGGGGCACGTTGCTATGGCTTAATTGCTACTTGCCCCAACTTTTTGGGGATTTGTTGACACCGTGAAAATTTTAAATCAGCATATTTTTAGTTTAAAATGATACATTTACTCGGATTAAACGTTTGATTTGTCATCTACGTTCTATTACAAATAAAATATTGACATTTGCCATCTCCACATCATTGCATTCAGTTTTTATTCACAATTTGTTTAGTGTCCCAACTTTTTTGGAAACCGGTTTGTACCCCAGCAAAGCGTATCATAAATAATATCAATTAAACTCTTAAAGTGATTGTTTCATCAGAAAATGAGCTATTGTTTAAATCAAGAGGGTCATTTCTTAAGACCGGCGTTTTAGATGCCGGTCTTAATAACCCTTATATCTGGCGGTGGATCCGCCAAAGTTCTGAAGAGGTGCCGGCCTCTTACATAATTTCGGTGCACCCAGCGCCAGTCTAAATGTAAGACTGTTTCCTTGCTGTCTTACATTTAGACCATTTTCTACGCCTAAAACAAGCGTAGAAAATGTTGAATGAGACCGCCCTGCTGGCCCTTCCCCGCCCACATCGCGCCCACTTTTTTAGACCTGGCGGGGAAAAGTCGCAGATTGCAGTGCAAATAACCTTTGCGCCACAATCTGCACCATGAATACGCCTAATATAGGCGTATTTCTGGATAATAAACGCCCCCAATATGTAGAGAAGCACAGCCATAACTCATCCTACCTTGGTCCCCCTGCTGGTACATAATATCGATTTAGTGTATACTTCTTGCCATTTTGTTCCACTGAAATATTCCGTTTAGTCATCCAAAAGTCATATTCTTTCTTCAGAAGGTTGATTTTTTCCCTTAGGGAGGAGAATCTTTATGTTATTACTGCTTGCAGTCATGTTGCCTACTAGCCAATTGATATGCGAGTACCTGAGAAAAGTCATGTTATTGTGACTGTTCATATAGCTCTCCATCATCAAGGTTAGGAATGGTGGTTGACTCCTATTCAGATAATACACCCTGCCTCCATTGGGGATAAATCCGTATCTGTGTGGACAGTGAGTAAGAAAAATATTTCTTCATTGAAAACTACTAGTGGAATAGTCATAAAATATCATTTGTCTTTTTATTTTAATGTGTAGACTTGTGTGTATTATGTTGTAGTTAAATCGTCCACAGGTTGGGCTGTGGTTTTTTATTTTTATTTTTGACCATTTCTTAAAATATATCTTTATAACAAAATTTAATTTTCTGATACAGAGCCCCAAATCCCCTGCAGGGAGTTAAGTGATAAAATTAAGGCTTCTTACAACTACCACTAGAGGGGGTTCATGAGCTTATTTCATACTGTTTATACTTTGGACTCAATAGTGCAGTGGCTGAGTTTGGGTGTGGTGAACCCCAATGGGAAATAAGTCCAGAGAGTCAGGGTCTGCAGTAAACCAGTGTGCTTCATTGGAGGAACTCAAGTGCAAAACAATACAGGAAAGGTACTTGGCTGGCTTCTCCATTTCCCTACAGTGCAGAAGAAGGGTTCATGCCGAGGAAAAGCCCAAGCTTGTTGTCCCTCTGTCTCAGAAGGCTATCTCCCTGGCCAAATGCTAGTGGCCCAGGCTCTGTGGCTCAGTTGTCCAGTTGGCTCCTTGGTCAACAGGCTGGTAACCTAGGGTCTGTGGCTCAACATCCCCATCTCAGTGTCTTCTTCTGGTCACTCAGTCTAGGCGGAGTCTGTCTTACAAATAACTGGTCTCTATCTGCAGACAACCAAGGGCTCTGAATGCTCTCCTTATATACAATTTCTGGCTGAACTAAAACCTTCTAGTAGGGGGGGTGGGAGTGGAATGGAGAAGCATAGCCTAAACAGAAACATTGTTACAATAGACTTGTATAGAGATTCAATGCAAGTATATGGGAATGACTAAGGCTACTTTCACATCTCCGGTTCGAATTCCAGCAGGTTTTTTTGGCAGAGAAAAGCCTGATGGAATTCTCGGGATCCAGAGCTGCCAGATGCATATGGAATGTCCGCCGGCCCCATTAAGTATATTGGGGTCTGGCGGAGATCCGTACGCATTCCGGCCGACAAGCGGAGAACTGGCCGGACACAAACAGCTGCATGAGAAGCCTAAGTCTCTTTCTTCCCAGAATTCCAAAGGAGCATCTATGGCCTATAAGTCTCCTCACGCCGATTAAGGCGCTCTCTCCCCAAGGAGAGATAGTACCCCCCAAATCATTATTTAACCTGGTATGTATGTAGGCAGGGTTTTCAGAACTCTGCATCAGAAAAACTAAGCTACGACCCCCCTATCAAGATATTAAAATATTCCCTAACACAAAATAGTGGATTCTTTCAATATAAAAATTAGTCTCTTATTCTGCTAATTTGGATGCATTTTCTTTCTCCGTCCGTCACCTGTCCACGATGTACAGGAAGTTTTCTATCATGCCTCTGGCTGTGTCGTACATCTCTGACAATAGGAGTCCATTGATCACCCAGTATGAATCCCTAAGGACAATTAATAATAAATAGCACGAGGTTCCACTTTAATTCATGGTTAAAAAAAAGATGAAGAAAAACAAGACATTTTATGCAAATACGACCATTTTATAGTATTTTAATGGTTTATTAAAAAGTTAATTAAGGTACACACAATAGTTTATTCCTATTAGTCTTCTCACTAAGTGTGTCAGCGCCAGCTTTAGGGGGACATAATTGTCCAGGACCCTCATCCCTAAAGTAATCTCCCTCGGCACTGTTCTCTTTAGGGCTCATGCACACGAACGTATTTTCTTTCTGTGTTTTGCGAACCGCATGCAGAACCATTCATTTCAATGGGTCCGCAGAAAAAAAATGGAAGTTACTCCGTGTGCATTACGTTTCCGTATGTCCATTCCGCCCAAAATTTCAATATGTCCTATCATTGTCCGCATTACGGACCAGGATAGGACTGTTCTATTAGGGGCCAGCTGTTCCGTTCTGTGTTTTTTTTTTACGGACCGCAAAATACATACGATTGTGTGCCTTAAAGTATAACTGTCATTCTTTTCTTTTTGTAATGTGTAGGGATAGTGATACTAACCATTTTTGTAATATACTTTAATTACTGAAATCGTACATTTATATTAGAAAAATTGCTCTAAAGTGGCCCATTTTGAGCCTTAGCAGCGCTCCCTGTCTTCTGTTTACTTAATACAGTCAGTGTTCAGCAGGAAGCATTGCTTTAGAGCTATTTTTCGAACAGAAATATCTGATTTCAGTAATTAAAGTATATTACAAAAATGGTCACTATCACTGCCCCTACACATTAAAAAACAATTACAGTTACACTTTAAGTTGGGGCGACAGTGCTGAGGAGTAACTTATAAGCTTCCTATGCTCAGGGAATGTCTTTACCTGAGCTCTTCTCTTAAATAATTGGACAAAATGCTGAGGAAGCGCTCTGCCTGATCATAGAGAAAACTGTGCTGCTTTTCAATTACAGCTGCACAGTTCTCTCTATGCCCGCCCTGCATCCATCTCTATGATTAATGCAGGGAGGAAACAGGACACTGAAAAAGAAATGTTCAGCTTCCTGCTATGACAAAACGACTAGAAGGTAGCCTAAGATTGTAGTTGTTCAAAAATCAACCATGTCATTCAGCCCTACATTGGAAACGGTACACTTTGCAAACCCTTTTTGCTATTTGTTTCCTATTCAGAACCTGCTTTAGCTAGAACATAGAAGTTGTTTCATGCTCTATGCTTTGGAGGATCTCTGGGATACACAGCAATCAATGTATACCCTTTCTTTTCTAGTGTTTTTTTAGTTTTTCTTTAGATAGCTGTTGCTGAATGCTTGTTCATCTAAAGATGTTTTTGCAAACTCCACCATTATTTTTTAAAGCGGGAAGAGCGGAATAAGTCGCAGCTAAATTGCCCTGGTAGCTGCTTATTTCTTGAGGGAAAAACAACTGGAGGCATGATGAAGTTCTGCATTACCGATCCTTCACTCCCATGATATCTGCTGTTAGGAGACACCTATACCCATGATATAGTCAATGAAATCTATGGGTTGCTCTCTGATTCCCCAACTAATAATAACTAATTTTGGGGGGCTACCAGCACAAATAAAAATAACTCATAGGGGGCATTTAATTTAAATACGGCTTCTCCAAAGCAGAAACCCCTTTTAGGCCAGTTTCACATTAGCATATTTAGGCTGGTAAACATACTTTATGTGACAACTATATTCCCTCACACTGCTCCTCTGAAGAGAACTCACAGCATCACAATGATTTATGATGTTGGGTGTTACTTCTCAACCGTCGGTCTACTGAGCATGATGTGAATACAGTTCAGTAGGCTCACAGTGAGATGAAATTCACAGCACCTTAAAATCATTATTATGCTGTGAGTTCAACTTCAGAGGAGCAGTTGGAAATTCTGCTCCCACAAAGATCTTGGACTCTATCATTTAGACCTTAGCGCAGATCTTCTACCCACCAGTAGTAAAATTCTCTGAATCGGCCTCCTGGTACTATAATGGGGTTTGGAACGTAGATTTGTGAGTGAAGTTCTGGATGATCCATTACATCTTGACTTATCTGGAAGATATATGTGGAAGACATTTTCATATGATATACATTTAAAGCCATGTCATTGGGTGTTTTCTAGAACATTGTAATTCTGATTTTCTTTGGTTACCTTCCTCCCCAAAGACTTCCAGAGATTATTAAGATCTGCAGCCCATGCGCGCAGCTTCGAATCAGCAATTTGAGACAAGAATTTAGGACTGTTGGCACAAAAAATGTAAAAAAATAATTATAAAATAAAAATATTTAGAATTAGTTTCAAATGCTTAAAGGGAACCTGTCACCTTGCAGTCTGCAGGCATCATGTTATAGAGGAGGGAGAGCTGAGCAGATTGATATATCATTTTGTGGACAAAGATTCAGTGTAACAACTATCGGCTCATTCTTCGTTTAGGAGTCCAGTGGGCGGTCCTATCACTGATAGTCAGACTTTCTTGTAAGTGTTCATATAGAGATAGCTGTTAATGACTGATTTAGACCCCCTCCCACTTAACACCTAAATGCATAAAGAACGGGAATATCATTGAATCAAATATGTTATACTGAATCTTTTAGCACAAAACAATCTGCTCAGCTCCTCCTGCTCTATGACACTCATGTTGGCAGAAGGTCATGGTCAATGTGACAGGTTAGCTTTAGGTAAGTAAAAGTAATTACACAAATTGGCTTTCAGTCTGTACCTTTTATTCCAGTCCAGTGGGTTCCACTCTTTAAATTCTGCTCCAGGATGAGTAAATGATGTGTTTAGAAACTGAATAATCTGATTCCGATCAACATCTCCACTCGAAGAGCTGTTCAGTAGAGCCTGGAACTTTTTTATTGTTTTCTCTGGAATGATGGACATGTATTATATTTGGCACATTAATGTCTTCATCGTTGCATAGAGTATATTATTTTCCACAGTTAGGGCTTATATACCTATAAATATTATGGCTCTCTCCGAGCTTAGAGTTTAATGGGAACCCGTCACGTTGAAATGTAGTCAGGTCTGGAGGTGTCATGTTATAGAGCAGATGGAGCTGAGCAGATTTATATAGAGACTGAATGATGTTTTATTTTAATTCCTGCTCATTCTGGGCTTAGGAGTCCTGTGGGCCGTCTTATCTAGTGATTGACAGCCTTCTCCGTACACACAGTTATACAAGGAAGGCTGTCAATCAATAGTAGGAGGGCCCCTGGACTCCTAAGCATAGAAAGAGCAGAAGTTTAGATAAATGAAATACAAATGTAACTGAATCTTTTCCTACAAATTTGTATATTAATCTGCTCAGCTCCTCCTGTTTTATAAGGTGATATCTACAGATCGGACAGCATGTTTATAGTGTGACTGGTTCCTTTGAAACATCCCCCATAGTAGTCCGTGGGATCATGTTGTACCTCCAAATGTCTCTGATTATTATTTTTTTTCAGTATCAGGGTCAGACTGGCCCTCCAGAGATCCAAAGGATCCAGACTCTAATACCATATATCCGAGGTATACAAGGTAAGGAAATCTGATGGAAGCTTCCAATGCATACCACATAGGCTCTCATTATTTAAAAAAACATATACCTCACTGCTTTTCTATACAGTAAAAAAAAAAAGCTGACATATATCTTCTGTCTACTGTTGTCACCAAAAGTTTTCAGACTAACACAAATTTTAGTTTTCACATTTGCTGCTTCAGTATTTTTCAATCTTTATGTCAGATGTTTCTATGGTATATTGAAGTACAATTATAAGCATTTCATGTCTTTTTAGACTTTTATTGACAATTCTATCAAGTTTATGCAAACACTCATTTTCAAGACTTCTGCAGTTCGCCCTGGCATGCGGATATCAGCTTCTGGGCCAAATCCTGACTGATGGAAACCCATTGTCTTCTAATCAGTGCTTGGAGTTTATCACAATTTCTGTGTTTTTGTTTGTCCACCAACTGTCTGAGGATTGACCACAGGTTCTCAATGAGATTAAGATATGGGGCATTTTCTTGCCATGGACCCAAAATCTCAGTGTTTTGTTCCCCGAGCCACTTAGTTATCATCTTAGTTTTACCTTGTGACATGGTGCTCCATTGTGCTGGAAAAAGCAAGGTTCATCACCAAATTGCTCCTGGATCGTTGGGAGAAGTTGCTCTTGTAGGATGTTTTGGTACTATTCTTTATTCATGGCAGTGTTCTTAGGAAAAATTGTGAGTGAGCCCACTCCCTTAGATGAGAAGCAACCCCACATATAAATGGTCTTAGGATACGTTACTGTTGGCGCTCACCTTTTCTTCTCTAGACAATAATTTTTCCTGATGTCCCAAGCAGTGTGAAGGGGCCTTCATCGGAAAAAATTACTTTACCCCAGTCCTCTGCAGTCTACTCCCCGTACTTCCTCAGTCTTTGCTCAGTTCTTCCTCCACAGGCTTTTGCCTCACTGTGTATGCAGATTCACTTACCCCTGCCTGCTGATATTTCTGAGCAAGCTCTGCACTGGTGGTGACCCCATGAATACTATTTATGAGATGGTCCTCACACTTGCTGGACTTTTTCAGGCACCCTGAAAACTTCTTCACAGCAATTGAACCTCCCGCCTTGAAGTTCTTGGTGATCCAATAAATGGTTGATTTTAAAGGGGTTCTACAGTTTGTTTATAAGTAAGTTAATTTTCAATGACTTTGCAATTTATTGTAATTCATTCAAAACAATCTAGAGCTAATGTACCATGAAAGGTGAAGCAGCAAACTTTGTGAAAACCAAAGTTTTCAGTCTCAAAACCGTATATTATATAAAATATATAATTATGATAAGCATATAGAATCCCAAAATGGAACTAACCAGGTGTATCCAGGAGACCCATGTCTACAAAATGTTTATCATCGCTGAAAATCTTGGCCAGCTGGACATGATGAAGGATTTCTCCTGTGCAATAGATGTTACTGAGAAAGGAAGAATTGAAGAGAAATGCTGATGAATACTAGTGGATGACAAGGTTAATAGAGGATGGTAGTGATGGAGGAAGAGATGGGCAAGAGCAGACAGAATGTATTAAGTGGCATTCATAAGGAAGACATTTTTAAGTGAATAACGAGTTATTATTAAATGGTCAGGAGACAGGAGTTTAATACAGAAATAGAAGTAGGAAATGAAGACACAGAGAACACAATTAAAATATAATTCCAGTTTATATGGTTTAAAAAAAAAACACATTTAGGTATTAGCATTGAACATTGACAGAAGAGGTTTTTCGAACAGTTAAAGGGGTTGTCACTTTAGAGCTCCCACAGTCCACCAGAGAGGCTGGCACTTTTTCTTATAGTGTGCAAGCACGACCACCACTGATGGATTGCAGGGTGGTCGTAACCATGGAAACAAGCAGTGTATAATGTAATGGAAAAAGGAATCCAGCCAGCAAAGGAGGCAATATGGACAATCACAGTGCATTAGTAAGTGCCTTGTATTAACCTTCTTTACATGATAAATGCTACTTGCTGAAGTGACAACGCCTTTAACTGGGCAGAATGGCTTAAAATATTTTTTAAAAAGTAATACTCTGTCACCGATTCCCCCACTGCTCCCGTTCTGATACTTCCTGGGTCCCTCTTCCCGTGTCTATCTCCTGGTACCTCTCTGACCAGTCAATCACTGGTTTAGGTGTGTCACCATTGCACATGATTGGCTGAGTGGTCACACCATGTGTCAGAGAACGGCAGGTGACCCGAGAAGTGTCAGAATGGGAGCCTCAAGGGATCGGTGAGGTATTTCTTTATTATTTTTTTTAAGCCATTCTGACCAGGGCTGTGAATTTTGAGTCAGTTTTGGATGGAGATGGTACCGATGACAACTCCAGCTTTAAATTAAAAATATTAAAGGGGTTGTCCCATGAAAAATATTCTACAGTTTTCAAACCAGCACCTGGATCTGAATACTTTTGTAATTGCATGTAATTAAACATTTAGTACAGCAAGTGGGCTATTCAATAAAATGTATCTGTATAGCGCCACCTGCTGTTTGTTCTTTTCTTATTTCTTTGTCCTACTTACTGAGATGGCCGCACATGCTCAGTTTTATCCTTTAACTGCCTCCTGAGCTGTGATAGGGAGAGAAAGGAAACGCCTCCTGAGCTGTGATAGGTAGAGAGCTACATACGAAAGACAACCCCCTGAGAAAGGACACTCCTCTTGAGCTGTCAGCTTGATATAAATCTAGCAGTGCAATTGGAACAATGAATGGGGAGATCTCTGGATCCATGTGAGGTACAGGGCTGGTTCTAGCTTTGTTAGAAATAGATTGTCATGTTCTATACTGTATGATGTCTGAGTATCATTTTTTACATTAATCATGGCATAACCCCTTTAAATATAAATTATGAATATGACAGTATGAAAGGCACAGCCTGTTGCATATTTACTTTAATGTGAATTTAGGAAAGTTTAGAAATTAGAATTATATAAATATATTTTATAATCTAGCAATCTAAAGGCCCTATTCTTATCAGAAAATAGTGAGGACTAGTCAGTTCTGGGTGGTTGGTGTTGGACGCAGTCAGAGCATTAACCCTTTACTTCCGCAGACAGTTTTGACCTTAATGCCCAAGCGTATTTTCAAATCTGACATTTGTCACTTTATGTGGTAATAACTTTGGAACGCTTTTACTCATCTAAGGCTACTTTCACACTAGCGTTCGATCGGATCCGTTCTGAACGGATCCGATCATAATAATGCAGACGGAGGCTCCGTTCAGTACGGATCCGTCTGCATTATTTTAGCATAAAACAGCCTAAGTGTGAAAATAGCCTCGTACGGATCCGTCCAGACTTTCAATGTAAAGTCAATGGGGGACGGATCCGCCTGAAGATTGAGCCATATTGTGGCATCTTCAAACGGATCCGTCCCCATTGACTTACATTGTAAGTCTGGACGGATCCGCACGGATCCGCACGCCTCCGCACGGCCAGGCGGACACCCGAACGCTGCAAGCAGCGTTCAGCTGTCCGCCTGTCCGTGCGGAGGCGAGCGGAGCGGAGGCTGAACGCCGCCAGACTGATGCAGTCTGAGCGGATCCGCTCCATTCAGACTGCATCAGGGCTGGACGGCTGCGTTCGGGTCCGCTCGTGAGCCCCTTCAAACGGAACTCACGAGCGGACCGACGAACGCTAGTGTGAAAGTAGCCTAAGCCTTTCTGAGATTGTTTTATCATCACACTTTGGAACTCATGTTAGTGGAAAATTTGAGTTGATATGTTTTACCTTTATTTATAAAAAAAAATCTACAAATCTTTTATAAAAATGTATACATTTTTTTAAATTTGAATTCCTCTGCTTTCAAGATGTGATAACTCATAAACATTCACTATATGTCTACTTTAAGTTGGCATCATTTTGTAAATGTCATTTTTTAGGACGTTAGAAAGCTTTGAATTTGAAAAGCAGTTTTTTAAATTTGAAAGAAAATTTTCAAAACCGACCTGTTTAACCGCCTCCGGACCGCCTAACGCAGATGTGCGTTCCGGAGGCGGCAGCCCTGCGCACGACGACGCATATACGCGTCATCTCGCGAGGGCTGGGATTTCCTGTGAACGCGCGCACACAGGCGCGCGCGCTCACAGGAACGGAAGGTAAGCGAGTGGATCTCCAGCCTGCCAGCGGCGATCGCTCGCTGGCAGGCTGGAGATCTGATTTTTTTAACCCCTAACAGGTATATTAGACGCTGTTTTGATAACAGCGTCTAATATACCTGCTACCTGGTCCTCTGGTGGTCCCTTTTGTTAGGATCGACCACCAGAGGACACAGGTAGGTCAGTAAAGTCGCACCAAACACCACACTACACTACACCCCCCCCCGTCACTTATTAACCCCTTATTAACCCATGATCACCCCATATAAACTCCCTGATCACCCCCCTGTCATTGATCACCCCCCTGTCAGGCTCCGTTCAGACGTCCGTATGATTTTTACGGATCCACGGATACATGGATCGGATCCGCAAAACACATGCGGACGTCTGAATGGAGCCTTACAGGGGGGTGATCAATGACAGGCGGGTGATCACCCATATACACTCCTTGATCACCCCCTGTCATTAATCACCCCCCTGTCATTGATCACCCCCCTGTAAGGCTCCATTCAGACGTCCGCATGTGTTTTGCGGATCCGATCCATGTATCCATGGATCCGTAAAAATCATACGGACGTCTGAATGGAGCCTTACAGGGGGGTGATCACCCATATACACTCCCTGATCACCCCCTGTCATTGATCACCCCCCTGTAAGGCTCCATTCAGACGTCCGTATAATTTTTACGGATACATGGATACATGGATCGGATCCGCAAAAAACATGCGGACGTCTGAATGGAGCCTTACAGGGGGGTGATCAATGACAGGCGGGTGATCACCCATATACACTCCCTGATCACCCCCTGTCATTGATCACCCCCCTGTAAGGCTCCATTCAGACGTCCGCATGTGTTTTGCGGATCCGATCCATGTATCCATGGATCCGTAAAAATCATAAGGACGTCTGAATGGAGCCTTACAGGGGGGTGATCACCCATATACACTCCCTGATCACCCCCTGTCATTGATCACCCCCCTGTAATGCTCCATTGAGACGTCCGTATGATTTTTACGGATCCATGGATACATGGATCGGATCCGCAAAACACATGCGGACGTCTGAATGGAGCCTTACAGGGGGGTGATCAATGACAGGCGGGTGATCACCCATATACACTCCCTGATCACCCCCTGTCATTGATCACCCCCCTGTAAGGCTCCATTCAGACGTCCGCATGTGTTTTGCGGATCCGATCCATGTATCCATGGATCCGTAAAAATCATACGGACGTCTGAATGGAGCCTTACAGGGGGGTGATCAATGACAGGGGGTGATCAGGGAGTGTATATGGGTGATCACCCCCCTGTAAGGCTCCATTCAGAAGTCCGTATGATTTTTACGGATCCATGGATACATGGATCGGATCCGCAAAACACATGCGGACGTCTGAATGGAGCCTTACAGGGGGGTGATCAATGACAGGGGGGTGATTAATGACAGGGGGTGATCAGGGAGTGTATATGGGGTGATCACCCCCCTGTCATTGATCACCCCCCTGTAAGGCTCCATTCAGACGTCCGCATGTGTTTTGCGGATCCGATCCATGGATCCGTAAAAATCATATGGACGTCTGAATGGAGCCTTACCAGGGGGGTGATCAATGACAGGGGGGTGATCAGGGAGTCTATATGGGTGATCACCCCCCTGTCATTGATCACCCCTCTGTCATTGATCACCCCCCTGTCATTGATCACCCCCCCCCCTAAGGCTCCATTCAGACATTTTTTTGGCCCAAGTTAGCGGAAATATATATATTTTTTTTGTTTGGTTTTTCTTACTAAGTCTCATATTCCACTAACTTGTGTCAAAAAATAAAATCTCACATGAACTCACCATACCCCTCACGGAATCCAAATGCGTAAACATTTTTAGACATTTATATTCCAGACTTCTTCTCACGCTTTAGGGCCCCTAAAATGCCAGGGCAGTATAAATACCCCACATGTGACCCCATTTCGGAAAGAAGACACCCCAAGGTATTCCGTGAGGGGCATATTGAGTCCATGAAAGATTGAAATTTTTGTCCTAAGTTAGCGGAAAGTGAGACTTTGTGAGAAAAAAACAAAAAAAAAAAATTTCCGCTAACTTATGCAAAAAAAAAATAATTTCTATGAACTCGCCATGCCCCTCATTGAATACCTTGGGGTGTCTTCTTTCCAAAGTGGGGTCACATGTGGGGTATTTATACTGCCCTGGCTTTTTAGGGGCCCGAAAGTGTGAGAAGAAGTCTGGGATCCAAATGTCTAAAAATGCCCTCCTAAAAGGTATTTGGGCACCTTTGCGCATCTAGGCGGCAAAAAAGTGTCACACATCTGGTATCGCCGTACTCAGGAGAAGTTGGGCAATGTGTTTTGGGGTGTCATTTTACATATACCCATGCTGGGTGAGAAAAATATCTTGGTCAAATGCCAACTTTGTATAAAAAAATTGGAAAAGTTATCTTTTGCCAAGATATTTCTCTCACCCAGCATGGTGATATGTGAAATGACACCCAAAAACACATTGCCCAACTTCTCCTGAGTACGGCGATACCAGATGTGTGACACTTTTTTGCAGCCAAGGTGGGCAAAGGGGCACATATTCCAAAGTGCACCTTTCGGATTTCGCAGGCCATTTTTTACACATTTTGATTGCAAACTACTTCTCACACATTTGGGCCCCTAAATTGCCAGGGCAGTATAACTACGCCACAAGTGACCCCATTTTGGAAAGAAGACACCCCAAGGTATTCCGTGAGGGGCATGGCGAGTTCCTAGAATTTTTTATTTTTTGTCGCAAGTTAGTGGAATATGAGACTTTGTAAGAAAAAAAAAATAATCAAAATAAAATCATCATTTTCCGCTAACTTGTGACAAAAAATAAAAAGTTCTATGAACTCACTATGCCCATCAGTGAATACCTTAGGGTGTCTACTTTCCGAAATGGGGTCATTTGTGGGGGTTTTCTACTGTCTGGGCATTGTAGAACCTCAGGAAACATGACAGGTGCTCAGAAAGTCAGAGCTGTTTCAAAAAGCGGAAATTCACATTTTTGTACCATAGTTTGTAAACGCTATAACTTTTACCCAAACCATTTTTTTTTGCCCAAACATTTTTTTTTTATCAAAGACATGTAGAACAATAAATTTAGCGAAAAATTTATATATGGATGTCGGTTTTTTTTGCAAAATTTTACAGCTGAAAGTGAAAAATTTCATTTTTTTGCAAAAAAAATCGTTAAATTTCGATTAATAACAAAAAAAGTAAAAATGACAGCAACAATGAAATACCACCAAATGAAAGCTCTATTAGTGAGAAGAAAAGGAGGTAAAATTCATTTGGGTGGTAAGTTGCATGACCGAGCGATAAACGGTGAAAGTAGTGTAGTGCAGAAGTGTAAAAAGTGGCCTGGTCATTAAAGAGAGTCTTTCACCTAAAATGACCATTATACACCACAAACATCATGATATCCATTACATTCCCCATATTATAATCTTACCTTTCATATTGCTGTCCGTCGCCTATTCTCTCTTAAAAACGCTTTTAATCCATATGCTAATTAGGTTCTGAAGGTGCCCAGGGGCGGCGTTTATGCGGCCGGTGCCCAGGCTCCACGGCGCTGTTCAAATCAAACCCCTCCCCTTTCACCCCTCTGGCCCGCCCTCGGTTCTTGAGATACCATCCTCCAGTCAATGACAGATCCGGCGCCTGCGCCTGCGCACTCCATTACCCACTAGGGCAGAGGCAGCAGAGCGTTTAATCCGCATGCGCCGGCCCGATCTAGCCGGCGGAAGTAAACTGCCAAAATATCGGGATGTACGGGCCGGCGCATGCGCATTAAACGCTCTGCGGCCTCTGCCCTAGTGGGTAATGGAGTGCGCAGGCGCAGGCGCCGGATCTGTCATTGACTGGAGGATGGTTTTTAAGAGAGAATTGGCGACGGACAGCAATATGAAAGGTAAGATTATAATATGGGGAATGTAATGGATATCATGATGTTTGTGGTGTATAATGGTCATTTTAGGTGAAAGACTCCCTTTAAGGGGGTTTTAGCTAGCGGGGCTGAAGTGGTTAAGGACTGTAAGCAGCTGATATAATAATGACCCCATTTTAAAAATTACACCCCTCAAATTATTCGAAACTGATTTGAAACTTTGTTAACCCTTTAGGTTTTCCACAAGAATTAAAGGAAAATTTAATTTTTTTCATTTTAATCATTTTTTTCTTGTAGCACAACAAAGGTTAACAGCAAAAAAAACCTCAATATTGATTACCCTGAGTCTGCTGTTTACAGAAAAAACTATATGTGGTTGTAAACTGCTGCATGGGCACACGACAGGGCACAGAAGGGAAGGCGCACAATATTGTTTTTGGAGGGCAGGTTTTGATGGAATGGTTTTCGGGCACCATGTTGCATTTGAAGAGACCCTGAGATACCACAACAGTGGAACCTCCATTACAAGGAATTTATTGGGGGTGCAGTGAGCGATATGACTCAGCAAGTATTTCAAAGAATTTAGAAACATTAGGCTGTGAAAAAAAAAAATTACATTTTTTAAAATAAAATATTGCTTCAGCACCAAATGTTTAATTTTCACAAGGGCTAACAGGAGAAAATGCACTCCACGATTTGCTATGCAACTTTTCCTGAATATGGCAACACCTCAGCAGCATTCAGAAGTTAAGGAGCTGTACCTGGATTTTCTAACATGGAATTTGCTGTAATCTTTTTAATGGCCATAACTTTTTTATTTTTCTGTTGACTGTTTCCTGTTCTGTTGACAAGGTGTAGTTTTTATTTGTATCATTTTGAGGTACATATGACTATTTGATCACTTTTTATACAATTGTTGGGGGGTGAAGTGTGCAAAAATTGCAATTCTGACAATGTTTTTTTAATTTTCGTTTTTACAGTGTTCACCACAGGGTCAGGTCATTGCCAATGCAGCAATACCAATTATGTATATATATATATTTTTTTTTTTTTTTTTTTTTTATCAATGAGAGGATATAGAAAAAAAGCTATATTTTAATTGGAATTTTTATTTTATTTAAAAAAAAATTATATATTTTTTATCACTTTTTTTACCAATTCCCACTTGGATCTTGAAGGTTCAGTGGGTCTGATCGCTGTACAGTGAACTGCAATAGTCATCTATTGCAATGCATTGTACTGTCAGTAGTGTTGAGCAAACCCGAACTGAAATGTTCGGGTCCGTACCGAACTTTGCGAGTTCGGGGACCCGGACCCGAACCCGAACTTTGCAGCAAAAGTTTGGGTTCGAGTTCGGTGTTTGGGCATTTAATAAAGCCGGTTGAAAAGCTGCAGGGCAGCCTATCAACAAACTTTTAATCTGTGGGCACATAGAACTTAGAAGTCATAACAGCCATGCCTAGTAATGGCATGGCTGTGATTGGCCGGTGCATCATGTGACCCAGCCTCTATACACTCTGGATCACGTGTAGCACCACCCATCAGCTCTGAGTAGTGCAGGGAAGGAAGCAGGCAGCTGAAGTGAGGGAAAGTGTTAGGAATCTCATCTGGCTATTTATTCTGTGGGTGACTGGACTGGAAGGTTCCATTCTATTCTATCTACTGCTCTGCCATATTTGCTGCCACCTGCTGATGAACCAGGCACATTGCATTTGAATATAAACAGATGCATAACAGGAAATGCACAATATATGGGACCTGGAAGAAATTTATAAAATTACATTGAGATTCCATACCCAGATAGAAACAGGGCATAGGTGTGGTAATGTCACTTGGCCATTACACATACGTGACAGGGAAATTAAAATAGTTAATCCGTCTGTTAGTTCAGTGGGTGACCTAAAAGAATGAGAAGAGCATAAAATAAGGGATGTGGCCCTGGTCATGGTGCTGCTGGTGCTGGTGGAGCTCCTGTTGCAGGTAGAGGACGTGGTCGATCTGTGCCAGCTACACGCCCAAATGAAACACCTTCCCCAGGCATGTAGGTGACAGAACATTCAGCGTTATTTTGTAGGCCCGAATACCGGTGTACAAATGGTGATGTCACGTTTCGGTATGGGAAGGAAACACCACACTGAGCATAAGAGGGAAGGGGGGAACAGGGAATCGGGCCTGAGAACAAGGGAAGGAAGATGTATTGGCCCTATAGGAGCCTGGTACTAATGGCAGGGACGAGACTACCTGTTCCTCTGAAAGGAATGACGAACAGGAGTCTTCAACAGGCCAATACAAACAATAGGAAAATGCATGCCACACAGAACCCAAACAAAATACAAGAAGGGAAAGGAAAGACTCAACTTCAAAGGGGCTATGGAAGCACCAGGAACTCCGCCGAGATCCACACACCAGCAATCCACAACTTAAACTGAAGCTATAAACCGCACAGCATTGTGGGAGAAGCAACCTGAGGCAAGGGGTGTGGCCATTTCCAGAAACAACACAGACGCCTATTAATCCACAGGGAAAACCTGTCAGATCAAACCACATGTTGCCAGTTTTATGATCTCCTGCCACCTGTCGAGGGAATGTCTGTGACAGGTAAGGCCAGAACAAGTAGAGGCGGTAGTAGATTGGGTGGCTGACAGTGCCTCCAGTTCCTTCACATTGTCTCCAACCTGGTCCCCTGCTGAAAGCGCAGAGTTGGCACCTGCAGCCCATGGGCATCTGTCTTTTACCTCACCCCCTTGCAAATCAGCCAAGCAGTCTGAGCACCAAGTCATGCAGCAGTCACTTATGCTTTTTGATGACTCTGCTGGCGGGGTTTCCGTGGGCCATCCACCTAGCCCTGCCCCAGAAGTGGAAGAGATTGAGTGCACTGATGCCCAACCGCTAATGTTGCAGGATGTGGACATGGGAGGACCATCGCAGCACGTCTCTGATGACGAAACACAGGTGCCAACTGCGGCGGCTTTAAAGAGTGCGCGGAAGATGATGTGGAGGATGATGAGGTCCTAGACCCCATATGGAATCAAGGTCATGCGAGTGACGTGTGCAGTTCAGAGAAAGAGGTGGTGGTTACACAGCACCAGCCGCACAGCAAAAGAGGGAGCAGGGTGCAAAAGCAGAGTGGCTGTCCCCTAGTCAGTACGCCTGCTACTGCCCACCGCACCCAGGGACTGAGCACACCAAAGCGAGCTCCAAGGAGTTCCCTGGCGTGGCAGTTCTTCAGACAATGTGCTGACGAGAAGACGCGAGTGGTTTGCACGCTGTGCAATCAGAGCCTGAAGCGAGGCATAAATGTTCTAAACCTGAGCACCACCTGCATGACCAGGCATCTAAATGCAAATTACGAGCTGCAGTGGAGTAAACGCCTCAAAAACCACGGAATTTCAGGCTTCTCGTGCTCCCTCTTCTGCTGCAGTCTCAGCCTCTTCCTCCCTCTCCGGAGTGACAGTGACAGCTGCCACCCTGCAAACAGAGGATGTGGCAGCAACACCGCCACCTCCGTCACTTTCACCAAGCATCTCCACACTGTCCCATGGAAGCGTTCAGCAGTCCATCCCCCAAACACTGGAAAGAAAGAGGAAGTACCCCCCTACCCACCCACGATCCCTGGCCCTAAATGCCAGCATTTCAAAATTCCTGGCCTTTGAAATGCTTTAATTCCGTTTGGTGGAGACGGAGACTTTAAAAACCTTAATAGCGGTGGCTGTCCCACAGTACGTGGTTCCCAGCCACCACTACTTTTCCAGGCGAGCCATCACTGCGCTGCACAACCAAGTGGCAGACAATATCAGGTGTGCACTGCGCAACGCCATCTGTGGCAAGGTCCACAAAACCACGGATACGTGGACCAGTAAGCATGTGCAGGGACGTTATATCTCCCTAACTGCACATTGGGCAAATGCAGTGGCGGCTGGGCCTGAGGCAGATAGCAGTTTGGCGCATTTCCTTCCGCCACAGAGGATTGCAGGACGTTTCTCGTTGCCTCCTACTCTGCTTCCTCCTCTACCGCCTCTTCATCCGGTCAGCGTAACACCTGCACCACCAACATAAGCACAGCCAGAGGGAAACGACAGCAGGCTGTTTTGAAGCTCATCTGTTTGAGGGAAAAAACCCACACTGCACAGGAGCTGTGAACGGGCATGGAATAACAGACCGATGAGTGGTGGGTGCCACTGAGCCTCAAGCCCAGCCTGGTGGTGTGCGATAACGGACGAAGTCTTGTAGCAGCTCTGGGCCTAGCCGGTTTGACGCACATCCCTTGCCTGGCGCATGTGCTGAATTTGGTGGTGCAGAGGTTCCTGAAAAATTACTCGATACGTCAGAGCTGCTGCAGAAAGTGCAGGCTGTCTGTGCGCACTTTTTGCGTTCTCACCCTGCTGCTGCTCTCCTGTCTGCGCTGCAACGTAACTTCGGCCTTCCCGCTCACCGCCTCATATGCGACATACCCACAAGGTGGAACTCCACCTTGCATATGCTGGAGAGACTGTGCAAGCAGCAGCAGGCGATAGTGGCGTTTCAGCTGCAGCACTTACGGGTAAGTCACTCGGCGGAACAGCACCACTTCACCACCAACGAGTGGGCCTCCATGCGGGACGTGTGTACCGTGTTGCGCTGTTTCGAGAACTCCACCAACATGGCCAGTGCCAATGGCGCTGTCCTCAGCGTTACTATCCTACTTCTATGTCTCCTTGAAAAAACGCGATGATGAAAGAGGAGGTGGCACAGGAGGAGGAGGAATCATTTCCACGGTTATCAGGCCAGTCATTCACAAGTGGCTCGGAGGGTGGGTTCCTGCACCAACAGATTCCAAGTACACAACTGCCCAGCCAGGACACAGTTCTGGAGGATGAGGAGGATGATGATGAGGAGGAACCGTGTTCACAGCAGGGTGGCAACAAAGCAGCTCATGGGCATCACTGGAGCATGGCAGGGGGGATACAGAGGACACAGACGATACACCTCCCACAGAGGACAGCTTGTTGTTGCCTCTGGGCAGCCTGGCACACATGAGGGACTACATGCTGCAGTGTCTCCGCAACGACCGCCGAGTTGCCCACATTCTAACTTGTGCTGATTACTGGGTGGCCACGCTGCTGGATCCCCACTACAAAGACAACGTGCTGTCCTTAATTCCGTCACTGGAGTGTGATCGGAAGATACACGACTACTAGCGCACGCTGGTAGACGCGCTGCTGTTGGCATTCCAACCTGACAGCGGGGGCTCAATAGAAGCGCAAGGCGAAGGCAGAGGAGGAGGATGAAGTCACCAACGCAGCTGGGGCACCGCCAGCACCTCAGAAGGGAGGGTTAGCATGGCCGAAATGTGGAAAAGCTTTGTCAGCACGCCACAACAACCAGCACCACCAGCTGATACGGAACGTCTTAGCAGGAGGCAGCATTTCAGCAACATGGTGGAGCAGTATGTGTGCACACGCCTAAACGTACTGACTGATGGGTCTGCCCCCTTTAACTTCTGGGTCTACAAATTGGGCACATAGCCTGAGCTTGCCCTTTATGTCTTGGAGGTGCTGGCCTGCTCTACGGCCAGTGTATTGTCCGAACGTGTGTTTAGCACGGCAGGGGGGGGTGATCACAGACAAGTGCAGCCGCCTGTCCACAGCCAATGTGGACACGCTCACGTTCATTAAAATGAACCAGGCATGGATCCCACAGGACTTGTCCGTACCTTGTGCTGAATAGACAAGTATAACAGCCGCACCCAGCCATTGTTATACTCCAGCGCACTCTTTGCGTTCTCTTTTCCATTTCCCAATGTTTTATTTATAAAAAACAAGAGTGACAGATGTAGCAGAGCCAAATGTGTTTGCCTGCCAGAAGTTAAACCAAAACCTGTTGGTGACCAAGATAAAGTTGGACGATTGTTTCTCTGATGCAAGTTTATTCAAGTAAAGCTGCCGTTCTACGTTATACCAAGTCTGGACTCAATTCTTTTCATCATTTCCTTCACCAACCATTCAACCTATTTGCACTGCTGCGGACTACCACGCCAGGGGTTCCAGGATGCCCAGGTAGGAGCACAGTGACAAGTGCACAGCCACACCTAAAGGGACATTATAAGCAACCCTTACACCACTCTTGCATTCCTACACCTGGGTACCACTATCACCATCTACTCAGGGGGACTCCGTCCCTCGTTGCTGAAATGCAACTGGCGTCACGACAAAAACTCTTATAACACCTTAAAGGGATCCCTGGTAGTGCCCCGTCCGTTACACATACAATGCAGCACAGAGGGGAACCAGGCTGCAGGGCGCAGGGCACAAAGGGGCTATCGGAGGCAGGAGGGGGGGCCATACCTTATTTCCGGCTCTGATCTCCAGAGTTGAGATAAGAGCCTGAAACCGGCATTTTAACACTACGTATGCTCTATTGGCTAATCTGTACTGCTCTCGGAGACTCCGGGCTGTGATGCTTTTTAGTGTTAGGAGTTTGGACGTAGCTGTATGTCTGATTGCAGCAAGTTACATGCAATCTGGACGTACAGCTACGTCCTTTGCATGGAATAAAAGTGCTGGAGCCTTTTTATGTTCATAAGTTTAGTGGATACTGATTATTTGTTTTAACCTGTGTAAGGGATCGCTTGCTCTCAGGGGGTCGCAATCACAGACGTCTCGTCAGACAGAGGATTTACAGTCCAAATGATCATTTATTTTGGCACCAGCACAAACATAGCCATAAAAAAAAACCACCTGCCCGTCTGGGCTCTAACTTATACATAGTACTTTTCCCTGACTTACCTCTAAGCACAGCTTATACACATGGTCTCAAGCTCCAACCCTTAGCAGATTCACTTGCGGAACACAAGTCCAGATAGATCCAGCTATGCGTAGCCTCGTGGCCCCTCAGCCCTCCTGACTGAGACCACCCAGAGCCTCTGTTTCCAAGTTTTTCTCTCCCCAGACTGACACACAGAGGGTTGGTTTTATCCCTCCTTGATTATAGTAGGCCTCACCTGTGATGACCTCAGGTAAAAGACAACACCCGAATTGGAAGGGTGTGGACTGGCAGATCCCACTACCAAACCTATCCCCCAGTGCAAATGAAATCCAGCCCAGAACAACATCTAGACAAAACTGTCTCAGCAAACTACGCTTTGCTGAAACCCCTGCAGCTTTCTGGATTTTATTTATCTCACCGAGGTGAGGTATCTGGGTGGGATATACACACCTTCCAGCACTTATACTGTACACATCACCACACCTGTTAAAGCAACTTAAAGGAAGTAGAAAGCATTGTTAATGTTATAATAAGTTTATTACAAGTATAAGTATATTAAAGTGTACCTAAAGCACTCCGGGAGGCTTTGGGGGCTGCTTTTTTGTTATAAAATTAGCAAAGCAATAGATAAACGGTATTAGAAGAATTATTTTTGCCCATTTCTAACACTTTGAAAAAATTAAGTGAACGTATAGGTACCCTTTGAGTTTACTAGTTACTAAAAGTTTGTGACAATTATTATACATTTATTATATAAGTTTATTACTGTTATTATCTTGTTCCACCCAGACTCATAAAATAGGGTGTGTATTCATAACTTCAGATTAACCAGACTGTGCATCATGTTCATGATTTTTGGTTTACTCAAGGACACATAGATTAACTTGTTTATAGCTAGCTTGAGAATCTAGACTGTGATAACATTTAGAACAAACACAAGGGCAAAATAAGCATGGGTGATAAAAATGATCGGTGATTTAAAAAAAAAAAAATTGAATGGCCCCGTGGAAAGCTTTAGACACACTACTATGGATGTGACATAGCAGTATCCATGAGACACTCAGTCTTTGGTTTGGCAAGTTAAAGGGAACCTGTCTGTCAGCACCGTAGGCAGGAACACACAGTCCTAATTAGAACCCAGCCCACTTTTCCTGCCTACTTGCAATGCAAGCCCTAGGCAGCAAGACCGCAACTGGACAACATTCCCTAGTCTGCTAAGTGTGAGACAGACACACACAGAACAACACAGAAAAGTGGTTGTAAGGGAATGGGTCGGAACCAGGCGGACTATACAGTACCAAATCAGAAGACAAAGGGTAGTCAGAATAGCCAAGCCAAAGTCAGAACCAGATGGGAATCACAGTACCAAAATCACGAGACAGAGAGCGGTCAAAGGCAAGCTGAGGCCAATATAACAATTAGGGATGAGCGAATCGACTATAAATGGCAAGGGTGTATTGCCAGCAGGATATTTAATATGTCAGCCCCAGTTACAGAAGAAATGTGAATATGTAATGGTAATACCCCCTGAGGTCTTGTATGACCTTATTGGGGGTCACAAAGTGTAATAAAATAAATACCTAAATAAAGACAAAAGAACAAAAATGTTAAGAAGAATACAAAAAAAACACCACTACCAGGCCACACCGTAGATTCTTACAGGGGACACAATTTTAAAACTATTTTACTTGCACTTAATGCTATTAAACAAAAAATAGGAAAACGGGAAAAAATTTCTTTTTTAAAACTTTTTTTACATTTTTCTAGGTAAAAAATAAAAACAAAAAATACTGGACTTCCGGTTCCGGCGCGCGCATGGAGAGGCGCGGGTGAGAGGCTCTCCGTTCGATCGGCCCGATAACCGAGAGAGCCGCCGCATCCCGGGACCGAAAGGTACCCTCAGACCTCCCGTGTACGTTAGGGAGTACCAATGGAGAAGTTCGTGGTCAGAGGCGGCTCCCAGAAAGAACCGCGGACACCACTCTCGGCAGGTGACGACCTGAAGGTCAGGGGCAAAATGGCGCCGGCGGTTGAGAAGCGGCACAGACTTACCCGCTCGTCCTCGCAATCAACCCAGAGGAGCGCGGAGGCATCGGGGTCAGAGGAGGAAGAGGGAGAGAGCTGTTTAACATCAGCTGACGAATTAACAGCCTCTTGTAAATCCATGGCCATAGAAGTGGCTAAGCTGCTGGCACCAGACATAAAAGCCTCCCTGGAAGCCACGGTCTCCTCGGCCCTGCAACAACTACAGTCGGATGTGGCGCAACATGCCTCCCAGATAGCTGAGGTGGAACAAAGAGTGGTTGTGGTGGAAGAAGATCTGGGGAGTGCCCAGAGGAGCATCAGTGACCTCCTGCGAGATAACCAGTATCTGAAGGAGAAGTTAGACGACCTGGAGAACCGATCCAGGAGAAGCAATCTGCGGATCATCGGCCTTCCGGAGTCGATTTCGCCGACCCAATTGGTGGATATCTGTGAGGTAGAGATCCCACAAGCACTGGGGCTGCGAGGCACTTGTACAGTGGAGAGGGCGCACCGTTTGGGGCCGTCGTTGCCAGCAAGCTCACGCTCCAACAACATGAGGCCTAGAGCAGCCATAGCTAAATATTTGAACTATGCCGCCAAAGAAGCAATACTAGCAAAATTTCGGCGGCAATGGAGGCCGCTGACGATTAGGGGCAACAAGATCCTCCTATTCAGCGATTACTCAGCAGAAGTGGCCAAGCGCAGGAGGGAATTTTCGCAAGTGTGCTCGGCTCTTGCTCGCAACAAGGTCAAGTTCGCCTTACTTTACCCTGCAACCCTGCGGATTTTTCGTCCAGACGGGACAGTTGACACGTTCCTTTCGCCGGGAGAAGCATTGGGTTCGCTGGACTCGGATCCCCTATTTTCTGATTTGATGCAAGCATCCTCCCAGCGATCAACTTCCTCGGTCAGAGGGAGAGGAGCTACCCAGAAGTCGGGGAGAGTGGGGTCCAGATCTCCAGAGCCAGAACACCTAGGGGCGACTCCCGGTTGAATATGGACAGCATCGGGTATCGTTGGAATATGATTGGGCCGTCCTGGAGAGTCACGTGAGATAGCATTGGACTTTGTGTTCATTTATGTTAACATGTTAAAACGCATTGATTATGCCGAGTATTATGGGCCGGGGAACGGTTTATGTTCAGGGATAGCTAATGATGCTTGAAGAAGGTAGTGACAACTACTACACTGTTAGATGCGCGAAAAAAGTGAAGTCGACATTTGTTTTATCTAAGTTGTGGGGCGGGTTGGGGGGTTATGGGTGGGGGGGAGGGAGGGGAGGGAACACTACATTGTATGTGGTTAGGATGCAGATACCTTGGTACCAATCTGTGATATTCTGTGTTGGCCGGTTCTTGGTGGCTTCTCCTGCAGAGGGCGAACACATAGTGAAATTACTATGCGTGTGAATCACGTGGAATGTCAAGGGCCTACGATCCCCTACTAAACGTATGGCGGTGTTGCGACATCTTAAAAAACTAAAAATAGATGTGGCGCTCCTGCAGGAGACCCACTTGGAAGAGGCTGATTTTTTCCGGATGCGCAGACTATGGGTGGGGCAAGTAATAGGTTCACCCTCAGTGGGCAAAAAGGCGGGTGTTATGGTCTTGTTTCACAAACGCTTGCAGTATGAGATTCGCTCCATGTCCACTGACACTCAGGGGAGGTGGATGCGAATAAGCTTGGATTCTCCGGTTGGTCAGATAGTTCTACAAAATGTCTATGCCCCAAATACCTCTCAGACTGACTTTTACAGGTCGTTGGAGAAAGACATTTTGGGGGAAGACTCACAGATGCTACTGGTGGCGGGTGATTTTAATAGGGTACATAACGAGCAGGAAGATAGGAAGAGAGGGGCTTTGGATAATGTTACCCCGCAAAGACAGACCCAGACGCTGCTCCCTTTGTTAAGCAATACAGGTCTTTGTGATTCCTGGAGATACCACCATCCAGTGGATCGCGAATATACTCATTTTTCTCATGCCCGGGGGTCATGGTCCCGGATTGACTACCTCCTGACATCTCAGAGGATGTTGTCAAAGGTCAAGCTAGTGGAAATATTGGACTTGTTAATCTCGGACCATGCCCCAGTGGTTATGGAAATGATGGACTCAGTCCCCAGGGGGCCGGATGTTACGTGGAGAATGCCGCAGCACTTACTCAAAGATAAGGAATTTCTGGATAAGCTAAAAGGGTGGTGGTGGGAATACTCCCAGGATAATGTGGAGCAGGCATCGAACCAGAATTTATTTTGGGACGCGGCCAAGGCGGTCCTGCGGGGTCGGAATAATATCATATTCAATAGGGAAGAAGAGGGAAGCGAGTAAAAAGTTTGAGGAAGCTACCCAAAAGGTGCGGGAGATGTACACTCAATTCTTGCAAGACCCCTCAGTTCCTAATAAGGTTCTATGGGTCACGGCCAAACATAGTTTTGACTACTGTCAGGAAGGAAGGGAAAAGTGGTTTGGAGACTACCAAAAGGCTAAGCTTTTTCGTGTAGGCAATAAGGCGGGCCGGCTTTTAGCTAATCTAACGCGCCCATTTGTGAAACAAGCGGCCTTGCATCCCCTGAAGGATAGGTCGGGAAAACTGTGCTCTCAGCCGAAGGACATAGTGGAGATATTAAGAGAATATTTCCAAACATTATATTCAGGGGATCCCCCCCGCCCCCAGGAGGCAAGGGACCTTTTAGACAGGGTGGATCTACCGCGCCTTTCTACTGAGGCGGTGGAAACGTTATGTCAAGACGTTAGTGATGAAGAGTTAGGGACAACAATTAAGTCGCTATCAAATTATAAAGCCCCGGGACCCGACGGATTCCCGGCGGAGTTTTACAAGGCCATGATCCCAGAACTTTCCCCGACGCTGACTAGTCTGTTCAACAACATAATGGCCGGGGGTAGTTTACCGGATTCGGGCAAGATGGCATATATTAAAATTCTCCCGAAAATGGGCAGAGATTTGACTCAACCCAGCGCGTATAGGCCGATCTCCCTGATCAATCAAGATATTAAAATTCTGCCAAAGCTTTTAGCCAATAGGTTAGCCATTTGCATGCCGAATCTCATTGGTTCACATCAGGTAGGGTTCATGAAGGGTAGGTCAGCAGTGACTAATGTGCGCAAGGTTCTAGCCGTTCTTAGCAGATATAGAGACCCCACAGGTAAGCCTTCTCCGGCGTTGTTGGCAGTGGATGCCGAGAAGGCATTCGATAATGTCAATTGGCAATGGTTGGGTATGGTACTGGACAGGGTTAACATTACGGGACGCTTCCGGAATTTCTTGACCGCACTCTATACCAACCCCCAGGCACGGGTGAATGTACCGGGCTTTCTATCCAAACCAATTACGCTGGAGAAGGGCACGAGACAGGGTTGTCCCTTGTCTCCGTTGCTTTTCAACTTAGCAATGGAGCCCTTGGCGAGATGGCTAGTTAAGTCGGAAACGTTTGAAGGGGTTAGGATAGGGGGCAGAGTGCTGAAAGTTAGTTGCTTCGCAGATGACATGCTACTATATTTCGGGTCCCCAGAGCTCCACTTGGAGAGGACTCTTGAGGCTTTGAATATCTACGGCAGGGCCACAGGGTATAGGGTCAATGTGGAAAAAAGCCAGTTACTGTTTCTGGATCATCGGTCTCCGGCAGCTAAACATCTACAGAATAGAGTGGAGGTCCGGAGGGATTACCTGACCTATTTGGGCATTAAGATAGGCCGCACTCCAGCGTCATTATATACTCTGAATTACCCCCCTCTCTTCCTTAAAATAGAGAATGAATTGGAGAAATGGCAGGACTTGCCCTTGTCAGTGTGTGGGAGGGCGCACTTAATCAAAATGGTGAGCTTCCCAAAGCTTCTCTACCCGCTCCAGACAATTCCATTGTTGGTAAAGCACGTGGATGTAGTTAGGATGCAAAGGGCGTTTAACCGTTTCCTCTGGAAAACTAAGAGACCCCGCATCGCTTATGCTAAACTAACGATGCTGAAATATGAAGGGGGGTTACAACTGCCGAATATTCGCCACTATAACTTGGCGGCGCTCTTCAGGCATGCGCGGGACTGGGTGTGGGGCACGGGGTATTATTCGGCGATTGCATTCGAAAGGGAGTTAGCTGATGGAGAAAACTTGGAGGCCTTATTACATACCAGGATAAAAGACATACCGGTGTCAGTAAGGCAGTGCATTCTTTTGAAGGATACCATAATGGCGTGGAAGGCGATCAGGAAAATCTATGGCCTGCCTTGTTACCTGTCACCCAGATTGCCATTATGGTCGCTACCGGCGTTCCCCCAAGGTAGGGAGAATAGTATGTTTCAGGCTTGGAGGGAGAAAAATATACTGAGACTTAAAGACCTGCTTCATGCTGCTGATCTCCGCTGGTTAGATTGGGATCAGGTCAGGGTACAATTTGATTTCCAGGATGCCCACTATCTTCCCTATCAGCAAATTAAAAGCTATTGTAATGCCCAGGCATCTTCTGTTGGGGATGCCGATAGGTTAGCATGGTTTGTGGCCCTGCTAGGCAATGATGGCTCTCACATGCCCCTCTCTGAATTACAACGCAGGCTTCATAGTATCCAGACGATTGGCCTGGTAAGAGGGGCCTACAAGCCCTGGGAGAGAGAACTATCTGACCCGAACATAACAAAAAAGATGAGGGAAGGCATGGAATTGGTTAGACGGGCGACATATAATGAGCAGTGGAGAGAGACACAATTAAGACTCATGCATCGAGCGACGTATGCTTTCAATTTGTCCTATCGTGACGCCCCTGCCCATTATCTTCGTGAGTGTCCGAAGTGTAGCCTCCAGAAGGCGGGTTTATTACATGCCATTTGGGAGTGCCCGAAAGTGCAACCGTTGTGGAAACAGGCCATAGAAGCTATTGATGACATTTGGGGAGATACGGTGGGTACCACACCACAACAGTGCGTATTCCATTACATACCTAAAAACCAGGAAGAGGAAATGGGATCGCTGGTTGCGAAGCCAGGTGTACATCTTCTGTTGATGTCGGTTAAAAAGTCTCTCCTACGACACTGGCTAGAAAAGGAAGTTCCAGTGTGGGAGGAGGTCATAGGGGTGATGAAGAATGTTCTTTATTTAGAAAGGCTGGAGGTGGAACAAGATAAAGAACGCTTGGTCGAGAAGTTTATTAAAAAATGGAGGAGGTTCATAGAGAAACAACTTTCGGTTATTGAAATTCAGGAACTTATGGCCCCATTTAAACTCACAGGGTGGTATCTAAAGGCTCAGCTGGCAGATAGGCTGGGGAGATTGGCCCATTAATTCGGCTGGTAGGCGAGGGAATCATCCAGGGTGGAGGTTGGGGGTACTGCGGGTGAACCACTTCAAGTCCAAAAAAAAAGCTTAGATTGGTGTTCAGGGGTGGGGAGGGGGGGGGGGGGCTGGGGGTTGGGGGGGGGGGGAGTTGGGGAATATTTTGATAAAATGTGTATTGAGAAATCTTATTTTTCGAACTGCTTGCACATCTGTGCTTTGATGCAAATTTCCTGTATTGTATTGTTTCGATACCCAATGCTGTACAACTGATTTCTCAGTCCAATAAAGAGATTTTTGAAAAAAAAAATAAAAAAAAAAAAAAAAATACTAAAATAAAAATGACATAAAAATAAAGCTCATACTAAAAAATAAAAATATAAACGTGTCTGGTCATGAACAGGGGAAAATATACTTGACAATTTTACACAGCATTTTTCTATATACTGTACATATACCGGTAATTATTTTTTATATTTATATTATTTTATGTGTATATTTTGTTTTTTTGATTCTTTGATAAAAATTATAGTGTGTGTATATATATATATATATATATATATTGTGAGACGGGACCACTCAAACAGTCTCTTTTCAGGGTTTATTAGGCACACAGTACAGTACAGGCTTGCTTTCTTCAAATAACAGAACAGTCCAAATGAAATAACAAAACACAGTGATACAGGCTTCTCACCAGCTGCAGTTTTCTCCCAGCAAATCCTCACTGCCAAGAGGTTTGGTTCAGTAGTCTTCCTCTCAGACCACCATCCACACACACTGCTCTCTGGCAGAGTCCTTTTTAAATTCACCATCACACCTGTGTGTGTGGCGGTAACACCCGAGATGGAGTATGGGAGTGACCTTCCCACCCAAGCTCTTCAGTCACTCCTAAATCCCGGACCCAAATTCCAGCTACCACCAACTCAGTGATCTACCATCACTGGTCACTACTTACCTCCGGGATTTACATCACTGAGCGTAGCAGCCTCAGTGACACATACCTACCATCTATGATGTCACCCACTGCATGCTTACATATCCCACCCCCCCCCCCCCCTTCTGCCTAAAGCCGGGGGGCTTGGCACCTTCCATAACCAAACAATGGACTCTGGACAGGGCATCTGCACTGATGTGCAATTTGCCTGGCCTGTGTTCCACCACATAGTCAAAATCCTGTAATGCCAGGAACCACCTTGTTACCCTAGCATTATTTCCCTTGTTTTGACTCATCCACTTCAGTGGGGCATGGTCTGAGACGAGTCTAAACTTTCTGCCTAGCAGGTAATACCTTAGGGACTCTAGGGCCCATTTTATTGCCAGACATTCCCGTTCCACAATCGAGTAATTCCTCTCACAGGGGTTCAGTTTCCTACTTAGATACATGACAGGATGCTCTTCTCTGTTAACCTCCTGGGACATAACAGCCCCTAGTCCCACCTCTGATGCATCTGTCTGTACTATAAATTCCTTGGAGAAATCTGGCGCTATTAGCACTGGTTGCCTACAAAGAACGGACTTTAGTTCTACAAACGCATTTTCTGCCTCCGGGGACCACTGAACCATAACTGACTTTTTCCCTTTCGTGAGGTCAGACAAAGGAGCAGCAATACTGGCAAAGTTGGGGACAAATCGCCGGTAATACCCGACTATCCCTAAGAAGGCCTGCACTTGTTTTTTTGTAAGAGGCCGGGGCCAACTCTGTATGGCTTCTACCTTGTTGGCCTGGGGTTTAATCATGCCTCTTCCCACAACATAACCCAAGTATTTGGCCTGCTCCATACCTATTGCACACTTCTCTGGGTTGGCTGTAAACCCTGCTTCTCTGAGTGAGTCTAGAACGGCCTGGACTTTACTTAAATGGCTTTTCCAATCCAGGCTGTGGATAACAATGTCATCTAAGTAGGCTGCTGCATAGTCCCTGTGGGGAAGCAAAATGTCATCCATTGCCCTTTGAAATGTAGCAGGGGCCCCTTTCAACCCAAATGGCATCCTCACATAGTGGAAACATCCCTCTGACGTAGAAAAGGCTGTTTTATCTCGGGTCTCTTTTGCTAATGGTATTTGCCAATACCCTTTGGTGAGGTCTAATGTGGTTATATACCTGGCGGGACCCAACCTTTCAACCAGTTCATCCACCCTAGGCATAGGGTAAGCATCCATCTTGGAAACTTCATTAAGTTTCCGAAAGTCATTACAAAAGCGCCAGCTTCCATTTGGTTTTGGGACCAACACTGGTTGAAAGGTTGGGTCCTGCCAGGTATATAACCACATTAGACCTCACCAAAGGGTATTGGCAAATACCATTAGCAAAAGAGGCCCGAGAGAAAACAGCCTTTTCTACGTCAGAGGGATGTTTCCACTATGTGAGGATGCCATTTGGGTTGAAAGGGGCCCCTGCTACATTTCAAAGGGCAATGGATGACATTTTACCCCACAGTTCCCAAAACAACGGAAGATCCCGCCCTATTATCATGGCATGCAATAAGTTCTTCACCATGCCCACCATATGCAATACAGTCCCACATTCAGTGGCTATGGTGACCTGAGCAACTGGATAGTTCTTAACATCCCCATGCACACACATCACCCCCATGCCCTGTTCAGGTGCCGGCAATATGGGAACAAGATTTTCTCTAACAAGTGTAACCAGGCTTCCTGAGTCTAGTAGTGCAGTCACAGGGCTAGCATTGACAGTCACCTGGCACATATGAGGCCCGGTTGCCTGGTACTGGATGGCACTGCAGGCGGGATGGGCAAACAGGGAGCACCGTCGTGCCATGTCACAATCCATACGTTCATTTGTCATGGGACAGTGAGCTGCAATGTGCCCCAGGTTATGACACCTCCAACAAACAAGACGGCGGGGTGGAGGTCTAGAACCAGTTTCTGGTGATTCTTTTTTCGTTTCCACGGGCACTTGTCCCCGCTCTCCCCTGGGTTTAAACCCCCTCCTACTGGGTTCCGCATAAACCTTGGGGTTGCCGGGAGTTATTTTTATTTTCTCAGCTCCTGCAAGGAGGTTCTCCGCTGCAGTGTACCTCTCAACCAGGTTTATCAGCTGGTCAGCATTCTGGGGATCTCCCTGGGCAACCCAGCGTTGTACTGGCCCGGGAAGAGAGTGCAGGTAACGATCCATTACCACTTTTTCCACCATCTGCTCTGGGGACGACGACTCTGGTTGCAACCACTTCCGTACCAAGTGGAAGAGATCAAACATCTGTGACCTCGGTGGTTTGTCCTGGCAAAAGATCCACTGTTGTACCCGCTGGGCCTGGAGTGCAGGACTGACTCCCATGCGAGCCAGTATTTCCGCTTTTAATTTGCGGTAGTCTCTCGAATCCTGTAAGGTCAGGTCATAGTATGCTTTCTGCGGCTCCCCAGTCAAATATGGAGCCAGCACCTCAGCCCACTGATCCACAGGCAGTTTCTCCCTGTCTGCAATACGTTCAAAGACAGTTAAATAAGCCTCCACGTCGTCCTCATTTGTCATTCTCTGTAAAGCAGACTGCACAGTTTTCCGCACACCACCTGAAGCTTGCCCAGCCATATGCACCACTTGTGGTGCTGTCACAGCGTCTCTGAGGGCCGCAATTTGCTCAGTCAATAGACGGTTAGTCTCGTGTTGCTGCGCATTAGCCTGCCGTTGAGCCTGTAAAGCCTCTGCATGGGCTCTTTGCTGCTGCTCCAGTGCCTGCCGCTGCTGCAGATTGCTCTGCACCATCTGCTTGAGGAGCTCCTCCATTTCAACAGATTCTTGTTGCAATCCTGCTGCTGCCTTAACCCACGACATTCACCACTGACAGGTTTTCATGTCGTTGCTCCTAGCAAATCCTGCACGCATCCTCCACCATATGTGAGACGGGACCACTCAAACAGTCTCTTTTCAGGGTTTATTAGGCACACAGTACAGTACAGGCTTGCTTTCTTCAAATAACAGAACAGTCCAAATGAAATAACAAAACACAGTGATACAGGCTTCTCACCAGCTGCAGTTTTCTCCCAGCAAATCCTCACTGCCAAGAGGTTTGGTTCAGTAGTCTTCCTCTCAGACCACCATCCACACACACTGCTCTCTGGCAGAGTCCTTTTTAAATTCACCATCACACCTGTGTGTGTGGCGGTAACACCCGAGATGGAGTATGGGAGTGACCTTCCCACCCAAGCTCTTCAGTCACTCCTAAATCCCGGACCCAAATTCCAGCTACCACCAACTCAGTGATCTACCATCACTGGTCACTACTTACCTCCGGGATTTACATCACTGAGCGTAGCAGCCTCAGTGACACATACCTACCATCTATGATGTCACCCACTGCATGCTTACAATATATATATATATATATATATATATATATATATAGGAAACAAAGAAGTAGGACTGTACTCCAAAATAGTGATAAAATCAGCAGTAGTTTATTCACCCATAATATGGCTAGTCTTGCGACATTTCGGCTCACAAGAGCCTTCCTCAAGCAAGCTCCTCATGCTTGAGGAAGGCTCTTGTGAGCCGAAACGTCGCAAGACTAGCCATATTATGGGTGAATAAACTACTGCTGATTTTATCACTATTTTGGAGTGCAGTCCTACTTCTTTGTTTCCTATACCATTGGGGATTGCCGCTACCCTGTACTGGACTGTGCACCCACGTTCTGGTTGGTGCTCCCACTGGACTTTTTCTTCTCTCTCTCTCTCTATATATATATATATATAAATAAATATCAAAAATAGGCAGCACTTCAGGAATTAAATGAATAAACAATCACCTTTTATTCACCGTTTTATATCATGTGGGCAGCGCAACGTTTCGGCTCAGCGCTAGAGCCTTTCTCAAGCAATAGTGAGGAGATATATATTTAGCAAGAAATCTAAATATAGGCAAAATAATATAAATACATATATTGTGTATATAGATAGATATGAGATAGATAGATAGATATTTTAACACCCACTTCCCCCTCCCCCAGCAGTCACATAAGAATTAGAAAAACACTCCTGAGAATGTCAACAATGTTTACTGTAGATTTTAATTGATGGGTGAAGGGAGATTTATAACATGCACAGAAGTCCATTTAACATCCCCCCCCCCCCCCCCCCCTTCCTTTCCAAGTTGGTTGAGATCACAGCCAGGTGAAGGGCAATTTTAACCCTTCATAACTCAGACTGGGTAGAACTTACAGAAGTAAGCTTGATCCTATCTGAAAGCTGACTATCTACGCCTTTAAACAAGCCCAAGATCACAGTGCTGGGTGAGGAACATTAAGAGATACAGCTATTAGAATTCAGGTTGGTAATACAACAGCTTTTCCATTTTTAAGGGCTGTAACTTACAATGTATCAGGACGAGTGCCACGATCATGGTCTTATTTACAAGATTGACTATCAGCCAAAAAACAAGACCAAAAAACTGTAGCCTAGTGACAGCCTAAGATAAAGCCCTCATAATTCCCCCATTCCCTTTCTGCATACAAACAGTTCCCAAACAGTGTTTGTTCAAAACAGTATTTTCCTGCCTGCACTAACACTGTTTGGAATGAACAGTGGTTGGAGGGATGTTAAACACATTTCTGATTAATATTTCTGGTAGAAATGGCAAATTATGTTACATATTTACCTGTCACAGGGAGGAGGAAGATCTTCCGTACGAACATTTTTCCCTAAGGCACACAGAGTACCACCAAGAATGCCAGCCACCCTCTTGTCCATTCCATGTTATTCCTCAGACAGTGCAACAAAATGAAAAACAAGTTCCTTCTGAAAAGCCGCTGCACGAGTTATGACCTATGATTTCTTTTGGCTTTCTTCCCTGTATCTAGTTTCTTATACACCCATGTGCTCTGTCGTTTTGTTTTTTTCTAGACAACCTGATGTCCTGATCTAAGTACAAAGTTTCAGGGTCTTAAGATGGGCAGATATTTTTTCTTTAATGGGTAGAGATCTATGATTCTGCAAGTTGTTTCCATTCAAAACAGGTTCAGTGACACAAAACAATAACCACTAAGCATTTTTCACTGTTTGCTCATTTCTGCAATCGTTGCTTGTTTGCTCCTAGAGCATTTCCACACTGCTGATGACTGATTTAGATGACAGATCATCTTTCAGTCAGGCAGATTTGTCCAGCTTCACGGTATTAAAGGGCTATCCTCATGTTTAGAATACTGGGCTGGACTTAACTAGGAACAATATTTTTTGTGGGATTAACCCCTGTAAGTAACCCAGGGTAGCATTGATTATCATTAGTGTAGTGAGTGGTTATTGGGACCCAGTTGCAACTGTGATCTCGATAGCTCCGATACTGGAGAGGACGGATCTCTAGAGGTCACTGACTTAATAATCTGGATAGTATATCACCTGTGTAATCAGGAGGTGGAAGGGACAGAGCAATCTTCTGCATCTTGATATATTTGCACATGTAAAATTCATCCCATCGATAAGGACAAGTAGAATTTATTGGAAGGCTCAGAATAAATCCATTTCTTCCTCCTTGGGGAACACTTGGGATTTTGCCTCAGGAAACATGACGTTTGGAACCAGAAAGATTTTCCAGACATTAAGTAATGATGACCCACAAACAAGTAAAAAGCCAAGAAGAAGTGGAAAAGTTGTGTGGACGGAGAAGTCGCCATTATTGCCGCACAGTGGACCTTCAGAGCGTGGTGGTGCCTGGTGGTTTTCTCATGGATGGTGGACAGTGTCCTAAATGCAGAAGGTGATGGAGATTACAGGGAACTTCAAGGTTCCACTGCAGGTGGTGGGGCATTGTTTTGGGCCTTCTAATGATTAACATAATGGAGTGATTTGGGAGCTTCTAATGAGTAACATAAAGTTGTGTTAAGTAAGGTAATTTTATTGCTGGAATCCAAGTGGCTGAGAAGTAATCACCTGGAACACCAGAGACACTTGACAGTAATAAACTTTGTGAAAAACACTGAAATTTTGTGTAATAGTCAACTTCAGCAGTGTAATGGATTATCCTTTTATGTTCAAAGTTCACCACAAAGTCTACAACATTGAGGAATATTTACAGAGCTAAATGTGCCAGAATTTTAGCCTGGTTTTCCAATCGTAAAGAAAATCTGTCATGTCTGACTGCAGACCATCCAGATCATCCGTGACTCCAGCAATATGTTTTATTTTCTTTTAGCCTCTCCTGGAGCTCACAATCTACAATCAGTATGTCTTTGGAGAATGGGTGGAAACCAGAGTACTCACCAAACTCCATGCAGATGTTGTCCTTGGACAGATTTATTAAACCCATTGAGCTGCACTTCTTCCGGGCAACAAAACGAATGACCGCTAGAGACATGCAATATGCGTTGGAGTTCTATGAGGACATGACAGGTCTTCTATAACAGTATATGGACAGAAGTAGCTCTTAATCATGAGGTGATTATTCAGTCCCGTTGCCACAAGTGTATAAAATCCAGCCTCTAGCCATACAGTTTGCCTTTACAAACATTTGTGAATGTATGGCTCCTTCTTAAAAGCTCACTGAATTCCATGATGGTCCTATAATAGGACAGCTGCCACAAGTCAGTTTGTGACATTTCTTCTGACCTAGATATTCCACCATCAACTGCGAATGGTATTATTACAAAGAGGAAACATTTAGGAACCACAGAAACTCAGCCACACAGGGGAGACCCTGTATATTTACAGAGCGTGGTCACCGAATGTTCAGTAACATAGTGCATAAAAGTCACCAATGTTCTGCTGACTCCATAACTACAGAGTCCAAACCTCCCCTGGCTTTAACATCAGCACAAAAACTGCTCTGTGCCTGGAGCTTCATGGCATGGTTTCCATGGCCGAGCAGCTGCATGCAAGTCTTACATCACCAAGCACAATGCCAAGAGTCAGATGGAGTGGTGTAAACATGTTCTGAATTTTTTGTAATGAATCACGCTTCTCTATCTAGTAGTGTTATGGACTGGGCTTGGTTTAGCGAATTCCAGGAGAACATTACCTTCCTGACTGCATTGTGCCAATTGTAAGCTTTGGTTGCAGAGGGATAATGCTGTGGGGGTGTTCTTCAGGGCCTAGGCCCCTTAGTTCAAGTGAAGGGGAATCTTAATTCTTCTGCATACCAAGACATTTTAGGCAACTTTACATTTCCAATTTTGTGGCACACATTTGGGGATCATCCTTTTATGTTCCAGCATGACTGTGCCCCATTGCACAAAGAAAAGATCATAACGACATGGTTGGGTAAGTTTGGCGTGGAAGAACTTGACTGAATCCTGACCACAACCCCATCCAACACCTTTGGGGTGAACTAGAATGGAGATTGTGAGTCAAGCCTTCTCATCTACCATCAGTGTCTGACCTCCTCTGAATGAATGGTAAAAAAAATTCAAACGCAAAAACACAAATGCAATCGCACTCTGCAACCAGCACTCTGCCCTGCTTCTATGCTGGATGTTGAATGAGGCATTAGTGTACATTTTGACCAAAGCGTAATAAGCCACTCACCGCGTCAAGGTTCCTACCTGTTGCCATGACAGCCACATAAAGTCCAGGGAGCACAGGTACAGCATGCACGCCAGGCACACTCTGCTTTTAACCCCGTCCGGTGCCATTACAGCTTCCATCGGATCCAGAGATACAAGTACCAACATGTGTGCTGAGCCCACTACATACTTCTCCTGGAGACAAATGACTTTAAAACCAGCCTCCAGGGCAGACTCACTGGTCAGGTGTGCATGTAGTATATATTGGAGGCGTGGCGATCTCCATGCAGTCATGCACACCTGACCAGTTAGTCTGCCCTAGAGCCTGGTTTTCAAAGTCAGTATAAAACTGAGTCTGCTCTCATAGCGCCTACCAGTAGCCATTTGGCTCCAGGAGAAGTATATAGTGGGCTCAGCATGCATATTGGTACTTGCATCCCTGGATCCGATGGAAGCTGTAATGGCACCGGACGGGGTTAAAAGCAGAGTGTGCCTGGCGTGCATGCTGCACCTGCGCTTCCTGGACTTTGTGTGGCTGTCATGGCCCATAACAGGTAGTAACTAGTGTTAGGGACCACTCATGGAGGCGACCTTGACGCGGTGAGTGGCTTATTACGATTTGGCCAAAATGTACACTAATGCCTCATTCAACATCCAGCATAAAGGCAGGGCAGAGTGCTGGTTGCAGAGTGCGATTGCATTTGTGTTTTTGCGTTTGTATCTGTATTTCGCCATAGCAATGTGCACCTGCTAGGGGTTGTGCTAACTGAACCCCCCACATTTCTTTGTGGTAAAAAAAATTCACCCAGACAATCCAAAATCTTGTAGAAAGCCTTCCCAGAAGAGTCTAAGCTCTTGTAGCTGCAAAGGGGGGACTAACTCTATATTAATGTGTATGGATTTAGAATGGGATGTCATAAAAGCTCTTTGGTACCTGAGGCAAAAACTGAAACAGGGCCCCCCATTCCTTGCCAAATGCCAATTTCTTAACCTATTCCCTTTGCCACAATGAAAGCGCTCATTGCCCATGGCCCTTCCGCTGCCCCCCTCTTGTCACTACCTGGTGCTGCTTCACCTGGCCTCATTGGTGGTACATCCCTGAGTATATAGTAAAGTAAAGCTCCAAATAGGTAAGCTATGCCACCACTTTATGATCAGTGGTGGTCTGACTTTTAGAACTCCCAGCAATCCTAAAAATTAAAATGAATAGCACTGGTTTAGTGATGCATCCACTTCCTAGCAATGCCTCTCAGGGTGCCCCTGTGCCCTGAAAATAGTTAAGGGGATCCGCATTCCCTTAATTCTCATAACTGGCGGTGGTCCCAGAGGTCGGATCCACACTAATCATAAAGTCATGGCATATCCTAGCAATACGTCATCACCTTATAAGATGGAAATACCCCTTAAGTTCTTAAGTTAAGCAGTAGAAGCACGCTGGAAAGATCGAATAATCATGAATACATATATACATTGCAGAAATGTATGCAACTGAAAAAACAATTCCATGAATCTGAATGGGGTTGTTTCTGCAGCATGGTCATGGATTTCTGCAAGCCCCAGTCAAATCCGTAGGACACTCGCAGAAATTTCTCTAACAATTCTATCAATTTGTACAAAGTGGGGGTCATTAATTTTTACTTCGGTCTTTCATAGCCCCCGGGCGATGCCAATTTATGACAAAGTACAGGCCTCCGGCAGTTTGTGTTTCTAAATTGAAATCTACTCCAGCCCCTAGCTGTTATTTACATCTGTAAACCGATGGCCCACCACTCCCCAGTGGCAAGGATGAAGTACAACCGTCATGTGCGCTTAAATTTAGGCACTGGAGTGTTTAAAAAGTAGCAAAATAGGTTCTTATGACTTTTTTAATGCCAAAAACTGGCATAGGGGGTCATGACAAATGACTCTCAGTGTGTTCCATAATGCACTATAGACTTTACAATGACATTGGGCTGCAAACAAAAATGTGATAAAACGAAGTTAGCGACACCTCGAAAACATAACAATGGCAAAAGTGCTCTAAAAATAACTATGTGTGAAACCACCTTGTTGCAGTGATCTTCAACCTCTCTCCACCATCTATTGTGAACTATATTTCCCAGCATGCCCTGACAGCTGCAAGCTTCCATATATTTGCAAAAACTGGAGCTTTTTGTGGTGTTTTCTTCATTTTTGCATTTTTGGTTCTGTTTTTTGCAATTGTATTTTTTTGTCTCTCTTTTTACTGTAAGAACGCCAGCTCCAGGTGTTAGCTGAAGGTCTATGGGAAATATGAATTGTAGGACACACAAGAGTTTTTTTGCACCTGGTGTTTTTATTCATTAGGAGGCGTTTTTAATTTATGCAAATGAGCCCCAGTGAAACGGCTAGGGCAGCGCTAAAGCCCGCCCATCAGAGCCGGTGACGTCACCGAACACACTGCCGAGAGAAAGCTTCCACCCGGCAGTGTGTGATTGTAAACAAAAGAGCCCTTGCCCTGCGCGATTTAGCGCAGGGCAAAGGAGAGCATCGGAGCATGAACTGCTCCGATGCTCAAGTCAGGGGGGCTGCCGGGGTGAAATTATGGGTATGTCCAGGTTCAACTCTGAACCCGGAGAACTCCTTTAAGCAACAGTACATGCATGGGGTGATCTTTCTACAGAAAGTGTTGCTAAAGAAACCGTTAAGATAGAGAGAGACAAGATTGAGTTCATGGTGACTTCTCTCACATCACAGTTCCAGTATACAGTTGCAAGAAAAAAGTATGTGAACCCTTTGGAATGATATGGATTTCTGCACAAATTGGTCATAAAATGTGATCTGATCTTCATCTAAGTCACAGCAATAGACAATCACAGTCTGCTTAAACTAATAATACACAAAGAATTAAATGTTACCATGTTTTTATTGAACACACCATGTAAACATTCACAGTGCAGGTGGAAAAAGTATGTGAACCCCTAGACTAATGACATCTCCAAGAACTAATTGGAATGAGGTGTCAGCCAACTGGAGTCCAATCAATGAGATGAGATTGGAGGTGTTGGTTACAGCTGCCCTGCCTTATAAAAAACACACACCAGTTCTGGGTTTGCTTTTCACAAGAAGCATTGCCTGATGTGAATGATGCCTCGCACAAAGGAGCTCTCAGAAGACCTACGATTAAGAATTGTTGACTTGCATAAAGCTGGAAAGGTTATAAAAGTATATACAAAAGCCTTGCTGTTCATCAGTCCATGGTAAGACAAATTGTCTATAAGTGGAGAAAGTTCAGCACTGCTGCTACTCTCCCTAGGAGTGGCCGTCCTGTAAAGATGACTGCAAGAGCACAGCGCAGACTGCTCAATGAGGTGAAGAAGATACCTACAGTGTCAGCTGAAGACTTACAAAAGTCTCTGGCATATGCTAACATCCCTGTTAGCGAATCTGCGATACGTAAAACACTAAACAAAAATGGAATTCATGGGAGGATACCAGAGGAAGCCACTGCTGTTAAAAAAAAATAACATTGCTGCACATTTACAGTTTGCACAAGAGCACCTGGATGTTCCACAGCAGTACTGGCAAAATATTCTGTGGACAGATTAAACCAAAGTTGAGTTGTTTGGAAGAAGCACACAACACTATGTGTGGAGAAAAAAAGGCACAGCACACCTACATCAAAACCTCATCCCAACTGTGAAGTATGGTCGTGGGTCATCATGGTTTGGGGCTGCTTTGCTGCATCAGGGCCTGGACGGATTGCTATAATTGAAGGAAAAATGAATTCCCAAGTTATAAAGACATTTTGCAGGAGAACTTAAGGCCATCTGTCCACCAGCTGAAGCTCAACAGAAGATAGGTGTTGCATCAGGACAACGACCCAAAGCATAGAAGTAAATCAACAACAGAATGGCTTAAACAGAAGAAAATACACCTTCTGGAGTGGCCCAGTCAGAGTCCTGACCTCAACCCGATTGAGATGCTCTGGCATGACCTCAAGAAAGTGATTCACACCAGACATCCCAAGAATATTGCTGAACTGAAACAGTTCTGTAAAGAGGAATGGTCACGAATTACTCCTGACCATTGTGCACGTCTGATCTGCAACTACAGGAAACGTTTGGTTGAAGTTATTGCTGCCAAAAGAGGTTCAACCAGTTATTAAATCCAAGGGTTCACATACTTTTTCCACCTGCACTGTGAATGTTTACATGATGTGTTCAATAAAAACATGGTAACATTTTATTCTTTGTGTGTTATTAGTTTAAGCAGACTGTGATTGTCTATTGTTATGACTTAGATGAAGATCAGATCACATTTTATGACCAATTTGTGCAGAAATCCATATCATTCCAAAGGGTTCACATACTTTTTCCTGCAACTGTATGTAGTGTGGTTAAGTGTATGGAAAAGTGTTGTATGGGGGTGTATATCTCACCCATGTTCCTCAACTGGGTGAGGTAAGTAAAATCTAGAAAAGCTAAAGTGGTTTCAGCAAGGTGTAGGTTGCTGAGACAGTTTTGTTAAAAGTTCAAGGGCTGGATTTTATTTGGACTGGGAAGGTAGGTTTGGTAGTGGGACCTCCCAGTCCACCCCCATTCCAGGGCAGATTTTTCACTAGCCTGAGGGACCCCCAGGTGTAGCCAGCTGGGATCGTTAGGGGGAAATAAAAGCACATCTCAGTCAGAGAGAGTTATGCCTGGAAGAATGTCTAGGAAGCGGGCTGCCTTGCTGGCTAGAGATACCAGAGTCTCTGTGTGTGACCTGCGCTCAATAGGTGAGCTAGTAACTAATCTGTATTAGAGCCCAGACGGGCAGGAGTTTATTTTGTTTGTTTTTTGTTTTGTGGTGCTGGAAGCTCACCGTACCTAGTGAATTATAACTGGGCTTGCCTGTAAATTACCAGAGTGTCATAAAATAAAGTATCAATTTGGACTTTAATCCTGTTGTCTGCAAACAAATCTGTCACCGCCGCCACTGCCACAGAGGCCCCCTAGAAATGGAAGATGGGTTACTGTAGGTTCTGGTAGACTGAGAGTTGTGGATAGAAGGCATGTCCCACAGTCTGTGGCTCTCCATAATTCATTTGCAGCACTTTCAGAGTGCAAGAGCAACATGGAGGATGGCTCAAGCACAGTGGGTGAGAAACAATCATCTCCCATGCCTAAAGTATGTAAGACTGCAACCAAAGACAAAAAGGAGAAGGTGAGGATTGATAGTAAGCAGCTGTTGGTGGGCGATTCCATCATAAGAGGTGTGAAGTTTGAGGAGAATGGTGTTGTGAGATGTCTCCCTGGTGCTACCGCTAGCAGGGATAAACGACGGATCCTAAATATTGTTAGGCAAGCAAAGCAGGAAAGGGAAGTGGATGTTATTCTCCATCTTGGGACAAACGATCTGGCATGCAATGAGGTTTCAAAGGTGAAGGAAGCTTTTCACACACTTGGAAAGGATATACGGGAGGTTGCATCAACTGTTTCATTCTCTGCAGTTTTGCCTGTGCAGAACCTTCAGCATGACAGGAAGATGCGCATTAAGGAATTCAATGTATGGCTTGGTGAATGGTGTCTGAACCAAGGGTTTGGCTTTGTGTCTCATGTTAGCTCTTGTTGGAATGGAAAAGAACTGTACAAGAAAGATGGTTTGCATCTTTCTCTCAAGGGAACGAATGTCCTCGGTGAACAGTTCCAAGTATTTGCTAAGAAGCATTTAAACTAGGAAAGGGGGGCAAAAGAGTGATAATCCAGCAGTCCGACTGCCCCCCGGAACAATGCCAGAAGAGGCCAGTAGCACAAAGGTTAAGAAATGACAAGCTCAGAGTCTTGTCTACAAATGCTCGCAGTCTAGGGAATAAGATCAATGAACTTGAGGCTATAATGGCATCTGAGAATATAGATGTAGTGGCTGTTACTGAGACGTGGTTCAAGGGGAGTAATGACTGGGATACATCAATACCAGGGTTCTCTCTATACAGGAAAGACAGAGTAGGCAAGAAGGGGGGAGGGGTGGCCCTGTATGTGAAAGATAGCATAAAATCTAATTTGATACAAGTTAGCGAGAACAATTTGGAGTCAGTTTGGGTTACCTTGCAGCTTGATAATCATAAGGTAACTCGTGTAGGTGTGATATATAGACCACCTAGCCAAGTCAAAGAATTAGATGATCTACTAGTTGAGGAAATAGCTAAAATGACATTGAAGGGGGAAGTTATCATTATGGGAGACTTCAATCTTCCTGATGTAAACTGGAAAACCAAAATAGCTAGTTCTGCCAGGAGTACAGATATTCTAAATTCCCTACTGGGATTATCTCTACAGCAAGTAGTGGAGGAGCCAACCCGGAAGGAGGCCATTTTAGATTTAGTATTCACAAATGGGAATTTGGTATCTGATATTACTGTAGGGGAAAGCTTGGGATCTAGTGATCACCAGTCAGTGTGGTTTACTATAAGTACAGTGACTGAGTCACACCACACAAAAACAAAAGTTTTAGATTTTAGAAAAACTGACTTTTCTAAAATTAGATTAGTGGTACACGAGTCCCTATCAGACTGGAACAGTTTCATTGGAGTCCAGGAGAAATGGGACTACTTAAAAGTGGCACTATTGAAGGCAACAGAAAATTGCATTAGGCTTGTCAGTAAAAGCAAAAAAAGGAAGAGACCACTGTGGTACTCAGCAGAAGTGGCCAAAATCATTAAAAACAAAAAGATAGCATTTAGGAATTATAAAAAAAAACAAAATGAGGATGACAGACAAATTTATAAGATTAGGCAGAGAGAGGCCAAACAAGTTATAAGAGCTTCTAAAGCACAGGCAGAAGAGAAATTAGCTCAGTCAGGGAAAAAAGGCGATAAGGCATTCTTCAGATACATAAATGAAAAAAGGAAACTAAAACAAGGAATTACCAAATTAAAAACTAAGAAGGAAGGTATATGGAAGAAGATAAAGAACTAGCTGACTGCCTCAATGAATACTTCTGTTCAGTTTTTACAAAGGAAAATGAAGGAGAAGGACCTCAGTTAGGAAAGAAGACTAATGAATCTTTTGACGCATGTGTCTTTACAGAGGAAGAGGTTCTAAGTCAACTGTCTAAAATTAATACAAATAAGTCACAGGGGCCTGATGGGATACACCCAAAGCTATTAAAAGAGCTCAGCGGTGAACTAGCAAAACCATTAACAGATTTATTTAACCAATCACTGGCAACAGGAGTCGTCCCAGAAGATTGGAAATTAGCAAATGTTGTGCCCATTCACAAGAAAGGTAGTAAGGAGGAATCGGGCAACTATAGGCCAGTAAGCCTGACATCAATAGTGGGGAAATTAATGGAAACCATACTTAAGGAGAGGATTGTGGACCATCTAAAATCCCATGGATTGAAAGATGAAAAACAGCATGGGTTTACTTCAGGGAGATCATGTCAAACTAATCTTATTGATTTTTTTGATTGGGTGACTAAAATAATAGATGGAGGAGGTGCAGTAGACATCGCTTATCTAGACTTTAGTAAGGCTTTTGATACTGTCCCACATAGAAGGCTTATCAATAAAGTGCAGTCATTGGACTTGGACTCCCATATTGTTGAATGGATTAGGCAGTGGCTGAGGGACAGACAACAGAGGGTTGTAGTCAATGGAGTATATTCAGACCAAGGTCTCGTTACCAGTGGGGTACCTCAGGGATCTGTTCTGGGACCCATATTGTTTAATATCTTTATCAGCGAAATTGCAGAAGGCCTCAATGGTAAGGTGTGTCTTTTTGCTGATGATACAAAGATTTGTAACAGGGTTGATGTTCCTGGAGGGATACACCAAATGGAAAAGGACTTAGGAAAACTAGAGGAATGGTCAAAAATCTGGCAACTAAAATTTAATGTTGATAAGTGCAAGATAATGCACCTGGGACGTAAAAACCCAAGAGCAGAATATAAAATCAGTGATACAGTCCTAACCTCAGTATCTGAGGAAAGGGATTTAGGGATCATTATTTCAGAAGACTTAAAGGTAGGCAGACAATGTCACAGAGCAGCAGGAAATGCTAGCAGAATGCTTGGGTGTATAGCAAGAGGAATTACCAGTAGAAAGAGGGAGGTGCTCATGCCGCTCTACAGAGCACTAGTGAGACCTCATTTGGAGTATTGTGCTCAGTACTGGAGACCATATCTCCAGAAGGATATTGATACTTTGGAGAGAGTTCAGAGAAGAGCTACTAAACTGGTACATGGATTGCAGGATAAAACTTACCAGGAAAGATTAAAGGAACTTAACATGTATAGCTTGGAAGAAAGACGAGACAGAGGGGATATGATAGAAACTTTTAAATACATAAAGGGAATCAACAAGGTAAAAGAGGAAAGAATATTTAAAAGAAGAAAAACTGCTACAAGAGGACATAGTTTTAAATTAGAGGGGCAAAGGTTTAAAAGTAATATCAGGAAGTATTACTTTACTGAGAGAGTAGTGGATGCATGGAATAGCCTTCCTGCAGAAGTGGCAGCTGCAAATACAGTGAAGGAGTTTAAGCATGCATGGGATAGGCATAAGGCCATCCTTCATATAAGATAGGGCCAGGGGCTATCCATAGTATTCAGTATATTGGGCAGACTAGATGGGCCAAATGGTTCTTATCTGCCGACACATTCTATGTTTCTATGCTAGAGAAAGCAACCCCTTACAGTAGCTATTCCTGTTCATGAGATGATTGTTCCAGATTTTTATTTGACTGTACAACTTAACTTTTGCATTTGACACAACAGAGAGACAGCAGAGGATAGGGTTGGATTGGCCCACCAGAGGATCCTCCAATGGACCCAGGCTCTGATACCATCGTCCAAAGATCCAGGAGAAAACAAATTTGTTTGGCTTCCTTTAGAGCCAATTACTTTCCACATGATCTGTTTCTTTAATTCAAAACCTATTAGGCATAATTGATGATTTAGGATTGGACTATGAGAACAGTATCCTCTGGTCAACACAAGAAACCCTAGTCTGACACTGGTGGATGACAAATAGCAAATCTTGAGTAGTCAAGGCAGAATGCTGGCGCACAGAATAACTTAATGTTCTTGGTTTTGTTTTTGGATTTTTGATGGTGGATCCAGTTGATCACTTCAGGAGTTTGATCCTCCCACAGCATCTGCAGTGGGATTGAAAAGAAACCCAAGGGTACTGCTATAGAGAATGAGATGTTGCTCAAAATGATTCACTGGTTTAATTCTAAAGCAGCTTAAGGCCTACTTCAGGGAAGGTGGGAGAGAGGGAAGATAATCTTGAGTACAAGAAATCATACTAGCAGGAGATAACACCAGGAGCATGGTCATATGATTGCACTTGAGACTAGATTACAGAGGCTTTTGAGATACTGACAGAAGATTAGGAAAATACCTTTTATATGGGCCAATGATCAAGGCAATTATTGGAAAGAAGCATTTCTTAGAACGTTCCTTCCAAAAATGATAATTGTCCTGTGTAAAAGTGCTGCTGATCACACAATGAACAAGCAAAATCTTGTTCAGGTGAAAGCATCATTGTACGGTCACCTAAATCATCGGTTCTAGGCAGCAGATCACTCTAATCAGTCATCTGCTCCCCAGAAACAATGAATGTGTATGGAGATGAGCAATCATTCTAGCTGTGTCGGCCTTGTGCCTTAAGTGATACGTCTAGATACTGCAAATTTTAACGATCTGAAAACCTCCTTTATGGCTGAAAACCTCAGATGAGCGTTGTAAACAGGGCCAGATTAAGTCTGGTGGGGGAACCCATAATTTAAGTCTTTATTATAGCTGGGAGAATGAGGGTGTCCCTGAGCTCCATGTCTTTCTGCTGCTGACACATCCCCTAACCTCCACCTGCCAAAGTTGCTGTTTGTCCAGCATGGTCGCCAGTCCATAGTCTAGTGTAAATGCTGGGGTCAGTCAGTCCATAGTCTAGTGTAAATGCTGTGGTCAGTCAGTAATAGTCTAGTGTAAATGCTGGGGTCAGTCAGTCATAGTCTAGTGTAAATGCTGGGGTCAGTCAGTAATAGTCTAGTGTAAATGCTGTGGTCAGTCAGTAATAAGTCTAGTGTAACTGCTGCCATCAGTCAGTCATAGTCTAGTGTAAATGCTGTGGTAAGTCAGTCCATAGTCTAGTGTAAATGCTGGGGTCAGTCATAGTCTAGTGTAAATGCTGGGGTCAGTCAGTCCATAGTCTAGTGTAAATGCTGGGGTCAGTCAGTCCATAGTCTAGTGTAAATGCTGTGGTCAGTCAGTCCATAGTCTAGTGTAAATGCTGGGGTCAGTCAGTCCATAGTCTAGTGTAAATGCTGTGATCAGTCAGTCCATAGTCTAGTGTAAATGCTGGGGTCAGTCAGTCCATAGTCTAGTGTAAATGCTGGGGTCAGTCAGTCCATAGTTTAGTGTAAATGCTGCGGTCAGTCAGTCCATAGTCTAGTGTAAATGCTGTGGTCAGTCAGTCCATAGTCTAGTGTAAATGCTGTGGTCAGTCAGTCCATAGTCTAGTGTAAATGCTGGGGTCAGTCAGTCCATAGTCTAGTGTAAATGCTGTGATCAGTCAGTCCATAGTCTAGTGTAAATGCTGGGGTCAGTCAGTCCATAGTCTAGTGTAAATGCTGGGGTCAGTCAGTCCATAGTTTAGTGTAAATGCTGCGGTCAGTCAGTCCATAGTCTAGTGTAAATGCTGCGGTCAGTCAGTCCATAGTCTAGTGTAAATGCTGTGATCAGTCAGTCCATAGTCTAGTGTAAATGCTGGGGTCAGTCAGTCCATAGTCTAGTGTAAATGCTGGGGTCAGTCAGTCCATAGTTTAGTGTAAATGCTGCGGTCAGTCAGTCCATAGTCTAGTGTAAATGCTGCGGTCAGTCAGTCCATAGTCTAGTGTAAATGCTGTGATCAGTCAGTCAGTACTTAGTCTAATGTAAAAGTTGCGATGTTAGTTCATAGTCTAGTGTAAATGCTGCAGTCAGTCCATAGTCTGATGTAAATGCTGCAGGCAGTCTACAATTAAGTCGAAATGCTGCAGTCAGTCTATAGTCTAGTGTAAATGCTGCAATTAGTCCATACTCTAGTGTAACATTGATGACCACAAGGGTGGCCCTCACTGGACAGATGGAACACCCTGGACTGGAGCAGAGCTCCAGCACCAACAACAGCTGAAGTACAACTCACTCCAGCCAGGAAACCACAGAAGATATAAGCAAAGTGACCAAACCCAGTCAGGGAGTTAACCCTTACAGCACCAGACAGAGGAAGGCTACAACTTAAAGGGGAAGTGCACACACAAGCATACCAAATACGTGACCACCGGCAACAGCATGCGTGGCAACCATGTCACAGCAATCACCCAGAAGGCCGAGACACTGCCACTGCATGCTCTCACAGCAACACGTTGCCGCGGGCAACCGCAAGTGTGGCAACAGTTTCACAGCGTACACCATAGGCCGTGACACTTGGCAGGGGAACTGAAAGTGGCATGTATAACCGCCTCAGGTAGTGCGATCCTGCAGACAAGTGGGGGCAGAAGCAGGGCTGAGGAAAATGAGCGCTTTCATAGTGGAAGTGCTCATCTCTCTATATTCAACCTAAGGACGGTGATACAGCTAGATACTGTATCGGGGCACGGGAGCAACATCTCCCTGCCCCATTCCTTCTGACAGGCCTAAGTTCTGGTGCCTGTAGCCTATCAGAGGCCAGCGCACGCGGCACCATGACATGATCATCATCTCGCTGCCGGGCCGCATACGGCGGGGGACACAGGCTGGAAGAGACTTCAACTGCTTTGTTGACAGGTGCATGGCGGTAAGTATTTTCATTTTTATTTCATTTAGAACCATGCTGTTTGGCCACTATGGAGAATGGGGGAGAGGAGCACTATGGGGGCATCTACTTGGGGCACTAAATAGGGGTATTTTGTACTGGCACACAGAAGGGGGCAGTTTTTGTACAGGCACATATTATGGGGGCACTATGGGGACATTGGCTCTACTGGGGGCACTAAGAGGAGGTATTTTTGTACTGGCACACAGAATGGGGGTATTTTTTGTATTGGCACACACTATAAGGCGTCTTTTTTTACAGGCACACATTTACCCTCCTAACAGTCACATTAAAATTGGAAAAACCCTCCCAAAAATGTCACTTTCTTATTGTAAAATTTTAATATGTGTCTGCAGTAAATCTTGTTGGCGCACAACTCAGGGGACACAATTGCATTTTTAACCTCTTAGTGACATAATAAATTTTAGTCTTAAGGGCCAATAATATTTCCCCCTTTGTATTCCAGCAGCCATAACTTCCCTGAGGCATTCAGTGTGTGGTAAAAATAACATAACTTTATTATGTGGGTCCGTACAATGATTATAATGTTAAATTTCGATATATTTTTATTATTTTCCTTTTCCTCCTGCAGCCTGTCAGCTCTGCAACTGCTACCCCTCCTATTCCAGACTGAAGGGGAGGCGGTGGCAGCTGCTTTAGCTGCTCAAATCTCTGGTTTGTTAGCAGCTCGCAGCTGTATTGTTTGAAAGCTGACATTCCAAGCTTTCAAATAATACCAGAATGACAGCATTATCTTCACTGCATAGGAAGATATCACTGTTAAAAATTGAGATGCAGTGAATGCAGCTGAAAGTGAAAGTAAAAGCAGGGTTTACCTGATTATTCCTGACTCGATTTCTAACAGTGATATCTCCTGTTTATCTTCGGCTAATGCTACTATTATCAAACAAGACCAGTTCCATGCTTCTAGCTGCTACCAATCAGGAGATATCAGCAGCTAAAGCACCCCCCTTCTGCCCAAGCCCAGCCAGTTAGGTGGTTAAAGAGGACCTGTCACCACTCCTGACATGCTTGTTTTAATACCTTCATGGATTCCCCATGTAATAACAATTCTGGAGCAGCTATTCTTATGTCTCTATGTTGTGCCGTTCCTTTATTGTTTCTACTAGAAGTTAGGAATGAATTGCTAGCAGTCTGCAGTAAGGGTACAGAGGGGAGGTAACCAGTTAGGGGGGGTGTACCTGCACAGTCTGAAAATGGCAGCACTGATTGGATAGAGTGAGACTGTGCAGGTACACCCCCCTAACTGGTTACCACCCCTCTGTACCCTTACTGCAGACTGCTAGCAATTCATTCCTAACTTCGAGTAGAAATAATAAAGGAATGGCCCAACATAGAGACATACGAATAGATGAGAATTGCTATTATATAGGGAATGCATGACGCTATTAAAACAGGCATGTCAGGAGCGGTGACAGGCTCTTTAAGGGGGGCATTTTTGTACTAACACACATTATAAGGGGGTATTTTTTGTACTGGCACACATTATAAGAAGCACTATTACTACTGGGGGGCATTATGGTGAGCTTTATTACTACTGGGGGACTAAGGGGAACATGATTACTATTATTGGCACTATGGGGGCATTATTACTTCTGGGGCATAATGGAGACATCATAACTGTTGGGGGCACTATTATTACTAAGTCCACTCTGGCAGAGAAATATTGCTATTGATGGGCCTTTTGGGAGCACTATTACTGTGGGTGGACCCTGGCAAAGTATCAGGTTAGCACAATTATTTTTGGGGTACACTATGTTTACAACACTATTAGTGTCAGGGCCACTATTTGCTGGGCACAGTTATTTTTACGGCACATCCTTTCATTCTTTGATCCTATTGTGTCTCATACTGTAATACAATTGGAGAGAGATATGAAGAAACCTTGCCTGTGTCTACCGAACATTTCTCCTCTCCTCTCCTCAGATCTCCTCATTGATGACATCACACGTCAGCGCGTGCAAGATTTGGCACATTTTTTTCAATAAAGATGGCCATGATTGCAGAAAAAATTCATTTGCTACCATGAAGCGCGAGGAAATTTGGCCTAGTGACAAATCAAATTTTTCCTGCAATTCGGATCGAAGTCCACTTCGTTAACTTCGATTTGGTCATAATGGTCATAAATGGCGTACACCCGCACGGCAGCTTATTCTAAAAAGTTACCTAAAACAACAGTCACACTTTCAGAGCATCTGTAACTAATGCTTTGTACACAAAGCAAAAAAAAAAGCTTAAAAGGTAGTGTCAACATAATAAAATACTTGTAATTTTTAAGATTGTGATCTAGGGACATTTCAAATGACACTGTCAATTTGGGTTGGCTGGGCTGCTATCTAATGTGTATGGGAGCCTTCTGACTTTCCTCCCACAGATGATGTCAGGGGAAAGAAGAATTGGGCAGTTTGCCTTTTAAGAACCAACAGTGCGTGTGTACAGGAAGGTGGCCACTGAAAATGCATGTGTAGAGGGAAGTCGGTAGGTACAGCTGTTTTGCGGAAAGCTATTGTAGGTACATGGGGACCTTTAAAGGGAGTCTTTCACCTAATCTGAGTGTGATGAATACCACACCTCATGCCCACTTGACGTCAACCACGTCGAGCTCACGAGACCTGGTATGATCACAGGGTTACCAAAAACGTGAAGTTACGCCCTCCAGAGGAGCACGTAAGGTCAGGCTGGTATAGTTTACACACACACACCCTGTCCACGCGGGCACAGAGAGGCAACAAGCTGAGAGAGCCTTTTCACTGCCGCAGTGAAAACAGCACGCCCTCAGCCCGGGTAACTGCCACCAGTTCTCGTTTGATATAAGCCCGGTCCGCTAACGGGATTATATAGGGTCAGAAACCAACCCGCGGTAGCTTATAACTAGGCCAAAACACGGACGTGGGGATTCGTGATCGAGATACAAGATAGCACAAGATTAAATTATAGATTTAATCGCCGTAAGGGCACACTAGATTTAACACAATATACACAGACAATATATACAGTGGTCTGAGGTTACAGATACAGGTTATATGGTTACAACAGGGTTAAGCAGTGTAAAAGTCAGTTACCGAGTATGATGAAAGTTCCTTTGAGAATGTTCTTTGCTGGAGTCCACATGAAGGGCCGTGAGCTCAGCTATTTCCTGGGTCCCTCTAAACACATGTGTAGGATGTGACCCCTCTTCAGAGAAAGACGCGCCTACTTGCTGGCACCAGACTTTTAACCTGTAGCCAGCCCCTCCCCTCCCGGCCTCAGGGAGGGGTCCACTCCCCCTCTTCTGGGCTGGCAGCAAATGACCCACAAAACCCTTTAGGGTTCATAGCTCCAGACCAGAGGGTCACAGGGAGATGGTTCTGGGACCAATGGACCTGCCTGGGTTCCGGCTACAAGTAGAGCCCAAACCTGGTACCGTTATGTGGTTTCTATGGGGAGATATGGATATCTCCCTACCCTGACCTCGTCCCAGTAAACAAAGACCATGGGAACGTACCTCGTGGCCACCGGGACACAAATATGTATCCGGTTTGCGCCTGCGATGGCCAGGCGATTCATAATTCCTTATGAAAGGTAGGTGCCAACATGTCTGGGAGGTCTCATTGATCCTGGGCAAGGGCGGATACCCCATGCTGGGGGTTTTCCTGCAAGATTCAGTTGGCTCCAAACTGGTGCACTGAGGTGTGACCTTCTCCCTGAAGCCTGGACCCCCTGGGGGCCTTCCTTCTTGCCAACTGACACTCAGATGGCTGGGGGGGGGGGGGTGGAAACCTATTTTGCATGTACACTGAACATGCCAAGAGATGCATCAAATTACAATCAGGGCTGGGGCTTTGCAGCAGGGCCCTCCTGTGGAGTGCCTTACCTCCGCTATCTGTCAGCAGATGGGGGTGTGAGGACATGGCTGACAGTAAATATTAATCCATATTCCTCACACTGAGCGTTTTAGACCGCTTAGATAAGGTTATAGACTCTTTGACCCTCATTACAATGGTACCTTTGTTTTCTGTGTCCCTCGTCCAGATCATGAAAAAAACTGGGAACTGGCCCGCACCTGCGCACTACTCTGCCCATTATAGGCAGAGGAACAGCTTTTTATATTGCGCATGCGCCGGCCAACTAAAGACAGACGGCTGGCGCATGCGCATGCGCGGGCCAGTTTCCAGCCTGACTTCTTCTCTTGCCGCTTGTGACGTCTGCCGGCTGGAGGCAGAGGAGGAGGTAATAATAGGACAGAAGGGCGGGCCAGAGAGCTGAAAGAGGTGTGTTATTCTGGGCACATCGCCCAGTAACGCCGCCCCTGGGCACCTTCAGAAGCTCATTTGCATACGTTTAAAAAGTGTTTTTTTTCATGATATGGACGAGGGACACAGAAAACAAAGGTACCATTGTAATGAGGGTCAAAGAGTCTATAACCTGATCTGAGCGGTCTAAAATGCTCAGATTAGGTGAAAGACTCCCTTTAAGACAGGACAAGATTTTTTTTTATTACTGAGCAAGACAAAGTACATTAAGTGCTGAACAAATCACATTAGAAAAGCAATTAACAGCAATAAACAGCAAGATCAAGGGCACGTGTAATCACAGACTAAGGGCTTGTTCACGCGAACGTGCTCGTGCTGTCGACCGAAGGTGAGCTAGGGGTAGCCCTCAGTCAGCCATGTCTGCAGGCTCTAGTGACTGACGGGGTGAGAAAAGCCTGCTAGTGAGCCAGTTTGTGCTGGCAGCTCGCGGTCAGACAGCGCAATGCTGCTGTCTGAGTGTGAGCTACTAAAAAGGAGGACATCCTGTGCCGGACGGAAGACAGGGAGTCTGAAAACCGAACTGTCCGGCCTAAAACCGGACGTCTGGCCACCCTACTCAGCAATCCAGCAGCGGTGGCAATGCTTGCACATAGGTAGGTGCTTTTTCCTATAGTGTGCAAGTACAGCCACCGCTACAGAATTGCAAGGTGGTCGTAACCATGGAAGCGATCAGTCTATAATGTGACGGAAAAATAAATCCTACCAGCTAAAGAAGCAATATGGACAATCACAATACATTAGTAAGTGCCTTGTAGTAACTTTCTCTACATGATAAATGCTATTTGCTGAAGTGACAACCCCTTTAAGGATGGAATGCAAAACAGAACCCTAATACAGTTCTATGGGTACAAATAACGGTTCCATTTTGTTCTGTTATGTAAAACAGAAAAAATATCCTTTCGACCGCTAATACACTCTGCCTTCAGCAGGCTGTATTATCATGCCTGCCACAATAACTATCCACTGTAATACAGGAGTATTAAAAGCCTCCGTGTCCGTGCTTATATCCGTGAATAGGTGGTCAGTGATGCCTCCGTGAAGATGTCTGTGATGGATCCATGTTGGCTACGTGTGTCCGTTTTTTGCTGTCTATGTGTCATCCGTGTTTCACTGACACCGCATAGCTGAAAAATAATTTTCAAAGCATCTCTTCCTAAGCATCCGTGGTTTTCACGGACCCATAGACTATAATGGCCGTTGGATGCACAAGGACAAAATAGAGCATTCATCCGTGCTAAAAACACGGACCGTGATAAAAAACTGATGTGTGAATACACACATTAAGGCTACATGCACACGAACGTTTCCATTTCTGTTCCTTTTTTTTTGCGGATAGGATGCGGACCCATTCATTTCATTTGTGAAGGAGGCTTTACAATGCATAGTAAAGGCTATGAAAATATCACAGGTTGTATTATAGTGTACATAGGGGGTTGTCTGGGTTTAGAAAGGCCGGACGCTGGAGGTAGGCCTGCATGAGGGGTTTTGGGCTCCGGGGCAGAGGAGTGGCTAGGAAGGGTTAGGATAGTGAGGGGACGGAGTGGCGCGGGGTGGGGCGGAGCTTCAAGAGGGGGCGGAGCCAACGGACAGGCGCCATTTCGGGAGAAGAGGAGCAGGAGAGCGGACATCTCGGCATCCTGTCCAGCTCCCAGCTTACCATGTCGGGTGTCGATGAAGTCCTGGAGAGGCTGCGGGCAGCGCCGGAGGTCCATGGCCAAGGCTGGCTTGAAGACCAGGTAGCCGGCTTGTTACAGGGGGAGGCGGCGGGTGCAGTTTGCCCGCCGTCAGAGGAAAAACGGTCGCGGCGGGCTAGGCCGCCGGCGCGCCTGATTGAGGAGGACACCCCCAGAGTCCAGCGCCGAGTTAGGAGCCCCTCTAGGGACCCTCCGGGCAGTGGGGGACACTCTCAACCCCTCCCTAAGTCCTCACAGCTCGGGAGGAATCCACATGCACGGCGGGACTCAGCGAAGGGAGGGGGGCGGCCCCCTTCATCGCGTGCGGCTGCAGACGGCGGGAATGCGGGACCAGGTACTGCAGGCTCCCCTCCTAGGCCTGGGGGGAGGCCTGCTCGACGTGGGAGAGCAAGTGGAGCAAGGGTCTGCGGGGCTGTTTACCGGGAGGCTGAGCGGGTGCACAGGCCCCTTATAGATGACGGACAGCTGGCGGCTGGTCTTATTGAGGAGTCGAGTGAGCAGACAGCAGGGGCTGAACAAGACGCGGCCAGCCCTGAGAGTGCTGGGTCGCCGGGCTGCAGTGGACGGTTACCGGAAGCGGGGTCCAGGATAGTGCGATCAGAAGTGGAGCGGCTGGAATCCAGATCAACGGCTGCGGGGTTCACAGCACCCGGGCCGCCAGGTGAGGCAACCTTGGGGACACTGTTTACATTATTGCAAGGTGTGGGGTTGGGGGCCAGCGGGGGTGGTCAGGCTGATTTATTTGGTGGTTTGGGGCGGTTACTGTGCGGGTTGGCTGGTTTAGGGCACGGCGGGGCAGGGCCTTTGCAAGCTTGGGGAGGGGAAGCGAGGTTGAAGCGGTGGCTGGGGGATCTGGGCAGGTTTTGGTGGGGGTTGGGCCCCAGGGTGGGGGTTTCAGTGCAGACTCAGGTTGGCGGTGAGGAAGACAGGCCGAGGGTTGATGATGCGGCAAAGGGCGAGGTGTATGTGTGCTTTGAGGGCCCGTTGGGGGCGCATTTAAAGCAGGAAGTGAGGGAGCGAATTTGGAAGGGGGAATGCGTGGATATTTTCTCGCTTCTCCCGTTGGAGCGCTTTAATTTGGATGTGGTTAGGAAGGATTTGGGGAAGAAGGAGGAGGAAGAGAACCCTGTACGTTTAGCAATTGGCTTCAGGCGTTTGCTATTTTGGCAAGTGTGATCGGGGAAAAGGCGCAAGATAGTTGTTCGCCTCTGTTTTGTTACATGGATGCGATAGGGGAGGCTTATCGTGTTTATGGAGGATACGGGTGGTTGCGGTATGACGAACAGTTTCGTCAGAGGAAGGCGGTCCACTCTGGTATGCGGAGGGACCATAAAGACATAGGGCTGTGGATGAGGGTGATGGGGGCTGGTAGACAGGGGCAGCCTTTTCGTGTGGAGCAGGGGGGGGAGGGCAGTCAGGTTTTGCCGCTGCCTCTGCAAAGGGCTTGTGCTTTTTGTTCAATGAGGGTAGTTGCAAGTTCGGTCAGAAATGTAAGTTTAAGCACGAGTGTTCGGGGTGCGGGGGGAGTCACGGGGCCAGCCGGTGTTTCCGGGGGCATAGGCCGAGGGGGTGAGAGACGGTTGGAAAAGGGACGGACTCCGGTCAGGGTGGAGGCGATGGGGCCGTATTTAAGTAGGTACCCGGATAGGGTGGGGGCGGAGCTGTTGCGGAGGGGGTTTGAGGAGGGGTTTGTGATTCCGTCTTGTCATGAGGATGCGGGGGGTGGAAGAGGTAAGAATTTGAGGTCGGCTTTGATGCACCCGGAAGTGGTGTCTCAGAAGCTAGCTAAGGAGGTGAGTTTGGGGAGAATGTACGGGCCGTTTGTGGAGTTACCTTTGGGGAACTTGGTGGTTTCTCCGTTGGGGGTGGTTCCGAAGAAGGAGCCGAATGCTTTTCGGCTGATTCACCATTTATCTTTCCCAAAGGGGTCGTCGGTGAATGATAGGATTGATCCGGAATTGTGTTCGGTTGTTTACACCTCGTTTGATACGGCGGTTAGTTGGGTTAGGAAGTTGGGGCCAGGTGCGCTGTTTGCAAAGGCGGACATTGAGGCCGCGTTTCGCTTATTGCCGGTTCATCCGGATAGTTTGCGCTTGTTGGGATGTTTTTGGGAGGGGGGGTATTTTGTGGACGGGTGTTTGCCGATGGGGTGTTCGATCTCTTGCGCTTATTTTGAGAAGGGAAACCAAAAAAGGGGCTCAGTCACATAACAACCGCAGGAGCACATTGCTGGGGCAAGGAAATAACATGAAAGACAGACATGCAATGTGACAATGCACTGCAATATAAAGTACAAAAATTGCATGGAAATAACAAGTGCTACACTATAAGTGCGAGATACTTGGCAAATTATTTTGTACAAAATTATTTGAGCCCGTCTGCCAAGCGTCAAGGCGTTCTCTGTTAGACGGGTTCCTACGCTAAATTCTACCTGTTAGGTGCCATAACGGCTACCGTACACTTCAGGGAGTGTAGGTTCCACGTACCTGCATTGTAACCTACCTGTTGGGTGCCATGACGGCTACCATCCACTCAGGGAATGCAGGCTACACAGCAGGCCCACTCCACAACACCACCGGCGCCTACAAGCCACCAAGGACCGCAGTGGGAGTCCTGGTGCTGTGGCTTCAGTGAATGAAGTGGAGCAGGCCTGACTATGCACTGACACTAATTAAAATCAGCCAATGGGGCAGACAGGGTGGTCAGAAATGTGAGACTGAGGAGGCAGCCACACCTCAATTACAAACTACAAGGGAAACCAAAAAAGGGGCTCAGTCACATAACAACCGCAGGAGCACATTGCTGGGGCAAGGAAATAACATGAAAGACAGACATGCAATGTGACAATGCACTGCAATATAAAGTACAAAAATTGCATGGAAATAACAAGTGCTACACTATAAGTGCGAGATACTTGGCAAATTATTTTGTACAAAATTATTTGAGCCCGTCTGCCAAGCGTCAAGGCGTTCTCTGTTAGACGGGTTCCTACGCTAAATTCTACCTGTTAGGTGCCATAACGGCTACCGTACACTTCAGGGAGTGTAGGTTCCACGTACCTGCATTGTAACCTACCTGTTGGGTGCCATGACGGCTTATTTTGAGAAGTTTAGCTCCTTCTTGGAATGGGTGGTGAAGGATGTGGCGGGGTGTCAGTCGCTCATTCATTATTTGGATGACTTCCTTTGTTTGGGGCCGGCGGGTTCCAGGGTTGCTGTTGGCTTCGTTGCAGTCGGTGTTTAGGGAGTTCGGGGTGCCGTTGTCGGCAGAAAAGACGGTTGGCCCCACTACAGAGTTGTGTTTTTTAGGCATAGAGCTGGATACGGTTCGGATGGAATGTAGGTTACCTGAGGACAAATTGGTTGATGTGAGGGCTGCAGTGCAGTCGGCGAGGGTGGGGCCGAAGATTCGTTTGAAGGAGTTGCAATCCTTGTTAGGGAAGTTGAATTTTGCTTGTAGGATTATTCCGATTGGCAGAATATTTTGTAGGAGGTTGGCGGCGGCGACGGCAGGTGTGGTGTCGGGTCACTATTTTATTCGGCTGGGGAAGGAATTGAGGAAGGACTTGGAGGTTTGGGACGGGTTTTTGGGACAATTTAATGGCAGGGCGTTGGTCATGGGGGAGGTGGTGGAGAGTTTTGACTTGTTTTCAGATGCTGCTGGGGGGGTGGGTTTTGGTGTGTATTGTGAAGGACAGTGGTGTGCGGGTAAGTGGCCGGTGAGTTGGTTTGAGAGGGGTTGGGTTAGGAACGTGGCGTTGCTTGAATTGTTCCCGATAGTGCTGGCGGTGGTGCTGTGGGGGGGGCAAGTTCAAGGATAGGAAAGTGAGGTGGCATTGCGATAACTTGGGTGTTGTGCAGGCCGTTAATAGTCTGACTGCATTTTCGCCTCCTGTAGTTAGGTTATTGCAGCACTTGGTGCTGATGTGTTTGCCGCTGAACACATGGGTTGTGGCGGTGCATGTGTCGGGTGTTCATAACAGGGTGGCTGACTCTCTTTCTCGTTTGCAGTGGGAGGGTTTTCGTCAGCTGGCTCCAGAGGCGGAGGAGGAGGGGTTGGAGTGCCCGGCGTGGCTCTGGGACCTATTGGAGGTGCTATAGCGGATTTGTTTAGGAGGTCTTTGAGTGAAGGTACTTGGTCTGACTATGGTAAGGCGTTGCGTTCTTGGGAGCAGTGGTGTGTGAGTATTGGGGTTGGTGTTGATGGGGGGGGAGATCCCATTGGTGTTGTTTTTGGGGCACATGGTGGAGGAGGGTTGGTCAGTGGCAAGGGTTAACCAGTGTTTTGCTGGTTTAGTTTTTGGTTTTAGGTTGAGGGGCCTTCCGGATGTTACCAAATCATTTTTGGTTAAGCAGGTACTGAAGGGTTTTCGACGTGGGGGCCGGGAGGCGGACGGTCGGAGGCCGGTGTCCTTTGAGTTGCTGTTGAGAGTGGGGGTTTGTCTGGAGTCGGTTTGTAGCTCGGAGTGAGGTCCGGTTATTTAGGCTTGCATTCGCGTTGGCCTTTTTCAGGGCTTTCCGGCTGGGGGAGCTGGTGAGTAAGAGTACGGTGTGTGGGGGCGGTTTGGCGAGTGATGATGTGGATTTGTACGAGGATAGGGTGGTTGTACGGATTAGGGTATCTAAGACGGACAGGGAAGGAAGGGGTCGGAATGTGTGTCTGTATGCAGTTGCAGGGTGCTTGGTTTGTCCAGTGAATTGTTTGAGGGTATATAGGGCGGGGGGTTGTTGAGGCATCACGATGGTTCTTTTTTGTCAAGGTTCCAATTTGTGGCGGTATTCAAGAAGTGTATGGCGGTGCTGGGAATGGACTCTAGTGGCTTTACGGGTCATTCCTTTCGTATTTGGGGGGCGACGGAGGCTGCCAGATTGGGGTTGGGGGACGAGGTGATTAAGAAGATTGGGCGGTGGGAGTCGGCCCGTTTTAAGTCATATGTTAGTCTGGATCCTGGGACATTCGTTTGTTTTTTGGGGTGCTTTGCGGGCGGATGTGAGGCCCAACGGGCGGCAGTTGGGGATAGGACGGGATGAGGCAGTGGTGAGATGGATTGGACGCAGGGGGATGTTGTGGGGGAGTGTGATGGGTGAGGTTCATAGGCATGCGAGGTTGGATAGGGCCCCGGATATTCTGGTGCTGCATGTGGGTGGTAATGACTTGGGGGTGAGGTCTTGTCGGGATTTGATCAAGGATATCAAGTTTGACTTGTTGCGCTTGTGGTCCTTGTTTCCTGGGATGATCACGGTTTGGTCGGATATGGTGTATAGGCAGCCATGGCGAGAGGCCAGGTCGTTTGAGAGGGTGGATAAGACAAGGGTGAAGGTGAACAGGGCGGTGGGTAAGTTTGCGGCCAGGAATGGGGCGGTGGTGGTTCGGCATGTGGAGTTGGAGGCGGGTACAGGAGGATTTTGGAGGGCTGATGGTGTTCATTTGAACGCGGTGGGGATTGACTTGTGGTCTTTGGGCCTGCAGGGAGGCATCAAGAGGGCGCTTTGCATGTGGAGGAACGCGCAGGCTTGAGGGAGGAGTCAAGCCGCGCGTTGTTGGCGTGGGAAGGTCATAGAAGCTGGTGGTCTTGAATGGTGTGGAAAATGGGAGGGCCCCCAGGAGGGGGGGCTGGACTCTCATAGTTGGGGCATTTTTGGTTCGTTCAGAGAGGCGTCCATCAGTTGGTGTCTCCGAGCTGGAGTTTTGCGGCTGGAGGCAAGATGGAAGTGCCGGGTTGGCGTGTTTATACATATATGTGAGAAATTTGGGGCTTCTATGACCTCCCTCGTCAGGGGGTATGGAAAAAGTTATTGTTATATATTTATATATATATTTATATCTGTTATGTATTTATTTATTTATTAATAAACGGCTGCTGTGGCCGATTTAATCCAACTCGGACTGTGTGTATTAATTTAAGGGGCGTGAGAGGTTGGGGGGTAAAAAGGGGGAGTTTTTTATGTGGAGAAAGTAGGCCCCGGGAAATGCACAATAACCCATTCAAGAAAGGCCGGACGCTGGAGGTAGGCCTGCATGAGGGGTTTTGGGCTCCAGGGCCGAGGAGTGGCTAGGAAGGGTTAGGATAGTGAGGGGGCGGAGTGGCGCTGGGTGGGGGCGGAGCTTCAAGAGGGGCGGCGCCAACGGACCGGCGCCATTTCGGGAGAAGAGGAGCAGGAGAGCGGACAACTCCCTCCCACCCGCCCTAATTTTGGGTGTTCTGTGGGGAGGATGATGGTGGTGAGTGATGTCGCGGCAGTCGTGGCGGGGGAAGGTCATAGAAGCTGGTGGTTTTGAATGGTGTGGAAAATGGGAGGGCCCCCAGGAGGGGGGGCTGGACTCTCATAGTTGGGGCATTTTTGGTTCGTTCAGAGAGGCGTCCATCAGTTGGTGTCTCCGAGCTGGAGTTTTGCGGCTGGAGGCAAGATGGAAGTGCCGGGTTGGCGTGTTTATACATATATGTGAGAAATTTAGGGCTTCTATGACCTCCCTCGTCAGGGGTATGGAAAAAGTTATTGTTATATATTTATATATGTTATGTATTTATTTATTAATAAACGGCTGCTGTGGCCGATTTAATCCAACTCGGACTGTGTGTATTCATTTAAGGGGCGTGAGAGGTTGGGGGGTAAAAAGGGGGAGTTTTTATGTGGAGTAAGTAGGCCCCGGGGAATGCACAATAACCCATTCAAGAGCTGAACCCGGACATATCCCCATTTTCACCAAGGCAGGCCCTGTGATATGAGCATTTCATGCTCTGATGCTTTCCCTTGCCTGGCACTGGATCGCGCAGGGCAAGGGCTTTTCTGTTTACATTTTTACACTGCTAGCCGTTTTACAGGCTAGGGCAGCGCTAAAGCTCACCCATAAGTGCCGATTACGTCACCGGGCTCAATGTTAGGTGGAAGCCTCTGCTTAACTTACCCATGGAGAGCTCGGTATGTCACCTGATCTTCAGAAAAAGCCCTTGCGCTGTGCCATTCAGCACAGGGCAAGGGAGAGCATCGGAACATGAAATGCTCCAATGTTCATATCAGAGGGGCCGCCTGGGTGAAAACGGGGATATGTCTGGGTTCAGCTCTGAACCCGAAAACCCCTTTAAGCTGCTCCAGATCGTCCATAGACTTTAAACATCTGGCCAGTCCGCATTTATTTTTGCAAGGACATTTCTGAACATCTTTGCAGAAATGCATGGCAATCTTGCTGCTGCAAGAGTGCAGAACCTGTTGTCCGTGACAAGCAGACTCCCCATAAAGATGGAAGAGTCAGTTTTTTGCTGTCCCTATCTTCTCCATCGCTGTATACACAGAGCTCAATGAGGGCTGTGTAAATAGATCAGGCCACTTTCTGTCTTTTCGGAGGGTTGACGTCCACCATTCAACACTGGGCAGATTTACTAACCCTGTAGACAGTGTAAACGTATGCAGTCTTAAAAGGAACCTGCCACCATGAAATGCATTGCAATCTGCAGGCAGCATGTTATAGAGCAAGAGGAGCTGAGCAGATCCAGGGGGCGGATTGGCCGTACACACTGCAGAGAAATTTTTCGGTGGGCCGGTGTCCAAGGGGGCCCCCGGAGCCGCCAGCGATATACGTAATAATCTGATGCTCCCAGAATTAATTAACTCTGGGAGCAGCGAGTACTTATGTACCTGTCCAGCAGCCACAGGTGCCCTTCTGAATTCAACTTTATTGCCATTGAGGCAACAGTAATAGGAGGGCAGAATGTGGCACTGGTCACCACAGAAGGGAAGCTTCTGGAGAGGTACTTTGTGCTGGTGGGGCAGTATTTTCTGATTCACTATGGTATTTAGTTCTGCTGGGGCAGTATATTGTGCCGCAATATGGTATTGCTGGTGTAAGCCGTGTACCGGGGTGGGCTCCCCAAGATACATTGAAGTCACGAACGAGGAAAGCAACCCCAACACCAGCTATTGCCAAAACCGAATTTTACTTAAAAGTGGCAATAAACACAACCACAAATGCTGGGAACATACACTCGATTTACGTACACCCAGCCCGAAGGCTGAGACCCCTGTGCTGCACAGCACGGTGCCCTCCCATAGATGAAGGAGGAAAGAGCAGTAATTTACCTACTGGCGGACACAACTAAACTACCACACCTTACCTGTTATTACCCTAAAAACAAGAACCACTGTATGGGTGTGTGTTACGGACTAGCCTGCGGTGCAGCACAACAGCCTACAATCTTACCAGGTTCTACAGTATTCCCCCTCCCATAACTGGTCATGTAGCACGTGCCTGAGTATTCCCCTGAGAAAGAAAACGCCAGCCTGGCTTGAGTTTGTAAGAATTTTATCAGCTCTCCAATGTGAAATGTCACTTTAAGTTATGGAGTCGTTCAAATAAACAGTGGTAGCACTTGTGGCCTGACACAAACAGAAACCCTAAACCCAGTCTGACACTGGTGGATGACAAATAGCAAATCTTGAGTAGTCAAGGCAGAATGCTGGCGCACAGCAGGGCCGTAGATAAAAATTTTCCTGGGGGGGTTCAGCTTTCTCAAATTATAAGACTTTATCTAGCAGACACACCAGGGTTTGAAAAAAATATACCAGCCATATAATTCCTAAACCAATCCTTTACCTTGAGCAATACCAATTTAGTTGCTTGACACCATATGGAAAAAACATGTTTGAAAAAGACTCGTAATTGGTACCTACCTACTCCAGTCTGGAGTGACAGTCTATGGCACGCATGACACATCACATGCTAGCTTACTCTTTATTGTTGAGGAGACTAGAGTGTGAGAGACTAGAAAAAATCCATCAAACCATGCAGCCTGCACAATAAGCGATGTGGACCAGCATGGTGGTGGCCAGTTCCCTGAATTCATAAGAGTATGGGGGCTGGACTAAATATATGACTTAACACTGTCTTCTTGATTTTCTTTTTTAACTATTACTTTTACTTACACTAGTGCTCCAGAGTCTCTGTCTCTGTCTCTCTCAAACTCTTTCTTTCTTCTCTCTCTCTTCTAATCTTCTGAGATCTCCAGGCTCTGTGCTCTGTCAGCCGCCGCCCAGGAGTAGCAGGCAGGAAGCTGGCCGGGGTCCAGACGTACGACAGGCGGAGGCGGAGCCTGAAGGTGTGTGTCTGTGAGTTAATTGTGCCGCCGTACCTGCCCCCCTGCGCTGCCCGGCCCCACCCTGCAGCCTCCATCACCTCTCTGTGTGCCGCACTGCCCGCGCCACTATTGCAGGCAGCGGCACGCCCAGGCTGTTCTCTGGCAGGTTAGGAGGACAGACACTCTGGGGTGGGGGGGGGGGTTTGAACCCCCCTATCCCCCCCCCCCCCCTTATCTACGCCCCTGGCGCACAGAATAACTTCATGTTCTTGGTTTTGTTTTTGTATTTTTGATGGCGGATACAGTTGATCACTTCAGGAGTTTGATCCTCCCACAGCATCTGCAGTGGGATTGAAAAGAAACCCAAGGGTACTGCTATAGAGAATGAGATGTTGCTCAAAATGATTCACTGGTTTAATTCTAAAGCAGCTTTAGGCCTACTTCAGGGAAGGAGGGAGAGAGGGAAGATAATCTTGAGTACAAGAAATCATACTAGCAGGAGATAACACCAGGAGCATGGTCATATGATTGCACTTGAGACTAGATTACAGAGGTATTTGAGATACTGACAGAAGATTAGGAAAATACCTTTTATATGGGCCAATGATCAAGGCAATTATCTGAAAGAAGCATTTCTTGGAACGTTCCTTCCCAAATGATGATTGTCCTGTAATACGTCTAGATACTGCAAATTTTAAAGATCTGAAAACCTCCTTTAGGGCTAAAAACCTCAGATGAGCGCTGTAAACAGGGCCGGATTAAGTCTGGTGGGGGAACCCATAATTTGAATCTTTTTTATAGTTGGGAGAATAAGGGTGTCCCTGAGCTCCATGTCTTTCTGCTGCTGACACATCCCCTAACCTCCACCTGCCACAGTTGCTGTTTGTCCAGCATGGTCGCCAGTCCATAGTCTAGTGTAAATGCTGCCATCAGTCAGTCATAGTCTAGTGTAAATGCTGGGGTCAGTCAGTCCATAGTCTAGTGTAAATGCTGGGGTCAGTCAGTCATAGTCTAGTGTAAATGCTGGGGTCAGTCAGTCCATAGTCTAGTGTAAATGCTGGGGTCAGTCAGTCCATAGTCTAGTGTAAATGCTGGGGTCAGTCAGTCCATAGTCTAGTGTAAATGCTGGGGTCAGTCAGTCATAGTCTAGTGTAAATGCTGGGGTCAGTCAGTCCATAGTCTAGTGTAAATGCTGGGGTCAGTCAGTCAGTCCATAGTCTAGTGTAAATGCTGGGTCAGTCAGTCCTTAGTCTAGTGTAAATGCTGGGGTCAGTCAGTCCATAGTCTAGTGTAAATGCTGGGGTCAGTCAGTCCATAGTCTAGTGTAAATGCTGGGGTCAGTCAGTCTATAGTCTAGTGTAAATGCTGGGGTCAGTCAGTCATAGTCTAGTGTAAATGCTGGGGTCAGTCAGTCATAGTCTAGTGTAAATGCTGGGGTCAGACAGTCATAGTCTAGTGTAAATGCGGGGGTCAGTCAGTCCTTAGTCTAGTGTAAATGCTGCCATCAGTCAGTACATAGTCTAGTGTAAATGCTGGGGTCAGTCCATAGTCTAGTGTAAATGCTGGGGTCAGTCAGTCCATAGTCTAGTGTAAATGCTGGGGTCAGTCAGTCCATAGTCTAGTGTAAATGCTGCGGTCAGTCAGTCCTTAGTCTAGTGTAAATGCTGGGGTCAGTCAGTCCATAGTCTAGCGTAAATGCTGGGGTCAGTCAGTCATAGTCTAGTGTAAATGCTGTGGTCAGTCAGTCCATAGTCTAGTGTAAATGCTGGGGTCAGTCAGTCCATAGTCTAGTATAAATGCTGTGGTCAGTCAGTCCATAGTCTAGTGTAAATGCTGCCATCAGTCAGTCATAGTCTAGTGTAAATGCTGGGGTCAGTCAGTCCATAGTCTAGTGTAAATGCTGTGGTCAGTCAGTCCATAGTCTAGTGTAAATGCTGGGGTCAGTCAGTCCATAGTCTAGTGTAAATGCTGGGGTCAGTCAGTCCATAGTCTAGCGTAAATGCTGGGGTCAGTCCATAGTCTAGTGTAAATGCTGCCATCAGTCAGTCATAGTCTAGTGTAAATGCTGGGGTCAGTCAGTCCATAGTCTAGTGTAAATGCTGGGGTCAGTCAGTCCATAGTCTAGTGTAAATGCTGGGGTCAGTCAGTCCATAGTCTAGTGTAAATGCTGGGGTCAGTCCATAGTCTAGTGTAAATGCGGGGGTCAGTCAGTCCTTAGTCTAGTGTAAATGCTGGGGTCAGTCAGTCCATAGTCTAGTGTAAATGCTGCCATCAGTCAGTACATAGTCTAGTGTAAATGCGGGGGTCAGTCAGTCATAGTCTAGTGTAAATGCTGGGGTCAGTCAGTCCATAGTCTAGTGTAAATGCTGCCATCAGTCAGTCCATAGTCTAGTGTAAATGCTGGGGTCAGTCAGTCCATAGTCTAGTGTAAATGCTGTGGTCAGTCAGTCCATAGTCTAGTGTAAATGCTGGGGTCAGTCAGTCATAGTCTAGTGTAAATGCTGGGGTCAGTCAGTCCATAGTCTAGTGTAAATGCTGGGGTCAGTCAGTCATAGTCTAGTGTAAATTCTGGGGTCAGTCAGTCCATAGTCTAGTGTAAATGCTGGGGTCAGTCAGTCCATAGTCTAGTGTAAATGCTGGGGTCAGTCAGTCCATAGTCTAGTGTAAATGCTGGGGTCAGTCAGTCCATAGTCTAGTGTAAATGCTGGGGTCAGTCAGTCATAGTCTAGTGTAAATGCTGTGATCAGTCAGTCCATAGTCTAGTGTAAATGCTGGGGTCAGTCAGTCAGTCCATAGTCTAGTGTAAATGCCGGGGTCAGTCAGTCCATAGTCTAGTGTAAATGCTGGGGTCAGTCAGTCCATAGTCTAGTGTAAATGCTGGGGTCAGTCAGTCCATAGTCTAGTGTAAATGCTGTGATCAGTCAGTCCATAGTCTAGTGTAAATACTGGGGTCAGTCAGTCAGTCCATAGTCTAGTGTAAATGCCGGGGTCAGTCAGTCCATAGTCTAGTGTAAATGCTGCGGTCAGTCAGTCCATAGTCTAGTGTAAATGCTGCCATCAGTCAGTCCATAGTCTAGTGTAAATGCTGTGGTCAGTCAGTCCATAGTCTAGTGTAAATGCTGTGGTCAGTCAGTCCATAGTCTAGTGTAAATGCTGGGGTCAGTCAGTCATAGTCTAGTGTAAATGCTGGGGTCAGTCAGTCCATAGTCTAGTGTAAATGCTGGGGTCAGTCAGTCATAGTCTAGTGTAAATTCTGGGGTCAGTCAGTCCATAGTCTAGTGTAAATGCTGGGGTCAGTCAGTCCATAGTCTAGTGTAAATGCTGGGGTCAGTCAGTCCATAGTCTAGTGTAAATGCTGGGGTCAGTCAGTCCATAGTCTAGTGTAAATGCTGGGGTCAGTCAGTCATAGTCTAGTGTAAATGCTGTGGTCAGTCAGTCCATAGTCTAGTGTAAATGCTGTGATCAGTCAGTCCATAGTCTAGTGTAAATGCTGGGGTCAGTCAGTCAGTCCATAGTCTAGTGTAAATGCCGGGGTCAGTCAGTCCATAGTCTAGTGTAAATGCTGGGGTCAGTCAGTCCATAGTCTAGTGTAAATGCTGGGGTCAGTCAGTCCATAGTCTAGTGTAAATGCTGTGATCAGTCAGTCCATAGTCTAGTGTAAATACTGGGGTCAGTCAGTCAGTCCATAGTCTAGTGTAAATGCCGGGGTCAGTCAGTCCATAGTCTAGTGTAAATGCTGCGGTCAGTCAGTCATAGTCTAGTGTAAATGCTGGGGTCAGTCAGTCCATAGTCTAGTGTAAATGCTGGGGTCAGTCAGTCCATAGTCTAGTGTAAATGCTGGGGTCAGTCAGTCCATAGTCTAGTGTAAATGCTGGGTCAGTCAGTCCATAGTCTAGTGTAAATGCTGGGGTCAGTCAGTCCATAGTCTAGTGTAAATGCTGGGGTCAGTCCATAGTCTAGTGTAAATGCTGGGGTCAGTCAGTCATAGTCCAGTGTAAATGCTGTGATCAGTCAGTCCATAGTCTAGTGTAAATGCTGGGGTCAGTCAGTCATAGTCTAGTGTAAATGCTGGGGTCAGTCAGTCCATAGTCTAGTGTAAATTATGTGGTCAGTCAGTCCATAGTCTAGTGTAAATGCTGGGGTCAGTCAGTCATAGTCTAGTGTAAATGCTGTCATCAGTCAGTCCATAGTGTAGTGTAAATGCTGGGGTCAGTCAGTCCATAGTCTAGTGTAAATGCTGGGGTCAGTCAGTCCATAGTCTAGTGTAAATGCTGTGATAAGTCAGTCATAGTCTAGTGTAAATGCTGGGGTCAGTCAGTCCATAGTCTAGTGTAAATGCTGGGGTCATTCAGTCCATAGTCTAGTGGAAATTATGTGGTCAGTCAGTCCATAGTCTAGTGTAAATGCTGGGGTCAGTCCATAGTCTAGTGTAAATGCTGGGTCAGTCAGTCATAGTCTAGTGTAAATGCTGGGGTCAGTCAGTCCATAGTCTAGTGTAAATGCTGGGGTCAGTCAGTCATAGTCTAGTGTAAATGCTGGGGTCAGTCAGTCCATAGTCTAGTGTAAATGCTGGGGTCAGTCAGTCAGTCCATAGTCTAGTGTAAATGCTGGGGTCAGTCAGTCCATAGTCTAGTGTAAATGCTGGGGTCAGTCAGTCCATAGTCTAGTGTAAATGCTGGGGTCAGTCAGTCCATAGTCTAGTGTAAATGCTGGGGTCAGTCAGTCATAGTCTAGTGTAAATGCTGTGATCAGTCAGTCCATAGTCTAGTGTAAATGCTGGGGTCAGTCAGTCAGTCCATAGTCTAGTGTAAATGCCGGGGTCAGTCAGTCCATAGTCTAGTGTAAATGCTGGGGTCAGTCAGTCCATAGTCTAGTGTAAATGCTGGGGTCAGTCAGTCCATAGTCTAGTGTAAATGCTGTGATCAGTCAGTCCATAGTCTAGTGTAAATACTGGGGTCAGTCAGTCAGTCCATAGTCTAGTGTAAATGCCGGGGTCAGTCAGTCCATAGTCTAGTGTAAATGCTGCGGTCAGTCAGTCCATAGTCTAGTGTAAATGCTGCCATCAGTCAGTCCATAGTCTAGTGTAAATGCTGTGTTCAGTCAGTCCATAGTCTAGTGTAAATGCTGTGGTCCCTAGTCTAGTGTAAAGCTGGGGTCAGTCAGTCATAGTCTAGTGTAAATGCTGGGGTCAGTCAGTCATAGTCTAGTGTAAATGCTGGGGTCAGTCAGTCCATAGTCTAGTGTAAATGCTGGGGTCAGTCAGTCCATAGTCTAGTGTAAATTCTGGGGTCAGTCAGTCCATAGTCTAGTGTAAATGCTGGGGTCAGTCAGTCCATAGTCTAGTGTAAATGCTGGGGTCAGTCAGTCCATAGTCTAGTGTAAATGCTGGGGTCAGTCAGTCCATAGTCTAGTGTAAATGCTGGGGTCAGTCAGTCATAGTCTAGTGTAAATGCTGTGGTCAGTCAGTCCATAGTCTAGTGTAAATGCTGTGATCAGTCAGTCCATAGTCTAGTGTAATGCGGGGTCAGTCAGTCAGTCCATAGTCTAGTGTAAATGCCGGGGTCAGTCAGTCCATAGTCTAGTGTAAATGCTGGGGTCAGTCAGTCCATAGTCTAGTGTAAATGCTGTGGTCAGTCAGTCCATAGTCTAGTGTAAATGCTGTGATCAGTCAGTCCATAGTCTAGTGTAAATACTGGGGGTCAGTCAGTCCATAGTCTAGTGTAAATGCCGGGGTCAGTCAGTCCATAGTCTAGTGTAAATGCTGCGGGTCAGTCAGTCATAGTCTAGTGTAAATGCTGGGGTCAGTCAGTCCATAGTCTAGTGTAAATGCTGGGGGTCAGTCAGTCCATAGTCTAGTGTAAATGCTGGGGTCAGTCAGTCCATAGTCTAGTGTAAATGCTGGGGTCAGTCAGTCCATAGTCTAGTGTAAATGCTGGGGTCAGTCAGTCCATAGTCTAGTGTAAATGCTGGGGTCAGTCCATAGTCTAGTGTAAATGCTGGGGTCAGTCAGTCATAGTCCAGTGTAAATGCTGTGATCAGTCAGTCCATAGTCTAGTGTAAATGCTGGGGTCAGTCAGTCATAGTCTAGTGTAAATGCTGGGGTCAGTCAGTCCATAGTCTAGTGTAAATTATGTGGTCAGTCAGTCCATAGTCTAGTGTAAATGCTGGGGTCAGTCAGTCATAGTCTAGTGTAAATGCTGTCATCAGTCAGTCCATAGTGTAGTGTAAATGCTGGGGTCAGTCAGTCCATAGTCTAGTGTAAATGCTGTGATAAGTCAGTCATAGTCTAGTGTAAATGCTGGGGTCAGTCAGTCCATAGTCTAGTGTAAATGCTGGGGTCATTCAGTCCATAGTCTAGTGGAAATTATGTGGTCAGTCAGTCCATAGTCTAGTGTAAATGCTGGGGTCAGTCCATAGTCTAGTGTAAATGCTGGGGTCAGTCAGTCCATAGTCTAGTGTAAATGCTGGGGTCAGTCAGTCCATAGTCTAGTGTAAATGCTGGGGTCAGTCAGTACATAGTCTAGTGTAAATGCTGGGGTCAGTCAGTCCATAGTCTAGTGTAAATGCTGGGGTCAGTCAGTCCATAGTCTAGTGTAAATGCTGGGGTCAGTCAGTCATAGTCTAGTGTAAATGCTGTGGTCAGTCAGTACATAGTCTAGTGTAAATGCTGGGGTCAGTCAGTCCATAGTCTAGTGTAAATGCTGGGGTCAGTCAGTCATAGTCTAGTGTAAATGCTGTGGTCAGTCAGTCCATAGTCTAGTGTAAATGCTGGGGTCAGTCAGTCATAGTCTAGTGTAAATGCTGGGGTCAGTCAGTCCATAGTCTAGTGTAAATGCTGGGGTCAGTCAGTCAGTCCATAGTCTAGTGTAAATGCTGGGGTCAGTCAGTCATAGTCTAGTGTAAATGCTGCAGTAAGGCCATAAACGCTGCTGTCACTCGGGATTCTCTTGTGGGCACAATGCAGCAGGGCTCTGTGGCAGGGGAACTGAAAGTGGCATGTATAACCGCCTCAGGTAGTGCGATCCTGCAGACAAGTGGGGGTGGAAGCAGGGCTGAGGAAAATGAGTGCTTTCATAGTGGAAGTGCTCATCTCTCTATATTCAACCTAAGGACGGTGATACAGCTAGATACTGTATCGGGGCACGGGAGCAACATCTCCCTGCCCCATTCCTTCTGATAGGCCTAAGTTCTGGTGCCTGTAGCCTATCAGAGGCCAGCGCACGCGGCACCATGACACCAATTATAGACAGCCGGCCGGCGCATGTGCAATATGAAAAGCTGGTCCTCTGCCCTTAATGGGCAGAGCAGTGCATAGGCGCGGGCCAGTTTCCAGCCTGACTTCTTCTCTTGCCGCTTGTGACATCCGCTGGCTGGAGGCAGAGGAGGAGGTAATAATAGGACAGAAGGGCGGCCCAGAGAGCTGAAGGAGGTGTGTTTTTCTGGGCACATCGCCCAGTAACGTTGCCCCTGGGCACATCGCCCAGTAACGCCGCCCCTTGGCACCTTCAGAAGCTGATTTGCATTTGTTTAAAAAGTGTTTTTTTTTCATGATCTGGACGAGGGACACAGAAAACAAAGGTACCATTGTAATGAGGGTCAAAGAGTCTATAACCTGATCTGAGCGGTCTAAAATGCTCAGATTAGGTGAAAGACTCCCTTTAAGACAGGACAATAATTTTTTTATTACTGAGCAAGACAAAGTACATTAAGTGCTGAACAAATCACATTAGAAAAGCAATTAACAGCAATAAACAGCAAGATCAAGGGCACGTGTAATAGAAACATAGAATGTGTCGGCAGATAAGAACCATTTGGCCCATCTAGTCTGCCCAATATATCTGAATCCTATGAATAGCCCCGGCCCTATCTTATATGAAGGATGGCCTTATGCCTATCCCATGCATGCTTAAACTCCTTCACTGTATTTGCAGCTACCACTTCTGCAGGAAGGCTATTCCATGCATCCACTACCCTCTCAGTAAAGTAATACTTCCTTATATTACTTTTAAACCTTTGCCCCTCTAATTTAAAACTGTGTCCTCTTGTGGTAGTTTTTCTAATCACAGACTAAGGGCTTGTTCACGCAAACGTGAGAAGACCGTGCCCGTGCTGTGGACCGCAAATTGCGGTCCGCAATGCACGGCCACTGACCGTGGCCCAGCCGCATGGGGATCGCAGACCATTCACTTGAATGGATCCACGATCCGTCCGTTGCGCAAAAAGATAGAGCAAGTTCTATCGTTTTGCGGTGCCGAGGCACAGAATGGAACCCCAGGAAGCACTCCGTAGTGCTCCCGTAGTGTTCCGTTCCGTGCTTCCGTTCCGCATCTCCGGATTTTTGGACCCATTCAAATGAATGGATCCGCATCCGTGATGTGTAACGCACACGGAACGGTGCCGGTGTATGGCGGATCCACAAATTCGGTCCGCAAAACGGCAAGGGGCAGCATACATTCGTGTGAATGAGCCCTAAGGCTTCTTGCACATGACCGTATGGCTTTTTCAGTATTTTGCAGTCCGCAAAAAATGGATCCACAAAAAATACAGATGACGTCCGTTTTTTGTGTAACGGAACAGCTGGCCCCTGAACAGTATTAACCTTGTCCGTTAGGCGGACAATAATAGAACATGTTCTATCTTTGAACAGAACGGAAAAACTGAAATACAGAAACGGCAGGCATACAAAGGACCTTCCGTTTTTTTTTGCCGATCCATTGAAATGAATGGTTTCATATACGTCCATATTCGGAACGCAAAAAATGGAACGGAAACGGGGGAAAAAAAACTTTTATGCCTTCAGCAGGCTGTATTATCATGCCTGCCACAATAACTATCCACTGTAATACAGCAGTATTAGGCCTCCGTGTCCGTGCTTATATCCGTGAAAAGGTGGTCTGTGATGGATCCATGTTCGCTCCGTGTGTCCGTTTTTTGCTGTCCATGTGTCATCTGTGTTTCACTGACACCGCATAGCTGAAAAATGATTTTCAAAGTATCTTTTCCTAATGATCCGTAAAATACGGATGGCATCCGTGGTTTTCACGGACCCATAGACTATAATGGCCGTTGGATGCACACGGACCAAATAGAGCATGCATCCATGCTAAAAACACGGACCTACGGACCGTGGTAAAAAACTAATGTGTGAATACACACATTAAAATGAATGGGTACGCGTGCTGTTTGACGTGACTGTGAAGGAGGCTTTACAATGCATAGTAAAAGCTATCAAAACATCACAGGTTGTATTACAGTGTACATTGTGACGGCTGGAGGCAGTGTATTAGCGGCACAGACTGGTGTCCTTCAGAAGGGTTCTGGAGTACGTAGCACCCAGAAATTGTATTTGTGAGGTGTTAATCGGAGGACAGAGGAAGCTTGCTCCCTCTAACTGCTCAGATGCTGCAGTCCCTATTGATGAGGGTTTAACCACTTTAACCCCGCTAGCTGAAACCCCCTTAAAGGGAACCTGTCACCAGGATTTTGGGTATAGAGCTGAGGACATGGGTTGCTAGATGGCCGCTAGCACATCCGCAATACCCAGTCCCCATAGCTCTGTGTGCTTTTATTGTGTATAAAAACCGATTTGATACATATGCAAATTAACCTCAGATGAGTCAGAACTTGAAAATATGACTCTTCTCTGGTCACACAAGTAAGATATGACTCTTTTATGTTAATTTGCATATGTATCAAATCGTGTTTTTTTACACAAAAAAAGCACACAGAGCTATGGAGACTGGATATTGCGGATGTGCTAGCGGCCATCTAGCAACCCATGTCCTCAGCTCTATACCCAAAATCCTGGTGACAGGTTCCCTTTAATGACCAGGCCACTTTTTACACTTCTGCACTACACTAGTTTCACAGTTTATTGCTCGGTCATGCAACTTACCACCCAAATGAATTTTACCTCCTTTTCTTCTCACTAATAGAGCTTTCATTTGGTGGTATTTTATTGCTGCTGGCATTTTTACTTTTTTTGCTATTAATCGAAATTTAACGATTATTTTGCAAAAAAATGAAATTTTTCACTTTCAGCTGTAAAATTTTGCAAAAAAAACGACATCCATATATAAATTTTTCGCTAAATTTATTGTTCTACATGTCTTTGATAAAAAAAAAATGGTTTGGGTAAAAGTTATAGCGTTTACAAACTATGGTACAAAAATGTGAATTTCCGCTTTTTGAAGCAGCTCTGACTTTCTGAGCACCTGTCATGTTTCCTGAGGTTCTACAATGCCCAGACAGTAGAAAACCCCCCACAAATTACCCCATTTCGGAAAGTAGACACCCTAAGGTATTCGCTGATGGGCATAGTGAGTTCATAGAACTTTTTTATTTTTTGTCACAAGTTAGCGGAAAATGATGATTTTTTATTTTTTATTTTTTTTTCTTACAAAGTCTCATATTCCACTAACTTGCGACAAAAAATAAAAAATTCTAGGAACTCGCCATGCCCCTCACGGAATACCTTGGGGTGTCTTCTTTCCAAAATGGGGTCACGTGTGGGGTAGTTATACTGCCCTGGCAATTTAGGGGCCCAAATGTGTGAGAAGTAGTTTGCAATCAAAATGTGTAAAAAATGGCCTGCGAAATCCGAAAGGTGCACTTTGGAATATGTGCCCCTTTGCCCACCTTGGCTGCAAAAAGTGTGACACATCTGGTATCGCCGTACTCAGGAGAAGTTGGGGAATGTGTTTTGGGGTGTCATTTTACATATACCCATGCTGGGTGAGAGAAATATCTTGGCAAAAGACAACTTTTCCCATTTTTTTATACAAAGTTGGCATTTGACCAAGATATTTCTCTCACCCAGCATGGGTATATGTAAAATGACACCCCAAAACACATTCCCCAACTTCTCCTGAGTACGGCGATACCAGATGTGTCACACTTTTTGCAGCCAAGGTGGGCAAAGGGGCACATATTCCAAAGTGCACCTTTCGGATTTCGCAGGCCATTTTTTACACATTTTGATTGCAAACTACTTCTCACACATTTGGGCCCCTAAATTGCCAGGGCAGTATAACTACGCCACAAGTGACCCTATTTTGGAAAGAAGACACCCCAAGGTATTCCGTGAGGGGCATGGCGAGTTCCTAGAATTTTTTATTTTTTGTCATTCAGACGTCCGTATGCGTTTTGCGGATCCGATCCATGTATCCGTGGATCCGGAAAAATCATACGGACCTCTGAATGGAGCCTTACAGGGGGGTGATCAATGACAGGGGGGGTGATCAGGGAGTCTATATTGGGTGATCAGTGGTTCATAAAGGGTTAATAAGTGACAGGGGGGGGTGTAGTGTAGTGGTGTTTGGTGCTACTTTACTGAGCTGCCTGTGTCCTCTGGTGGTCGATCCAAACAAAAGGGACCACCAGAGGACCAGGTAGCAGGTATATTAGACGCTGTTATCAAAACAGCGTCTAATATACCTGTTAGGGGTTAAAAAAATCACATCTCCAGCCTGCCAGCGAACGATCGCCGCTGGCAGGCTGGAGATCCACTCTCTTACCTTCCGTTCCTGTGAACGAGCGCGCCTGTGTGCTCGCGTTCACAGGAAATCTCGGCTATCGCGAGATGACACACGGATGCGTCCAGAAGGAGTAAATCAACCACCTTCTGGACGCATCCGTGCTTTAGGCGGTCGGGAGGTGGTTAAATATGGGGTAAGTCAGTCTAATAGTAACTTATTCTGGAATATCATGCTATTAGTAACTACATATATGAAAATTGAAATTAGGGTCTTAGTGTGACAGTTATCCTTTAAATGTATAAATTTCAATTTTTCCCTGCATCTTTTCCTGTAGAACAATATATCAATCTGCTCAGCTCTTCCTGCTCTATAACGTGCTGTCTGCAGTTTGTGCAATTTTGGCTCATGTTAGGCCACACCGCTATATCCCAATTGGGTCCAGTACTTAATACCCCTTTCAGTCCATAACTCATAGCCAAGTAGATGCATCCATTCTGGGAGTTTTGGATTTCTTTATAAGGGTGTTAAGTGACTATTCCCCACCTCCACCATTCTCTCCCTATGTTATAGCAAAAGCATTCCAGATGGCTACAATTGCTTCCATAGTTGACGTAAATAATAACAAGCTGGGTAAACTTTCCATTTGTATATTACATTAGTAAGAGCTTCATAGGAACCCAGTAGGGCAACCTCCAGCACCACAACTACATTGCTGCTATCAGCTCTAATCCACCTTGCCATATCACCGCATACTAAGGATACATAGTAGGTAGGGATAGCTCTCCCCAGTCATACGGTGCCTTTATTGTGCCTCGCACTAATCTGGGGGTTTGGTTACCCTACAGTTGCCCTTGACAGGTCATTCGTTGTTTGATGGGGAATATTGTACCATTATGTTTAGATGGGAAAGTACTTTGGTTGTGTGTAATAATTTTGCAACACAGGCATCTATTTATTCCACATCAGTAAGTACCTACTTTTAAGGGTTTGCATGTTTTTATCTTGCCCTAATTTTGATTTTTTTTATGTAGTATTAGTTTTCTGGGGGCGATAACGCTCTTAATGGTGGGTGCCCGCCTATCGGTGATCCTAGGTGTCTTTGGTAGGTACTTTGCTAAATAGGGATCGTGAAGTAGTATGTGCCAGTGTTTTTTGAGGGTCGCCTGGATGTATTTGTTTGAAGAGAGTTTTAAAACACTTAAGAAAAAATACCTTGAGTATAAAGCCAAACATCACAATACAAACTCTGTGGGAAATGAACATCAACCTCATTTCTCTAACTACGGATGGTGAACTTACACCCGAGAAAGGATCCACGACACTAGTGGACTTCTCTATACATCTTTTTCCTACACAAAACAGGCCTACAGTCCACCAAGGTGAACATAACCACCAGAAAAACAAGAACATTACCACCATCGATAACACTGGATCCGGGGCAGAGGGGCTTGTGCCCTTTCTAAACCTAATCCCTAAGGGTATCACCCCCGCTTCCCCCACCAATACGTCTTTTTTAGCATTAGACAAAGTAAAAGAACCTCCACCGATAAAGGGGTACCCACGTATAACACAATACTTCAAATCCACGCCACAAAAAGGAAAATTAGAACCCGTAGGACAAGAGGAGGACAACAAAAGAGGCAAGCTAGAAAAAAGCTCCCCGTTAAGCACCTAAATAAAGTGTCACAACCCACCAGTAACAATCCCACAGAAACTGTAAAAATATTCAATTTATCCAGCCACATATTGACCACATCGTAAAACAGTCTACTAAAGAAAGGACTATCTTTTTGCCCATACAATAAAGTCAACCCCTTCGAGCTGTTTATTGACATTCAAAAATTTAGATGCAACCTCACTATTTTTTACCTTGATCCCACTAACAGTCAAAATGTATCACTCATGGACAAGGAGGAGTCTAAACATCAAGACGTCCGTCCCAAATCAAATTTCTTCCCAATGCAAAGCCAGAGTCACTGCATTCCCACCTCATTACTACAGATTTAAAGAGGACCTTTCACCGATTAAGACACTGTGAACTAAGAATACAGACATGGAGAGCGGCACCCGGGGATCTCACTGCACTTACTATTATCCCTGGGCGCCGCTCCGTTCTCCTGCTATGCCCTCCGGTCACAAAGTTATGGTAGGCGGAGTCTGCCCTTATTCTGCTGTAGAGCTGGCCAATCGCATTGCAGAGCTCACAGCCTGGGAGAAAATAACCTCCCAGGCTGTGAGCTCTGCGCTGCGATTGGCCAGTGCTAGAGCAGAACAAGGGCAGACTCCGCCTACCATAACTTAGTGACTGAAATCTCGGAGATACCGGAGGGCATAGCGGAGGAACGGAGCGGCGCCCAGGGATAATAGTAAGTGCAGTGAGATCCCCGGGCGCCGCTCTCCAATTCTGTATTCGTAGTTCACAGTGTCATAATCGGTGAAAGGTCCTCTTTAAGAAAGGCCCCAAAGGAACCCAATGCGTTCCAATATAAAGGAAACCTCACAATACATGAACAAAAAGCACTCAAAAATCTAAGGAACAATGAAAAACGTATTATACGCCCAGCAGATAAAGGGGGGGGGCATTGTAATTCAGAATTACAATGACTATGAATTGGAGGCCCAAAGAATCCTCAGTGATAAATCATATCGATGGGGATGGGGACGAAATATCGACCAAATCCTTCAGCGAGTCCCTTAACTGTACAGACTGGGGAATTGCTTTTACCCCTATTTTTTATAAAACAGAAATTGAGTTTTTAGACATCATTGTCACTTATACCAACAATTCCCTATCCACCAGAAGTTATTTCAAAACAGTCGACATGAACAGCTACATTCACTTCACCAGTTTTCATCACAAAAGTGGCTAAAAAACATCCCGTATAGCCAATATAAGAGAATCCGGCGTAATTGCACTAACAATGAGGAATTCCTAACACAGTCCGAAATACTAAAAAAAAGGTTTACAGAAAAAGGATATCCAAAGCAACTAATCAAAAATGCTGAACAAAGATGTATGTCAAAAACACAGATAGAACATCTAAGCACACCCCCGAAAAAACAAGATCGATTCGATTATTCAAATTTCATCACCCAATACAGCACTTCAAACAAATACATCCAGACGACCCTCAAAAAACACTGGCACATACTACTTCACGATCCCTATTTAGCAAAGTACCTACCAAAGACACCTAGGATAACCTATAGGCGGGCACCCACCATTAAGAGCGTTATCTCCCCCAGCAAACTAATACTATATAAAAAGAAACAAAATTAGGGCAAGATAAAAAGATGCAAACCCTTAAAAGTAGGTACTTACAAATGTGGAATAAATAGATGCCTGTGTTGCAAAATGATTACACACAACCAAAGTACTTTCACATCTAAACATAATGGTACAATATTCCCCATCAAACAATGAATGACCTGTCAAGCGAACTGTGTTATCTATCTGATAGAATGTGGATGCGGCCTACAATACATTGCCTGCACCACACAACCTTTACATTGCCGGATGAATCAGCACCGGTACAATATCCAGAGACACTACGCAAAACATGGTCTGTCCAGACATTGTACGTCCACCCTAGAGAAGGAAAAACACCCAATCCGAGTTACACCCATCGAACAAATACCAGAAAACCCCTTTAAAAGGTTTGATAATCTTCAAAAGAGAGAGGTCTTTTGGATCTATCAGTTGGACACACTAGTGTCACGGACGGTGTACAGGAAATAAGGCAAAGCACATGTATAAACGACTCGCTAGATCCGAAAACTAAGGAACCAAAGGAAACCCCTGCAGAAGACCTGGCACTTTCCCTGGCTGCTCAGCCTATGCAAAGATCCGAATGGTGGAGGTCTGCATATCCACGAACCTTGACTATAAAGCCCTGAGCACCCTACAATAGTGAGGGGACACGACCACCGGCTCCCTACACAAGATACGGAGGGAGTCAGGGTCACCTGGGATCCAGCAAACAGACAATCACAGATAAAGGTACACTTAGCTTTGAAGCAAACAGGAGGACAGATCAGCGTGCACACACACTCCAGGAAGTAATATAAGCCGCTCAGAAAAGCCTTCTGGGGAAGAATTTAAAGGGAAGCAATAAGTCCAACACATAACAGCTGAGAGAGGCTGACGAGAGGAGGAGCTGAATACCACAACACAGAAACTCAAAGAGGAGGTTCTGAAAGGCCTCTGTCAGAGCTTCTCAGCTGTCTGGTTGTGACAGTACCCCTCCCTCTACGAGTGGACTCCGGACACTCAGAACCCACCTTCTCAGGATGGGACCTATGGAAAGCCCTGATGAGACGAGAGGCCTTAATGTCCGTCACTGGGACCCACATCCTCTCCTCAGGACCATACCCCTCCCACTGAACAAGGTACTGAAGAGAACCGCGGACAAGACGAGAATCCACAATCCTAGATACCTGAAATTCAAGATTCCCATCAACCATAATCGGAGGAGGAGGCAAAGGCGAGGGTACAATGGGTTGAACATAAGGTTTCAATAAGGACTTATGAAAAACATTATGGATCTTCCAAGTCTGAGGAAGATCAAGACGGTATGCAACAGGATTGATGACAGACAGGATTTTGTAAGGCCCAATAAACCTAGGACCCAACTTCCAGGAGGGAACCTTCAATTTGATATTCTTGGTAGACAACCACACCAGATCACCAACATTCAGGTCCGGACCAAGCACACGTCTCTTATCAGCCACACGCTTATATCTCTCACTCATGCTCTTTAGATTATCTTGAATCTTTTGCCAAATAGATGACAAAGACGAGGAGAATCTGTCCTCATCAGGTAAACCAGAAGACCCCTCTCCCGAGAAAGTCCCAAACTGTGGATGAAACCCATATGCACCAAAAAATGGTGACTTATCAGAGGACTCCTGACGACGGTTATTTAAAGCAAACTCAGCAAGGGACAAAAAAGAACACCAATCCTCTTGATTCTCCGCCACAAAACAACGCAGATATGTCTCCAGATTCTGATTGACGCGCTCTGTCTGGCCATTCGACTGCGGGTGGAAAGCAGAAGAGAATGACAACCGAACCCCCAAGCGAGAACAGAAAGCCTTCCAGAATCTGGAAACAAACTGCGTGCCCCTATCAGAGACTATGTCTGAAGGAATACCGTGCAATTTGACAATGTGATCAACAAATGCCTGCGCCAGCGTCTTAGCATTGGGCAAACCAGGAAAAGGGATGAAATGCACCATTTTGCTAAAACGGTCCACCACCACCAGAATCACAGTCTTCCCCGAGGAACGAGGCAGGTCCGTGATAAAGTCCATGGACAGATGTGTCCAAGGACGGGAAGGAATGGGTAAGGGAAGGAGAGGACCTGATGGCCGTGAATGAGGGACTTTGGCACGAGCGCAAGTCTCGCAGGCTGCCACAAAACCCTCAACCGACTTACGAAGCGCAGGCCACCAGAATCTCCGAGCGATGAGATCCAGTGTGGCTCTTACCCCCGGGTGCCCAGCAAGGACCGTATCGTGGTGTTCTTTAAAAATCTTGTGTCTTAAAGCGAGAGGCACAAACAACCTCCCAGGAGGACAAAGATCAGGAGCCTCTGACTGGGCTGCCTGCACCTCTGCCTCCAATTCAGGAAAAAGAGCAGAGACCACCACACCTTCAGCCAAAATGGGACCCGGGTCTTCAAAATTCCCGCCTCCCGGAAAACAACGTGACAGGGCATCTGCCTTCACATTCTTAACTCCAGGGCGGAACGTGACAACAAAATTAAACCTAGAAAAGAACAACGACCATCTGGCCTGTCTCGGGTTCAGACGCTTGGCTGACTCCAAGTAGGCCAGATTTTTATGGTCAGTAAATACGGTAATAGGGTGTCTGGCTCCCTCTAGCCAATGGCGCCATTCCTCAAAAGCCAACTTGATGGCCAACAATTCCCTATCTCCCACATCGTAATTTCTCTCTGCGGAGGAGAGTTTTCTTGAGAAAAAGGCACACGGTCGCCAATTGGCAGGAGAGGAACCCTGAGACAAGACCGCCCCCACACCCACCTCAGAAGCATCAACCTCAACTATGAAGGGTAACGAAACATCAGGTTGCACCAAGATGGGAGCGGAAGCAAAACTCTCCTTGATATCAGAAAAAGCCTTACGCGCCTCTACTGACCAAGAAGAAAAATCTACCCCCTTTCTGGTCATATCAGTGAGTGGTTTAACAATAGAAGAATAATTCAAAATGAACTTCCTGTAATAATTGGCAAAGCCCAAAAAACGCATCAGCGCCTTTTGATTCTCAGGAAGCTCCCACTCAAGCACAGCGCGGACCTTCTCGGGGTCCATGCGAAAACCAGAAGCGGAGAGAAGAAACCCCAGAAATTGAATTTCTGGAACCGCAAACACACATTTTTCCAGTTTCGCATATAATTTATTCTCCCGCAGGATGAGCAAGACCTGACGTAAATGTTCCTTATGAGTTTTGAAATCGGGAGAAAAAATCAAAATGTCATCCAAATACACCAATACAAATTTTCCCATCAAATGATAAAAAATGCTGTTCACGAAATGCTGAAAAACGGCTGGGGCATTCATCAAACCAAAAGGCATAACCAAATTCTCAAAATGGCCCTCAGGGGTATTGAAGGCCGTCTTCCATTCGTCCCCTTCTCTGACCCTGACCAGGTTGTATGCCCCTCTTAAATCTAATTTGGAAAAGACTTTAGCCCCAACAACCTGGTTAAATAGGTCCGGGATCAGAGGAAGCGGATAAGGGTCACGAATTGTGATATTGTTCAGCTCCCTGAAATCCAGACAAGGTCTTAAAGAACCATCTTTTTTCTTAACAAAGAAAAAACCAGCGGCAACAGGTGACTTTGAGGGTCGTATGTGTCCCTTTCTCAGACTCTCAGAGATATAAGCACGCATAGCGATCCTCTCAGGTTGGGAAAGATTGTATAAACGAGATTTAGGCAGCTTGGCGTCTGGGATGAGATTAATAGGGCAATCGTACTCCCTGTGCGGGGGCAAATCCTGAACTCCACTCTCAGAGAAGACATCCGAAAATTCAGAGAGAAAAGATGGTACAGTCTTAGTAGCAACCTCAGAAACAGATGTCGTGAGGCAATTCTCTCTGCAAAAGTCACTCCAACCATTTATTTGCCTCGCTTGCCAATCAATGGTGGGGTTATGTTTAGTGAGCCAGGGTAGCCCCAACACTAGAGGAGTCGGCAAACCGCTAAGGACGAAACATGACACATCCTCAACATGAGCATCACTCACAATTAAACGGATATTGTGAACTATGCCCTTTAATGATTTCTGAGAAAGTGGAGCGGAATCGATAGCAAACACAGGAATATCCTTTCTCAAAGCGCACACCTGGAAACCATGAGTTATCGCAAAGTGATTATCAATGAGATTGACCGCTGCTCCACTATCCACAAAAATCTCACAAAAAATGTTCTTGCTCTCTAGCGCCACCCTAGCCGGCAGGACAAAACGGGAACTACAAGCAAACGGAAAACCTTCAATCTCCGCCTCAACCCTGCCAATAGTAACAGACGGAACATTTTTCAAAGATTTTTTCCTCTTTGTTTCTTTATTATACCCAGAGAACTGCCTGAATCTCCTAGAGGGACAAATATTTGCCAAATGATTAATACCTCCACAACAAAAACAAACCCTCCCATGCGGGCTGAATCTTCTATTGTCAGAAGCAATCAACCCCAGCTGCATGGGCTCCTGCTCAGAAGGGGCTGACAGCGACTGAGACCCCTGCGCAGAGAATGGGACCGCTGCACAGTCCTGGGACCGAGTATGACAGGAAGGAGAGATCTCTCCTCTCTCTCTAAGACGCCTATCAATACGAACGGCCTGAGACATAGCAGAGTCCAAAGAAATAGGCCTTTCATGAAAGGCGAATGCATCTTTCAATCCCTCTGAAAGACCATGGCAAAATTGACTTCGGAGTGCAGCATCATTCCAACCAGTATCAGCTGCCCATCTCCGAAATTCTGAGCAGTATATTTCTGCGGATTGTTTACCCTGGCATAGGAGACGTAGTCTAGACTCCGCCAGAGCAATACGATCCGGATCATCATATATCTGACCCAGGGCTAAAAAGAATTCATCCACTGAACGGAGGGGCCGTGCCCCCTCCGGCAGCGAAAAGGCCCAGGACTGAGCGTTACCCCTGAGCAGCGATATAATGATCCCCACCCTCCGTTCCTCATCACCAGAAGAATGGGGAAGAAGGCGAAAATGGAGTTTGCAAGCCTCTCTAAAACGCACAAAATTCTCACTACCCCCGGAGAACGTATCCGGGAGCGAGATCTTAGGCTCAGAGCAAACTCCATGAACGCCAGCTGAACCGGTCACTTGAAGCTGAGAAAAAGTCCTGCGGAGATCAGCTACCTCCAATGAAAGACCCTGAAGGCGTTCAGCCAAAAGTGAAACCGGATCCATGCTTGAGACGGTTATGGCGGCTTATAATGTCACGGACGGTGTACAGGAAATAAGGCAAAGCACATGTATAAACGACTCGCTGGATCCGAAAACTAAGGAACCAAGGGAGACCCCTGCAGAAGACCTGGCACTTTCCCTGGCTGCTCAGCCTATGCAAAGATCCGAATGGTGGAGGTCTGCATATCCACGAACCTTGACTATAAAGCCCTGAGCACCCTACAATAGTGAGGGGACACGACCACCGGCTCCCTACACAAGATACGGAGGGAGTCAGGGTCACCTGGGATCCAGCAAACAGACAATCACAGATAAAGGTACACTTAGCTTTGAAGCAAACAGGAGGACAGATCAGCGTGCACACACACTCCAGGAAGTAATATAAGCCGCTCAGAAAAGCCTTCTGGGGAAGAATTTAAAGGGAAGCAATAAGTCCAACACATAACAGCTGAGAGAGGCTGACGAGAGGAGGAGCTGAATACCACAACACAGAAACTCAAAGAGGAGGTTCTGAAAGGCCTCTGTCAGAGCTTCTCAGCTGTCTGGTTGTGACAACTAGCCCAGTTTGGGCTAAACAAATTAAATGAAACTATACTATAAAATCCTCCCTGTTTATTCGCATACAAACCTAGATAAAGGCACCACACTAGAGCCGGACATTACGCACTACTATTTACATGTTTTATCGTTGCCTACTATCTATTATCTGACATATATGCTGTAGTCATATTATTACACGTTATTTTTTATAATTTTTTTTCTATATTTGTTTATATATTTTTTTATATGTTTTTCATATTTATATATTTTTTTCTATATTTATTTTTATCACACCTTATTAATATTTTTTGTAAAAAATTTTTTATCCCACCTTTTACCTAAGACCATATTTATTGTCCGTTTTTTTGAATCGCACAACCCCAATAAAGCTAATATGTATTAAATTATTTCATATATGCAACTTTTTAACTTTCTTTATTAAGAATCCAATATTAACAGTCAACTTTATACAAACCTATCAATATTAACATCTTTTTCAACCTAAATACCCCCCCCCCCCAAATCCCTCCGCCTTCCCCCCTACGATGCGTCCTCCCTTCACCACCACCCCTCCGTAACCTGACCGAGGGGAGATGGGGAAGGATGGAAAAACGGATGAGGCTCTAAGGATTTCAATCTCCCCATATTCTAAACCATTTTATCTCAGTATTTCTTTGCTTATACAAAATATATTCATATCTCTTATTGGTATTTACTAGATTTACCCATGTATTCATACTGGGAACATCTCGCGAAAACCAAGAACGTGCTATCAGAAGTCTTGCCAAGAACATTATCTTGAACAAATGATTTTTTTTATATTGCTGACAGCCCACCTTGGCAAGATCACCCAATACCCAACATTTGAGCAGTAAAAGGAATCCGCACATTCAATTTTCCCTCGATATAATTATGAATAGTCCCCAAATATTGTTTCAGCTCTGCACAGGACCAAAACATATGCAAATAATCTGCATCAGGAACATCACACCTAGGGCAATTGGAATCAGTCCTAATACCACATTTATTAAGCCAAAAAGGTGTGACATAAAGTCTATGTAGAATATTAAACTGTACCAAAACGTGATTAAAATTATGTGAAAACAATTTTAAATCCTGAGCTAGATTCTCCTGATCATCCGAGTGAATCACTGAACATTCATTTTGCCAAGCCCTCTGTCCAGAGGAGCAAATATCTCCAAATCGGGCTATAAGTGAGTTTTTATAGAGTTGAGAAATCTTCATCCTTTGCCATCCAAATATTTATTAAATTAATTTATATATGTAAATTAATCAAAACCTATAATCAAAAAAGTTTTATCTATATCAATTCATAATATAGGTGTACTATATAGGATTATAAAGGTGGAGGGGGTATATGTATACATAAAAACACAAATAAAAATATTTATAATGGGTCCTTAAAGTAAAAACCCGGCAATCGCCTGATTAACTTACAGTATATAATATATATCAAGAAGATCAAAAATCCTCAAATTATTATTTATTTATTATCTATATACACCCAGCCCAGGATTAGTTATCACTATATAACCCCATTAGCTATTGTCATACTTATCCATGTGCAGGAATGTAAAAATGACCGCACAATAAGACTTTAAAAAATATATCCTATTAACCTCTTGCCCCAGCGACAAGCTAATCATGTACCACTCCACTGCATATAGCGCCCGCTTGTGCTGTGAGTATGGGTCAGATAAAGGCAGCGCAGCACAGCAGACACATTGCAGCCTCCGGACACTAATGGGAGGCGTGGTCATGACGTCACCCCCTGAAAGAACCTTCACCAATAGCGCTCTCCCAGAAGAGAGGCTGGAACCGTAACCACGCCCCCTCACTTGACGAGCGCACTAGCCCTATATAGGAAAGGCTGGCCCGGCACTACGGCCCGCCCCCCCCCCCCCCCCCTCACACACACTCCGGGGCGCCGTGGAGCCCTTTTCCCACCTTTAGAAAATAAATAAAGAAATAAATAAAACCATTAACATAGCTCTGTTTGTTTTAAACTTGTTTTACTGTCATGATGAAGGGGGTAATTCACCCCTGAAACGCATAGACGTATTAACATTTTAACTACACGCTTCATCTATATGGTATCCTTGGCAGTGCCCGTAGAAGAGGTTCATCTGTTTTTATCCGGTACAAGTTTTACTTCCACTCCAGCACCCGTACGTTTTTGGGCGCAGGCAGGAACCCAGGCTGCAGCCAAGCACCCGTCCGCTGGTCGGGATATACACCAGCAAGGGCCTATACAGCTGTTGTGAATATCTCACAACAACCTCTGGTAAGCGAATTTTATATGCATATACATCAATATTGTCAGCAGTACCACACATGAGGCGCTGTCCTCTCTCTCTTTTTTTCTCTCCTATTTCATTAGAATAAAAATTCCCCTATATATTGCCCCCCATAATCTGTGCCAGAGTAAAAATTCCCCTAGTGCCCCCCTTAGTCTGTGCCAGAATAAAGTTCACTTATATTGTTCCCCCATAATGCTCCTTTACCCCATCCTTGACAAAACTGCAGGATGTCAAATAAAAAAATAAACACACATACTTACCTCCATGGCACTGTCAGCGGTGCAATGCAGTCTGTGTCCCGTGCTGTATGTTCCCCCGGCCCAGGCGGCATGATGATAATGACATCATTGCGCTGCCTGCGCTGGCCTCTGATAGGCTACAGGCACAAGGCCTGTAGCTTTCCGCTGTATCACTGAGGACGGCAATACAGCTGAATATAGAGAGATGAGAGCTTCCACAATGGAAGCTCTCATCTCTCACTGTCCCGCCGCCGCCCTACCACTTATCCAGGGCCACACCATCTGGCTTATCAGCCACCAGCCACCAACAGATTACAGTTCTAGAAAATTGCCCCACTTATGACTTCGCTAGGGATGGACTTGCTCCAAATGACCTGCAGACCAGTATGTTGCTGGTACGAATTTGGGGAATTGAGAAGTAATACTTCAGCTTTGGGGTGTGTGGCCTAGCCAGCATGGCGTAAAGATGTGTTGAACCTGAGCTCTTCATATATCCTGACAAGATTTCTGATCATCTACCCAGTTTTTTGGCCCTTCAGCCACCACCTACTGGAAGGATCTGCTCCCCTGAATCTTCTGCTGCATGAATGAAGCATGTGTATCTAATGGCATATCTGCATGTGTATCTAATGGCATACCGCTGTGCCGCTTCAGGCTCGGGCCTTCTGAGCTGGCTCCTGCTTGGCGCATCACTGTGTGGGCTCATCCTGGAGTTGTAATGCCCGCTCCCGGCTCCTCAACAGCTATACTCAACCCTCTGCCCGATGAGACATCTCTGACCCTGAGGAAACAAGCTGGACTGCACTAGAGTGCACAGACTTCCGTGTAGTAGCGGGTGAGAGAGGTTTGAGAAAGGTGGAAATCTTGGCCATGTGTGCTGCAACTCCTAAGAAGCAGTTGGCGGTGTGTTTTCACACTGGTAATACATAGTTCTTTCATCTACTGCGGCTCTGACGAGTGGATTGTCCTCTGGTCATCTGCTGCACAATGATAGAGGGCTTTAGTGGTGGCAGGAGGGACTGAACTGACACTCACTACAGGTTACTCTCCCTTCAGTATTACCCCCTTGGTTCGCTCTTCATATACTGCCTCTGCATTTTCTCATTATTCCTCCTGTACCCCTGAAACACGCTAATCCTGTTTCTGGATTTACTGTATGGGTTGAAAGACTAAACTGGCCCTATCTTAAACTCCCACCAAGATTTTAATAGATGGCATGAGTCAGATAGAGGAAGAGCCCATTGATACTTTTCTGGCTTCAAGTGAGCCTAATATCACTAACATCATGTCTGCCATTGCTGCATGCCAAGCTGCTTAACCGCCAAAATTAGACACTTGAAGATAGACATCAACTGTCTCAGACATGACACTGACAAAATGAGATCCTGCACGGCAGAAATTGAACGCAGACTGGAGGACTCTGCTCACACTACTTCTGAGATTACGAGAACGCAACAGGTCAAGTCCCTTCAGGCTAGAGCAGAAGATGAGAAGAACCGCAATAGGCATAATAATGTGAAGATCCTGGGCCTACCAGAGCCAGTTGAAGGCACTCGTCCTGAAATTTTTGCTGAGAAATTGATCCAGAAGGTCCTTTCTTCACTACTTCTATCACACTGTTTTGTTATAGAGAATATGCATAGGATTACCACTTAGCCTTTGCCCTTGGGCTCTCCACCTTGACCATTTCTTATGAAAATTCTGAGATCACAATACAATCCTAGCTGCAGCTTAACATAAGGAGCTATTCACTATGAAAATGCAAAAGCTTCCATTTACTTGGACATTACCTCTAAAGTACAGAAGAAAAGAAGGCAGTTCACTCAGGTCTACATTCTATATCTGACAAGACTCCAAATCCAGGACAGAGCCTATTTTTTTGAAACCCCTGAGGAGTAGTCTTATTGGCTAGATGTCCATCATTCGAAGAGAACATGAAACTTTCTGATCCCTCATAAATAAAAAGTGATACATTCTTCACCCTTGAGACTGTACACTTTCTGCTACTCTCCTATTGATAAGTACATTTTGTGTGCCTGTTTTCTTTCTTTCCTCTTTACAGTGGCTGCCCTCCCAAACGCCAGGTCAGCCTGGAATGCTCAGTAATTAGAGCATCTGCCTATGTTCAGAGGATCAAGGGTTCAAGTCTTTGTTGGGTTCACTCGGGCTTTATCTGGTGTTGGTCATGGTGATTTGACTTTTTAGTTCAATATGCTGCATACACCCAGCAATGGTGCCCTCTACTTACCCTAGGTAAGTATGGCAGACATTGTCAGAACATTTAGCACAGCTGTGTTCAATCCTCTTAGTGATGTCTCTGCTCTGACAATGTTGGGTTGCCTTCACATGCTGCGGATTTTGTTGCAGAAACTTCCACAACTGAAAATCTGTTCCATTCATTTGAAGCATATGGATTTCTGCACGCCCCATGAATGGAACTGATTTTCAGATGTGGAACTTTCTGCAACAAAATCCACGTGAGAAGCAGCCTTTTTGGTCTTCCAGGAGTTCTCATACTGTGTATGTTCTCTTCTTAGATGTCTGGCTATCATGGAGACTCCAGGAAGAAGTCCAGGAAATCTAAACACTGCAAGGAATGCCAGTAATCTTTACCAGAAGACTTTGCTTCTGGTGCCTCCACTACCTGTTCCCCACATAGACTTCATTCTCTACTAAATGAATCCTGGAAAGGTTTTTTCTTAGTGTTAAGATATAAAAAATGTCTTATACCTCACCTTCGGTGGGTAAAACAGTCATGACATCTATTTCTAGGACAAGGGCACTGCGAATCTGGCTGAGCCATTTGTGTTAAGATGTGTAAGAGGGGTGTCTAGAGATCCTGCAGAACCTACCCTTACTGAAGTCTGCATCAGAGTTCCTCTGTGACGCTCCTATGAACATAAATAAAATTCATCTTCATTTTTGGCAGAATAGCTGCCGATGTACAGATGTACCCACTGCAGTCATCGAATAATTAGATATTTTAACAAAATATGTATTTTATAGGAGAGCATACAACAGGGTATTTAACTCCGCTACATGATGATGGCATACAGAGGCGGACTACCCTACAGGGAATTCTCCAGTGTGGTGATGTTCCACAGGGCCACCCGAGGCCTCCTCACTGCCGCTGGCTAAGGACATTCTATTGGGGGTACTATTAAAGAAAGTCCAGTCAGCATGTAAAAGTAGGTCTTGGATATCTAGTCAGCCCTTAAGGCAATTAAATATCTAATTTAATCTTGTGCTGTGTTGTATCTCGATTGTTAAAGATGTGTGAATTTATTCTATATTTTGTATATCTAGGATTGTAATGAGTTAACTTTTTCTACTTCCAAGTGCCCACCCCCCTCTTTGTTTCAAGATTGGAGAAGAGAGGGGGCAAAGGGCTGTGCTGTGAGAGGTGTCTGTTTTCTCATCCTTGTACAGGCGTCCCAACAAGGGAGCTATATAGAGAGTCATATAGACTGTGAAGGAGTGCATAAGCCAATTATATGGCTCGATGATATGTATATATTATTCACTGCCTATAGAGAAGCACCTCTTTGAAGTGTCACATATGACGTAGGCAGTATTCTTGTTAGAATAAACTCCATTACAAAATGGCGATGGTAACCAGATGTTTACATTAGTTCACATTCCAAAGTAGGACCCAGTGTGCAGAAGCCAGGGTGCTATCTCCTCTCTCTTATCTCTTCTTCCTTTTTGACCAATAAAAAAATGTGTAAGCCTCAGTGAGGACTGCCCTCTTCTGAAGATGTATATACGCTTACCCCATGTAATAAAAGTTAGAGATTGCTTTGACCAACTTCTGTGTCAGCGTCTAGTCTCTCAGCCACGCGTGGATATTAACCCCTGGGGGGGTACATTGATTTGGAGCACCAGAGTGCATCTAAAATGCTCTAATTTAGGGCTACTTTGACAAATGGCGACCACGAAGGGAGCCCAAGGCGAAGGGAGCATCAACAGCCGACACACAAGAGGCCCCAGGAACTTGGCGAACGGCAGAGAGGAGATGGCCGGCTTTAATAGAACGGTAAGAATACTCTTACCTGCCTTTGTGCCATTTAGTTCATCACTTCATGTTGGCCTAGTCTGCTGTGAGGTGGTACCCATGTAAGTATAGTAGTCGGCTAATATGCTGAAAGCCTGGGGTCCATAGAACCATAGTCTGAATTTATAGATCACTCTGGTGTGTATATGTTTTGTGTGTGTCTGTGATTTATGTGAGGAGTGAGTTGAGCACAGACGGTAAGACCACAAACAAAGGGAGGGGACAGTAACCTCCTGGTTGGGAAGGGGGCGCTGTAGCGCCGAGGTGTGGGACAAAGTAAACTCCGGCTGACCTGGCAGGGAGACGCGTGGAGCCGTATGATCCCTTAGATCCTTGAGATAAGGGAAGACTGCAGAGATATTCTCCACCTGACCTGACCCCAGGAAGACGCGACTGAACCCGCCTGACCCGTGGTCTTGGGGAAGACGTGCGGGGAGTCCCAGCTGACTAGTCAGATGTGATAGTCAGATTTGAGCCAACCAGAGGGGAGGGTGAATCCTTTGTCTGCGGAGGAAAGGGTTAAAGGTGCTGATCACTCCTCTGTTTTGTGTGTGTGTCAGTCTGAAATACTGTTGTTGATATGGGTCAGGCCCAGTATTATGAAGAAGGAGAAAATACAGCCCCTAGCAAGTAGCGAGGGAGATTATAGGATGTGATATTAAGAATTGAAAGTTAAAAATGTGACAAATAGCCCTAGAATGAGAGATTACAGCAGTACAAAGAATGGTCAGTTAATGGATAAGTGTATTGAAGGAAAAGAGAAGTTGGTTGAAGGATAATAATAGGCTGGTGCATACTGAGCTATGGTTTAAAGTGTCCATGGAAGTAACTGAGAGAAATTGAAAGTTGGAGAAATGTGTAGCATTTCTTATTACAAGATGGAGGATTTTGAATCCTATAGAGAACAAAGAAGTTGCCATGTGGCATCCCTTCCCCCACCACATCTGCTGTAAATTCCAATGAGTAAAAGTTTGAGGAATATTTAGGACGGTTGAGCGTCCTGTGATGGATTGCTTTACTTCCCCTGCCTGAACATTCCTGAGATAAGAGAGGCAAGGCATCATGCAGAGTAAGTGATGTTATATGTGTAATATTATTATAGAAGCAAAATAAAAATTGTTCAATAATCTTCTTCCTTCTTTCCCAAGCAGGCTACTGTGGGAATCAGGGGCAGGACATACCGCCTGTGCAGCCGGTTCAGCTGCACAGGGGCCCAGCTTGGGAGGGGGCCCTCCACAGGACGCACAGACAGCTGATTATTCTAATGGTGAAGCAGAGAGCCGCCCGATCCCAGCTCCACCATTCATAACTCCATCCAGCATGTAGAAGGGGCCCCCATGGCAATGCCGCTCACTGTCTTGAGTCTGAGGACGCGCTGTGCCGTCCACAGCTCTGAGCAGCAGGGCCTGGGCAGCCGTCCTGAGCTGTATCTGTGATCGCCCTGCCTCCTGTGGCAGGCCTGTGCTGAGCCACTTCACGGTGTCGGTAGCTCCGCCCCCATCTAGTGATGACTGGTAGCTCCGCCCCCGTCTACTGATGACGGTAGCTCCGCCCCCGTCTAGTGATGACGTTGTAGCTCCGCCCCCATCATGTGATGGTGATCGCCCCTATCGGTCGCTTCACCCACATCTGGTCCTCTCCTAGCTGTTCAGCAATCAGCACCTCAGAGTTGGTGCTTAATGTGTGAGGCCTGCAGCAAACCAGCAACTCAGGAGAAAGTGAGTAAGGACTGGAGGTGGCCCCTGTGCCCACTGTCCCTGCCAGACACTGAACTTGACACTTGGTATGTTATTTGTTTTACTCCACCCATCACCCCTGTCCCCCTCTGGCCCTCCTGTGACTGGACCTGGCCCACACATGTATTTTGCGGTCCGTGGATCGGCAAGATATGGATGTGGTCCATGTGCGATCCGCATATTTTTGCAGACCCATTGACTTAAATGGCTCTGCAGTCCGCATTTTGTAGAGAAGTATAGGACGTGTCACATTTTCTGTTTTGTGCAGAACGGACATACGGATATGGAAAGCATATAGAAGTAATTTGCTTTCTGCATCCGTATGTCTGTTCCCCAAAGGATAGAAAATGTGACATGTCCTATACTGGTCCCCAACATGCAGGCTAGTTAATAGGTCTGCAAAAAAAAAGGTAAATGGCACATGGACGTCATCCGTAATTTGCAGATCACAAAATGCATATGGTTTGTGTCGTGTAAATTGGTTAAAAGTGTTGCTCAGGGGGTCATTTATTAAGACCAGCAGTTTTAGACCCCGATCTTAACCGCCTAACGCGGAGGCGGCAGCCCTGCGCACGACGACGCATATACGCGTCATCTCGCAAGGGCCGGGATTTCCTGTGAACGCGCGCACACAGGCGCGCGCGCTCACAGGAACGGAAGGTAAGCGAGTGGATCTCCAGCCTGCCAGCGGCGATCGCTCGCTGGCAGGCTGGAGATCTGATTTTTTTAACCCCTAACAGGTATATTAGACGCTGTTTTGATAACAGCGTCTAATATACCTGCTACCTGGTCCTCTGGTGGTCCCTTTTGTTAGGATCGACCACCAGAGGACACAGGCAGCTCAGTAAAGTCGCACCAAACACCACACTACACTACACCCCCCCCCCCCGTCACTTATTAACCCCTTATAAACCCCTGATCACCCCATATAAACTCCCTGATCACCCCCCTGTCATTGATCACCCCCCTGTCATTGATCACCCCCTTGTCAGGCTCCGTTCAGACGTCCGTATGATTTTTACGGATCCACGGATACATGGATCGGATCCGCAAAACACATGCGGACGTCTGAATGGAGCCTTACAGGGGGGTGATCAATGACAGGCGGGTGATCACCCATATACACTCCCTGATCACCCCCTGTCATTGATCACCCCCCTGTAAGGCTCCATTCAGACGTCCGCATGTGTTTTGCGGATCCGATCCATGTATCCATGGATCCGTAAAAATCATACGGACCGTCTGAATGGAGCCTTACAGGGGGGTGATCAATGACAGGGGGGTGATCACCCATATACACTCCCTGATCACCCCCTGTCATTGATCACCCCCCTGTCATTGAATCACCCCCCTGTAAGGCTCCATTCAGACGTCCGCATGTGTTTTGCGGATCCGATCCATGTATCCATGGATCCGTAAAAATCATACGGACGTCTGAATGGAGCCTTACAGGGGGGGTGATCAATGACAGGGGGGTGATCACCCTGATCACCCCCTGTCATTGATCACCCCCTGTAAGGCTCCATTCAGACGTCCGCATGTGTTTTGCGGATCCGATCCATGTATCAGTGGATCCGTAAAAATCATACGGACGTCTGAATGGAGCCTTACCAGGGGGGTGATCAATGAGAGGGGGGTGATCACCCTGATCACCCCCTGTCATTGATCACCCCCCTGTAAGGCTCCATTCAGACGTCCGCATGTGTTTTGCGGATCCGATCCATGGATCCGTAAAAATCATACGGACGTCTGAATGGAGCCTTACAGGGGGGGTGATCAATGACAGGGGGCTGATCACCCTGATCACCCCCTGTCATTGATCACCCCCCTGTAAGGCTCCATTCAGACGTCCGCATGTGTTTTGCGGATCCGATCCATGTATCAGTGGATCCGTAAAAATCATATGACGTCTGAATGGAGCCTTACCAGGGGGGTGATCAATGACAGGGGGGTGATCAGGGAGTCTATATGGGTGATCACCCCCCTTATCCCCCTGTCATTGATCACCCCCCTGTCATTGATCACCCCCCCCCCCCCCTGTAAGGCTCTATTCAGACATTTTTTTGGCCCAAGTTAGCGGAAATATATATATTTTTTTGTTTGTTTTTTCTTACAAAGTCTCATATTCCACTAACTTGTGTCAAAAAATAAAATCTCACATGAACTCACCATACCCCTCACGGAATCCAAATAAATAAACATTTTTAGACATTTATATTCCAGACTTCTTCTCACGCTTTAGGGCCCCTAAAAAGCCAGGGCAGTATAAATACCCCACATGTGACCCCATTTCGGAAAGAAGACACCCCAAGGTATTCCGTGAGGGGCATATTGAGTCCATGAAAGATTGAAATTTTTGTCCTAAGTTAGCGGAAAGTGAGACTTTGTGAGATAGAAACAAAAAAAAAATCAATTTCCGCTAACTTATGCAAAAAAAAATAATTTCTCGCCCATATTCATTGGGGGACACAGAGACCTTGGGTATAGCTATGTCCTCTAGGAGGCGTTGACACTAGTAAAAGCTGTTGGCTCCTCCCCTGGCAGCTATACCCCCTCCAGCCTGGAGAGAGAACTTCAGTTTTTTCTAGTGTCAATAGGAGGCAAGACCTCCGCAGGGATCTCCTGAAGATTTTTAGTTTATTTTTATTTATTTTTTCCTTACTTTTCAGATGGGACAACAGTGGTCGCCTCGCCTCCCTGTTCTCCCGGGGTCGAGTCGCGCCAGTGCCGGTGTCCCGCACTGCTGCCTCCCCCACAGAAGACAAGGGGACCAGGGCAGCCTCGCTCCCCTGCATTCCGCCAGCCAAGGGGTCACCTAGGTCCGCCAGAGAGAAGACTCCCCCGCCATACCAGACTCCTGCCACTCCGGTGCCAGCTGCTGAGGAGGTGACCCTGCTGGAGAAGGTACCTTATGGGCCTGCTTGGGAGGGTGAAGAGAAGAGGATGAAGATGAGGTGAGTACATGGGACTAGGTGAGTATGAAGCCCTCTTCCCCCTCCCTCCATCTTTGAAAATCTGGGTCGCCCTAAGGTTAATGGCCAGGGGACTTTATTCAGCTATGACACAGACCCCTAAAGAGAGAAGGGGTTAATCCGGCGGGCGCCATGCGCCGCCAACGACACGCGGTCCCCCTCTCACTTGCCCTCTAGGCCGACTGCTTCCGGCTCATAGAGGGTTAATGTATCTTCTCCCCGGGCACCTCCGGCGAAGGACTGGAGCGCAGTCCGACTTCCACGGGCTATTTCTGGCGGCAGTATCCTTCATATTACTCTTTCGGAGCAGGCGTCAAGCGCGCAGCTCCGAAAGGGTTAATGTCTCTGGCCGATCGCGGACATCTGACCCCTTGCGGTAGTCTCGCGCCGCGGGGCACTTACTTAGCATGGACCTCCGGCTGTCACGAGTTCCGGCCGTGGGGTGAACATCCCGGTCCTCCGGGCGCCGCTGAAAATTTAGGCCCCGGCTTCACTTGGGGCCTATAGGTTCTTCCTTCCCCTGTTGTCATCCCGGCCGCGGTGCGGCTTCTCCGGCGGGATGTGTGTCGCGCTCCGCTCCGGGTCCCTCCACCCTCCGGCTGACTTACAGTACAGAGGGGGAGGGTCCGGGGTGGCTGAGCATCGGAACTTTAGGCTCTGGTTTCGCGACCTGCTAGGCCGCGACCCAGAGGGGGAGGGTGGCGGGCTGGCGCGAATTCTTCCCGCCTAGCTGCCGCTGCCCCGCCCCCATCAGCACCGCCCCTGGACTTAAAGTCATTTGGTTAACCCTTCCCGGCCAGCCACTTCTGTTGGGCCAGCTCCGGATTATCAGGGGTTAGATGGCCTGGAAAAATTGCTTATTGCACTGTTAACCCCTTTCTGCCTCTTATCCACTTGAGGCTAGGCAGACCAGTTTAAAAAAAAAAAAAAAAAATAAGAAAAATGAAGCTAGAGACAAACGTCTACCTCCATTCAGGCCCTACTCCCCTCAGTCATGTCCACTCTGACTGTGCGGCACAAAAATGGGCCCGTGCCCTATCCCGGGCATGTGACGACCTCTCTTACCGTAGTTTCCCACTCCGCCCTCTGGGCCGTTTGGTTGATAATCCTCCACCTGCGTAAACCAGTGGAGGACCTCTGACAGTTCCCAACCCACCCTCAGGGGGAGCTTGGTTGATTCTTTTCCACCGGTGCAATACAGTTGAGGACCGCTGCAATTACCAATCCACCCTCCGGGGTCGTTTGGTTGATAATTCTCCGCCTGCTCAATACAGCGGAGAACCTCTGGAATTCCCATTCCACCCTCTGGGGTCGTTTGGTTGATAACTCTCCACCTTCGCAACTCACATGGAGGACAGCTGAAGTATTCCCGTAATTCTCCACCTGCACAATTCAGTTAAGGATCTCTGCGGGATCCCAATCCGTCCTCCGGTGCCGTTTGGTCGATATTCTCTACCTGAGCCATACTGTGGAGAACCTCTGGAATTCCCAATACACCCCATGGGGTCGTTTGGTTGATAATTCCCCACCTGCGCGATTCCAGTGGGGGAAAACTGGAAATTCCCAATCCACCATCTAGGGTTGTTGGGTTGATAATTCTCCGCAGGTTCCTTTTTTATACAGGACCTCTGTTCCCAATCCACCCCCAGGTAGTTTGGTCGATAAGCCCCCAACTGCGCAGTCCGTGACTGCTAGGGGCGATTTTCTAAAGCATATACCTGCACGCAAGCGGACCACAGCAGGTCGTCTTCTCCTCGATATCTCCACACCCCCTCCCTTCCTCCCAGGGTCACGCTCAGGTGCACCCTCTCTCACGGGAGTGGGTCCGCCCAAGGGAGGGGGGGTGAGGAGAATCACTGATTCGGGCCCTGACGTGAATCCGAATCAATCTTCTTAGGTTGCGTCTACGGTGGCCAGTAGCACTCGTCGTGGGCATTACCCCCTTCCTTAGGCGGTATAATTGCACTACTACGATACGGTTTTCACCTTTATACATTGTCCCCTGCCATAGGTGGACTAGGTACAATAACACTATTTTCAGTGCATTCCCCCTTCTGTAGGTGGCGGAATTGTACCTCCACTGGGTTCAGTACCTGCCGTATTCATTAGCTCCTTCCATTGGTGGAGCGATTCCATTCTCACTGGTTACAAGGGGTACTGTATACATTACCTCCTTACTCGGGTGCTAATTGCTCTCCCACAGGGTACAGGATTGCCATATGCACTAGTTCTCACCGTGGGTATTAACCCCCCTTCTTAGGTGGGGTGTCTTCCTGTGGCACCAGTTTGGATACGGTCCAACTGTCGCACTATCCTCCCTTAGGCGGAGTGTTGCGCGTCACTGTTCTTACTACTTGCCTTACCCTCTTTCGCTAGTGATCACTAGCGGGGGAGTATCTGTACATCTTCAGTTTCTGCAATTCAACTGCGCCACGGCTCTAGGTGCCTGCGCTTATTTCATTAGGGGGCGTGGCAACAGTCGGTACTCGGCGGTGCTCGGAACGCTTACTCTAGTGCTATATGAGTCCCGCCAGTGCATACGGTGGCTATTCCTCATTGTGTTCCTTTGGAGCTGGTTTTGGGCAGCATTATAACTCCTGCCCAAAACCACTTGAGTCCTAGAGACTCCCATCTCCATGGGTTTCCATTGTCCCAGTCGGTAACTGTATTGTCCGCATCAGTAGTGGTGCGTACACCATTGCACATATATGGTGATTACGTGCCAACGGGCCAAGTGTTACACTGACTCCTTACTCTCTTCCACCATTCCTGATGTGGGAAGTGTTTGGGCTGGCACTCTGGTTTAGCTTTGCAGCCTGTTCAGCCTGTGCGGGTACTAGCGTTCGCAGTCGCTACAGTGGGGCATTCTATCAGGTAGGGGTTCTACCCTGACGCTTGCTTGGCAGTTGTTCCTGTTCAGCGCCTTTCTCGGGTGGAGCGTTTAAAGTTAGCTCTCCTTCCCTGGGGCGGTATGGTACCGTGGCTTCTACCGGATTCCTCTACGGTATGGGGGTCCTGTAGTAGCCGTTGCGTAATCTGGCTCCTCCTGTACGGCTCCTTCGTCAGTTGACGGATTCTTCTGTCTCCGTATTCGGTGGCGTACGCTGCATAGGCTCCTCCTTTGGCGGAGTATGGCATCACCGCTATCATCCGGTGGCTACTTCTGTATACTGCCGGTCTCGGATTGGGAATGGGTTTCGTCCTTCCCCCTTTCTCCTTCCGTTCTTCCTTCTCTGGCTCGGGGTTCACGGCCATTCCGCAAACCTTGGTGGTTCCTATGTTGCTACTCCCCCTCATCTATGTGATGCAGGGTATTGGTTCTGTGTTCTCTTCCACCATTCCTGATGTGGGAAGTGTTTGGGCTGGCACTCTGGTTGGTTTAGCTTTGCAGCCTGTTCAGCCTGTGCGGGTACTAGCGTTCGCAGTCGCTACAGTGGGGCATTCTATCAGGTAGGGGTTCTACCCTGACGCTTGCTTGGCAGTTGTTCCTGTTCAGCGCCTTTCTCGGGTGGAGCGTTTAAAGTTAGCTCTCCTTCCCTGGGGCGGTATGGTACCGTGGTTTCTACCGGATTCCTCTACGGTATGGGGGTCCTGTAGTAGCCGTTGCGTAATCTGGCTCCTCCTGTACGGCTCCTTCGTCAGTTGACGGATTCTTCTGTCTCCGTATTCGGTGGCGTACGCTGCATAGGCTCCTCCTATGGCGGAGTATGGCATCACCGCTATCATCCGGTGGCTACTTCTGTATACTGCCGGTCTCGGATTGGGAATGGGTTTCGTCCTTCCCCCTTTCTCCTTCCGTTCTTCCTTCTCTGGCTCGGGGTTCACGGCCATTCCGCAAACCTTGGTGGTTCCTATGTTGCTACTCCCCCTCATCTATGTGATGCAGGGTATTGGTTCTGTGTTTTTTTTTTTTTTCTTTCGGTCTTGTTCCGGACCGACTGTTGGGCTGTGACGTTTCCTATATTCCTCCTTCTACAGGTGACTCCTACCGTTGGTCCTGGGTGCACTACCCGTGTGTACCACTACCTCTCTTGATACTTGACTGGTGTCGGCATGTCTGTCCGATGTAGTCATACCTTTTCACTGCACATTCCGTGGCTAGACTCACCACGCCAGGATGAGCGGGGGTGCTGTCACGTCTGTTGATGGAGTTTTGTTCCTGGAACGGAACACCCCTTCTATTCTTCCTCCTTGAGGCAGAAGTTTTTTCTCTCTAATCTTGGTTTGGTTGTTTGCTTCCGTCAAGCGGTTTTGCTACACCGTCGATACGCGGTCGCTAACGGAATTCTTCCGTCAATGATTCTCATATCGTCTCTACTTTTGACTATCCAATGTGTTGATTCCTGGCTTGCGGTTGGACATGCCTCATTCAGGCAGCTTCTCAGTCTCCCGTCAAGCCTGGTCGGCTCGGGGGGACATTGGTGGACCACTTCCGTTTCCGTGGAGCGCTTCCCCTTAGCAGGGGTGGATCCGGGGCTTTTTGCTTGGACTTTAGTTCTTGGCTGGGTAGGTTCGGCACTGTGTAGCCTTCCAGCGTCCTCTGACCCACCTGGGGTCCACAATTCCTTCCTACAGGGAATGGCCGTACGGTTCCTCCATGCCGTCCTCCTTTACCGCCTTGGGATCAGACCTTAGTCTTTTTAGCACTCCGGAATTCTCCCCTTGAACCTGTCCTGGTTCTGACAGGGGTAGGAGCTTCCCTGGGGCCGTTCTTCCTTTCTCCCGACGGTGGTCTCTGATTTTCATCTCAATGAAGAATCTGTCCTTCCATCACTGCGTCCCTCCCCTTCACACCCTAGGGAAAGGGAGTTGGGTCATTTGGCCGTTGTCAGGGCTCTGACTGTTTATTTGCCAGCCTCCAGTTCCTTCCGGCGTACGTGCTCGCCTTTGTTTTTGTCTTTCCGGAGGGTCCTCGCATAACATTGGCGGCCTCCAGGGTGTCAATTGCACGTCTGCATTTGTTTAAACATTCTGTCCCCGGGGCAGGGTTCCACCCTTCAGTGTTGCGGCTCCTTTCACCAGAGGGGTGAGCGCTCTTGGGCTCGGATGATTCAAGGTTCAGCCGTGCAGTTGTGCGGGGCGGCTACTGCCCTCCTTCCGCGCATTCACTAAATTTTGCCAGGTGCATACTTATGCATCGGCGGGCACCGCCTCTGGAAGCTTGGTCTTGCAGGCAGCAGTTCTCAGTTGCCTGCAGGGGCGCTGGCTCCATGGGTCTGTGTTTATTTCCCCCCCCCTTGTGGACTGCTCTTGGACGTCCCAAGGTCTCTGTGTCCCCCAATGAATATGGGCGAGAAAAGGAGATTTTTGTATAACTTACCAGTAAAATCTCTTTCTCGCTCTTCATTGGGGGACACAGCACCCACCCAGTATTGTTGTTTGGTCACAGTTGTGGCAGTTGATGGTTTGAGCCCGTTGGGTCCTTTGCCATGGTTGGTGTTCCGTGTTTTTTCTTAGCTTGCTTCTCCTACTGCTTCTCACAAACTGAAGCTCTCTCTCCAGGCTGGAGGGGGTATAGCTGCCAGGGGAGGAGCCAACAGCTTTTACTAGTGTCAACACCTCCTAGAGGACATAGCTATACCCAAGGTCTCTGTGTCCCCCAATGAAGAGCGAGAAAGAGATTTTACTGGTAAGTTATACAAAAATCTCCTTTTCTATGAACTCGTCATGCCCGTCATTGAATACCTTGGGGTGTCTTCTTTCCAAAGTGGGGTCACATGTGGGGTATTTATACTGCCCTGGCTTTTTAGGGGCCCGAAAGTGTGAGAAGAAGTCTGGGATCCAAATGTCTAAAAATGCCCTCCTAAAAGGAATTTGGGCACCTTTGCGCATCTAGGCTGCAAAAAAGTGTCACACATCTGGTATCGCCGTACTCAGGAGAAGTTGGGCAATGTGTTTTGGGGTGTCATTTTACATATACCCATGCTGGGTGAGAAAAATATCTTGGTCAAATGCCAACTTTGTATTAAAAAATGGGAAAAGTTATCTTTTGCCAAGATATTTCTCTCACCCAGCATGGGTATATGTAAAATTACACCTCAAAACACATTCCCCAACTTCTCCTGAGTACGGCGATACCAGATGTGTGACACTTTTTTGCAGCCAAGGTGGGCAAAGGGGCACACATTCCAAAGAGCACCTTTCGGATTTCACAGGCCATTTTTTACAGATTTTGATTGCAAGGTACTTCTCACACATATGGGCCCCTAAATTGCCAGGGCAGTATAACTACGCCACAAGTGACCCCATTTTGGAAATAAGACACCCCAAGGTATTCCGTGAGGGGCACGGCGAGTTCCTCGAATTTTTTATTTTTTGTCACAAGTTAGCGGAAAATGATGATTATTCATTTTTTTTCTTTTTTCCTTACAAAGTCTCATATTCCACTAACTTGCGACAAAAAATAAAAAATTCTAGGAACTCGCCATGCCCCTCACGGAATACCTTGGGGTGTCTTCTTTCCAAAATGGGGTCACTTGTGGCGTAGTTATACTGCCCTGGCAATTTAGGGGCCCAAATGTATGAGAAGAACTTTGCAATCAAAATGTGTAAAAAATGGCCGGCGAAATCCGAAAGGTGCACTTTGGAATATGTGCCCCTTTGCCCACCTTGGCTGCAAAAAAGTGTCACACATGTGGTATCGCCGTACTCAGGAGAAGTTGGGGAATGTGTTTTGGGGTGTCATTTTAAATATACCCATGCTGGGTGAGAAAAATATCTTGGTCAAATGCCAACTTTGTATAAAAAAATTGGAAAAGTTGTCTTTTGCCAAGATATTTCTCTCACCCAGCATGGGTATATGTAAAATGACACCCCAAAACACATTCCCCAACTTCTCCTGAGTACGGCAATACCAGAAGTGTGACACTTTTTTGCAGCCTAGGTGGGCAAAGGGGCACATATTCCAAAGTGCACCTTTCGGATTTCGCAGGCCATTTTTTACACATTTGGATTGCAAAGTACTTCTCACACATTTGGGCCCCTAAATTGCCAGGGCAGTATAACTACCCCACAAGTGACCCCATTTTGGAAAGAAGACACCCCAAGGTATTCCGTGCCAAACCTAGGACCCAGTTTCCAAGAGGGAACCTTCAATTTGATATTCCTAGTAGATAACCACACATAGTCATTCACTCCTAGGTCCGGACCTGGATCAGCCATGCATTTGTATTTACCTCCCATATTTTTCAAGTTAGCTTGCACCTTCTGCCATACCGATGAAAGAGATGACGAAAACCGTTCCTCTTCGGGAACCCCAGAAGACCCCCCCTCTTTGAAAGTACAGAATTGGGGATGAAAACCATATGCACCAAGAAATGGTGACTTGCCAGTGGATTCCTGACGGCGATTATTTATGGCAAACTCAGCTAAGGGTAAATATGACGACCACAACTCTTGGTTTTCAGACACAAAACATCTTAGATATGTCTCCAGGTTTTGGTTGGTACGCTCAGTCTGTCCATTCGACTGAGGATGGAAAGCTGAGGAAAATAAACTGGGTTCCCCGATCCGAAACAACATCGGAGGGGACCCCGTGAAGCTTCACGATCTCACTGACGAATACCTGAGCAAGAGTTTTAGCATTAGGTAGTGCGGGGAACGCAATGAAGTGTGCCATTTTGCTAAACCTGTCCACTACTACCAAAATAACTGTTTTACCCGCAGACAAAGGTAAGTCAGTGATAAAATCCATAGACAGATGTGTCCATGGTCTATTGGGAATGACGAGTGGTAATAGAGACCCTGCAGGACGTGTATGTGAAACTTTTGCGTGCGCACAGGTAGAACAAGAAGACACAAAATCCAATACATCCTGACGCAACCTTGGCCACCAAAAACGACGAGACAATAGCTCCAAGGTTACTTTACCACCCGGGTGCCCAGCAAGTGCCGAATTATGATGTTCCTTTAATAATTCGAGACGTAGGTTCAACGGTACAAACAATTTTTTCTGAGGGGCAAGAGACCGGGGCGTCCCCCTGGGCCTCTAACACCTTCCCCTCCAAAGCAGAGTGTACCGCAGAGACAACCACTCCTCTTTGAAGAATGCGCACCGGATCACTCACATTACCCCCTCCAGGGAAACTACGAGATAGTGCATCAGCCTTGGTATTTTTTGCCCCAGGACGATAGGTAATCACAAAGTTAAACCTGGTAAAAAATAGCGACCACCTAACATGTCTAGGGGTAAGACGCTTAGCTGATTCGAGGTACAGCAGATTTTTGTGGTCCGTAAACACAGTGACGGGGTGGACTGCCCCCTCTAAGAAGTGACGCCACTCCTCAAACGCAAGTTTAATAGCTAACAGTTCCCTATTGCCAATATCGTAGTTCTGTTCTGCTGCAGATAGTTTTTTAGAAAAGAAAGCACAAGGACGCCATTTGCCAGGAGACGGACCCTGAGACAGTACAGCCCCCACTCCCACCTGTGATGCATCGACTTCAACAATAAAAGGCTGGGAGACATCAGGTTGGACTAGTACAGGTGCTGAGGTGAACCTCTCTTTTAGAGAGGAAAAAGCAACTTTAGCGGCGTCAGACCATTTAGAAAAATCAGTCCCCTTCCTAGTCATGTCAGTAAGGGGTTTTACGATCACCGAATAATTTTTAATGAATTTCCTATAGAAATTCGCGAAGCCCAAGAACCGTTGTAGTGCTTTGAGGTTGTCAGGAAGATCCCAATCCAAAATTGCCTGGACCTTCCTAGGATCCATACGGAAACCTGAAGCAGATAAATAATAACCTAGGAATTGTATCTCCTGAACGGCAAAAACACATTTTTCAATTTTAGCATATAATTCATTCGTCCGTAGGACCTGTAGTACTTGTCTGACATGCTCCTCATGTGTTCTCAGATTAGACGAATAAATTAAGATATCATCTAGGTATATTACCACAAACCTGCCGATTAGATGACTAAAAATGTCATTAACGAAATGTTGAAAGACGGCAGGAGCATTGGTCAGGCCGAAAGGCATAACTAGATTTTCATAATGCCCCTCAGGGGTGTTAAAAGCTGTTTTCCACTCATCCCCCTCTTTAATACGAATCAGATTGTAGGCCCCCCTAAGATCGAGTTTGGAGAACCACCTAGCACCCGCAATCTGGTTAAACAGGTCAGGAATGAGAGGAAGAGGGTATGGGTCTCGGATGGTTATCCGATTTAATTCACGAAAATCTAGGCAAGGACGCAGGCCCCCATCTTTCTTTTTAACGAAGAAAAACCCTGCAGCCACAGGTGAAGAAGAGGGTCTGATGTGTCCCTTAGCCAAACTCTCGGAGATATAATCCTTCATGGCTTGTCTCTCTGGACCTGAAAGATTATATAACCTGGTCTTGGGTAATTTTGCGCCGGGAATAAGGTTAACCGGGCAATCATAAGGACGATGAGGTGGTAACTTCTGACAACCCTTTTCAGAAAAAACGTCCTCAAAGTCCGACACAAATGTAGGTAGGGTAGCTATGGACGCGACTAAGCAATTGCTATTTAAGAAATTTTCTCTGCACGGCTCACTCCACTCCAATATCTCCCTGGCCTGCCAATCCACCACTGGATTGTGCGCTACCAACCAGGGAAGACCCAGCACTACCGGAGCGGGAAGCCCCTCCAGAACAAAACATGAGAGCATCTCGTTATGGTGATCCCCTACCCGAAGGTGTAAATTATGAACAATGTGGGTGAGATTTCTCTGAGACAGAGGAGCAGAATCAATAGCAAATATGGGAATAGGTCTCTGTAGTGTACAGAGAGACAAACCCATAGTGCGGGCAAAATGGGCATCTATCAAATTTACCCCTGCTCCACTGTCTAGAAAGAAAGAAATAGTCTCTGTCTTATCACCAAAAACAATAACCGCTGGCAACACAAATTGTGATGTACGTATGGAGGAAACGTATACCCCCCGGCTGACATCCTCCACACAGCCTGGGGTTAGTAGTTTTTTCCGACGGTTTTTTGTTTCTGAGAAAAGAAGGACAGACATTAATGAAATGACCCCTCTCCCCACAAAAAAAAAAAACCCCACGCCTACGGCGAACCACAGGAGGACGGACCTGACAAGTAGTTCATCCTAGCTGCATAGGCTCGTCTAAGTCCGTACAGACTAACTGCTGCTTGGGAGGGGTTACCAATGGCTCCGTTTTTTTCAACCTGTCCCTAAGGCGTCTATCTATACGGATAGAAAGGGACATAACTGCATCAAGGGAAAATGGGGTCTCATACAGCGCAAGCGCATCCTTAACCCTTTCGGATAACCCAGAGCAGAACTGACTCCTGAGAGCCGGGTCGTTCCATTGGGTATCCGTAGCCCACCTACGGAAGTCAGAGCAATACTCCTCTACCAGCCGCTCTCCTTGTAGGAGTCTCCGTAATTTTGATTTAGCCAGTGCGACTCGGTCAGGGTTGTCATATATGAGACCCAAGGCCCCGAAAAACTCATCCACTGACCGAAACGCCTGAGAATCAGTAGGTAAAGAGAACGCCCAGGACTGCGGGTCCCCCTGCAGCAGGGAAATAACCACACCCACCCGCTGTTCTTCATTACCAGAGGAGTAAGGGCGCAGTTTAAAGTATAATTTACAGCCCTCACGGAAAGTCAAAAACTTGTGCCTGCCCCCAGAAAATCTGTCAGGGAGAGGGACCTTGGGTTCCGCAACAACCTGGTTACCAGTAGCAACCGCTGGGCTTGCGGTCTGTTGTAATTGCTGCTGTTGCTGGAGGACCGACGCCTTCAATCCTGCCACCTCCAAAGACAGGCCATGAAATTGTTTGGACAGAGCAGCAATTGGATCCATACTGGATTCTAAGTAGGTAAAAAAAAAATTTTTATTTTTTTTACCTACACAAAAATAAGGGCCAGATATAATGTAATGACCGGCAACATGCACAGGGAGGAAAAAGGGAAAGTCCTGCCCAAGGGAGAGGGAAAGGTGGTGACCCCTAACTCTCCTTGCGGCTGGCACCTGACTGCCCTGACGTCCCTAGACGGGTTCCTCACCCGTGCGGCGATCACGTGCCTAAACCCTGACTTTCCCTGAAATTAACCCTAGATAATGAACGGGCCGGTGGGATCGCTAGTCCTCACCACTGCACTAAGAGGGAAACACCAGGGAGAGGACAGACAAACACAGACAAACACAAACACCCAGGTGGACGACAACAACTGTCCACAAAGGTCCAACAGGGATCCGGAGGGTAGCGTTCTAAAGCAACAAGAAGAGAACGCAGCAACACAGCTCCAGTGGGTCAGAATAGATGTCCAGGCAGGAAGCTCTATATCTGGCAACCAGAGAAGTGTGAGAGGGGAATATAAGGAGGATTGGGAGTGCTGGACAAGGAACAGCTGAGAGAAGGAGCTACGGATCCCTGAGTGAGCCAAAAGGGTTTGCAAAGCAAACCCAGAAAGCTACAATAAGGAAACATCCCTATCTTACATAGAGCGTGCAGCCAACCGCTGCGACCTCCTGACCCCGGGTACAACGGAGTCAGGCGTGGCTCTTGACACCCTCGTGACAGTAAAGCAAGGCCTCCCCGCAGATAGGATGCCTGAAGGGTGGATCTCGCAATTCTGGGAGAAGACTTATTCCAGAGAAAGGGAGCTATTACTCTATCCAAGGTAGCAAAGTGTCTCTTAGGAAGCAGCACTGGGGCAGCCCTATATAGATACAGCAGTTTCGGGAGAAGAATCATTTTTACAACATTAATACGCCCAATCAGAGTTAAAGGGAGGTTTTCCCATGCTTCCAGCTTTCGAGTAATGGATTGCATTGTAGGAACCATATTCAAATCATAAAACTTTGCCACCTCTTTATGAACAACAATTCCCAGATACGTAAATTTCTCCACAATCTGGAGCTTATTGTTCACTGAAATACGAGCCGGGTCAAAGTCATCAATTAGACAGAGACTAGACTTAGTCCAGTTCACACGGAGACCTGAGAAGCTACCAAAACGATCAACAACATTCAAAAGGGTGTCCAAGGACTTCCCAGGATCAGCTAGGTATACCAGCATATCATCCGCGTACAATGAAATCTTTTCTGAAATTCCAGCTATTTCCCAGCCTTCTATACCTGAGTCAGAGGAAATGAGTATCGACAAAGGCTCCATAATTAATGCAAATAATAAGGGGGAGAGAGGGCAGCCCTGTCTAGTACCTCTACCCAAGGGAAAGGAGTCTGATGTGTATCCATTTACTCTGACTCTTGCCGAAGGGGATCTGTAAAGCATCTGTAGCCAGCACAGAAATTTCTCAGGAAAACCCATTCGAATCAGCACTGCCGGTAGGTCCTTTCAATGACTCCCGCCGCCGCCGCTCCGCTCCACTCCACTCCACTCTCCTTTCAGAACGCAGCTCCGGACTCCTCTCCTCTGCTCTGCTCTGACGGCACCCGCTGCGTGATAGGCAAGCCGCCGCTGCTCAGCACCGTGTCCCTAAGAATGAAGGGATCCAATATTCTCTTTAATGGGCTCAAAGAACCCCGATTATGCCAGGTGTTTACAGGGTAATGAACAGGATTTTGTAGGAGCACTGCGATCCTGCTCCCTCTCGCCATGCTGGTTCGCCCACGCCCCTACGCTCCCTTTTTTCAACAGAAACCATCCATATTAGATTTGCCCCTAACCAAGATGCGCTTGCCCGTTTGCTGGTCAGTGGTAACGCCCCTTGTTGCCTCCTAGGTGCAGATTTGTTTGCAAAAGTACATGCTGGTATCTCACATCAGGAGGACGGTACTGTGAAGCTTACAGGTGCCCTCAACGACCAGGAACTTTGTTTGTTGGCCATTAGTGATAAAATTCCCTGGTCCATGTTTGTATCAGTACTCCCAGAAGCTGATAAAAGCAAACCACTCACCATTGGATGGTACATGACCTACATGCCGTTAATGAAGCCACAGTTTCTAACACCCACATCGTGCCCAACACACACACACACACCTTGACGGCTCAGGTTCCCATTACCCCTACTCACTCCACGGTGATTGATTTGTCCTTTAGTCCCTACCGCCTCACAGATGAGGTGGTAGATGCTTTTTATGCCTAGAACTGGCAATTTTGTGTTCCCCCACACTGAGCCTATCAGATTATTACATTTAGATTGTATTGTTATGAAGTGAGTGGCCATGACTCAGCAATCCTCAGCCAACTGCATGGCCAGCAATAACGCCCCGTAGAATATTATTCAGACTTGATCCCGTGGCCAGAGGTGCCCCTTTCTGCATCAGAGCTGTAGTAGTTGTACTAGCTATGCTTGATGAAAGCTCTGAGATAGTTCTGAACCACAAAGTGATGGTGATATTACATCTATCCTCATGAACGTACAATCCAAATGATTGTTTTGTTGCCCATTATTTGAGAATGCAGTGTTCCATTTTGTTGCCTGATAATGTTGCTCTCCAAAGGTGTAATACTTTGGACCCAGCCACCCTGTTGCCTCTGGACCAAAGGGGAGGGAAGAGTTAGGGCACCGCACTTTAAACTTTTCTTCCAGATTCAAAGGAAGAGGCTCCTGACTGTTTGCAGATGATGTCACAAGAGGTAGTGGGATTTGGTAAATCAGCCATTAGGTAATCTAGATCATGTGCTCTTTGTGGATGGATCGAGGTATGGCCAGGATGGCAGGTACTACACATGTTGGGCAGTGGTGATTAAACGTGACCTACCACACATGTCTGCTCAAGAAGTGGAGCTAAAAGACTCTGAAGATGGCTTGCAGATATGCAGATGGAAAACAGCCAACATTTACACTGATTCCAAGTGTGCTTTGGGATAGCCCATGACTATGGGCCCATATGGAAAGCCAGAGACTACTTGATCGCTTCAGGTAAACCCATCGAAAATGGGGAAGCAGTGAGGTCTCTGATGGAAGCCCTCTTGTCACTAACATGAGGGGTGATGATAGCAACGAAAGGCCACTGTAAACAGATACAGAGGAGGCAAAGGGGAAAGCCACGGCAGATCAGGCAGCAAAAATGGCTGCTAAATTACCTAAGCAGACCCCTGTCTTAAGTGGCCACAGTTCAAGTCCCTGAAATAACTCCTCCTGTCTCCCGAAAGTTCTTAAGACCTTACAGAACCAGATGGGGAAGGAGTAAAGGGACTGGTGGATGAAATAGGGGGGACTACAAATAAGAAGGGAAACTTTACCTTCCCAGGTCCCTCTACTCCACAATGGCACAGGCAACCCATGGAGTGATGCACCAGACAAAAACTGCTATGTGTGATTTAGTACGTAGCATATGGTACGCCCCAGGGTTCAGCACTGTAACAGTCAGACATACTCAAGGATAAATGGTTTGTGCCCAGAACAACGTGGGCAAGGTGGTTAAGGTACCCAAGAAACACGTCTTGCTTTTTGTATCTGTTTCAACGTTTGCAGACTACCTTCAACTACCCAAGGTGGGCATGTATGAGCATGTATTGATATGTGATGACTTGTTTTCAGGATGGCCAAAATCGTACCCAAAGAAGTAAAGAAGATTATGGCCGAAGTTGTGTGCAAATATGGGGTACCTTAGAACATTGAAAGTGACACAGGTGTTCACTTCACAGGTGAAGTGATGCAGGAGATGATGAAGGTTTTGGGTGTAGGACAGGCCTTACATGCTTCGTACCATCCACAAAGCAGCAGGAGAGTAGGGAAAAGGAACTGAACGGGACACTAAGTTAAAGATTCAAAGCCTTAATAGAGTGCCTGCTGGTAGCCCTCTTTTAGTAAGGTATACGCCTTACCGTGAGACAGGCCTTTGTCCCTATAAGGTCCTTTTTGGGTCAGCCCCTAGAATAGGATTGTATTTCCCACAGCAGCTTCAGATGCAACATGGTTGTCTGACAGATTATGTGATCAGTTTTGTATAAGCATTCGACTAAAGTACATTTTCGAGTTTTTGCTTCACTTCCAGGTTTTGATAAAGTACCAGGAACCCACCCACTTGTGTCTGGAGATTGGGTGGTAGAAAAAGACACGTTAGAAAAGTCCTAAAACCCTGGTTTGATGGTCCATTCCGAGTGTTGTTGACCTGAGTGGAACTGAGGAAGGGGCTAAGAAAAGACCCCGAAACGCTGTCTGGTTTCAAAAGACCCGCACATCAGCTGATGGACGTCCTGAGTCTAATGACTTGAATCAGAGGATTTTACCCTGATATACTTTTGGCATTTAGCGAATATCCTGACCCTTACATCGATAGAGGTACGACCAAAGCTCCTGTCACATCGGAGAATCTCTACACTGAGGGCCATCAACTCGCTCACACTGCTCCTGCTGAATCACCACTAACAGGTACCGCCGAATCTGACACCATTAGCCACGTGGGACTCCACTGTGTGCTCTAGTCAGACGGCAATTCGCAAGTGTGACTTTCATTTTGCCATACAGGGAATATTGATCGAATATGTAGTTATAATCGAAAAGCATAATCGAAAGAAAATATTGAATTTTAGTCCGGACATTTATTCGAACATCAGAATATTTATTCGATATAAACTAACCTCCGATTTTTACATCGTCGATTATCTAATATCGAACTGTTCACGATTTTTTATTCAATCAGGACATATTCATTCACCTGAGTTGTATTAAGCACCCTTTGCATGCCATTGTATATCCAGTTATTTACTTATGATGCTGTTCATAATCTGAATATTTTTAATATTGTATATTTTATAACTTTTTGTTTTTTGATCTATTAAATTGGTGTAATAAATATCAACATTAGTAATTTTGAGTCAGTCCCTGTGTGGTCCATTTGGAGAGTGCTCAGCCTCTCTATATTTTACATTTTCCTTTTGACTGGGTGAGTCATCAGGCTTAGTAGCACCCATTCATAGCTACAGGCGTTAGTGAGCCACCATATTCTTTATATATTATTCACTGCCTATAGAGAAGCACCTCTTTGAAGTGTCACATATGACGTAGGCAGTATTCTTGTTAGAATAAACTCCATTACAAAATGGCGATGGTAACCAGATGTTTACATTAGTTAACATTCCAAAGTAGGACCCAGTGCGCAGAAGCCAGGGTGCTATCTCCTCTCTCTTATCTCTTCTTCCTTTTTGACCAATGAAACAATGTGTAAGCCTCAGTGAGGACTGCCCTCTTCTGAAGATGTATATATGCTTACCCCATGTAATAAAAGTTAGAGATTGCTTTGACCAACTTCTGTGTCAGCGTCTAGTCTCTCAGCCACGCGTGGCTATTAACCCCTGGGGGGGTACATTGATTTGGAGCACCAGAGTGCATCTAAAATGCTCTAATTTAGGGCTACTTTGACACGATCACGAATCCCGTCCGTGTTTCCGCCTAGTTATAAGGTACCGTGGGTTGGTTTCTCACCCTATATAATCCTGTTAGCGGACCGGGCTGGTGGCAGATTACCCGGGCTGAGAAGGTGCTGTTTCACTGTGGCAGTGAAAAGGCTCTCTCAGCTTGTTGCCTCTCTGTGCCCGCATGGACAGGAGGTGTCTGTGTAAACTGTACAAAGCTGACCTTACCTGCTCCTCTGGAGGGCGTAAAGTCACGCTTTGGTAACCCGTGACCATACCGCATCTTGTGAGCTCGACGTAGGTGATGTCAAGCGGGCACGAGGGGTGGTATTCGTCACAGCCCTGCCTTCTGTCAATTTGGAACCACCTACAACAGTGGTGGCGACCTATGGCACGGGTGCCAGAGGTGGCACTCAGAGACCTCTCTGTGGGCAGCCGCGCCCTGGAAAAAGTCTATGGTGTACCAGTATGCCTTTTCCTGCCATGCATCAGCACAGGGCGCACTATGAACAGCGCAGGCAGCGCATTGAATGTAGGCAGGCTATTATAGCTAAAGGAAAAAGTACTTGAAAGATATACTGTATTAGTAGTCAGGTTAAATTGCCATGTTGGCACTTTGCGATAAATAAGGTGGTTTTGGATTGCAGTTTGGGCACTCGATCTGTAAAAGGTTCGCCATCACTGACCTACAACATTAGAGCCACTTATGTTTTTTTCCAGGGTCACTTTAAGTTCCTAGTCTGCCCCTGATAGCATAACATTTGTCAAAGGGGATGGGTGCCTTGAAATTTTGCAGATAGCAAGGGCGGTATGTTGGTCTAAATGCTTGTGAATTGCTCAATCTATACGCCAAGCTGAGTGCACGTTGGACGTTGAATGCACGGCGAAGCTGGCAGTTTGACAACCCATATGGTCTTTCATTATTTTTACCGATGTAAGGTCTCTTTCACTATTATTTTTGTTGAATGTATTTTACACATTACCTAGTGCAGTGATGGTGAACCTTTTACAGACCAAGTGCCCAAACTGCAACCCAAAACTCACTTATTTATCGCGAAGTGCCAACATGGCTATTTACCCTGAATACTAATATAACATATCTTCCATGTATTTTATCATTTATCTATAATAGCCTGCCTACATTCAGTGAGCTGTCTGTGCCATTCATAGCATGCCCTGCGCTGATGAATGGCAGAAAAAGTCTAAGGAATAGTGTTACACCTTGGACTTCTTCCAGGGTGTGGGTGCCCACAGAGAGGGCTCTGAGTGCCGCCTCTGGCACCCGTGCCATAGGTTCGCCATCACTGACCTAGTGAATAAAGACGGTAAGGATATATGTATTTTGTGAAAACAGATGGAAACCCGTTGCACTCAGGTTCAGAGAACTCCTTCCAGATGCCAGTTCTTCTGTTTCATCAGGGATTGTTGGAAAAGTCAGTATTAGGCCTCTTGCAGACAACCGTATGGCTTTTTCAGTATTTTACGGTCTGCAAAAATACGGATGACGTCCGTGTGCATTCAGTTTTTTGCGGAACGGAACAGCTAGTTCCTGATAGAACAGTACTATCCTTGTCCGTTATGCGGACAATAATAGGACATGTTCTATCTTTGAACGGAATGGAAACAGAAGGCATATGGAGTACCTTCCTTTATTTATTTTTTTGCGGATCCATTGAAATAAATGGTTCCGTATACAGAACGCAAAACACGGAACATAAACAGAAGAAAAAAAAACGTTCATGTGCAAGAGGCCTTTGAAGAGGTGCCATCTTCACAAATAAATTCTAAACGAGGGCTATTTGATCAGTAATGTGTTTTGGAGAAAAATGTTTTTCTAGTCACAATACATCTCATGGAGGTCTACCTGCACGTTCCCATGTTGGCCACAGGAAACTTGTGTGGTCAGAGTGCACACAAATTCGAGCATTTTTCATCTGCAATTCACTTGTCTCCTTCCTTTTTCTTATCTCACATTAGATTTAATCCATCCGTCATATCATGGAATTTTCAAATCTCAGTTTTTCACCTCAGTGGCTGCAGCTACCACTTTTGTTCACAAATAAAAAAAAAGAAGATTTTTTGTAAAACTCACCTGTAATATCTTTTTCTCGTCTTTTCCATTGTTGGAAACACAGACCATGGTATAGCCTAGGTCAGTGATGGGCAAACTGCGGCTCTCCAGATGTTGTAAAACTACAAATCCCATCATGCCCTGCTGTAGGTAGACTGGGCATACTGGGAGTTGTAGTTTTACAACAGCTGGAGAGCCGCAGTTTGCCCATCCCTGGCCTAGGTCATTACTAGGAGGAGACACTATGCAAATAAAAAAAGAAAGCTCCTCCTCCCTGGGCTATACCCCCATGTTCTACCGGGAGGACCCCAGTGCAGTGCAAAAGCAGTAGGAGAAGGAGACCAAAACAACGGAATACAGCCATCGGACCGAAAACCTTCAGAACCCGAAGAACTAAACCAACCCTTCCTCAAACAGGTAAGAATGGGAGGGAGCTGTGTCCCCCCAATGGAAAAGACGAGAAAAATATTTTACAGGTGAGTTTCACAATAAATCTCCTTTTCTCGCATTCCATTGGGGGACACAGACCATGGCATGTCCTAGAGCAGTCCATGGGGTGGGAAAAACCAGCACCTCCAGGAGAAAACGCCCAGTGGTCAAACAGGAACCACCGCCTGTAATACCTTGTGCCCAAGGACAGCATCAGCCGATGCCAAAGAGTGCAACTGGTAAAACTTTGTAAAGGTATGCAAGGAAGACCAGGTGGTCACCTTACAAAGTTGAGATACCGAGGCGCGATTACCCCTAGCCCAGGAGGCCCCCTGGTGGAGTGCGCGGTAACCCCTGGCTGGGGGAACCCCGCCACGGGCACGATAAGCCGTGGCAATAGCCGACCGAATCCATCGGGCTACCGAGACCTTGGAAGCCGCCAGACCTTTACGAGGCCCTTCTGGAATCATGAAAAGGGAATCCGTACAGCGGAAAGAGGCAGAGGGAATGGAGAGCGCGCTCCTTGCGGTTCGCCGGAGATGGACAAAAATAATGCAGGACTATATCTTCATTAAGGTGGAAGGCAGAGACCACCTTGGGCAAAAATGAAGGGACCAGGCACAGCACCGCCTTATCCTGATGGAAGACCAAAAAGGGCTCCCTACAGGAAAGCGTGGCCAGCTCTGATACCCTCCTGATCGAGGTGATCGCCACCAAAAAGACCACCTTCCAGGTGAGAAGATTCAAAGAAACCTCCCTCAAAGGTTCAAAGGGAGCCGCCTGGAGGGAAGACAGTACCAAGTTCAAGTCCCAAGGGGGCAGGGGAGGAACATACGGAGGGACCGAATGTGCCACCCCTTGCAGGAAGGTCCGCACTGGACCGAGCAGAGCCAGGGATCGCTGAAAGAAAATAGGCCAGAGCAGAGACCTGACCCTTCAGCTCAACGACATCCCCATTTCAAGACCCGACTGGAGGGAGGACCACAGGAACCGAGAAACAAAGGGGAAAAACACCCAGTTTCTCACAAAAGGCAAGAAAGGCCTTCCAGGTACGATAGTTTATACGGGACGAAACTGGTTTTCTGGCCTTGATCATGGTCTTCACCATAGAGTCCGAGAAGCCCCTCTTCTTCAGGATGGCGGTCTCAACAGCCACGCCGTCAAACGCAGTGACCGTAAATTCTGGTGGAAGAGCGGTCCTTGAGACAGTAGGTCCTCCCTGAGAGGAAGAGGCCACGGCACGTCTGCCAGCATCTGAGTGACGTCCGAGAACCAGGTGCGGCACGGCCAATCGGGGGCGATGAGAATGGTCAGAATCCCGTCCAACGTGATCTTGCGAAGGACCTTCGGTAGCAGAGGCAGAGGTGGAAAGACATAAAGGAGAGGGAAGCCTCGCCACGGAGATAACAGCGCGTCCACCCCGTACGCCTCCGGGTCGCGAGCATGGGCCAGAAACGTGGGAACCTTGTTGTTGAGCCTGGACGCCATCAGGTCGACATCCGGGCGGCCCCACCTGCGACAGATGTCCTCGAAAACTTCCGGATTTAAGGACCACTCTCCTGGATCCACCGTGTTGCGGCTGAGAAAGTCCGCCTTCCAATTGTCGATCCCCGGGATGTTTACTGCCGACAGTACTGGAACATGAGTCTCCGCCCACTGGAGGATCCTCTCCGCCTCCTGCATCACCGTCCGGCTGCGGGTCCCGCCCTGGTGGTTGACGTAAGCCACGGCAGTGGCATTGTCCGACTGGACCCTTACCGGGAGACCTGCCAGGAGAGGAGTCCAGTGAGAGAGGGAGAGGAAAATTGCTCTGAGCTCCAGCACGTTGATCGGAAGGCGGGCCTCCGCCGCCGACCAAAGCCCCTGCACCATCCGGGTCTGTAGAACACCACCCCAACCTAGGAGGCTGTCGTCGGTGGTGACGACTGTCTAGGAGATAGGAAAAAAGGACCTCCCTGAGATCAAGTTTTGGGGGGACAGCCACCACAAGAGGTCCGCCCGAACCCAAAGAGGCAGAAGGACTCGAGATGCCAGACCGAGCGACGTCCTGTCTCAAAAGGACAGAATCGCCCACTGTAGAGGCAGAGTGTGAAACTGGGCAAAGGGGAAGGCCTCGAAGGCCACCATCAGCCCCAGAACCCTCATGCACTCCCGGATGGAGAGTTGCTGGGAGCGCAGTAAGAGAGATACAGATTCCTGAATTCGAGAGGACTTGGAACTCGGAAGGAATACCCAAGCTGCCGTGGTGTTCAGAACCATCCATAGGAAGGTCAACCTCTGTGAGGGGAGAAGAGATGACTTCTGGACATTGATCAGCTAGCCAAACTGCTCCAGAGTCTGAACAGTGATCCGGACGCTGTCCCTGGCCTGGGGAAGGGAGGAAACCCCTATCAGTATGTCGTCCAGGTAGGGCAACAGAGATATGCCCCTGGTACGGAGGAGCGCCAAGAGCGGCGCCAAGACATTCGTAAATACCCGAGGGGCCGTAGCAAGCCCAAAGGGCAGGGCGACAAACTGGTAATTCTGCCCGCCGACAGCGAAGCGCAGAAACCTGTGGAGAGATTCTGCTATAGGGACATGCAAATAGGCATCTTGTATGTCCACCGACGCGAGGAATTCCCCTGGAAGAAGAGAAGCAATAACGGACCGGAGGGACTCCATCCGGAACCTCCGGACCCAGAGAGACCTGTTCAACAGCTTCAGATCTAGAACAGGACCCACCGATCCCTCCTTCTTTGGCACCACGAATAGGTTGGAGTAGAAACCTGCGCCTTGCTCCCCCAAGGGGACTGGAACAATCACTCCCCTGTCCAAAAGGGAAGAGACCGCCTGCAAAAGAGCCGAGGCCCGGACCGGATTCCCCCAGAACCCGAGAAGAGAAGAAACACTCCGGAGTCCTGGAAGCGAATTCTATTTTGTAACCAGATGTTACAATTTCCAGGGCCCAGGCGTCCTGGATATGATCTCTCCAGATCTGTTAAAAGGAGAGCAATCGTCCCCCCACCGTAAGAGGTGGGGGCGCCCCTTCAGGCGGAAGACTGCTTGGGAGGAGCAGGGCGGGTTGACTTGTGGTCGCGGGCGCCAGGAAGGCTGGGGCTTAAAGGCAGGCTTCTTACGGGAGTCCTGAGAGCCACCCTGGAAGGGGCCGCCGCAGATCTAGAAGAGGAGAAGCGAAGGACTGGTTCTTAGAACCAGAGGACCGACCTCCAAAGCTGCGCTTGGATCTAGATTGGGGCAGGTTGGTACTCTTGCCCCTCGTAGCGTCCGAGATGATCTCGTCCGGCTTAGCACCAAAAAGCCTGGAACCCGAAAAGGGGAGGTTAGTGAGGGAACGCTTAGAGGAAGCATCAGCGTCCCAAACCTTCAACCAGACTTCTCTACGCTGTTTGACGGAAAGGGCCGAGATACGCGCAAAAAGAATGCTAACATCAAAGGAAGCTTTGCAGAGAAACTTCGTCGCCTGAGACATCTGAAGGACAAAATTTAAGGTGTCCGCAGATGCATCCTGCTCCGCCAGGTCCTGATGATGGCGCTGCAACCATACGGAAAGCGCTCTGGATACACAGGCCGAGGCGAAAGCGGGCCTCAGGCCAGTGCCTGCCAGAGTGAAGATGGCTTTGGACAGAGAATCCAAACGCCTGTCAACTGCATCCCATAGAGACGAACCGTCCAAGACAGGAATGGCCGTATTCTTAGCCAATCTGGCCACTGGCGGGTCAACCTTAGGAGGAGAAGACCACTGCTGCACATTTTCTGCAGGAAATGGATAAGAGTGTATCCATACGTTTCGTGGCAGAAAACCGGTGATTCGGGCGGTCCCAGGCCTTAGAGAGGACCTTGTCGAACTTGAGTGGAAAAGAGGGAATTCCTGGCTACCAGCAGAAGGAGATTCCCCCTGGATATCAAACGTATCCCGGACCGCCGCCACCAAAGTGGACAGTTTGGGCGAGGGCTCCAGCTCTGTGTCCTCGTCAGAACTGGATCTTTCCCCTTCCAATCTATGTTCTCTGCGAGGAGGGGAAGTGTCTGAACGGGCCTCTAGGCGAGGAGGGGAAGCAGAATCATCCGAGGAAGGATGCTGCTGTGTACGCTGCCTCTTAGTGGTTGAGCGTCCTCTGTGGGAACCACTGGGAAGCGGTATGGTGTTAGCCGCAGGATCCGTAGACGCCATGCGCTCCATGAAGGCCATGGCGGCCCGAGAGACTTGGGCTAAGTCAGCGGCTGCCCTAGAAATGGCAGAGGCCCAAGCGGGTTCCGTGGGCTCCGACAGGGCGGAGGGAGGACTGGGCTGAGTGAGAGGGGGAGGAGGAAGGAGTCACAGGATCCAGAGACTGAAAGTGGTAAGCAGCAAACCTTACATAGCCCCAGATTTTTGTGAGGCCCCAGGTTTTGGCATGATGGCGGTAATCCTGCAATGGAAGGGGCCAGGGTCTCCTATCGTTCCTGCAGCACACAACCGGGACAGAGTGGAGCCGAGAGCGCTGAGCCGGAAGTAGCAGAAGACAGAGCGCCGCCCACAAATCGCATCAGGAGGCGCAAAACCCGCGCTCGCAGGAAATATGAAAATAAGAAGACGCGGCTGCCGGTAAGGGTAGGAGGGACCGCCGAGGGAAGCCGGGAAGTAGCCGCTTATGTAGCGATGCCCCAGACAGGTATCCTCTCCCCCCTCAAAACCCCACCAAGCGGCCCTAGAGTCACACTGGGAGACAGGGGAGGCAGTGTACTTATCTGCGTCCTGTAGTCTTCGCCCTCAAATCCACACCAGCGGAGGTCACCTCTCAGTCAGCTGGCACAAGGAGTGGCAGCGATCTGGAGGAGGGCAGGAAGGTGACCCCGAATCTAGTAGGCCGCCGGAGCTGCAGATCGAGCCCGGTCCCACTTAACTTCTGGGGGGAGGGTGGGAGGTAGCCGGGGACGTCGATTCAACCCCGGCACTTGCTCCACCAAGAGACCACGGAAGTAGAATTATCCGACACTAAGCAAGAACTGGGGTCCTCCCGGTGGAACATGGGGGGGCATAGTCCAGGGAGGAGGAGCTTTCTTTTTGTATTTGCATAGTGTCTCCTACTAGTAATGACCTAGGCTATACCATGGTCTGTGTCCCCCAATAGACACTGCGAGAAATGTTATATTCACACCATTAATTTAGTTATCAGCTGCAATGAACTGCTTCACTCCATTTACTGCAGGTTCAGATCCACATTGTGTGGTGTCACTGCAGGATTTAGTATTGGGGATCTTATTGGTTTAGGACCATCATTTTGATGGTTTGATTTTATGTTGCTTTTATTCATTAGGCTATGGCTACACGGCGACGTGTCATGGTACAATAGGACACAAAAGTAGCATGCCACAAAAAACACATACAACTACTTTAAACCTGTGAGGTTGCATGTGGTGTGCAAATTCCGTTGATGCCAATGGTAGAAATGTTCCTCGGTCCTATTTTTAAACAGCTCCAACCCCTAACTGCAGGTTGATATTCAGATTTTGTATTTTCACTTCAGTATGCAGTAGGTGGTCTCATTTGTTTAGGAATTTTATTTTGCTTTTATTCATGTTAGACATTATCCTCAGCGAGGAGCAGCAGTCTGTCCTTGGATTCATTCTATTCTCCACAGAATTGTTCCAGACCTGGAATGGCAAGACATCTCCCTGCACTTTATTGTACCACAGAATCAACTCCATGGAGCAGCAAGTTGTTTCTATGCATTTTAGATTGCTACTTTCTGGGTGAAGCACACGATTTTCTGAACACTAGACTGTGTTGACTGGCTATATATTCCCCTGAAAATATCCTACTGTGTTTGATCAGTTTTTTGAGTACTAACCACTGTAGGATTTTCTACTGGCTTCTTATGTTTTATGCTAGGAAATCAATTCCTCTCAACTGGAAACTTATTTTGTACATGCATAGCTGGTCTGGGATATGTATATTACGCATTTCTTTTGAAATCAGTTGTTTCCACTGACTCTTGATACCTTAGTGCCATAAGAAGAGAGTACTAAGTGTAAGTTTTAATCTACTTGCTGATATTTAAAAATCCAAATAAAACCTTTTTTTTTTTTAAACTCCAGCTTTGTCTCCAACTCCTCTTTTTCCTGTTTATCCTCCCTGTGTCAATGCCTAAAGGGTTTCATTTCCTTGGATGGAAAGGAAACTTTCTTCTTATCCAACTATTGGTCTAACTGCCAAATAGTCAAAGTTAGAGCCCAACATGTATCAGGTTTTAAGCCAAAAGGGCAAATTAAAAGACCATGCAGATATCCTTAAGGCATTTAATATAAAATTCTGCAGGTTTCTTAAAAGGTGTTATCCAAAAATCCAATGAAACCATTAAATAAGACCTTTCACCTCTCCTGACATGCCTGTTTTAATAGCTTCATGCATTCCACAGGTGATTAGTTGCTCCAGAACAGTTTTCTTATGTCTGTAGGTTGTGCCATTCCTTTATTATTTCTACTAGAAGTTATGAATAATTGCTAGCAGTCTGCAGTAAGGGTACAGAGGGGAGGTAACCAGTTGGGGGGTGTGTACCTGCACAGACTGACTATCCAATCAGTGCTGCCATTTTCAGACTGTGCAGGTAACACCACCCCCAACTGGTTACCTCCCCTCTGTACGCTTACTGCAGACTGCTAGGAATTTATTCATAACTTCTAGCAGAAAAAAAATAAAGGAATGACAACATAGACATAATAGATGCTCCAGAATTATTACACAGGGAATGCATCTAGCTATTAAAACCGGCATGTCAGGAGTGGTCTAAGGCCATCTTTAACTCCCATTTCCTACCTAGAAGTGATATAATAAAGCTTTTTACCATACTATTATGCTTTCTTTCATTACTTTATTACCCCTGGCCACAATCCACACACCAGTCCGTGCCTTAGGGTAAAACCACACAGAGTGGTCATGAGCTGCTTGGATCACAGCCAGCAGCAATTGAGAACTGCCATTTATTTAAATAATGAAGACTATACTGTATAGCCAATCTTCTTTAGTTAAATTAAAGGCCGCTGCATCCTAATTGGCCATACTGTTCTCAACCACATGTGAGCATACCCTTCCCGGACTTTGGGTGCACATTTCATACTAAAACGTGTTTGCCTTGCCTCCTCCCCATCATTTGTTCTAGCCCCACCTACTTCACCCATGTGCTAGTTCACAACCAGATGGTAGGGGTGAGCAGTGCACATTCATCAGTGCACGGATGGATGTGGTCTGCTTCACCGCAGCAGAAGTAGCATGCATCTGTGAGAAGAAGTTTCCAGGCATATGCTCTACACATGTGGTGCAGCGTAGAAGTTAGTGGGTGGAAGTGGAGGGGTCATGTGGTGCAGCGTAGAGGTTAGTGGGTGGAAGTGGAGGGGTCATGTGGTGCAGCGTAGAAGTTAGTGGGTGGAAGTGGAGGGGTCATGTGGTGCAGCGTAGAAGTTAGTGGGTGGAAGTAGAGGGGTCGTGTGGTGCAGCGTAGAAGTTAGTGGGTGGAAGTAGAGGGGTCGTGTGGTGCAGCGTAGAAGTTAGTGGGTGGAAGTAGAGGGGTCGTGTGGTGCAGCGTAGAAGTTAGTGGGTGGAAGGGTCATGTGGTGCAGCGTAGAGGTTAGTGGGTGGAAGTGGAGGGGTCATGTGGTGCAGCGTAGAAGTTAGTGGGTGGAAGTAGAGGGGTCGTGTGGTGGAGCGTAGAAGTTAGTGGGTGGAAGTGGAGGGGGTCATGTGGTGCAGCTCAGAAGCATGGAAGTGGTAAAAAAAGAAAGGACTTTGAAAGTAGTATCTTGCAGAATTCAGGACTAGGTTAAAGAATAAAAAATAAAAAACAGAAACCCTTTAATAGTAGGAAGAGTTGCTCTCTAGGGGTCTTCAAAATTGTTCTAACCAGACCAGCAATGATGTGTCTAATATTGGGCGCCAATTCTACTTTTGTGAACAAAGCTTTCTGTACTAGATGGGTTTCTTTCAGCTCTTCGACTTTTAAAAGGGAACAGGGTACTGTGAAAACTGATCAGTATCTTGCCGTTGAACAAGGGTTTACCATATTTGGCGTATATTTCGGAAAATAAAGGAGGAATCACCATTATTTGCAGAAGAAAGATCTACATAAAGCAGACGTGTGTTGAGTAGTCAATCTAAATAGTGGTAGTGTCCATAAACTGCCCCGTGCATATTCCACAAGTATTTTTGCAAATTCTCAGCTCGCACTCACAGGAGTAAGGGCTTTTTCACACGAGAGGATGCCGTGCATGTAATCCGCTGCGTGAAAGAATGGCAAACCCTGCTGCAGACAGTTTAAGACATGGAGCATTAACATGATTGATAATGCTCTGTAACTGACCTTTTACTACAAAATCACAGTGATAAAGTTGCCACCGTGATTTTGTAGTATAAAGATCAGAGGCAAAGGGCATTATCAATCATGTTAACGCTCAGTGTCTCTGCTGTCCGGAGCGGGGTTTGGCTCTTTCACGCAGCTGATTACCCACACGGCATCCTCTCCCATGAAAGAGCCCTAAACCAACCTCTGGCCGCAGCATTTTCTGGTTTTGAAATGAATTACCACAACCTACCAAATGTAGGTTTGTCTGTAATAGAGCTGACGCATACAACAAAGAAAATACAAAAATGTGATTTCCAGTGGGAATTTATTAAGATAACAGAAAAACAACCTCCAGATTTCTCTTCCATACATCGGTCTGACCGTCTTAACCAACAAAGAATCAGAAAAAAATAAAATATCCCACTGGGCCATTTTCTCATGTTCTATAGGAAGCAGTGATGGTAGCGGCTTAGTTAACTCCTGATGGAGAAGTCATTCCGCTTCAGGACTCAGACTCATTGTCCAGTGGTTGCAGCTAAGCGGCTACCAAATCACAGAAATTTGATTGGAAAATGGCATTTGTATCCTCTTGTGGCTGCTATTCCGCAGGACTGCAGCACCAGGAGGATACGGTGCTGAAATCAGGGTTCACAATTTGTCTGCCATCAGATGTTAAACTGCTTTGCGTAAACTGTTGACATACAAATGGTTATTGCCCCCCCCCCCCCCCCCGCCCACCAAATTAAGGGTACAAACTAGTTGCTGTACCTACCCACATCTTGGCCCATTAGATCTGACAAAACATATTAGGAACAATTTATTTTTTTGCTTCTCCACATAAGGAGGGTTTTAAGGAGTTCTCGCTGTTTAGTCAGTAAACCGAAAAATAAGAGAACCAAGGTATCCCATTGCTCGCATGTTTTTTAGATTTTCTTTAAAGAAAAATAAAAGTTCATTGGTACCATTTCACTCTTCTCAATGGAGTCACTTCAGATTTGAAAATGGAAAAAAATAAAAAATGCAAATTTCTAAACTGATCCCAATATGTTTAAGTTCAGCTCCTAACCATATCCCAGACCCCCCCCCCCCTCCCCAAAAAACAAACAAAAAAAAAACAAAAAAACAGAATGAGATGCCAAACCTGTTCAATGCTGAGACGAGAACCTGTCTCAGCACTGAACAGTAATACCTAGCCCGGAACCGAATGCTCCGTAATGAATGCTTACAACATTTTAGCACTACAATTGAAAGATGCTCCCATCTCATTCCGGGAGGAAACAAAAAAAAAATAAACTGAAAAAAAATTTGGGAAAAAAAAATATTCCTTGCTCCCATAACCAACATTGGGATTAATCCAATTCAGCAATTTAAATTTTTGTAGTATAAGGTAGCCGTACAATACGGTATGGTTTTGGAAGCTCCTCAGGCAGACCTGGAATCAACTCCGCAACTCATGCTGCCAATTTGCGCTTAATTGCAGTCATGTTCACTTGCAAGATGCATATTGGGATTTCTGCCAAAGCTTGGAAGACTGCAACCAATAAAGATTGAGGTATTTTATACATAAGGAAAAAAAGGATTCAAATTTTTATTTATTTTTTGTATTTCGGAGCATCTTTCAATTTTTTTTTCTGCGCCGATTTATAGTGTAACAAGCACCTGAACTGCGACAGCTTTTTCCAAAGCGCTGCCCACCGAATTCCAATGGCGCTTGACAAGTCAATTCCTCCTGTGCAGTGTAAAACGCATGTACAGGGAATTGACACTTCTAGCATGGGTTTTTTGTGTTTTTTTTTTTTAAATAAATGGATATCCCTTCATATAAGGATCATGGATTTAGCACCAGCATAACACCGCATTTCACAAAGTGCGGCGGCACCGAATTTGCACAATGGCAGCTGCAGTACAAATAGAACTGGGCAAGAGGAAGTCACTTATTGCCCCATGACCCCACATGAAACAGATTACCCAATAACCTCCTTCAGTAGCAGAGCAATCAAGTAAATTTTAAATAGAAATATTAAATAATCTACCCCCTTTGCTAACAATTATTTTTTTTTATGCCAATTGTCCTCGTGCTTTACTGAAGGTTCGGGATCCAAATGTGTTATTTTTTTAACAAGTAAATGTGCTTCTACGTGCACCTGGATGTGCAATATTAAATGCTAGAGTCTGTGCTAGCCAGCTTCAACTAAACAATGGGACATGCTTTATTATGGGCATGACGAATACCGCGCGATCCAGGTGGCTCAAATATAGGGACACAAACTAAAATCAACAAGTGATGGTTCCTCACTCACTTTGCCTGTAGATAAGGCCGAGCATCTAGCATGCTGGGAGAGGCTCAGTTCAAATTAACATTTCCCATCTGTCCACCCAAAAAAAAAAATATATTTTAAAAAATGTGCCACTATCCAAGAACGACACGTGGCTTCTTCACCCCCCCAGCTCCCATCGATTTATACATATTTTTTTTCGCATGGGCGGTCTAACAAAGTAGAGACAGAGGAGGAAAATCCACACAAGTCAAATGACTCAATCCGTATTGGAACACTGGATTGTACGTTACCCTCCTCAATTTCAGACCGCTCTCTAAAATGTCGCCATGAACTGAACCTCTCTCAACTTAAGCTGCAATCCTAAAAACACAAAGAAACCTTCAACAAACCATCATAAACAAAAAAAATAAAAAAAATTCTTCCACCCCTCCCACCCCCCCAACCAAATTATTTACATTTTTATACAAGTATACACAAGTTTCTTAAGATTACCCCCATACCCCTCATGCAAGGGAATTCTTTAATTTTTCTTTAGAGGGGGTATGGCTTTGGAAAAAAATCTGAAATCATATCTTGCTGCAAATTGGAAAGAGAAAAAAAAAAAAAAAAAAACACCCCAATTAGTGTTTAACTGGAAACAAAACCTAAACCAGCATCTGCCTTAAGGACGTTGAATAAGTGTCTGGAACTTGCACTTTATAGCCTGTTTTCTGATTGGCTTTTTTTTTTGCCTGTGTAATGACCAGGTACCTATTTACAAGCTACTGGAACCCCCGTACAGGCAAATCACTCGCATTCCAGATGAAATTAGTGAGGGGACAAATATACAAGTGGAAGATTTTCAGGGCTAGCAGTTTTGATCGGAAAGCACCAGCTTAGTGATCTGCAGATGTTAGATGTGGTAAAAAAAAAACAAAAAAAATAAACGCAAAGGAAGTGTATTGTCTCGTAAGGGCTGCAGTGAAGAGAACCTTGAATGGTCTTGTAGCATAAGGCACTTTGCACACGTAAAACAGTTCGCTTTATGGGGAGAGAAAAAAAATAAAAAATAACATATTAGACGTGAACTCCACACTGCCACAAGACTATGCACAAAAAACCCACTGGTGTTAAGTACTTGTAACCTCTAAGAGAAGGGACCGAAACGCAGTATTGCATCACTGAACCAGGTGAGAGTAAATGGGTCTGGGGAGTGCACACATATGAAAAGCCTATAATAGTGCAAGGGTCTTCAGCAGTAAATCGAATAGCAAATTCCAAGACTCTCCTCTTCTTCCAAGGGAATAAAGCGTGAAAAATTAAGTGCAACAACATGAATCCTGTGGGTGCACAGTGCAAACAATGGGGTAAAAAAAAAAAAAAAATTGAAAAATATCTTTAGGTTTGAAATTATGCTGGTAAATGTTCCAGAAGGCAGAGGGGAAAAAATGATGAGGCAGGTGAGTGGGAAAGAAACCCTCAACAAAAAAGGATGCATGGTCAAACTCTTCTGGGGGTCAGTTAAAGCCTGCAACAGAAAAAAGAAAAAAAAGGTCATGAGCCGCTCATCTTAAGAATCCACTGTGGAATTTTACTTCGGTTAACACATGGTGGGAATGCAGAGACATCAAACCGGTCTGGAACTCAATTAATCGAATTCTTACTCAAATATGTAATATCCAAATATCACCATCTATAGCTCAGGCCTTACACTGTTGATTTAGACTTATTTCCTCAAACTATTAGAGTAGTTGTCACTCATGTAATAGTGGCTACTAGAATGAAAATTGCCTACTATTGGAATAATCCAAACCCTCCTCCACTGACGGAAATTATAAATGCTGTTAATAACAACTGTCTATGCGAAATGTTCAATGCTTCCATATCCAACAAATGAGCTAAGTTTAAACTTGCATGGGATTGTTGGCTTCACTCCAAATTTAACACAGCATAGGTAAGGCTCAGATGTACTTAACACTCCTTGTCACTTACCCTCCCCCCTCCTTAATCTCTATTTCCTTCCCTTTATTCTCCCAATGTTACTTATAGTAATGTTTATATAACCTGCTCTGTTAATTACTATGTTGAAAATGATGACACCATGCAGAGTATATAATAAGATTTATAATGATTGTTAATACTACAGACAAAACATACATTTTGTACTCTGTATGTAACACTTACATGTTCTTTTTCTTCTGAAAACAATAAAAATTATGGTAGTGAAGTTAAGAATCATCCCTATATAACCCAATGTAACCCAAGGCTGTCAAGTTGGAGTAAGGGCTCCTGCACACAACAGTCTTTTGTTTGCAACTGATCCGGATTGGGGCTGCAAAAGAGGCGGTCAGCATCCGTGTACATGAGCCCTAAGTTGCAGATGAACATTTACAAACAGCAGCTTTAAAATGAAGCAAAAATTTGCCCAGAAACTACGCCCAAAAAGCAGCCCAAGCAGCCCGACTACTCGATGGTGATTTTGCTACAGTAAATTTGCCATTACTAATTAAATACAAGCCATTTATAATAGAGTCAGTGTGGAAAAACAGGAGACATTTGCTTAAGGGCATCTGTCAGCAGTTTTGTACCTATGACACTGGCTGACCTGTTCCATGTGCACTTGGCAACTGAAGACATCTGTGTTGGTCCCATGTTCATGAGACCTCCTTGCTGAGAAAATTATGTTTTAATATATGCAAGTGAGCTTCTAGGAGCAAGCAGGAGCGTTTCCATTACACCTAGAGGCTCAGCTCTCTCTGCAACTGCCGTGCCTTATGTACTTTGATTGCACTTTGACAGCACTGGGCAGACATGATCACTTTTACACTGCCTGGCCCTGTCAGAGGAGGAGGCAGTTGTAGAGAGAGCAGAGCCTCTAGGTGTAATGGTAACACCCCCGTTGCTCCTAGAGGCTCATTTGCAGATATTAAAACATGTTTCTCAGCAATGCGGGCACATATGAACATGGGACCAACAGACAAGTTTTAGAGGTACAAACCTGCTGACCGATGCCCTTTAACGCCACAAGCCTTGGGTTTAAAAAAAATAATATTTTTTTTCAAAAACTCACATGCAGATTAACGCTTCTCTTCTCCAGTTTCGCTGTGATATTCTGCCACGTACAGGCTTTTGTCGATACTGCTGGGTATGGGCTTGATTTCTGTTCCCAACTGTTCTTCAATACTTTTAAGGTTAAATCTGTCATCGTAGGTGATCAAATTAATGGCAAGTCCAAGATGGCCAAAGCGACCTGAAAAAGAAAAACCATTGAAGTATGAAAACTAATATAATATATGAGCAGTATTGAAAAATGAAGGGGGGAGTACAAAGACCTCCCTGAGGGGCAACAAACTGCAGGCATGCATCACAGGTGTGATTTGGTATGTATAAAGTTATTGGCACGGGGTGGCGTTAAAGGGGGCACCTGTGATTTAGCATGAAGGGGCTGATTTGGGGAGTGGGGGACATGGTGGATGGCATGGAGGCACTGGGGACATCATGGCAGCCAGTGAACTCCGGCAGTCTGGTCCTCCACTGGAACATACTGCCAGAGTTCACAACATAACCTTAGATACACATTCTGGCAGAAGAACAGCCTGCTGGAGTATACTATATACTGTAATAACTAAATAGTTTTTATAAAGGAATATGTTATTTTAAGGTTTTTCTTAGATTAATTGAGTATTCGCAAAAAATAATCGATAGAATACTCTTGCTAAAATATTCGTTTACTGCAGCCCTACTGGAGTCCATCACTTCTTACCTGATCTGCCTATGCGATGAAGATAGGTCTCTGCCAGCTTTGGAAAGTCAAAGTTTATCACCACATTCACAGCTTGGATATCAATACCACGGGTAAACAAATCTGGAAGAAAGGGTCACACGTTGAACAGAAAATGCACAGCAAACTCAGCTGAGGTGGGGGGGGGGGGGGGGGGGGATGAGAGGGCACGTATCTTACCAGTGCAAACAAGGTTACGGCACAATCCATTCCTGAAATCATGGAACACTCTATTCCTGTGTTCCTGTGAATTGAAAAATGCAGGAGTATGAGAGCCTTACTTGTCCGGACAGTCCACCGGTCTGGTAAAGACCTGTCTGCAGGTAGCAACGTAGAACTTATCAAAATATACTGAACAAACCTAATGATTTTACAGTAACTTAATATTTAGAACTTATCCTAAAAATGTTGACGTGAGGACTTGGGCTACTTTCACACCTGCGCTAGGTGCAGATCCGTCTGGTATCTGCACAGACTGATTCGGACCTAGCGCAGGTGTGAAAGTAGCCCAAGTTCTCACGTCAACATTTTTAGGATAAGTTCTAAATATTAAGTAACTGTAAAATCATTAGGTTTGTTCAGTCCATTTTGATATAAATGCAAACAATGGTATCCTTTCAGTACAGATCCGTCTGCATACACTTAAAAAAAAAAGTCTAAGGGACAGATTTATCATGACTGACAGCTCACTCCACTTTCACATATGGCTAAAGTCAGTTTTAGCCAAGTCAGATTTGTGATCGGCCCTTTAAGACTAATAAATGTGGTTTGACGGTAGCAGTTTATCCGTCAGTAAGCAGCTTTACAAAAGTCGCACATCTTTACGAAAAAGTCGCATGTTCTATTAAAGTCTGACTTGAGCTAATGATATATCTGGCTTTAAGTGTAAGTCAAACGGATCAGTCCTGACTTTGTAGTGAAAGTCAATGGGGGACGGATCCGTTTACAATTGCACCAATATTGCGTCAATGTAAACAGATCCGTCCATTGACTTACATTGTAAGTCAGGACGGATCCGTATGGCTCCGCACCGCCAGAACGCTGGTGTCTGCCTCCAGAGCAGAATGGAGGCGGAACGGAGTCAAACTGATGCATTCTGAACGGATCCGCATCCATTCAGAATGCACTGGGGTGAAAATGATCCATTTGGGGCCGCTTGTGAGAGCCTTGAAACAGATCTCACAGGCAGACCCTGAAACGGCAGTGTGAAAGTAGCCTTATCCTGACTGGATGAGAGCATGCGCTATAGTACCATTTACACCCACCACATGAGGCTAGTTCCACAACAGCGCTTTTAGATCTGGCAGGGAACTGGCTGCCGGAACTCTGCATTGCTGGAAGCTTCTGAGTTGCCGACCAGAACCATTGACTAATGGGTACCGGCGGAGATCCAGCCACAACCCGGCAAGAATCTGCCGGACGAAAGCCTGTTTGCCAGGTTGCAGCCAGATCTCCGCTAGTCCCCCATTATAGTATCCGACAATGCATGATCTAAGGTTGCACCAGGTATCGAATTATCAATACCCAAATCGATACTTTTGTACCGGTATCAATTAGATACCGGGATTTGCCTTTTACAGATACTAGGCTGCGCTACTGTGCAGCCTAGTATCAGAAAATGGAGTGCGCTGCTATCAGCGCGCGTGCCATATTCCCTCAGCAGCACATGGGAGAAGGAGTCACTCTCCCCCCACTCCCCTGTGTCGTTGCTGCCAATGAGGAGAGAAAGAGGTGTGGAGGAGGAGGGGAGGGACTGAGGGGTTAACTGCTGCTGATCGTAGCTCTGTCATAGAGGCCGGGTGCTGGCTATGTGATTCTGCTGCCGGCACCCACCTCTGGTATCTGTATTAGACGTTAATTATCACTGGTGGCGCAGTGACTGGAACAAGTGAGCAAAGCAAATTAGTTTTCAGCAAAGTTTTTGAAGCCCTGGATGCCAGTGAGATACTATTGAAGAAAATCACAGAAATAAGATAATAATGCACTTAGTAAAGTATATATATGGACAAAGTCCTCACTCTGATATGATAATATCTGAGACACTTAGCCAATATATTTTGATCAAAACACATCTGAGCCCGCCTACCAAGCGCCAAGGTGGTCTCAGGTCAGGCGGGTCCTACGCTAAACCTACCTAAGCCATTGGGCTTCTATGTTCAGGAGCGCAGACACCGCACATATGGTGTGCTGCTCCTAGTCACCTCCATGTGCATCAAGCAACCAATGGGAGGAGGAGCAAGCACAGCCATATGTACCACCTAATCAAGGGGCTCTATTGGATAGGAAGGGCAAAAGTGCAGAGGAATGCTAATCCCAAGATAAAGTAGGTGCACATTCACACTTGAAGGTGCCACTCCCTCAAGCAAATACTACATAGACAAAATGTAGTATTTTTATCTGAGTGCAATACTGCCTTCGATCCTCCCCTCTAAAGCACTGGAGACCACTAACAGGATTCTCAATATGCAGAGAAGTTAAACATACAATACTGGGGGGGGGGGGGGGGGAAAGCTAATATGAACAAACCTGTCTCATCTTAGCATGGATATAGAAGCAGGAATAGCCCAACTGAGAGATTTTCTTGGCCAAGAGCTCCACCCGCTGAGAGGAGTTGCAGAAGATTATGGACTGATTTATCTGGAGCTATAAAATAAAATTGCAAGATACATTAATGTAACATCAAGCGTACAATTATCGTGCAGTTTCAGAATACAGGTGACTGCATTATAGGTTATCACACAAACCAAGTGCCGCACGTGGTAGCCATGATATCGACTGCCCCATTTCCACTTGCTCTTAATATCACTTTTGTGGCAGAAGCAGATTTAAAAGGGAGATTCCGGTTTCACCAGAAAACTGTTTTATTCTACAGTAAGCTGAAAATAGGACTCTCTCTGCTTGCAGTCATTCAATAGAAACCCTCACAGTTGAAAGGGATTCACTCAGCACTAGGGGTGAGCGAACTTCTGTTTTCAAGTTCGCAGTACAAGGTTCGGGTTCAGGTTATCCAAGAATTCTGTTATGGATTCCGCTACCACGGACTGTAACTTATGGTCTGTAGTAGCGGAATCCATAACTGAACTCAGATAACCCGAACCTTGTACTGCGAACTTAAACAGAAATTCGCTCAACACTAGTCAGCACGATTTTTCATATTAAGCTGCCAACAGGTTAATGGAGGTCTCCTTGAGTATGTTAGAAATATACTTGTCTCATATGAATGCTGTGATGTCTGTATTTCCGTTCCGCAAAAAAATAGAACATGTCCTATTGCCAGCATCACAGACAAGGATAGGACTGTTCTATTAGGGGCCAGCTGTTCCGTTCCACAAAATACGGAATGCAGACAGATGTCATCCATATTTTTTGCGGATTCATTTTTTGCGGACCACAAAATACATACGGTCGTGTGCATGAGCCCTTACACTGTGAAAAAAGCCCAAGGGGCTGTCCTGGCAGTTAGTGGAGCCCAGCCGCACCCATTGTGACTGAGCCCCGCACCTCCTCTCATCCTGAAGTCCCCTCTCAGCTCCTCTAACTTCAGGCAGACCAGACTGGACATGAAGCACACTCATTGTAGCCCTGACATTTTTATACTCTATATACTAAATAGGGGAGCACTGTATATGTACTATTGTATATTCTGCATATATGTGCAAAGTATGACCGCTGTTACCCAGCTTTCCCAGACTGTTGGATTACCATTTAGTGATAAAAACACTTTAAAAAACAGACCTTTGTTTGGGGTGCTGGGAAAGCTGGGTGACAACACTAAGGAGCAGCATGCTGTCCACAAGCTGTGTACACTGGTCCTGAAACTATATATGATGGATTGCAGCATTGTGTGTATTTTATATAACAAATATGCCCTCCACCACAGGCCAGTAGAAACCAGGTTTTGGATGGGACCATCCACCAGTAACCATCTTTAGAAAGCAGCGCTGGGAAGTATGCAGATCTGCATGTGCAGCGGGCGTCATGGCTGGCAGGTCTCTGCTGTTTCAAACAGCAGTAACCCGCAGCCAATTACCGCGACCAGCAATAATGCTGATCGCAGTAATTAAAGCCTTTAGATGCAGTGATCGAGTGATATCACAGCATCTAAAGGGTGAAAAACCCAGAAGCTTCTTACCAGCATCCTCTGCTGCCAATGAGGATGCCGGTAATTGATTTAAATACGATGCGTCTCACTGAAGAGACCTAGTGCATTTAAGCTGCAATTATTTTGGCCAGCAGGTGGCAGGCCAACATAGGAAATGAGCAATTCTGCAATTTAAATGGAAATAAAATCCATGAATGTTCAGAATTAAAAACAAACAATTGGATTTTGTAGGCTAAAATATGAGCTTCAAAATAACAAGTAAAAAAATAAAAAAATCTTTAAAAATATATATAAAAAATAAAAAGTTTTAATCACCCCCCCTTTCCGTATAATAAAATACATAACAAAACAAACATCATAGGCATCACCGTGACCGAAATCGCCCGTATTAAAATTTGCCATTTTTTCATTGCTTCTCTTACCCCCCCAAAAAAATGGCAAAATGTGATCAAAGTCACACACACTACAAAATGGTATTAATAAAACTACAGTTTGTCCTGCAAAAAAAAAAAAAAAATGAATATGGAGCCCCCACACAGCTCACTAGATGTAACACTAAAAGTTAGGGGGGTCAGAATATGGTGATTAAAAAATTTATTTTCCTCAAAGTAATTTTTTTTTTATACTAACTAATTATATATATATATATATATATATATATATATATATATATATATATATATATATATATATATATATTAGTTAGTAACACCAAGGGAAGTAAAACTGTGGAGTTGTTTTTTTTCAAATTCCACCCCATTTGTAATTTTTTTTCCGGCTTCCCACTAGATTGTATGCCATAATAAAAGGTGGCATTAGAAATTACAACTTGTCCTGCAAAAAACAAGCCCTCCTACGAAACACATGCGACTAGTACCTCCCATCCAGGACAGGAAACCCAAAGAGATAAAATGGTTCACACCCCCCACCACACCTCAGTGATTCTTAAAAACAGACCCTCACCTATGACTGCGAGAATAAACTAAGATAAAGAAATTGGGGGAAGGGGGGACGACGACAACTGCAGCTTGTAGCACTTTTCTCCCAAAGGCTGCATCGGAGTCAAGATGCAGTCTGCAATGTCTAAAAAAAGGTATGGGGAGAGCTCCAAGTAGCAGCTCTGCATATCTGGGCCAGAGAAGCATCTGCTCTAAGCCCAAGATGCAGCCACAGATTTGGTGGAATTAGCCCCGAAGGAGGATTTAGGTTAAGGGACGAATAAGCCAGGGAAATATAATTCCTTACCCATCTAGCAATAACCCTAGTAGAGACTTTGCGCCCTCTAACTTTACCCAAAAACTGAATAAGGGGATTCTCATCTATTTGCCAAGATGATGTGGAGTCTAGGTAAAATACTAAACACCTTTGACATCCAGGCAATGGAATCTTTCTTCTAACATATTGGTTGGATTTAGACAGGAGGGAAGAATCACATCCTGACTTCTATGAAAATCAGAGACCACCTTAGGCTGAAAGTGGTCTAATAATCATCTTGTCCTCTAAAATGGTAGTATAGCGAGGAAAGGCAGAGAAAGCCTGAATTTCCGAAACCCGCCTAGCAGATGTCATAGCTAAAAGGAAGGCCATTTTGAAAGTAAGCATTTTAATAGAAATCTCACTTAATGGTTCAAATGGCTTTTGCGATGGGGCCAAAAGGACAGTATTCAAATCCCAGGGGGGAGACAAGGGTCTTAAGAAGGGTGCACTTGATGCTGCCGACAAGAATCTTTTAATCCATGGATAATCTGCTAATCTGGAATCAAAAATAACTTAAAGCAGCTACCTGGACTTTCAATGTAGACGCTTTAAGATTCCGGTCTAGCACTGATTGCAAAAACTCTAGGATCTTTGGTATTTCAGGAGACTTCAAAGGGTCTGAAGAAGGCTTAAACATTCCAAACGTTATATTTTCTTGAGGTAACCACCTTCCTACTCTTCAGCATAGTGGAGACTACTTTGGCAGATAATCCCCATCTAGACCAAACTTCCCTTTCAAAATCCACAACGAGAGACGGAGAATTTCTGGGCTGGGATGGACTCTTTCAATGGAAGGGGCCATGGAAACTCTGCCAACTTTAGCAGACTGGAGTACCAGGGCCACATTGGAGCCATCAGGATAACCGAGGCCCCCCTCTCTTTCTATTTTGTTCAATACTTGGGGAATAAGGCAAAAATAGAGGGAAGGCATACCCCAACTCCTGTGCTAACCCGTCTATTGCTAACGAGCCGTCCAAATGGTTGAGGGAGACGAACCCCTCTAATTTTCTGTTGGCTTCTGAGGCAAAAAGGTCCACTGTGGGAAAACCATACCTCTGAACTATTTGCAAAAAAAGTATTTGTTTAGACACCATTCTCCTTGTTTTAAGGAGACTCTACTTAGGAAGTCTGCTATGACGTTCTCCTTGCCCTTCAGATGCACTGCTAAGGCTACTTTCACACTTGCGTTCGGAACGGATCCGTCTGCAATATATTGTTAAAAAATTTCTAAGTGTGAAAGTAGTCTCAGACGGATCCGTCCAGACTTTACATTGAAAGTCAATGGATCAGTTTGAAAATTAAGCTATAGTGTGTCATATTCAAACGGATCCGTCCCCATTGACTTACATTGTAAGTCTGGACGGATCCGCTTGCCTCCGCACGGCCAGACGGACACCCGAACGCTGCAAGCAGCGTTCAGGTGTCCGCCTGCTGAGCAGAGGCTGAACGCTGCCAGACTGATGCATTCTGAGCGGATCGGCATCCACTCAGAATGCATTAGGGCTGGACGGATGCGTTTGGGGCCGCTTGTGCGCTCACAAGCGGACACCCGAACGCTAGTGTGAAAGTAGCCTAACAAAAATCCTTCTCTCTATCCTGCAGATAGATTCTCTGGAATTGTCCACCACAGCAGGGACAGTCTTGTCTTTGAAGAAAGGTGGAAACTCTGATCCAAGGAATAAGGGGAGCACAGTCCCATGATTTTAGGAGGTTTGCTTGAAGCTCTCTGGAGTGGATCTGTGCATAAGGTACTGCTGGAATCGCTGAGGTCATCTGCCCAAGCACTGCCATCGCTTCCCTGAAAGTACACTGTTAAGAAAGGAAGACTGACCACACTTGTTCCCTAATTGACTCCTTCCTTGGAAGCAGAAGAAAACTTCTTGCAAATGGGAGTCCAGCTGAATTCCTAAGAAAATGCAAACTTGAGAAGGGATTTGGTATGATTTTTTTCCAATTTATTTTTATCCTAGATTTTGCAAAGTGGAGCAGAGGAATTTTATATCTTTTTCTAGCCTCTTTTGATTGAGACTTTAAAAACAGACAATCTTACAAAAGCCGCTTCTTCTGCTACTACTTTGGTAAAGACTTTGGGAGCCTGAGAAACCCCCAAAGAGCAGCACTCTGTATTGGAGATGCAGTAACTCTCCCTGGACCCAGACTGCTGTTCTTAAAAACTTTTGGGAGAAAGCATGGATTGGAACATGGTAATATGCATCCTCCAGATTCAAGCTTGCCATCCAGCAATCCTGGAAGAGGAGATTTACAGTTGATTTTATCATCTTCATACAAAAAAAAAAAATTGTAAACCAGAGATTTGTTTATTTCTTTTTAGATTTGAAATCACTCTGAATGTTCCATTGGGTTTCTTAACCAAGAATAGGAGGGGAATAAAACCCTTTGCCCCTCTGTTTTGGGAACCGGGCAAACTACCCCTTTGTCCAAGAGGGAGTTAACTTCTAACTCCAAAGCATTTCTTCTTTCTGGATTTTTGGGACAAGCTGTCTGGGCAAAAAAATAATCTGGTGGATGAGAAAGAAAATGGATTCCGGCTGGAATTCTTATCACACTTAAGATCCATTTGTTCTGAGAAATGGCCCTCCAGGCTGGGAGAAACTGAGACAGACAGTCAGTCCCCCTCCCTCCACCTGAGATCTGGCATCATTGTTTGTCCTATGGTCCATTGTCCTGGGGGTTGAACAAAACCCTAGATCTTTTAGGAAATTTCTCCCCATCTCTGTCACCCTGCCTACTCCCTTGTCTTTTAAAACTGGCCTGGGATTTACAAAAGGAAGCTTTCTGAGGAACCGGGAAACACCTCTTATCTGGGGCCCTCTCCAGGATTTCATCAAGTGAGGAACCAAACAACCTAGAACCCTCACATGGAAGAGAGCAAACTCTAGACTTAGAACCCTGATCCCCCTTACGTGATTTAAGCCAGATAGCCCATCTAGCTGCGTTCGACATGGCAGCTGCTCTGGCAGAAAAACTGATCACATCAGCAGAGGCGTCCGCCAGAAAGTCTGTGGCTTTAGAAAAGGTAGGGAGGAAAGATAGTAATTCCTCTCTAGGTCTTTTGTCCTTAATATGCAACTCCAGCTGATCTAACAATAAGGTTAAGGACCTGGAGACCCAAGAGGCGGCAATGGCCAGCCTAAGACTTGTTGTAGCAGACTCCCAAGCAAGTCTAAGATAGACGTCTGCTTTTTTTATCTAACCGATCTCCTAAGCAGCCCAAGTCATCAAATTGTAGAGCAGATTTTTGGGCTATTTCAGCTACCAAGGCATCTACCGTGGGGGCTCTGTCCCAGACACCTGCTACTGACTCCTTACAGATATTTTATTTTTACAAAATTAGGAATGAAAAATTTTAGAGCAGAATTTTTCCATTCTTTTCTGATAAGGGCTTCCATATTTTTACGAACAGGGAAAACTATGCCTTTTAGGGCCGAGACCCTCAAAAAACTGGTCAGCAATAGATTTAGGTTGTTTTACATCCTCTAATTGCATGGTGGGTTTTTTTCCTTTTTTTTTTTTCTTTTTGCTGTTAAAAAAACTTTTGCATGGTGGTTTTAACAGCTTTAAGTAAAGGCTCGGTATCTTCTGGTGGAAAAAGAGCCCCCCCCTCGCTGAATCATCATCTGAAGAGAAGAAATAATCTGATGTGGCCTGGCCGGATTCTCTATCCTGGTCTTCCCCAGAAAAATCTGAATCTGAGTCCTTATTATAGGTAGACCTTTCTGGAGACCCTGGGAGACTCTGTCCGAGTGATTTAATATAAGATTTAACTTCTGACCATACCAAGGCCTTAATATTTCTGGATAAGCTGGATATTTCTCTATATCCAACTTATCTATACATGCTTGACATAGAGGTTTAATATAAGAGGCTGCTAAGGCTACTCTACATCCTCCACATTCTTTATGTTTAGTCTTTCCAGATTATTTCTTTGGTGTTTTTGCTACCTATAACAATAAAGCAAAACCGCCAAAATGAATTAGAAAATAAATCTCACCCGTAGTAGAGTCAAGCTTCCGCACTCCTTAGGACCAATACCGGGCTTGTGGGCCGGCGCGCCCTGTATCACCTGGTTCCGACATGCTGGTGGAAACCCAGATCCTGCACAGCAGTGTGCACACAAGACTGGCTGCCTTCTCCTGCAGCCAGTTTTTAAAACGCACCTCAGCTCCTTTTAACCCTAGGCCCAAAAACACCTAATCCAAAGCATGAGGATACCCACACCTCTTACGGCCCTGCAATGAGATCATTGAGCCGGAAGGGGCCGTCCCGGCACGCATGCACAGAACACGAGAGAAGCACACCCCGCCATCTAGGAAGCGGGACGCCAGGCACCCCGCTGTAATGGACCAGGAGTCGCGTGAACACGGCCACAGCGGCTCCCCAATGAGGCTTGGGAGGAGGCAGAGCAGGCTCAGGCAGCTGCTCCCCCAGGAGACTGACACCACCAGGGATAGGTCCCTTTACGGTGTAGTAGACCCGGGCCTCCCCAGCCTCCAGAGGTGAGAACCAAGCAACCGTCGGAGCCAGAGCTCCTCCAGTACCTCCTATCTGGAGGACAGGAAACCTGAACTGAGGTGTGGTGGGGGGTGTGAACCATTTTAGCTCTTCAGGTTTCCTGTCCTGGATGGGCTGTCTTAGGCTTAGTTCACACGAACGTGTGTGATCTGTGGCCGTATTGCGGCCCGCAAATCGCGGGTCGCAATACACGGCCACAGTTCCGTGTGCATTCCGATTCACGGATGCGGACCCATTCACTTCAATGGGTCCGCAAATCCGGAATAGCGGAACGGCCGCACGGGACGGGACCCCTCGGAAGCACTACGGAGTGCTTCCGTGGGGTTACGTCCCGTACCTCCGTTCCGCAAAAAGATAGAACATGTCCTATCTTTTAGCGGAACGGGCGGATCGCGGACCCATTAAAGTGAATGGGTCCGCGATCCGATGCGGCTGACCTACGGCCGGCGATCGTGCATTGCGGCCCGCTGTTTGCGGGCCGCAGCACGAGTCACACACGTTCAGTGTGAACTCGGCCTTAGTCGCATGGGTGCAGTCATGGGTGAGGAGAAAAAAAACTAAAAAAAAAAAACTGGTAGCCTAAGGATTAATCCATTGGATATTTGCGTTGGTGCTTTAATAATGCCTGTTGGCAGCACATGTGCAAACAGCAATATATAGTGCCCAACTTTTAACACCCAAGCTTAACAGAAGTCTGTTTTGCCACATAAAAGCGCTTCCGTACTTTCACTACGGAGTGAAAACTTAACCCACTTTGAGTAAATCCTTACACAGCAGATCGACCACATGACATTTTAGCTGTGTACTGCAATTATTTCTGCATAACTTACTGTACAAACAGGAAACAAGATAAGCTAGTTTTATAACGGTTACAACGCGTAGTTACTTTCCATTATATTCTGAATATGCAAATTCCACACCACAGTGATCTGATCACAAAAGATCTAAAGTTGATTTACATACATCTTCATACAGGAAAATTGTGACATTCATACTTACTCTTGAAAAAAGTGTATTCAGGCAGTGAACTTTTTGCCTTTCTGTCACATAGGCATAGTATTGCGTTACCCCCTTCAGTGTTAGTTCCTCCATAAGGTTAATTTCATATGGTTTTTGCAAATGAGAGGACTACAATGGGAGAAATGGCAAAGATTAACAGACTGGACGATTGTGAAAATACTGTAATTTAGGACACCAAGTACCTTAAAGGCTATGGATAACTTTCCCTTTTAGATATTCATTTACATGTATTTTGGCCCAAATACCTTTTTGCTATAGGGTGTAATTAAACACTGGCTTCTGCAGCTTGTTTTATGGTACATAGCAAGCTGCAGAATACTGTTGAATTGTGAATGACAAGCTCATTCTGCAGCCCCTCTGACCTCTTGATTTGGTCACAAATCCGCTTAGAATTCTTTCAGGAGAGGAAAGGGGCTGGAGAATCAGTTATCAGACCAGATACATCACAGAACAGCCTTCTGCAGCTGCTAAGCACTGTGAGATCTAGAAGCTGCAGAAGCCAAAATGTGTCAACATTCAATGCAACAGAAAGGGCAGGTGGCACAATACGATCACCACTTCCAGAGTATCTGGGGATAATTTTGTTTTAATAAGTGTAAAAATATTTGTAATTATGGGCTAAACTACAAGCGTTAGTTTTCATAGAACAACAAGTTCATAATTAAAGCTCCAATTCGGAGCCAACTGCTCCTACACAGGTGGAGATTTGCACCATTATATCACTGCCACCATTATGAGGTGCAGTGTCTTAGATGACCGTATGTTTGAATGGTCTCACCAGTTGTGCTCCGTCCACTTTATACCAACAATAAAGTCAGAAAGATAAATTAATATACCAGGACCGCCTCAACCAATGGTTAAAGGGGTTCTGCAGTTTGTTTAAACTGATGTTCTATCCTCTGGATAGATCAGCATCTCATCGGAGGGGGTCCGACACCCAGGATCGCCAATCAGCTATTTGAGAAGGCAGCAGCGCCGCGGCCTTCTCAAACAGATGAACAGCAGGGGTTCCGGGTGTCAGACCCCCGCCGATCAGATGCTGATGACCTATCCTGAGGCTAGGACATGAATATAAAGCTGGCAACTACCTTAATGTTATGCAAAAATTTCTTGCTACATGCAATTATAAAAAAAAAAAAAAAAGTCATCCTGGGTCCTTGTAGGTAGCCTATTTGGGCGGTGGGATGATCACCTGCCGTACCCACTAGTAAAAAAATTAGATAAATATCAATTAGATATCTGATAATGTCCACAAGATATCCACTATTGATGGAGGGAATGGAAAGGACACCTCCCACCAAGTATTCTCTATAAAACCAGGATTGCAATTTAGATTTTTTTTATTTTATTTAATATATCTTATTTTATGTCAAATTTCCTGCTACATGCTTTGTTACCTTCACTGTAATCACTAATCAAATATTATATTACATTTTATTGTAATCATACCTCATACTACCACTAATTGTCTTTACTAACTCTTGGTTGAGCCGTTCCTGGCATTTCACATCTTAAATTGTATTTGAGATGGACTTTTATGGGCCAATGTGAAAATTTACTCAAAAGTCTACGGTTTCAATTAATATGCATTTCAAACCGACAACTGCTGCAAAGAAAAACAAAACCTACCATAAATTTCTGTACACTGAGGGGAAAAGTGGCTGAATAAAGAAGAATCTGCCTGTTTTTAGGTAGCGTACTAATTATATCTTCCATTATCTGCACAAAATCTTGAGAAAGCAGTTTGTCCGCCTATATAAAAAACATAAGTAACGGTAATTTAAGGATTAAAGACAGCAAGAACAAAACAAGCAGTGAATTATCCAACCTCCACACTACATCAGCGTACAGCACATGCATATGAACCAGGGTACTTGCAGTCTATTCAGTTTCTCTCAGTTATACACTACATTAGGAAGAAAAAAAAATAACTGAAAAGCCATACCGTATTTTTCGCCATATAAGTGGGGGAAAAATGTCAGTGTGTCTTAGGGGATGAATTATGGAAGCACTTGTTGGTACGAGAGGACCAAGGAGCAGTGAATGTAGCGCTCCCTGTACTCACCAGTCCCTGGTCTTCTCCTGCAGGGCTCTGCACAGTGAATACGTCTGCACGCTGTGACCTTACACTGTGCGACATGGGGTCACAGCAAAGCACGCCAGGAAGAGCGCTGCATATCAGGAGTGGTAGCGGGAAAAGGAGCAAGTTGATTTTTTTTGTCCGATCTGAGGTCTGATTCAATTTCAAGTCTTATTAGCATGGGGGTCTGATTTGGGGGTCTTAAGAAGAGTTCTGATCGGGGCCCTGAGCTAATGCCTGATAAAAATAAAAAATTATATATATACTGCTGAAGATTACTTTTTAGGATCCCCCCCACCACACAGTATAAAAGGAAGATAATATGAGGTCCCCCTCACCGTCCCGTCCCCCCCCCCCCCAAAATAAAAACTAACTGTTGCGCAAGTAGACTAGCTCTGATCACACACACAACTTCATATCTTTGCACTTTTGTTTGTTTGCGTATACAACCCAAGTTAAGGGCTGTAAAAACAATGAAAGGACACATTAAAAGCTGAAAACATTTTGTTTATGGCACAAGATGGAACCATTAACAATGAAAAGGTTATAGAAATAATTACCTCATCCAGAACTATCATCTGAATGTGGTCAACTTTAGCTACACCTTTTTTGATAAGATCCAGAATCCTCCCTGGAGTAGCAATCACCACATGAACTGCGGGGAATAAAAAGAAAATGTTAGAAAGTCACAGAAGACAATTTAAATCCCATTTTAAAGTGGATCTACCGGCTTAATACGCTTCCTAAGTAGCGGCATATAACTACAGGTCTTTAATACAAAAACAGTGCTCTGTTCAGCTACAATGATCACAAAAAAATAAAATAAATACACCTGACATAATTTGAGTCCGGTGTAATCATAAGGAGCGCACTCCCCCCTGTATGCACTTTTAGCAAACTTTTGATGAGGCAGCCAACACCTTTTTATAAGAAAATTACCTATTTACATTTTTTCCACATGACTGTCCATATTTACAAAAAAATCTATTTTAAATCCTGCAGTTACCACTAGGGTTAATAACTTAAAAAATGAACTCTACTGTAAAAAAACTTACAGAACTCGAGGTCTTTTGAAAGTTTTTTTACAGTACAAATTAATTTATGAAGCTATTGCGCAAAGTCTTTCGAGACTTCGCGAAGCAATAACTTTGGCTCATCGGAGCCAATACATTCTAACAAAGCTCCTGCTCCGTAAAGTATTCTAACAAAGCTTTTGCGAATAGACTTGGGATGTTGCACCCGAAGTCGATTTGCTCATCCCTATTTAACACACTGGCCATGAGGACTAAAACATGTCAATTCTTGTTCTGTACTAGTAACTTTTCAGCAGCCATCTCATTGTAACCACAGGCAGGATTACAATGACAGGTATAATATATGTATAGATAATGAAGGTGATATCACAGCTTGTCTGCTCCCTTCTGACCCCTGCACAGATCATGCCTAGAGAACTCTACCACAGCAAATATTGACATATTTTAAGCCTAGTGGCTGCTGGGAAAACTGCAGGATTAAAATAGAAACTCAATTTAAAATAGGTCATTTTCTAAATACACGTTCACATTAAGAATTAGCATAATTTGGTGCAAGAGCCTTAATTAACTCGTCAGATAAAGACCCAAAAAAAAAGTAAAAATTCGTTCCGTGTCAAAAAACCCTCCTCTAAGCTCATGCACAAAACTGTATCCGTTTGCATCCTGCACTTTCCGCAGCCTCTGTGGTAGAACTGCCTATTCTTGTCCCCAAAATGGACAAAAATAGGACAAGTTCTATCTTATTTGCACAACAGCCTCTAGGATCTACAGACTGAGGGCCACATTTTTTTCCCAGCCCTATTGAAATGAAAGTGTCCGCATTCGAATGGCAAAAATAAAAATATGGATCGGATGCATGGAGCCTAAATGACAACTCAGTGGAGCAATTTCAGTTAACAGAAAATACCTGTATCATCCAGCCTCATTATGTCATCTCTTAAATTGGTGCCTCCGGTTGTTGCCATCACTTTGACTCCACCCATATGCTTGCTGACTTGGATGCAGATCTGACTGACCTGAAGAGCAAGTTCTCGAGTGGGTACAATCACCATTGCTGTAAAGGGAGAGTAAAAAAAAAAACGCAAAAACAATTAGAGAAGTTTTTTTTACACAATATTGCTGACGAATATTTTTGGACTCCCAAAGGGAGAGTTCACACCACTTATTTTTCAGCTGAACAGAAAGAAAAAAAAAAAAGTGGCCATTTGACCCATTTCCCTCAGATTTTTTTTTTTTTAGAAGGAAATAACACAGATCTTAGATGGAAATGGCTAATATAGATGCAAATAAGCATAACTGATGCACAGGATCCTTTTTTCTACAGGATCTGTGTTCTACTTTATTTTTCTGTTCCTATGATGGATCAGAAGAGAGGGGGGGGGGGGGAGAATAGTGATGTGAACTCAGCCTTACTTGGTAGAGCGATTCTAACCTTGTATGCAGTCTCTCTTTAGATCTATCCGTTCAAGTAAGGGAATGAGGTAGGCTCCACTCTTGCCAGTTCCATTTTTTGCTCTAGCCAAGATATCCCTACCAGACAATGCAATAGGAATGCTTTCCTCCTAGGAAAAAAAAAAAAAAGTCACATGGTAAAGACCATTGTTTTTCTGTCTAAACAGCCTATTTAGTTTTTTTGTTTTGTTTTTCTTCAAACCTGAATTGGGGATGGTTTCTCCCATCCCATTTCGAAAATCCCCATGAGCAGCTCTCGCTTTAAACAGTAATCTTCAAACTCATTGCCTTTTGTGGAGGTGACATCCTGGAGACAATATGAATGTGTTCATCAAGAGGAAATAGAGAAAAGAAAAAAAAGAAAAAGAAAAAATTCCCATCAAGATGTAAAAGACATTTCACAACGAAAACATGGAGGCACAAGGGTAATGCATAGTAGAAGAACTGCAGCATGTCACAGGAATACACCGCTGCCAGTGCACATGCTGGTGTGTGTTTACAGGCGACTGTCAATGTGAACAAACCAGCTATTTTGGATAACCTAAATCCATTAATAGGATTTGTCTCAGAAGTAAATGCAGTCTTACCGAAGTCTTTATTCGAAGATCTTTTGGTGGGAGTTTTAACGTCTTCTTCCAGTCATCACCAGGTCTACAAGGTAAAACAATGACATGTTACGGTGTTCGATGACCAATTTTCAACCAGCTCAGGGCTCCACATTACACTCTTCTCTGAAACGTGACACTCTCCTAACATACCATATTTTTTGCCTTACAAGACGCACTACCCCCCCTCCCCAACCCAAATTGGGAGAAAATTTAGTGCATTTTAAGGGTTGAATACTAATGAGCGCTTCCATTATGGAGGCACTCATTAGTACAAGAGCTCCGGGAAGAGGTGAAGGCAGCACTTCCCAGACTCTGTACTCACCGCTTCCTGCTCCTCGGCCACACGCTGCGTCATCGTGCTGTGACCTCACTGTGCGGCATCCGGTCACAGCACAGGGCATAAGAGCCAGAGCAGGATCCCCAGAGCGGCAGCCGGAGAAGCATTTATAGTTTGTCTAATGTGAGGTCTGAATAGGTGTCTTAACATGCTGGTCTGATCTGAGCTCTGAATAGAGGTCCTAACATTAGGAGTCTGACCTAAGGTCTAATTGGGGGTCTTATTAACATTGGTGGCTGAGCCGTGGTTCTTATTTTTCTCTTCTAAAACCTAGATGTGTCCTGTGGGCAGTTTCATCTTATAGGGGGAATAATACGGTAATAATCTTTACAATTAAACCAGTCCTTGCAACACATTAGAAAGTGGTCAATGGGGTTTTTTTCAGAAAGGAAAGCCACCAAATAACCTAACCTAGGGAACTTATTCTGTCTTAAAGGATAAAACAAAGAAAAATTCAACTCAAAATAAAATGTTTGGAGAAAATTCACAGTAAACATTCCAAATTGCCTACATTAACCCTTAGGCCTCATTCACACTTCAGTGTTTGGTCAGTGATTTCCATCAGTGATTTGTGAGCCAAAACCAGAAGTGGAGCCTCCACAGACATGAGGTAGAAGGGAAAGATCTGCTCCTGTTCTGTGTTTAGAGTTGCACCTGGTTTTGGCTCACAAATCACTGAAGTGTGAACGAGGCCTTAGGATACTGGATTTTTTTTTGTTTCCATTTCTCTTCCTTATTTTCCTTAAGCCATAACTTTTATATATTTCCGGTCACATGAGGGCTTATTGTTTGCAGGACAAGTTCTTTCTAATGCGACTATTAATTAGTACAAAATGTAGTGGGAAGCTGTAAAAAAAAAAAAAAAAAACTCCAAATTGGGTGGAATTACAAAAAAAAAAAAAAAAAAAACATTTTACAGGTTTTGTTCAGACTGAGTTTCATTTGCGTCAAAACTGACCAATGCCCTTCATTCTCTGGGTCAGTACAATTACGATACCTCATGTTTAGTTTTTTTATGTCTAAATGGTGTAAAAATAAATGTAAACTTTGATAAACATTTTTTACATCACCATATTCGACTTTTGATCACATTTTATTGGGGTAAGAAGCAATGACAAAAATGGCAAATTAGCCATTTTGCCCCTTTTACCGTTACGCCATTCACTGTATTGGATATTTTTTTAAATATTTTAATAGCATGGGGATTGTCAGTGGTAATGATACCCATGATATTTATTGTTATTTAGGTATTTTTTAAATATACGGAAAAGGGGTGATTCTAACTTGCCTATATACATTTTTTTAAATACATTTTGGATTTTTAAGCTCATATGACCCAATAATGTTTTTAAATTTTTAATTTTATTCCATCAGGGATCTGGTGGCCAAAATAAGAATTGCAGCATGAACACTAAGCCGGTCAGTGAGACTGTTCAGCGCAACTACCGATGCCCACAGTGGCCGCACGGGGCATCAGTAGGAAGGTTTAGATGCCGTGATCTCACTTTAAAGGGCTTCTGTCACCCCACTAAACTCATTTTATTTGTGTACTTATCCCTATCCTGCGATATTGCCATACATTATGTTATTAATAATTTTCGTTCAGTAGATTTAGCTAAAAACGTACTTTTAAAGATATGCTAATTACCTGTCTACCAGCAAGTAGGGAGTCTACTTGCTGGTAGCAGCCGCAGAAAACCGCCCCCTCCTTCTGTTGATTGACAGGGCCAGCCGCGATCTCCTCCTCCGGCCGGGTCAGCATTTCAAAAATCGCGCGCCTGCGTTGATTCGGCGCTGGCACTCTGAGATAAGGAGGCTCGCCTCCTCAGCACTCCCTCAGTGCGCCTGCGCCAATGACGTCACCGAAAGACAAGACAGAAGCCCTTTAATCAAGGCAGCTAAAGCCTTTAATTACCGCATTCGGGATTATTGCCGGTCACGGTAATTAGCAGCAGGTCTCTGCTGTTTGAAACAGAACTGCCGGTCATGGCGCACGCTGCACGTGCGAGTGGGCGCCATGTTTACACATGTCACCAGAGCCTTACAAGTACGGCGCTGTTAGCGAATGGGTTAAAGAGGTTGTCTGGTATAAAGACATGGATAACATCCTCAGGATAGATCATCAATATCAGACCAGTGAGGGTCCGACACGCATTTAGGCAGCCCTGGAAGGAAACTATACTGTGCATGGCATCCTGGGAGGCCAGTGCATATTGAACTTCCTGACTAACCATGGATTCAGATTTAACAACCGATGCGGTTTAGTGCCAGAAGATGGAAGACGTTTTGAACACAAGCCGCACATCCTGACCTTAACCCCTTAAGGACACAGCCTTATTTCACCTTAGGACCAGGCCATTTTTTGCAAATCTGACCAGTGTCACTTTAAGTGGTGATAACTTTAAAACGCTTTGACTTATTCAGGCCATTCTGAGATTGTTTTTTCGTCACATATTGTACTTCATGACACAGGTAAAATGAAGTAAAAAAAATAATTTTTTTTGCATAAAAAAATACCTAATTTACCAAAAATTGGGAAAAATTAGCAAATTTCAAAGTTTGTTTCTCTACTTCTGTAATACCCCTACAAATTGTGATGACTTTACATTGCCCATATGTCTACTTCATGTTTGAATTATTTTGGGAATGATATTTAATTTTTTGGGGATGTTTCAAGGCTTAGAAGTTTAGAAGCAAATCTTGAAATTTTTCAAAAACCCAATTTTTAGGGACCACTACAGCTCTGAAGTCACTTTGCGAGGCTTACATAATAGAAACCAGCCAAAAATGACCCCATTCTATAAACTACACCCTCAAGGTATTCAAAACTGATTTTACAAACTTCATTAACCCTTTAGTTGTTGCACAAGAGTTATTGGCAAATGGGGATGAAATTTGAGAATTTAATTTTTTTGCCTAATTTTCCATTTTAACTCATTTTTTCCACTAACAAAGCAAGGGTTAACAGCCAAACAAGACTATCTTTATTGCCCTGACTCTGCTGTTTACAGAAACACCCCATGTGTGGCCGTAAACTACTGTACGGCCACACAGCGGGGCGTAGAGTGAAAGGTGCGCCGCTTGGTTTTTGGAAAGCAGGTTTTGCTGGACTGGTTTTTTGACACCATGTCCCATTTAAAGCCTCCCTGATGCACCCCTAGAGTAGAAACTCCATAAAAGTGACCCCATCTAAAACTACACCCCTCAAGGTATTCAAAACTGATTTTACTAACTTTGTTAACCCTTTAGGTGTTGCACAATATTTAATGGAAATTAGAGATACAATTTAAAAATTTCACTTTTTGGGCAGATTTTCCATTTTAATATTTTTTTCCAGTTACAAAGCAAGGGTTAACAGCCAAACAAAACTCATTATTTATGGCCCTGATTCTGTCGTTTACACGAAACCCCCAATAAGTGGTCGTAAACTGCTGTACAGGCACAAGGCAGGGCACAGAAGGAAAGGAATGCCATATGGTTTTTGGAAGGCAGATTTTGCTGGACTGGTTTTTTTTGACACCATGTCCCATTTGAAGCCCCCCTGACGCAACCCTAGAGTAGAAACTACATAAAAGTGACCCCATCTAAGAAACTACGGGATAGGGTGGCAGTTTTGTTGGTACTAGTTTAGGGCACATGATTTTTGGTTGCTCTATATTACACTTTTTGTGTGGCAAGGTAATAAGAATTTTTTTTTTTTTGTTATTTACAACATTCATCTGACAGGTTAGATCATGTGGTAATTTTATAGAGCAGGTTGTCACGGACGCGGCGATACCTAATATGAATACAATTTTTTTTATTTATGTAAGTTTTACACAATGAATTCATTTTTAAAACAAAAAGTTTTAGTGTCTCCATAGTCTAAGAGCCATATTTTTTTAAAGTTTTTTGGCGATTATCTTAAGTAGGGTCTCATTTTCTGCGGGATGAGATGACGTTTGATTGGCACTATTTTGGGGTGCATATGACTGTTTGATTGCTTGCTATTACACTTTTTGTGACGCAAGATGACAAAAAATGGCTTTTTTTTTACACTTTTTTTACGGTGGTCATCTGAGGGGTTAGGTAATGTGATATTTTTATAGAGCCGGTCGATACGGACACGGCGATACCTAATATGTAAACTTTTTTTTATTTATGTAAGTTTTACACAATGATTTCATTTTTGAAACAAAAATAAATAAATCATGTTTTAGTGCTTCCATAGTCTAAGAGCCATAGTTTCAGTTTTTGGGCGATTATCTTGGGTAGGGTATGATTTTTGCGGGATGAGATGACGGTTTGATTGTTACAATTTTGGTGTACATGCGACTTTTTTGATCACTTATTACCTTTTTTGGGAAGTAAGGTGGGCAAAATTTCAATTTTATCATAGTTTTTTATTTTTATAGCGTTCACCGTTCGGGTAAAGTAACATGACCGTTTTATAGATCAGGTCGTAACGGACGCGGCGATACCAAACATGTGTTGGGAATTTTTTTTTTTTTTCATTTTTAATCAGTGATAAATGTGTTTGATTTCTACTTTATTTCCACTTTATTTCACTTTTTTTTCCCCAGGCCCACTTGGTTCTTGATGATCCGCTATTTTCTATTAATTGTACACATTTTATAATAACTAGTCTGGGGGGGGGGGGGGGGTTCTGTGGATGGCACTGTTATGGGGTGGGTGGGGGTCTGTGGATGGCACTGTTATGGGGTGGGTGGGTAATATGATTTATTAAATTCATGAAAAAGAATTAATAAAATCATTTAAAAAAAAAAGTATTTTAAAAGTATTTGGGCAAAAAGGCAGTTTCGGTTTCGGTCAAGGGGTATCCTGAATTTCCGGTTTCGGACCAGAATTTTTATTTCGGTGCACCCCTAGTAACAACCATACATGAAGGGTGCCTGACACAGGCTACTCAGTGGACCCTGGGTAGTGGGAGGCTCCAATCCTGAGCCGGGTGTTGTAGGGGCACTCACCGTGAACAGGTGCCATACACCAGAAGGCCAAAAAGCACAAACAGGGGTGAAAACCGCCGGGCGCCATCTTAGAGTCGGCATTGCCCCATTATATCCACTGTGCAAGCACCGAGAAGAGCACCAGCATGATGTCAAAACGCAAAGTCACGCCCCCCCACTCAGTCAGACATCATCAAAAGGCGGCTGGAGGGAAGCTCGTCCTAGCAATCGCTCCAGCTGCCATATTGCCACTCCGCATATAGCCCTCCTGGACCACCACAGGAGGGAACTTCACTGGGGCCACCAACATCGCTAGGGGCCCGGGCACAAGGAAGAGGGAGAGCTGCACAACCGGAACCAACCTGTCTGTACAGAAAAAAGCCTGCTGAGGTACGGACACTGCCAGGAACCCCATAGAACTCCCAGCACCTCCCTGGTCTTCCTTCCCTGGCAGGACAGGAAAAAAAAACACTGGTGATGAGGGGTAGGAGGTTTTAACCTCTGTTTGTTCATGTCCTATCATAAGAAGTCAGTCTCAGGATGTACACTATGACGCTGTGAGCTTCATGCCACCGCTGCACTACAGTAATACACTCGTATGATCTATGTGCATTCGGCCTTAAAGTGGTTTTCCTGCTTGCAGTAGCACCGCAGCCTTCTCCCAGCTTTTCCTGGGTCAAGTGATGACACGTGGCTAGGCGCAGATCAGCCATGAAGTGAATGGGGTGAGCGCCACACTAAGCACAGACACTTTACAATGTAGGGCGCTGTGCTTGGTAAGCTGTAAGAAATTAATGTTACGGCACTCACAGGAGCACCGGTGCCTTCTCAAACAGCTGACTGGTGGGGGTGCCGGACCCCCAACGATAAGATACTGATGACCTATCCAGAATTTAAAGGGGTTGTCCCAGTTATTTTTTTGTTCTGTTTCTAACTAGGATATGTTACAGCTTTCCAATTAACCCACTTTATCGCCAGTGGCTGGTTTCTCAGACTTACTGAGGGTCACATGACCTGTGATGTCAGCTTTTCTCCCTGCTCTGATAATGATAGTGCACAAGCCTTAGAGATTGGTCACTGTGCTGGCCACGTCCCCCTGCACTGCCGGCTGCTGCTTATTGCTCTCTCCCAGGATTCTTAACCCCTTCCCAGACTAAGGGCTGAAGTGTTTACTCTGTAGCTGCAGGCAGTGAGAAGACAAATGTTGGGCACAAAAGCTGAAGGAGAAGTTCAGCAGAGCATTGCAGGTAGGGGGAAGATCCTGTGTGTATCACAGTGTCATACAGCTGGGACTTTTAGTTCTACACATACAACATGCTGCCGAGTCTCCCAGCAGGCAGACATGTCACTCAGGGCAGTACTTTTATTCCCTCTCTTAGTGCAGGGGAAGGGGCACAGATAGTTATTTTTGCAAGTAAACAAAGGGCCAGAAGAGAACCAGGAAAATGAGGAAATAGATATTTTTGGCCTAAAACTTGCTTAGCTATATATCGCTGACCATCAGATTTACAGTGCTATATATTTTTTCGATAACAGACAACCCTGTCCTGGAAAAGCCCTTGTGCACCACCATACAACAAAATAAAATCACACGCACACTGGATTTTATTTTATACAGATTTGCGTGCATATATTTGCTGCATCTCTGCAACTGATCCAGGATTTTTTAGGCTTTTTACATGCAGATTTTGTTATGGATTTGATGAAAATTTCACCCCATTCATTGCAACGGGTGACATCCGTAAATGAAAATGGAGAGAAACTTCACACGTCGTAAATTTCAAAATCCGCACCACGGGTCACTTTACATGAAGAAAATTTCTGCAATCTGCAGAAGAGATTTTATCTGTTCTCATTTACTTAGGCAAGTTTCACATTTGCGGTAAACCACAACAGCCTGCTGGACCCGTGAACACCAGGGGCGCAACAGATATTGTCCAGCCTCATTCGCTATAAATGGGGATGAGCAGAGATCTGGCCGCGACCCAGCAAATAGGCCGAGGAGCAGCCGTATAAATACCACTACACACAGCAGTTTTCGTCCAGCCACTTATCGTGATATTTGCCGAGTAGCAGCCGAATCTCTGCCAGTCCCCATTGTAGTGGATGGGGCTGGACAGTATCTCGCCAGCGCATGGTATACACGTATCCGGCAGGCTGTTCACCACAAATGTGAAACAGGCCTTCGCAACAAAACAAATCCACATAATACATATCCTGTGTGCATAAGGCCTTACAATGGATTGAACAGATTCACAAGACGCCATCATACCCGAGCTAGTCGTCATACCTGGCCATGGGTGATCATTTTTATGATGCCTTTGAAAATAAAAACCTGGCACATGCAAAGAAGTGTGCAAGCCTGCTAAGCATATACTCACTTAATAGCGCTGCTCATGCTCTGTGCTTGCTGCTGACTTCCGTTATTGATTGTGCTGGCGTTTTTCAGCTGGCTTATTTGCTGTGTCTGCATTCCCCCACTTCCAGGCCCTTGGTTTGGTTTCACTGGGCCTCTCAATTGCCCATTCTGACTGGACAGACCCATTAAAACAGGGTTCTCTGTTCTTGTGGTGCTCATTTTGTTTTCTATTAAATTGTCCCTTTGAAAGTTTCTTCAACTTCAAAGTTTTGAGAGTCAGTACAGAGACTGTAATAACAGTTTATAGGACTCTTCAAAATGAAGAGATAAAGTCTCGCTCAATAAATGAGTCCTTGTTATTGCAACGCAAACAAGTGCTTGTTCTTGCTAAAGTCTTTGAAGTCACTTGTTCTGATGCACCAAATCAACTTTATATATATATAAAAAAAAAGCCCCCGGATGTAGATTTGACTTTAGATCTGTCAAAGCAACCTATAAGAAAGGGAAACAAATGTTAGTGCAGGAATGAAACGGATCCTTTGTATTCACTTACTCCAAAACCTACTGGGATGGTAGTTTTTAGTACACGTGATGGGGGAGGGGGGGCATTTTTTGCAGACTGCATGCGGACCTGTTCATTTCTAGGATGTCATCTGTGTACTGTCTGCATCAATGCGGCCATGTCTGTCCCGCCAAAAATAAAAATCAATTTTGCAGACAAGAGGCGGCTATTTTACAACAGGGTGGGACGGAAAACAGCGGGATGCACACAGTCTGTATCCACAGTTTGCAGATCCAGTTTGCGGAGCACAAAACAGATACTGTCGTGTGCACGAGGCCCAAGAAAGATTACCGTTTTCCCATTTCCAACTGCGCTGAATGCCTGGAAAATCTTTGTTCGATAGAAAGTTTTATTTTAAAGACATTTGTCAAAAAGAAAAACTCATCTGCTCAGAAGTGGCCACCAATCAGAATAGTGAAAAACAGCGCTTACATGGCTCCGTAGCACACCTACACATGAATGTAATGGAACCTTTGTTATTTTCTTTAGACTTGCAGAAGCAGGAAAAACAATGCTTAATTCATATGTAAATGGTCACTCACAAGTCCCCAGGAGCGGCGTTCAGTGTGTAGGAGCCCAGGCTGCTCCGCCTTCTTTCAGCGTTACTCCTCCTCAGCGTCATCCCCAAGTCTGGCTGGGATCTCGCACCGAAACACTGCTTCGCCAGGCCATGCACACTGATGCCCATTGTGGGCACAGCATCGTTTCAACTAGTGCTCATGCGCCAGCCTGGCGAAGCAGTGCGCAGGCACGAGATCTCAGCCAGACCTAGATACAAAATGAGAGCTAAAGTCCAAGTAACAGGAGAAATCAGTGTTAGAAATCAAGTCGGGAATAAGCAAGTAAAACCCGTTTTTACTTTCAGCGGCATTCACTGCATCACGATTTCTATCAGTGATATCTTCCCCTGTGCTACACATTTTGCTGTCATTTTGGTATTGTCTGAAAGCTTGGAATGTCAGCTTTCAAACAAGACCAGCTGCATGTTGCAGCTCAGGAGGTAGCATCTAAATCAGCCCTTCCCCCTCCAGTTAGCAACTTTTCCCACTGTCTGGAGCAGTCTACAGGCAGCAAGGCATAGCGCCGCAGGAGCTGAGCAGACAGATGTATAGGTTTATGAGAAGAGACTCAGTATATCCTATATTTTATTCATTAAAAGGGTTATCCTGGAAAAGATAATGACGACCTATCATCAGGATAGGTCATCATTATCACATCAGCAGGGGTCCGAATGTCGGCAGCCCGACCAATCAGCTGTTTCAGGAAACCTTGACACTCGCCGAGCACAGCGCTCCACATTGCATAGAGGCTGTGCTTGGTATTGCAGCTCAGACTCATTAACTTAAATAGGGAGCTGCAATTACGGTGACATTACATGTCCTAGGAAGAGACCGTGGCGGGGTGCCAGTCCCCTACAGATCTGATATTGATGACGTTCTATAGAGTTCAGACACCCACAGATAATGTAATCACATATAGTCATATGCAATTACTTTATGAGACGGGGAAACTGCCTTTAGAAGAGGGTGCATGCTTTATATTTAAAATGTCCCTAAAGCACAGGTAACAAACAAAAAAAAAAATTCCTGCCATTTCCAGCGCTGGCGCTCTGGTCCTCTTCTCCAGTCACAATACGTATAAGTATTGGAATGCATTGTAAAGGGGATAAGACCCCCAAAAGTTGAAGTCCCAGAGTGGGACATAATAAAAAAAATTAGTTTCGAGTAATAAAAAAACAAAAAAAAAAGTGCTAAAAAAATATATTTTTTTTGTCACCTTACATCAATAAAAGTGTAACACCGAGAGATCAAAAAGCCGTATGCCCCCAAACTAATCTAACCATCACCTCATACCGCTAAAACTGAGCCCCTAAGACAATCGCCCAAAAAACAAAAAAACTATGGCTCTCAGACTAAGGAGACTGAGGATAGGTCATCAATATACTAGAACTGCACAACTTTTCCAACAGCAAAATATATATACTAAGGCCTCATGCACACGACCGTTGTTTTTTTCCCGTGTGTTGTGCCGTTTCTCGTGATTTTCTGCGGGTCCGTTGAAAACTCTGCTAATGCACCGTTTGTCATCCACGTCCGTGATCCGTGGTTCCAGTCAGTCAAAAATATATAACCTGTCCTGTTTCCACGGAAAACGGTTCACGGACCCATTCAAGTCAATGGGACCGCTAAAAAACAGGAAGGCACACAAGATTGTCATCCGCGTCCGTTTTTTCCCTATCATTTGCATGGCAAATATGTCTTAGATTTTTTTTTTTTTACTTTCCTTTATGTCTGGTGTTCCTCCAAAAATAAAGGAAAACACACGAAAACAAAAACTGATCACGGAACAACGGAACCCCATTTTGCAGAACGGAACACAACAGTCATGTGCATGAGGCCTAAGGAGAATTTTTCTCATGAACTCAGCCGATAAAGTGATAGAATTTTGTGTAACCCAACAGACGGGCAATATTTCACCTATATAACAGATTGTGGTCACGAATGAGGGGTTTCCGAGTCCCTCCATGATGGTCCACCACTGCCCCGTCTACGTCAGCCCCAAAGACTCCAGGACCCTCAATCTCAGAATAGTGGGGTATCTGAGCGGTCGGCTCTCCCATGATCCGTTATCCATCATCTACCCAGTAGAGGATCTAGTCAATAAAAGCACAGGCTAGGTAATGGCTGCTGTGACAACACACAGACCTATAATTTTGTGACTACCTCACAAGGCAATGGCAAGGCATTAGAAACTTAATTAAAACAAAAATGTTGTCCTCTGACCTGTTAGAAAAGGTACACAATGTAACCAGTAGGGAAGATAATCTTAGCAGTGACTGTACTTGTGCATCAGCAGGGAGGTTATAATGCACAACTGTCATGTGACCAACACTGACTCTCCAAATAACACAGCATCTTATGTGTGGACAGGAAGCCAGTTTGTATTCCTGTGGGAGCCTCAATGTCAGTCTCATAAGAATGAATAGAAAAGTAACTGACTTCCTGCCCCGTGTCAGTTGGAGATCAGTGTGACGGTCACATGACACAGCTGAGGATCAGAAGGGAGGGAGACACCGGTAGGAAGATGACCTTCACTACAGTTTACATGCATCTAACAGAATAAACATTTTTGCGGGAGAGCTACTTTAAAAAACAAAAAAGTACATTAGAAAATGCCACACACAAGCAGAGATCCTGTTGTGTCTCACCAAAGGGGAACCTCAACTTCCACAAACCCCCCCAACAGTCTTCTAGCTTCACCATAAACCAGTAACCCGGCAGATATTTCTCAATAACCATCTCCAAATATAAGAGCGCCGATTTACTAGGCTAATCAGGCCAGAATTCATGAGCCTTCCGTGGGCACCACATATGTATTTCTTGGGCTAGACGAGAGGCTTAGCAGAAAAGAGCGCGACTCGATGGCCAGCATAAATCCGTATACATGATCCCGCACCTTCCAAGACAACTACCTTCTCAGTCAATATAGCTGTATGAAGGCTGCTTTGTTGCAGGAAGAGTTGTATTTTTTTATGGTACCATTTAAAAGGGTTTCCAGAGTTTGTTTTTTGTTCTGTTTTCTTTTACTGATGACCTGTCCTCTGGATAGGTCATGAGTATCTGATCGTGGGGGGCCGACACCTGGGACCCTTGCTGATCATCTGTTTTGAGAAGGCACTGGCGCTCCTGTGAGTACAGCGACGTACATTGTATAGGGGCTGTGCTTGGTATTGAATGGGGCTGAGTTGCTCCTAGACCACGTGAACGATAAATGTGATGTTACTGGCCTAGGAAAAGCAGAGAGAAGGCCGAGCACCAGCGCCTTCTCAAACAGCTGGTCGGCGGGGGTCCTGGGTGTAAGACCCCAATCAGATACTGATGACCTATCCATATAATATATATACCTTCCTTTAAATACCATATAACGTATTGGGAAACAATAGTCTGCACGATTGAATCAGGGGGGAATAAAAAAAAAAGTCATTGGACCAGATTTATTATGACTGACAGCTCACTCCATTAGGGACTTTTTCACTCCATTATTCTGACCTGAGCTAATGATAAATCTGGCCCATTGTTCTTTGAGTTTTGTTTTTCTAGAGTTTGCCGTGCAGCATAAATGTCAGCGAGTCAACACAATTACAGCAATACCAAACTTTGTTTTTTTAAACCAGTAAAACCTGACTAAAAACTGCTTCATGCTGCAATATTCTGACACCCGTAGGTTATTTTTCCATTGATGAGCCACGTGGCCGGCTCATTTGCAGGATGAGCTTTCAAGGTTACAATTTTTTATCTAGCGGATGTGAGTGCGGGATAAATAATGCGATCAATGACCTCAGTGTCCAAAAAAGTCTTATTGTTCAAATTATTTATCTGCTAAATGGCAGTGGTGGTGGGGAGGGGTTAAACTATAAAAACTAAAAATTTTAAAATGACAGATGCTTTTACATTTTTTCAGTCCAAATAATGCTCTGACCACACGGCACAGTCGTGTCCCGCTTGTGGCGTCCATGCAGGTCTAATGGCCACGTGGTATTGCAGGTGCCGACTAAACACTGCGGTCTCATTAGGCAGCCCGTACCCGCAACACGACCACACGGTGCAGTCACACCTTTAAGGCACCTGCGCATGGGTGCAGATTAAAAAAATAATAATCAGCTTTTTTTGTGTGGACTTGATGCGGTGTACATCAGATTTGTCTAGTCTCATACACTTTGTTGGTTCTGTATCACTCTGTGGTTTTTCCAAGTAAAATCTATGTGAAAAACTGTACGTATTCCACAACGTGTGCAGGTAGCCTTAGGGACTTTAAAATGCGATCATCTGAATAGTGCGGGGTCCTGTGCGCCTCGGTCTTACCCTCTTACACCTATTCAGAGGACGGTTATAACAGGCCTTCACCAGGCCCCTCACTGCCATGACAAACTGTCCGCACAGCACAATGACACTGCATGGGTAATGGGGGCACGGGATTGAGCCCCCTCCCTGTCTAGCTTCTTCAGTTATCCCGGCCATTACAGGCATATGTCAGCTGTATAACATTGCCAGCACCCACGCCACTCCCTTCACACCGCCATCTGTTCATTGGGCAGTCTACTGCCGCCAGTCACAAGAACATTTGGATAGAGTGGTGGTTATGCATGTCTGGTGCATTAGGGTACGTTCACACTTGCGTTGTTTGATTCCGGCAGGCAGTTCCATTGTTTGATCAGGAAAACTGTACGCAAACGCATGTCATTTGCAGACTGATCAGGATCCTGATCAGTCTGACAAATGCATTGCAATACCAGATCTGTTTTTTCCAGTTTCATCCAGAAAAACGGATCTGGTATTCATTATTTTTCATGTGCATGCGCAGACCTGGAAACCATTCGTTTTACCGGAACACTTGATCCGGCATACTGAACGGATTGCTCTCCATTTAGAATGCCTTGGGATTAAACTGATCAGTATTTTTCCGGTATTGAGCTCCTGTGACAGAACTCAATACCAGAAAAGAATAACTACTAGTGTGAAAGTACCCTTATACTGAAGACATTATACTGCATAGGGCACTGGGGTAGCCACAAAGACGCTATACTGTATGGGGATAATAAAATAAAAAAAACTCACCTTACCTGGCTGTGACGCTCTCCGCTGCAATTGCACAGCGCTACAGCCAGGGGAGAAGGAGACGCCCATGGAGAAAGACCCAGTCTCCTCCTCGTTGCTCCGATGCTAAAATTAACATACTAGGCGGGAGAATACAATGGGGACCACAGCAGGCGAACAGAACTGCGCCCAGGAAAAATATTAAGTGCAGTTAGATCCCTGCACTATGCGCTACGTAGCCTGATACTTCGTTTATAATGCCTGGACCCATGAAAGGTCCTCTTTAAAGGGAACCTGCCACCGGGATTTTGTGTATAGAGCCGAGGACATGGGTTGCTAGATCGCCGCAAGCACATCCGCAATACTCAGTCCCCATAGCGCTGTGTGCTTTTATTGTGTAAAAAACAACAACGATTTGATACATATGCAAATTAACCTGACATGTGTCCTGTATGTGAGAGGAGTCAGGGACAGGACTCATCTCAGGTTCATTTGCATATGTATCGGGTGCGGGAAAGAAGCGCAGCAAACACTTTCGATACTCACTCTCTCTGGTCTTCTTTGATGGGGCCTACGCTGCACTGTCCTGACCCCGTACAGCGTAAGGACATAGTGTGCGCACTATGACCTGACACTGCACGCTGTCAGTGCGAGAAGTCGGGCCCGGAGATGAAGAGGAGCCGCGGCGCAGGAGAGGCAAAGCGTTTTTTATTTTATTTTATTGATCTGAGGGCCGATAGGGGGTTAATAAAGGGCCGCCCTGAGGGCCGATAGGGGGTTAATAAAGGGCCGCCCTGAGGGCCGATAGGGGGTTAATAAAGGGCCGCCCTGAGGGCCGATAGGGGGTTAATAAAGGGCCGCCCTGAGGGCCGATAGGGGGTTAATAAAGGGCCGCCCTGAGGGCCGATAGGGGGTTAATAAAGGGCCGCCCTGAGGGCCGATAGGGGGTTAATAAAGGGCCGCCCTGAGGGCCGATAGGGGGTTAATAAAGGGCCGCCCTGAGGGCCGATAGGGGGTTAATAAAGGGCCGCCCTGAGGGCCGATAGGGGGTTAATAAAGGGCCGCCCTGAGGGCCGATAGGGGGTTAATAAAGGGCCGCCCTGAGGGCCGATAGGGGGTTAATAAATTCAGAGAGGGGGATAGTGTGGAAAATGGCATTTGGCACTAGTATATTATAAGAGTAAACTATAAATTGACTGCCAACTACTGGCTTTATTAATTTCTAATTTACATTTATAATATACTAGCGCCAAATGCAAATTTCCACCACCTCAGTGACTACAAACTAATACATATATTATGAGATATAAAATATCGGTATAAATTATCGGCTAGCGGCCTAAATGTTCACAGATTATCGGCTCTAATAAAATTAAAATTAAAATCAATCGGTCGATCCCTAGTTAGTGCACACATTTTGTTCAATTCACAAATAAACGCAGGTCACAAAATCTGGCAAAAATTAGAATAGAAAAAAGTTAAACCAGATGAAGCTCTGTATTCAGACAGAGGTCATGCTTCTGTCTTACCACCAACTTCAGCAGTTTTAGGCCTCATGCACACGACCACCTGCTGGCCGTGACTGTATTGTGGTCCACAATATACGGGCACCGTCAACGTGCACACATCGACTCGAATGGGTCCGCAATTCGGTGGGGAACAGAGGCACGGATTGGAAGCCAACGGAAGCACTTCGGAGTGCTTCCGGGGCTTTCTGTCCGTGCCTCTGGACCGAAAAAAAAGAGAAGCGCACGCACTACTTTTTCACTGTGTCAACCGATGCGGACTGCATTCAAGTGAATGTATCCGCTTCCACAGATAGCGTGCACACATCCGGTGCCCCTACACGGTCGTGTGCATAAGGTCTTTTCCAGATAAACACTTACCCCCTACCACAGGCCAGGAGATGTGTCCACTGCTCCATGATCCCCCACACATGTGCACTGCCACCGACACTGCCGAGGACAAGCGCTCACCTATCCCCAGCAGTTCCGTACAGTCCTAACGGGACCCCCTCTGATCAGACACTTATCCCCCCCCCCCCAGTGTACTTGGGATAAGGGCTTGTCATGCTTGTCACCCCCGTTACGCTCCGCCAAAAATACGGAACAAAACAGCGCAGCGAGCCAGTTTTCTGTTCAGTAAGACGCCGGACTCCATTACAGTCAATGGAGGTCTGAGCGTCTCAGTGACGTGCTGGGCTTGACAGTTCTATCGCTTCCATATAACGTAAGGGGAAACCGCACTGGTGTGAACACCGCCTCAGGGGCTGCAATTTGTGGTGAAACAGCGCAGAGGGACCCCTATGGTGTGACGGGGCCCAGGCCAGCAGGGTAAACATGCACCCCTCTCCATACACTGGGCACAGGAAGCCACTACAACCCCTATCGTGTCCTGCTAGGCCGCAACTGTCAGGCCATGCTGAGAGTTACATTTCAGACCAGCAGGAGATAGATATATACACACATACAGCCCACACATCTGTAAGACCCCCCATAAACCGACCATCGCCGACCAGCACTCCCACACAACCAACTGCGCCAGCCGCCGTGCGGACGGACTACGCCGCCATCATCCTCCTCCCGGGGGCTCCCCACAACCCCCACAGACAATCCTCCCTCCCGCTAGGCCCCACTCCACCACCCCGCCCGCTGCCCCAAGTCTATCCCCTTCCCCACAGGCCTCACACAACGCACCCCGCGGCCCGAACTCTTCCGATTCCTCAACAGCCGCGATGTCCTCTTCTTCAGACGGTGGCTCGCCGTTGATGGATTACTTCTCACTATTGGTAAGGTTTTTTTTCCTAGTTTTTCTTCCCTTTCTTTTATTTATTTATTTTTTTGTTTCTTCTCCGTGCGTTTTTCTAAGTCGAAGCTCCAAAATGGCTTCCTTCCTCCTTTAAACCCTCCCCGCGCCGCGCGTCTGGATCCTTCCGCCTTGAAGTAGCTTTCGTTGGCTTAGCTGAACGTCACCAGTACGTGTTACTGCGCGGACTATTTTTTTCCCCTTCAGTTAGGAACACTTCCGGAATAAACCAAACGTAGGTTGTGTGGGGGTGGGGGTTGTTTGTTTTCTGTTCATGGCGTGCGGCTGGTAGAGGTTTTGAATTTTAGGATAATATAATATGGAGGTTTTGTCAGGCACTTTTTATCACGCAGGCAGCTTGTTTCATGTACCTATGAGACTGTATTAAGGGGGTGAGGATAAATGGCGGCTCCTTAATATGGTGTAATGCGACCAGTAGGGAGAGTTATGAAGCTGGCCAATAGGAACACCATATGTGGACCATAGCAACCAATCATAGTGCAGCTTTCATTTTGTATTATGCTCTTAAAAATGAAATCCACGCAGTGATTGGTTGCTGGGGGCTACAAAGGCCTTTTTTTTTTTTCCTCTCCATTTAGATGGTTTATCATGACTATAGGTGGGCAGGGTTCTCATGGTGCTGCCATGCTGCTGTATGAGGGTATAAGTGTCTGACTCCTGGGGCCCAAGTTACCAGAGCAGGGGCCCCTGCCGATCAGCGCTGCCTTCTCCGTGTTTACCTCAGGCCCAGTGACGTCACGACTAGTATCAATGGCCTGGTCGGGGCTAAGCATAAGTTTAAAAAAAACTGCAGAGCGCCTTTAAGCCTCATTTACACGTCAGTGATTTACGGATGTGTGCTGTACGTGTTCTCTACGGACAGCATGCGTTCCCATTCATTTTAACATGTGTATTCGCACATCCATGTTTTAGCCTGTTCTGTGGGTCCGTCGTTTTAGCATGCAACGGAAGCATGCTCTATTTTGTCCGGATCCATCACACCCATTATAGCCTATGGATCCGTGAAAAACACAGACGCAACATGGGTGCCATCCATGTTTCACAGACCATTAGGAGGGGATGCTATGAAAATACATTTTCAGCTATACAGTGTCAGTGAAACACGGATGACACACGGATGAATCACTGACCATCTTCTCACAGTTTACATCATATACATGGACGTGTGAATGAGGCTTTACGTGACTGGCATCGCAATCTGAAGATGGGGCCATCACAGTATATTAGGAAATGAGCAATCGCAGGACAGCGAAATATATATGAGAAAACTGGACAACCCCTTGAAATCCTTCAGCAGGCTGCAATTTTTTTAACACCTGAAATCATTGAGCAGTAAATTCAAAAAGGGAAAATGTGATGGCACGGTCCACGTAGCGGTGACCACGTTGGGGATCATTTAATAACATACCTACGCCAGGTCTTGGTATAAAAAAGACCCCTGTTTACGACTTTTTAAAAGCCTGTGCGACAATATTTTGCTGCGCAGGTATTTTTACACCATCCTTGCCACTTGGGAGTTGGGCGGGGGGGGGCTGAGACAAAATTAACTAGAAACATAGAATGTGTCGGCAGATAAGAACCATTTGGCCCATCTAGTCTGCCCAATATACTGAATCCTATGAATAGTCCCTGGCCCTATCTTATATGAAGGATAGCCTTATGCCTATCCCATGCATGCTTAAACTCCTTCACTGTATTTGCCGCTACCACTTCTGCAGGAAGGCTATTCCATGCATCCACTACTCTCTCAGTAAAGTAATACTTCCTTATATTACTTTTAAACCTTTGCCCCTCTAATTTAAAACTGTGTCCTCTTGTGGTAGTTTTTCTTCTTTTAAATATTCTCTCCTCTTTTACCTTGTTGATTCCCTTTATGTATTTAAAAGTTTCTATCATATCCCCTCGGTCTCTTCTTTCTTCCAAGCTATACATATTAAGGGCAAGCTATACATATTAACTATATTAACTATTAAGGGCAAGCTATACATATTAACTAAAACACTGGTCTCTGTAAATGACCCCCTATAGTCTCTCATTTCTAGTAATTTCTGCAGCTAAAAATCCATTGCATTCAGCACAATGGGCTTGTGATGGCAGCAACACATGGGGAGACATTTAGGGTATGGAACTGATTTTCAGTTCCACAAAATTTGCAGTGTGTGAAGGCGCCCGTAGGCTACATGCACACGACCGTATGTGTTTTGTGGTCCGCAAAAAAAGGATGACGTTCCGTATGGCATCCCTTTTTTTCTGCGGATCCATTTTTTGGGGGGATCTATTGTAATAATGCCAATCCTTGTTCACAAACTAGAAAAAAATAGGACATGCACTATTTTTTTTGCGGGGCAACGGAACGGACATAATATGCTGTCCACATTTTTTGCAGACCCATTGAAATAAATGGGTCCGCATCCAATCCGCAAAAAAAACGGAACAGACACAGAAACAAAACACGGTCGTGTGCATGAGGCCTTACTAAGGGCTCTTTCACACGAGCGGATGCCGTGCGTGTCACCTGCAGCGTGAATGACAGCCAAGCCCCGCACTGTACAGCAGAGACACGGGGCATTAACATGATTGATAATGCTCTTTGCCTCTCTGTGATCTTTTTACTACAAAACCACGGTGACAACTTTATCTCACTGTGATTTTGTAGTAAAAAGATGACAGAGAGGCAAAGAGGATTATCAATCATGTTACTGCTCTGTGTCTCTGCTGTCCGGAGAGGGGCTTGGCGTTCTTTCACGCTGTGGATGACACGCACGGCATCCGCTCGTGTGAAGCAGCCCTAAGTAAGACAGCTTATTACGCTGGTCTTCGTTGTCCCTCTTGCGTTGCCCTACTATACTATACGGCTAATTTATGACAAGGTGTGCGCCTCGTCATAAATTAGGCACATATATGGCAGTCCATTACCTGTTTGAAAAACTATGCGGGTTCGAGGCTGGCAAGAGTGGATTGGCCATAGACCTTACAGGGAAAATCCCCAGTGGGCCAATGCCCAGGGGGCTGCCCAAGTCCTCATCGCTGCCACTGACTGGGTACAATAATAAGCTGTAATAAGCTACTCATGTATCCAGCCAGCAAGCGCGCATACCCTCCTGAATTCAACTGCTGTGGTCGCATCTCACCTCCAAAGCTCCCTGCATATTTTATTTAGAGACAACTATAGGAGGAGGACAGAAATGGCATCTATTGATGGCCACCACAGAGGGACAGATTTTGCTGCAATACATGGTGCTGCTGTCACGGTCCCTCAGGTGACTGATGTCAGGAGATCAAGGAGACTGGCTGAGCGTGGAGGAATCTAACAGCCTTCTTGATTTCTCTTGATTCAGTGTTGATAGGGTTAATGACCACTTCCCTTTTCTCAGCTGTTGCTCAGTGCTCATCCCTTCTACCCTTTATAGTCTGAACCCACTCTTCTGACTATGCGGTAGATAGCTTCATTTGGGTTTGGCTGAGCTGGCGTGAGGCCGTCTCTGGTGTTCCTGCTCGGCCATCTCTACAGAAGTTAAGTGTTGCGTTTGTGTTTGTTATATTCCCTGTTGTTTGTATCTGGGCCTGAGACAGAAACTTCCATTCGTCCATCTGGGGAGGAATGGGTTGTCTCTTGTCCTAACCTTATCCCCAGGGCCTTATAGGGAAATCAAGGCCTAGGTATCCTGCATATGAATATTTCTACCTTCAAGGTTGTCTAGGAGGTGACCTGTTTCTTCCCTAGTTTCCAGGCCCAGTTACTGTTCCCCTTCCCTCCTGTGTTCAATGTGGAGTTTCCCCCACACTGATCATAACAGCTGCACTGTGGTACAAGGTGCTGATGGGACGATATCTTGCAATATGTTATTGCTGACTCCGCCTACTTTTGTTGCCCCGCCTTCCATCAATTTGGACGCGCCAGCAGCATGGGGCCACTTTTAGTTTTTTTTCCCAGGGCCATTTTAGGTTCCCAGATTGCCACTGCTGGTCGGTGTAGTTTTTTTTGTCTAATTTTTACTAAAATTGCCGGGGCCCTGCCTTTGCCCCCATCCCACCCATCTGTCATACTTGGCATAAAAATGCCGTAAACAATATATTGTCGCATAGACGTTAAATGCCTTTGAGACCATTTTTACGCCAAATGATCTTAATAAATATAATAAACATCGGGATAATCACAGAAATTTCTACAATATGGTCAAATGTACTAGGATACACTTTCAGGAGCTTTTATGACATCTCCTTCTGAATCCATAAACATTAAAGGGGTTGTCCAGCCATTTATACTGATGACATATCTTCAGGATAGATCATCAATATCTAATCGGCGGGGATCCGACACCCAGCACAACCTCCGATCAGCTGTTTGAAGAGGAGTTGGCGTTCCATGCGAGCGCCAATTCCTGGTCTTTACACTATGCGTCGTCTCCTGTGGAGCGGTGGCGTAGTGTAATTACAAGTACTTGCTCCATTATCGGAAGTGAAGTGTAATGAAGAGGAAGCAGCGCTGCCTCCTCTTTAAACAGCTGATCAGCGGGGCTGCCAGGTGTCGGACCCCCGCCGATAAGTAGTTGATGACCTATCCTGAAGATAGGTCATTATTATAAACGGCTGGACAACCCATTTATGGTTCAATAAGATTTTATTATTATTATTATCTATTACAATCATAAAAGAACATCGCAAATTGCAGTATACATACCGCATACAAGGATACATTGCGACATGCAATCGTAAACAGCAGTACAGTATCCAGGACACGGTATAAGCATGTATCTGTATCTGTATAACAAACAATGGACAACCCTTTTAATATGGAGTTGGTCCCTACATTGCAGTTAAAACAGCTTCTACATTCCTGAAAACATTTTCTACGAGATTTTGGACTGTGTGCAGTACGCCGCCCTGCAGGGTATTGCGATATTGAGGTCACGGTTACTTAGGCAAACGAGGGTTGCTCTGGGTTACTCACAGTTTCTTGGAAGACCCTGGGCAGGCGTACAGCAGTGATGGAGAGGCTAGCACAGGAGACCAATGGGGCACTCTCAGTGTATAGGGACCAGGCCTGATGGTGGGTGAGGTGCCCTGGATGTTGCAGGTGTTTAATGTGCCGGGGGCAAGGTCCCTTTAAGATTTGTGACGCCAGTGCCTGTAACGGTGGCATACCGATTTGATAGGAATAATTAAGGGACACGTTGTTGTGGTGAACCAAAACTTCCTTTACTGGAAACAGTTAACTTTGTACAGTCTAGGTTCAGTTCCACATGGCAGCAGCAATCATTAGCAGTCTTTTACATCAATGGCAGGTACAATGTTCTTTGCAAGATACTCAGAGGGTTAAAACACTTACAGAACAGGCTGCACTTTTCCTCAGAAATCCTGTACACTATTCCTCAGAACTCCTGTCTGTCTTTATCCCAAGGCCCGTATGCCCTAATGCTGGCTTTAGGATCTTTCTGCCCTTCAGCTCTCTTGTCTGGCTGGAATACTTTTGCTCTGCTCTGCACTTTGCTTTGTGGGAACTGCAGGTTTCTCAGGAGGAAGCTTCTTCTCCTGGTGGCAATTAGAAGCCTGGGCTATCTAAGTGCATGTCAGAGCCTACACCTCAGCTCCTCTCTGGCTAAAGTGTCCTCTTGCTTCAGACTCTGCACACAGACTGACTCCTCCCTGTCTGGACCTAACTATATGTATTAGGGGTTCCCTAGCTCCCTCTAGTGTCTAGGAGGAGGAACTATGCCTAACAGGCCTGATACACAGAATACAGGGGAAATGCACATAAGAACATGTAAAAATACATTAAAATTGACTGTTAAATACCAGGCCACTGTTCCACAGGAGGTGGAGAACAACGTGGCCCAATTGACCCTTGTGTAGTGCCCACATTGACTGTCCTCGGCGCAACACAAGTGGCCCTGCCCAGCTGGAGACTGCAGCCTGAAAGACAAAAAAGAATGCAAAGCAGGCACACACATCTACATTTGCAATACATATCAGGCAGCTCCACTGGAAAAAGGAACAATTCCGGTGAAAAGGGGCGTTGTTCTCTTCACTCAGGATAGTATAAGGGAACAGGGGCGCTGACCTGGTGCAGGGTATCAAGGATACCAGGATAGTCCATAATAAAATACAATAGTCCATAAAACAGCATCTCAGAGGCCCACATAAATTGGAGTTATCTCCGGGCACATCACTTTAAGTTAAATATTGCACACATAAAAGTAACAGCACATGAAGTCCACATCTCAGGGGCTATTTTTCCCTGGCAAGTCCTGGCATATAAAATTGTGCTGTAATGTCCCTTACTCAACCTGAAAAAGGGGGTAAAAAGGGTTAAGTGCAAATAAAATAAACAGGCACAACTTGGCTTAAGTTCTGTAAGCAGGCAGGAGGTCCTGTAAACGGTATGGCAGCAGAGCACTTGGTATACTCAATGGTTTTGTAACTAACACTGGGCCGTGGTGGACTGGCAGCAGCTCAATGGTGCCAAAACAAAGTACTCCTGAAAGGGTTAAATCCACTGTAAAGCGTCCCTCAGCAAAAATCAAACATGGCCTGGCAGGCCTACTCACAGGTACGTATCGAGTCCACTTTGGTCATAAGTGGTACATCCTGATTCTGCTGGCAGACTGGGCCTGACACGAGGATCCATGTATGGCTGGGCCCACAAAATAGTGTTAGGCGGTAGTTGTAACATGAATGGGCCTCTTACGGGTATAGGCCCCATAGGTCTGGGTGTGAATACTGCAGGCGACGGCTCCTGGCATAACAGAGTCTCTCCGGTGCCGCGGCAGCGGGTTTAGTAGTAGGTGTCGCCCAGCTGGCAGGGACAGGGACCCGGACTATAGGCTCAGGGGCATCTGAGTCTGTGGGTAAATCCACTTTATTTAGCGACGCAGCTACTGCTCGGGATGCCGCAAGTTGGTGCAGGTCATTTAGGCGTACCTCCAATTTGGCAATCTGCTCCTCTAGACTTTCGGGCGCTGCGTCGTTGTAGGCATCTGGCACGTTCGCAGCAGGCTTGGGTACGGGATCTGGATTCTCTGGTACGGTCGCCGCAGGTTCCGGCGCCGCGTCTGCACTTTTTCCTCGCCGTATATTATCTAGCACTGCATGGAACCTTTCCAGGTTCTTGATCTCCTTGAGCGTCTTCTCCCGGCGGGGCAGTTCAGGTGAGGGGTGCGGACTCACCCATTTCTCTAATACGGTAGGTTGCCAGAACACGTTCGGACCAATGAAGGAACCCCGTTCCTGGAAGGTATTGTGCGCCGGTTCTGTGGGGCGCTCCGGTTCGCGTCCCGGGCATGCAGGCTCCTCTGTCTCTTTCCAATCTTCAGATCCCGGCTTGGGACGGGTCACGGCAGTTGCCTAGGGGCCTCTCAGGCCCTCGGCAGGGGTGAACTCCACCTCCTCTCCCTCGCAGAGGTTATGCAGATGGTCAGGGAGGTAGCTGCGTTTCACTGACCTCCGATTCACGAACAAGTCTCTGCCGGTAGTATAGTCCTTAATGAAGCCGAAGCCTCAGTCCTTATCAAAGGTCACCACTACCCCCATTCTCCTTTCCAGGCGGGGTTGCGTAGTGGTGTGACAATCATAAACAGTCTTGGCCAATTCTTCAAAATATATTTTTGTGCGCGTTGTCTTTTTAATGGCTGCTTCCCGCACCTCCGCCATCAGCGCGGACCACTGCATACTAGGCCTGGCAAAGTCCTTCCATGAGTCAAAGTAGGGCTCAGGCTGCGATCCTGGCGGCAGGCTGGTGGGTTTCTCTGGTTGCGGCGTGTAGGCCAGTGGCGCTTCTTCTCCTTTAACCCTGGCAGCATCCATAATCGGGACAACTGGCGCAGCTAACAGGTCAGAGCGATCCTCACCCTGCAACACGCTCGATCCTTCTCCGGAGAGCGACAGGGCGGCACACATTAGTTCAGTCAAGACCTCCCATTCCTCTGGGAGGCCGCCCCCCAGGTACTCCAGCATAGGGGAGGCGGAGACCATTTTAGCAGACATGCAAATTTGCAGACAGGGCGTGGCGCGGACATACTGTCTTTCCCGCTCTTCTAGCAGAAGACGCCAATTTTTCCCGCCAAATACAGCACAGCGATGGCGCAGCAAATAAATCCAGTCAGTTTTTATGCAGCTATCTTTGAGTATAACACTGTCTATTCACTGACCGCAAGCGGTGACTTAAACCAACGGCAAAACAGTCCACAGCAATACAATGTTCGCACCGCGATTATTACAGTTCTTTGGCCCAGCGATTTTTTTCAAATAAACAGGGCTTGTATCACTTCACGGGCAATAACGGCACACAGTTTATATTCCACAATGGCGCAGGAATGATCGGATCCTGTTTGTGACGCCAAAATATGCAGTACGCCGCCCTGCAGGGTATTGCGATAGTGAGGTCACGGTTACTTAGGCAAACGAGGGTTGCTCTGGGTTACTCACAGTTTCTTGGAAGACCCTGGGCAGGCGTACAGCAGTGATGGAGAGGCTAGCACAGGAGACCAATGGGGCACTCTCAGTGTATAGGGACCAGGCCTGATGGTGGGTGAGGTGCCCTGGATGTTGCAGGTGTTTAATGTGCCGGGGGCAAGGTCCCTTTAAGATTCGTGACGCCAGTGCCTGTAACGGTGGCACACCGATTTGATGATAGGAATAATTGAGGAACACGTTGTTGTGGTGAACCAAAACTTCCTTTACTGGAAACAGTTAACTTTGTACAGTCTAGGTTCAGTTCCACATGGCAGCAGCAATCATAAGCAGGCTTTTACATCAATGGCAGGTACAATGTCCTTTGCAAGATACGCAGAGGGTAAAAACACTTACAGACCAGGCTGCACTATTCCTCAGAACTCCTGTCTGTCTTTATCCCAAGGCCCGTATGCCCTAATGCTGCTTTATCCCTGGTAGAAAACTTCCTCAGGTATATATGTCCTTGCTTTAGGTAGGATCCTTCTGCCCTTCAGCTCTCTTGTCTGGCTGGAATACTTCTGCTCTGCACTTTGCTTTGTGGGAACTGCAGGTTTCTCAGGAGGAAGCTTCTTCTCCTGGTGGCAATTAGAAGCCTGGGCTATCTAAATGCATGTCAGAGCCTACACCTCAGCTCCTCTCTGGCTAAAGTGTCCTCCGGCTTCAGACTGCACACAGACCTCCCTGTCCTCCCTGTCTGGGCCTAACTATATGTATTAGGAGTTCCCTAGCTCCCTCTAGTGCAGTGATGGCGAACCTATGGCACGGGTGCCAGAGGCGGCACTCAGAGCCTTCTCTGTGGGCACCCACACCCTGGAAAAAGTCTATGGTGTACCAATATGTCGTAGACTTTTCCTGCCATTCAGCAGTGCAGGTCGCACTATGAACGGCACAGGCAGCGCACTGACTGTAGGCAGGCTATTGTAGATAAATGATAAAGTACATGGAAGATATTCTATATTGGACTGTAGTATTCAAGGTAAATTGCTGTGTTGGCACTTTGCGATAAATAAGTGGGTTTATGCTGCAGTTTGGGCACTCGGTCTGTAAAAGGTTCGCCATCACTGCCCTAGTGTCTAGGAGGAGGAACTACGCCTAACAGGCCTGATACACAGAATACAGGGGAAAATGTATTTGTATTTGTTACAAGAATGGAATTATGTAATTCCAATAGTGTCTTATATGCTGATTAGCATATGATTTTTCTTTTGTCTGTGTGTAAAAATGATAATCTTTTATGCTTTTAAAAAAAGTTAAAAATTAATAAACTCATAATTTACACAGAATACAGGGGAAATGCACATAAGAACTAGGGATCGACCGATATAGATTTTTTAGGGCCGATACCGATAATTTGTGAACTTTCAGGCCGATGGCCAATAATTTATACCGATATTCTGGGAATTTTCATTTTTGAAAAAATATAAATAAATTCCTACACAAATCTGCAGAAAATTAATGTTTATTGTTAATGTGTATTTTTTTTTGTAAATCTTTCTTTTTTATTTATACTTAATATTTTGGTGTTTTATTTTTATTTTTTTAACTTTTTTGTTTGTTTTTTTTTACTAACTTTTAGCCCCCTTAGGGACTAGAACCCTTGTCCTATTCACCCTGATAGATCTCCATCAGTGTGAATAGGAGCTCACACTGTCCCTGCTGCTCTGTGCACACAGCAGCATGGAGCTTACTATGACAGCCAGGGCTTCAATAGCATCCTGGCTGCCATGGTAACCGATCTGAGCCCCAGGATTACACTGCTGGGGCTCTGATCGGAGGAGCAGGGGAGAGGGGATCCTGTGGCCACTGCCACCAGTGATTAATACTGGGGGGGGGGGGCGCACTGCACCACCAATGTTTTTAATGTGGGGGTGGGGGGCGCACTGCGCCTCCAATGTTTTTAATACTGGTGGGCTTGGGGGGGCGCACTGTGCCTCCAATTATTAATACTGGGGGGCGTGGGGGGGCACACTGCGCCACCAATGAACATAAATCTCTCATTTATTCATATACAGGAGGCGGGAGCTGCAGAATCACATAGCCGGCTCCCGACCTCTATGAGCGGTAGCTGCGATCCGCGGCACCTGAGGGGTTAACTACCACAGATCGCAGCTACAGCTCATCGAGGTCGGGAGTCGGCTATGTGATTCTGCAGCTCCCGCCTCCTGTTCAATTTGAATGAATGAGAGATTCCTCTTCATTGGTGGCGCAGTGGCCACAGCCCCTCTCCTCCTCTTGTACTCCCTCCTCTCATTGGTGGCAGCAGCACAGGGGGAGGGAGACACTGCTTCCTTCTCCCCTGTGCTGCTGAGGGAACACGGAGAGCGCTGAGAGCTATGTGTTCCCCATAAGCTATCGGAATATCGGCAAAATAAATGCCGATACCGATAACAGTCAAAATCTTCAATATCGGCCGATAATATCGGTAAAACCGTTAATCGGACGATCCCTAATAAGAACATGTAAAAATACATTAAAATGGACTGTTAAATACCAGGCCACTGTTCCACAGGAGATGGAGAACAACATGGCCCAATTGACCCTTGTGTAGTGCCCACATTTACCTAGTGGGACACTACATGTGTCTGTGGGAATTTTTGCCCATTCATCCAGAAGAGCATTTGTGAGGTCAGACGCTGAGCATTTGTGAGGTCAGACGCTGATGTTGGAGGAGAAGGCCTGTCTCATAATCTCTGTTCTAGTTCTTCCCAAAGGTGTTCGATAAGGTCATGGCTCTGTGCAGCCAGTCAAGTTGTTCCACACCAAACTCATAGTATCATGCAACTTAGGGATCGACTGTATTTAAAAAGTAGGAAGAAGGCATACCATATTTATACCTGTGCAAAAGGGTCACCCCGCCAGGTGAATTGAGATCTATGAATGCTTTGGCGTATATGTTGAACATAGGTCCAAATGTGATGTGAACAGACCCTAAATGGGCAATAGTCTTGTGGGCCAGTGAGCTGCAATGTGGAATAGCTGAGTAGTATAGGCATGATGCTGAATTTTCAGTTCTTGACAAGTGGTACACTGATGGGTCGTACTGCTCTCACGTGAGCCACTCGGTCTCTGCTGCTTTCTTGATGCTGCTTGCCGCTGCCTACTTCAACTGCTCCTCACTTCTCCTCTCCCATCCCACATCCTATACCCCCACCCCGATCCACCCCCTCCTGCACCCCCACTCCGCATGTCGTACACTAAGTCTTATGTCAACCACCAAATGCAAGTCTTGTGCAATTATTGCCTGTGACTTATCTTCAATTTTGTCTGTTTTTTTTTACAACCAAATTTGATCTTTTTGGTCATGCACAACCAAAGTCACCATGTAGTCTTAGCCTTAGATTCAGGGCATAGAGCTGAGGTGTACCCACATCACCAGCTGAAAGGGCCAGGATCAAACACAGTTGGTCGGAGGACATTTGTCAGGCCTCAACTACAACAGCACCCTGCCTTCTTGTTATCTGAGGGCTAGGGGGTGACAAAAGAGGTCCCCTCCCCTGTAAAACCATCATCCGCGATCCCGACCAGTTCAAATCGATTGTCAAATGTACATTTCTGCCAACACCCGCTGATGATGATACAAGCAGCCATGCGCTATACAGGTATGGCACAGTGTAGGAAGGTACGGGCCGATTGTCAGGTATTAGCACCCACTGCACATGTGAGTTGGATGTAACTAGTAGGAGTAACTCCGCTTTCCACTCTCACTCTTACACCAATCTTTCGTAGCAGGCTACAAGCGCACCCCAAAACCAGATCATGTAGGTCATTCTGGCACACACTGCGATTTCTAGCATCAACCAGGTCAGCTTTCAGCACACTGGCATTTAAAGGGTTAACAGAGCTAAGCAATACTTTTTTTTTAATTTGAGGTTGTTTGGTTTAATATACAAAAGTACACAGCTTATAGCGTACCTGTCATTTCAGATGACTTTTGAAAATAAGCAACTGTTTGTACATGAGTGATAGCATGTGATGTCTCACTATCATATGACGCATCTGGTAGTTTAAGGCCCCTTTCACACGGGCGAGATTTCCACGTGTGTGCAATGCGTGAGGTGAAAGCGTTGCACCCGCACTGAATCCGGACCCATTCATTTCTATGGGGCTGTGCACATGAGCGGTGATTTTCACGCATCACTTTGCGAACAGTGAAAATTGCAGCATGTTCTATATTGTGCGTTTTTCACGCAAAGCAGACCCCATAGAAGTGAATGAGGCTGCGTGAAAATCGCAAGCAAGTGCGGATGCGGTGCGATTTTCACTCACGGTTGCTAGGAGACCCGATCTTTATTATTTTCCCTTATAACATCGTTATAAGGAAAAATAATAGCATTCTGAATACAGGGCTGGAGGGGTTAAAGGGGTTGTCCAGGTTCAGAGCTGAACCCGGACATACCGTTATTTTCACCCCGGCAGCCCTCCTGAGCCTGGCATCGGAGCATCTCATGCTCCGATGCGCTCCAGTGCCCTGCGCTAGATCGCGCAGGGCACAGGCTCTTTTGTTTTTAATAACACACTGCCGGGCGGTAACTTCCGCCCAGCAGTGTGTTCGGTGACGTCACCGGCTCTGAGGGGCGGGCTTTAGCTCTGCCCTAGCCGTTTTACTGGCTAGGGCAGCGCTAAATCCCGCCCATCAGTGCCGGTGACGTCACCGGGGTTCCTGTCAGCCCCATGGAGAGCCCGGTACGTCACCGGAACTCTGAAAAATGCCTTTGCCCTGCGCGATTTAGCGCAGGGCAAAGGAGAGCATCGGAGCATGAACTGCTCCGATGCTCATGTCAGGGGGGCTGCTGGGGTGAAAATGGAGGGCTGTCCAGGTTCAGCTCTGAACCTGGACAACCCCTTTAAAAAAATAAATAAAATAAAATTGAACTCACCTTAATCCACTTGTTCGCGCAGCCTGCCTCTCTTCTGTCTTCTTCTTCTTGACGTCACTACGCTCATCACACGTCTGTCACATGATCCATCACCATGGTAAAAGATCACGTGATGGACCATGTGATGAGGTCAGTGACGTCATCAAAGGTCCTATTCTTCAAAGAAGAAGACAGAAGAGATGCCGGGATGTGTGAACAAGTGGATTAAGGTGAGTTAAATTATTATTTATTTTTGTTTAACCCCTCTAGCACTATTGTACTATGTATTCTGTATTCAGAATGCTATTATTTTCCCTTATAACCATGTTATGAGGGGAAATACTACAATCTACACAACACAGATCCCAAACCTGAACTTCTGTGAAGAAGTTCGGGTCTGGGTACCACATTCAGTTTTTTATCACGCGCGTGCAAAACACATGGCACCCGCGCGATAAAAACTGAACAACGGAATGCAATCGCAGTCAAAACTGACTGCAATTGGGTACCTACTTGCGCGGGTTTGCTGCAACGCATTCTGCCTTATCCGGACACGCTCGTGTGAAAGAGGCCTAACAGTTTTCTCCTTGACATACTGCTTCTCTGTTAAAGGAACTATTAATTATTAATATTTTGGCTTACTATTAATATTTATAAATAGTGTGAGGGATTAGCTCTTTTTCGGGGTCATTCTCACAATTATCTCCACAACAGCCGCTTTGCAGGTCCAAACGTCAGGTTTATTTTCACAACAGCCAAACAAAAAATTACAAAACCAACCCCTTACCCGCCTGGGCTCTAACTAAACAGGACTAATCCTACCTAATCCTACCTCACTTTTAGCACCCGTTCACACACAATACCAATATGCGGCTTTTCCAGCCTATACTCCATCACTTCCAGGCTATAACAAAGTCCAGTACGTTTGGGGGATTGTGGCCCAGAAATATGCCTGACTCTGGCCTAGTGACCGTCGATTCCCATACCTCGCGGAGTCCCCCAAAGTTCAGCCTAACACCTAGCCCCGTGGCCCCTCAGCCAGCCCGGCTGAGACCACCCTTCCAGAGCCTGTAGCAGGGCCTCTGTTGCACCAAGACTCTCTCTCTTGACTGACAGTCTGGGCTGGGCTCTTATCCCAGACTGATTGTGGCACCTGGTGCTGTCTCAAAATTGATGACTGAAGGGGAAGACATGATAACTCCTGCCATGAATCTCCCCTAGCAGACCCCCCCTTTGTTCAAGCCCGTACTAGCATCAAATATACAAATACAGATGCTCGTGAATGGGCATCAACCTGGCCTACAGTCTTCCCCTTATTCTAACAGACCCAGTACAACAGTGCTTGGTTTGTCACCCTCATGAGTTTATTACAGAGCCAGAAACCAATGAGATTATCTTGCCCATCTCATGAGCCGGTACTCTCTTTCTAGATTTTCTGGCTTCTGCACATGATCCTCACGTCCTTTCTTGGACTGCTGTAACTCTGGACCGAACAAGTCCCAGTCATGGTTGTGTCCCAACCCTTTCTCCTTTGCCTTGCGGAGCTCCTTAAGCAGAGCAGGCTTATCCGCGCTCGCTTCTTTTACGTGCCTCCGATTCATGTTTTCCTTCTTTCCAGCAGTGGTTTCTCCCGCTTTGGCGGCAGTTTCTGAGACCTCTGCTTCTTTAGTGGTCTTTGCCACTTCGGTAGCCGTTCCTTCGGTCACTGCAGCACCCGAGGACTTAACATCCTCCCACACCTCGGCCTTAACTTCTACAGCCTTGGTTTTCTGGGACCCGGCATCATATACTTGCTCTCTTAAGCTCTTTTCCTCTTTCTCACCGAGGTAGGAGGTACCGGGGACCCCAGGGATTCCACCAGACTCGTCGACTTCTGGCATTTTCTCCAGAGGCTCACTTAGGACACAGTTCTCCTTTGGGGAAGCATTCAGGAGAGTCGGCCCATAGTAGTAAACAGGATCCATCGTCCATCTCCTGGTACTTCTTCTCCAGCATGCTGCTAGCTACTTGGAAGGCCTTATAGGTGGAGGGGACATCTTTTCTGACCAGGTCCTGGCTACACACTGCCATGAGCCTCTTGGCCTCTACATCCATATTAGCCCCATCAACGGGTTCAGCAGAAAGCTATTCCATCTTCTCTGACTCGGCCGGCACTGCAACACCACCATCTCCAGACCCATTCTTAACAGCCTCTGGCTTAGACTTCTCCAGCTCATAGATGTTCTTCCCGACGTCATCTTTTGAGTTCATGAGACCCTCCATCTCTGCTCTAAGTTGCTTGTTTAGCCTCTCAAAATCTTCTCGCTCCTCAAGCGCTTCTTCAAGGGCTCTAGCCAAAGAAAGAGCCGTGATCTCCTTTTCCTGAGCATCAGCCTCCGCTCGGTCATGTTTTTTGGTATATCTAGCCGAGATGTATTTCTCTTCAGCCAGGAGCTGGTTAAACTTTTTCTGTTTCTTCCCTTACTTAGACACAATTTGTCTCTGTTGTTCCAGGTCCACCATTCAATCATGTAACTCTTGGTTAAGTTGAGCAATCCTGGCTTCCAAAAGTCTTTTCTCCTCCACGAGAGCCGATTTTCCTGTGATGCTGTTTGAGACCTCATCAGCCAGCTCATCCCTTTCGCACTCCGCATGACGTCTGGATCGCTCAAAAGCTGCAAGTTCCTCTTGAAGTTCGAGAATTTCCGCTTCTATTTGTGACTCTAGATCCTCCAGTTCATTCATCTCTTTCTGAGTCTCCTCTGGAGCTTTCTCCAGTTGCTCTGTGAGACCAGCTAGTCCCTTCTCTACTGTATCTAGGGACTGTGCGGAGCAAGCAAAAACATCTTTAAGTTTGTAGCTGTACTGACCTGGCAGGTCATTTACAATGGCCTAGGTATGGGTCTCAGACACTAGGCTGACATCTCCCGACTTAACTCTCGTCATGTCAGATACAACTGTTATCTGGTTGCTACTAGTAACCACCTCAAATTTGCAAGACTTCGACCTGGTAGCTTCCCTCTCAAAGTTGCTAATGGTCACAGCACATACGTCACCTATGCCGCTCGTGTCATTATTAACGCTGACCTCGTAGTTTATTTACCTGGTACAGCATCTCCTGTTGAACCACAAAACGGGGGAACATAGACTCGGCCCCTGATTGTTGCGCCTCACCCTCAACTACTACCACATTTTCCCAGGCCAAGATAGAGTCGGGTCCTGGTGCTGTACCAAAATTGTCTCCAGAGACGTTGAAGTCTGCCGATTCCGGACCCGACAGCAAATCCTTCACGTCTCCCACCATTACATTCAGTGGGGTTGTCTTTCCCACACAATGGCAGCCACCCCTACTGCTGGCCCTTTGGTCTCAGGTTCCCAGGGTACTGGTTTCCCCCCTGAGCAAGGCCATTCTATTGGGGTTGCTCCTGCCACATGGGTATCGGTGGTTCTCACCTCCGGCCACAGTGACGGGAAACCGGTGAAGTCTCTCCCAATTATTAGTTCATAATGTAACTTTGTGGTGACGGCCACCTCATGAGTCCAACTGCCGGCCACCGTGGATAGAGACACCAGGGTGGTGGGATAGTCCTTTAAGTCTCCATGGATGCACACAACGCCGACTTTTCGTCCACTATACTCGGCGGGCTGCACCAGGGCAGCTCTTACCAGGGACACCAGGCTCCCTGAGTTCAGCAACGTCACCGCCAGGGTATCTCCCACTTGCACCTGGCACAGGTAACTATTGTCTCGGGGGTACCGGTTGCACACAGCCTCCTGGCATACATCAAGGGCCGGTAGCCATAGTTAGTGTCCATGGGTTCCCCCACGATGAGGACAGTCGGCCCTTATGTGACCAGGCTCTTGACACCGCCAATAGACCACCGAAGCTGGATCTGCAGGGAGTACATCCTGAGCGGGCCTTGCTGGCACCAGCCGCCTGGTAGAGGGTGGAGATTTTCGGGGTTTAACTGGCCCCCTCCTAACAGAACCCCCCTGTAGATTTCTGGTGGCTTCATAGCGCTCCACCAGGTCAACCATTTCTAGGGCATTACCAAGAGACACCTGGCCGATCCAGTGCTGGAGAGGGTACGGCAAAGCCCTCCAGAACACATCAGCCAACAGATGGTCCAGCATAGCAGTGGGACTCAGTACGTCAAGCTGCAGCCATTTTTGCAACCGGTTTAGCAGATCATAATACTGTGGTCTGGCTGGTTCAGCCGGGTTAAATTCCCACTGATGCACCCGCTGGGCCTGGACCAATACATTCACCCCCAGTCTGGCCATAATCTCACCCTTTTACAGTCAGGTAGTCTGCGCTTGACCATCTGGTAAGTCGAAAAACACCTGCTGGGGTCCAGATGCCAGGAACGGAGCGATAACCTCAGCCCATTAGTCTCAGGGTAACTTCTCCCTCACGGCCACCTTTTCGAATACCGCCAGATAGGTCTCGAGGGTGTCATCTTAGGGATCGCCACACTGACAGTTTTTCGGGCATCGACTTAGTTTTGTCACTCTCTGCAGAAGTGTCTCCATTACTCAAAACCTCCAAGCATAAGGGAAAATTACAGCCCACCGTTCCCTCATGTATGAGCGTATTTGTAACATCAGGTTCACAAGTCCCAATTCTCACTGGGGACTCCCCCTCAGTGAGAACCACCTGGTAGTCCGTATTATCCACATAATTGTCCCGAATATTTAACATTCTCTCGGGCGGCTATCATGCTACCTCTTAGCCGGGTTAGCATGGGATCTCTGACTTTCACCACCCCAAATCTAGCTTTGATCATAGGCTCTTTGGGCGACCCAGAAACCTTCTCCCCTGCAGGTTCCTGTGAGGGAGTAACCACAACAGGCTTACCCGCCTGTTCAGACACTGCGTTTTTCCCAATGTCATACACTTCCAAGACAGTGTCTCTCCTTTGTGAATTTTCAGTCACCTACCCAGCTGGTTTCCACTGCGGCCGGCTCACCGTCACTGGTACTGCCACAAAACTATTAACAAGCACAGTCTTGCCGCCTGACGGTGTGGATTCGGGAGACGACGATATTCCCAGGACATCTCTACCAAGATCACCAGCCTTCTCTTGGTTCCTGGTATCCCGAACACCGTCAGACTCCTTACTGCAACCGTTGCCACTGCCACCGGAAACAGCATGGCCTGGAGTCCCGACTTTTCCTGGATGGTCACTCCAGCCGCACCCTTTAGGACTCTGTGCACAGTCGCAGGTAATATAGGAACTCTGGAAAACCGCACTTTTGTCTATCTTCTTTTCTTCCCAATGGTTGCCCTTAGCAACGGCATACATCCACTTTTCCTCCGGCACTCGACTCTCAGCCAAGTTCAGAGCAGCCTCTCCAAGTGCAGCACTCGGCTTCCTCAACAAAGAATTCGTTTCCCGCACCAGCCTCTCAATTACTTCCTCTGTGGTCTTGGTTTTCCACCAAACCGGACCACCTTTCACCCAGATTGCCATTTTGACCAAAATTTCCATTGGTCAGTCTCTGTAAATTAGGGTTACTGGCCCTTTAAATCCGCGCACAGTTTGCACCACAGAAAAAAAAGTCCAGATTATCATCAGCAGCACCTGCTCCAACGAACAAACAGGCTCCTGAGTTGTTGTTGCCCCTAGAAAACGCATTGCTTTTTACTTTTTAGCACGGACACCTGCCCGCATCCTCAACCAATTGTGAGGGATTAGCGCTTTTTCGGGGGTCATTCTCACAATTATCTCCACAACAGCCGGTTTGCAGGTCCAAAGATCGGTTTGCAGGTTTATTTTCACAACAGCCAAACAAAAAATTACAAAACCAACCCCTTACCCATTTGGGCTCTAAGTAAACAGGACTAATCCTACCTCACTTGTAGCACCCGTTTCACACGCGGTACCAACATGCGGCTTTTCCAGTCTATACTCCAGCTCTTCCAGGCTGTAACAAAGTCCAGTAGGTTTGAGGGATTGTGGCCCAGAAGTCCGCCTGACTCTGGCCTAGCGGCCGTCAATTCACAGACCTCGCGGAGTCCCCCAAAGTTCAGGCTAACACCTAGCCCCGTGGTCCCTAAGCCAGGCCGGCTGAGACCACCCTTCCAGAGTCGCTAGCAGGGCCTCTGTTGCACCAAGACTCTCTCTCTATCCCAGACTGATTGTTGCCTCAGAATTGAGGACTGACGGGGAAGACATGGAAACTCCTGCCATGAATCTTCTCTAGCAGCCATGAGGCCCGTCACTACCTCACAATAGGTGTAACCAACTATTACGGTGTATATATATATCAGTATATATACAGTATCTATACCGACATGTATGTAAATTACATTTATATCTATATATATACTTATTTATATACTGGACACATTGGGGAATATATATATACGTATATATATATATATATATATATATATAATAGAAAAAAGGACAGCACTCCCAAAAATAAAACTGAAAAAGTTTAAAACTTTATTCACCCATGTGGTACAGCGACGTTTCACCTCAACAATAGAGCCTTTCTCAATATACACATACCTGGCACTTCCCTCTACAATCCCCCTGTTGTCGAAAACACTACAATGAAGTTTGAGGGAAGTGTTGTGCTGGGAAATATTTGCCTTCTCAACCCCGCTCATGACTGGTGACATGATGGAATGAAGTCTAATTCTTACACTTAGGTATCTAGACGTCCCCCATCGCGACTGACACCTCCGACCTGCCCTTCAACTTAACCAAATGTCTCCATCCACAGAATACACTGTCTTCTTCTCTCTGGATCTTGCTCTGGAACTTTCTTGGCGCCAGAATGAAGCTCTTTCATTTCTGCTGTCTGTCAGTGCCAATCTTCACGCATCAGCCACTCCCAATGTTGTCTTTTACTGGTCAGACTCTGGGATGGCTTCACCCTCACAGTCTCTAGGTCGATCCACGTAGCACCTCTTTCTTTCTGGGGTACGGTCAACCATGGAATGGCCTCCTTTCAGCAAAGGCACGACTTTCATCCAACACTTCTCCTTTCATCTTGATTGAAGAATCTAACGTTAAGGGGGTTCTCCCATGGACAGATACGTAGGTCCTTACAAGGCAGGTCAGAATTTCTTGAGTAAGGAGTGATGTCACAATACCTAAGTTTGCTGCGGGAAGGGACACCATCTAACTCTAACTGACATCCAATCCATCCCTTACAAACTTCACCACTTCTAGAGTTAAATTGGCAAATACCTTAAGAAAGTAGGGGGACCTATCCCTAGGGGATCTACTCTTTTCCCCATTTACACAAAATACAGGTACATCCTATCCACACGCATACAACAAATTAATCCCCTCAAATCTAATAATATTTGGTGTGTGTACAAATAGAGACTCATGCAACAAGGTATATCTCTCTACACCTCCAAAGACACAGGTAGGACACAGACCCACGTGTCAATAGGAAACCACTATAGGATGCAAATGTGTGTACACCCATATTGTAGCTCACTGCGGTGCGTTGGGTGAGTTTCCCTGAGTATAGGCTGTCACACATTTGCCCCTAGAGTGTCTATGGGTACACAATCCACAAACATACAAATAAAAAGTAACACTTTCGGGGTCACAGGACTAAATGAGAGGGAAAATAGATTGGTTCAGGAGCAGCAACACAAACGGCTTATGAAGAGCAGAGATGGTGAATACGCAGCAGCTGGGCAGGGGAACGCAGATCCAAAGCGGTCCAATGGCATGTAAAAAAGAATGGAGGGCCACAGCAGCGTCTCGCCAGAAAACTTCTTTATTCAGGAACACTCCTCACAACAAGGCATATAAAAAGTAGTTTGCAGCAACGTTTCGGCTAGGAGTAGCCTTTGTCAAGCATGTTAACAAGTTAAAATCACAGCCTATAAGTAGCACATGACAGGCCCACCCACACCGCTAAGCAGCCAATAAGATTCAAATTCATGTATAACACACCTGTGCATGAAATCAATGCGGACCGACATGCTGAAATAGATTAGCCAGCTGTAGAAAAACGTACCTATGTGAGGCCATCATATACATGGCTCCTCCGTCCCTCCAGCGTCCCATGATCGGCAGTGCGCATGTCTGCATACGTCATCGCATGCGCCACCACGCGGCGGCGCGCGTATGACGTGCCCAAGTGAATCCGAATGCATAGTCCACGCCGGACAACTTACATCATCAGGCGGCGGCTGACTAACGTCACAAGGCCACTCCCACCTGGCGTTACGGATTGGAGTATGCATAAGGACTCAAATGGGGCTGTACATGGAGGGCGATCGCACCACTGTAGTACATGAACAGTGTGCAAAAAAACGCTCGCCAAGGATAACAACAATCAGGCATAGAAAGCGCACTGCCATTAATACTAGCGCAAGGAAGGAACAGGGAGACATGCAAAAACACATGGGCATCACATAGGTACAGCAGGCATAATAAAGAGAACAGGAATCACTGGATATTGGTGACACATAGTATTTTCACTGTGCACAGGTTACCATTGATAAATAATATATCATACACAGGTGTGTGTAGACAAAACTACAATGATCATCATGATGCTATAAAGCGGTGTGATTAAGGCACATAATTAAAAAAACAAAGCAAAAAATACTGTAACAGAGGAGAAATATGAAGTCAGCCATATAAAAAATATATTTCTTGATTAAATCCAGATTTTAGCTGATACCAGCCACATTAAATTCAAGATTTAGACCAAATGGCTGTAGGGATTTCAGTGTGTAGATCCATTTGAGTTCCTTCTTCCTTAATATCGCATCCCTGTCACCCCCTCTCCGTAAAGGGCCCACACTGTCAATAACTCTAAAGCGAAGCTGGTTAACAGAATGCCCCGCCTCCACGAAGTGTTTCGCAACGGGCTTATCCATGTTCATCTTGCGTATGGTACTCTTGTGTTTGTTAATACGTTCTCTAATCTCCATAGTGGTGTCTCCCACATAAATAAGGCTGCAGGGGCACTGGATGGCATAAATCACATCCCGTGACCTGCAGGTATAATAGCCCTTGATTTTATATTTTTTCCCACTGTAAGGGTGGGAGAAATATTCACCTTTGAGAACGTTACCACAATTACAGCAAGATAAACATGGATAAGTCCCGTTTTTGCGCGGTGCAAGAAGTTTTTGTGTCGGTGACTGGCCACCTACATCGGATTTAACCAGTCTATCACGGAGACTAGGGTTCCGTCTGTATGCCATCAGCGGCGGGGATTTGAACTCTTCTATATCTGGCAAACCCCGTTGGAGTATATGCCATTCCTTTCTGAGGATATTGGCAATATTGCCGCTATCCCGGCCGAAGATGGATACAAACGGAACCCTAGTCTCAGAGACCGCCTTTGTTGGTTTCCGTAGTGCGGTGCACCTGTCAACCAGCCTCACCCTCTGTTTGGTTCGAGTAAGTAGGGGTTTCGGGTAACCTCGTTCCAGGAAACGTGTGCACATCGTGTCAATCCTTTGTGCACACGTTTCTTCATCAGAGACAATTCTCTTCACCCTTAAGAGTTGACTCCATGGAAGGGAGTCAAGCATTCTATGTGGGTGGTAGCTATCATGCATAAGTAAAGTGTTGCGGTCAGTGGGCTTCCGATAGAGGTCCGTAGCCAAAAGACCCTCCATCACATAGACTCGCACATCAAGGAACTGCAACTCACTAGGAGAAACAGTTATAGTGAATTGCAGACCCGGGACACCCGCGTTCAAATGAAGATGAAAATTATCAAGTTCATTCAAAGTGCCTGTCCAGATCATAAAGATGTCGTCGATGTAGCGCCACCAACATAGGACTCTCCCAAAGAAAGGGGAGTGATACACGAGTTTGTCCTCCACCTCAGCCATAAAGATGTTAGCGTAGGTGGGGGCCACATTGGACCCCATGGCCACACCCCGCTGCTGCTGATAGAAGGTGTCCCCGAATAGGAAGTAACTCCTCTTCAGGACCACCTCCAAGAGGCGGAGGACAAATCGGCACACACCCGGGGAGAGCCCCATGTCGGTCAGGGCCACATCGACGACATCTAACCCATATGTATGGTCAATCGAAGTGTACAAAGACACTACATCGAAACTGACCAACAAAAATTGGGCGGGCAGTTGTAAATCCTGTAATTTAGAAAGAAAATGCCCGGTATCCTTGATATAGGATGGGGCGGAGGTCGCACGGACCTGCAATAGCTTGTCCAGAAAGACAGACAATGGATTGAAGACCGAGCCCCTACCAGAGACAGTCGGCCCAGTGGGTCAATCAATCTCTTGTGAATCTTGGGGAGTATGTATAGCATCGGGGTGATAGGGTGGGGCACCATGAGGTATTGATGCAAACCATCATCTATAATGGAACTTGATAGTGCCTCCTCCAATATCACCCCGATGTCACGCATGATATCCCATTTGGGATCACCGGGTAGTTTCTTATAAACCTCAAGATCACTCAATTGTCTGTCTATCTCTCCAATGTACATCGCAGTGTCCATAACGACCACCGCCCCACCCTTATCTGCAGGCTTAATGGTAATGCGGGTGTCTCGTTCCAATGACATGATAGCCTAGGACTAAATGAGAGTCAAGTCCTTGATCCCTGACTTGATCAGTATATGACTTTCTGACTGGCCTTGTTGTAGTCACTTGGCCAGTCAAGTCCTTTCGTCCATTTGTTGATGACAGTTTAATGACAGTCCAAGGTATGACCACCCGGGTACTAAGGACGATCACTGGGTGGATGGGCAGGTTGAAGAGCAAAGTGTCTTTGAGGTGGTATCCAAAGCAGAAACGTCCTTATAATCTTGACTTTGAGAGACTTGGCTTCTCTCTGCGCCAAAACCAGGAGGGATCCTCAGAGTCTCTCAAGGCTATATAGACAGATATCCACCTTCTCCGGGCATAGTCATGGTTCTTCTCTTCTGTTCCATTGTATCTATACCTAGTACGGAATAAAATACCATGTGCTCCTGGGGGAGTTCTCCCCTCACGGTGCAATTAGTTGCATGCTGTCACCAGCACCAATACCCTTGACCCAGGTGTAGAGAAAGGTATTGGGCTTACCTTCATCTCACAGGACTCCTCGTTATCCCAACATTGGTGTCTGAGAACCCAACCATCAGTGGATCGCATCCTCTGCTTCCACATCCATCTGTACCAGCAGATAAGGATGGCCATCCTAATAGGTTAGGATATCCGAGGGGAGCTGTGGATGAAGCACCATATTGTTCTTGATGGCACTGTATCCTTGTCTTACTCATGGGTAATCGGACTGATTTCCCCCTGTTAACCTGTCTTGTGGAGGCCAGTAGAATTCATAGCATAAGTCATGCCCTAACTCCCCAGGACTCGACAACACAAAAATACAGACACTCTGCTGTCAATCACTCTGCGTCTAACCTCAATCAGAGCCGTGTTTTGTCTGGACTAGAAAGTGAGTGCACAATGTGAACCTAGTGGCAATGTTACCTGTCCGCAACCCACTGCCTATCCCAGTCCACAGTATAACACAGCCCTACTGAAAACCTTGAGCAAAACAGTGTTATCCGTCCAGATCTGAGACCACGGGTAAGGCAAGAACCCGACCATTACCCACTCTCCCCACCTGAGTTAACCATACCTCCTCCAAAAAACCAAGCATAACAACCTAAATATTGGGTGGTGATCGGCCACAGCTTTTATTGGTATACTTGTGACATAATAAACCAATAAACTTAAAACTTCTCAAACACTGAACACACGGCACAATATGCTAGCCGCTGGACTCCCAGTGGGCATGTTTGCCACTTCTCGATTCATATTGCCTGTCTCCAAACCGCCAGCTGTGAATGTACAGAATGCAGATATCAATTTCAAACTGAAATTAGAAAGGAATATAAACAAACCAAGAAATACAGCATACATAATGGACCTGGTAAAGCTGCACGATATAAAACACAACCTTAAGGGAGAGATGCACGTTTCCAAGCCAAGAGACCCGATAGAAGGGGAAAGGGGGGCTATATACCCTATAGGCGGGTTGATAACGCCCAGGGGGCCGAGAGAATGCGGGCAGCAGCGATTAACCCCTGCCCTACCAAAATAAAGGGGGGGCACTCTGCCAACTTTCCCCCCCTAGATCATTATTAACAGTCCAGGGAGGGGGAGGGGACCACCACATATAACAAGGGGGCTAGTCAGTCGGGGGCTGTACAGACCTTAGCTGCACAGAATAACATGACACTATGCCATGTACCAATGTTATCTGCCAGCAAACCAACAACTACCTCAGTCCACAGTAATACACAGTTCGACCCAAAAAAGACACAAGAATAAATCAAAAACAGCTACACCTGGACTCACAGTGGGGAATGGAAACTACAAAAATCATCAGGGCGAAACATATTCGTAAACAAGGACTACCCCTATCAACATAAAAAACATACAAACAGGTAACAAAAACACATGACATGGACATACACGGGGAACAAACGGTGTAACAAATAGTACAGGGTTTGTGAAATATTATTTTCTAGCCTAGATTGGCCATATTGACCCCTCAGCACCTGGTGAGGCGTATGCTGCTGAGAGGTAACCCCTTTATGGCCAAGTTGACTAGGCCCCACTGTACGAATTGTTACTTGGTTACTACTACTGGACACATTGTAATTGCTTGCACAAGGGCAATTCCTTGCAATGTATCCTTTGTTCCCACACCTGAAACACCTGACTTGGCGTCCTGTCCTGTGTGTTTTGTACTTACCTGCTTTGCAGTGTTTCGCTATGTGACCTAAGCCAGCACATGCAAAACATCTGATGTTTGCCCTTCATGACTTAGGTCTGTCCACACTGCAGTTGTGCTCCCTTCTTTTAAATTTTTCCATCCTCAGGGATGGACTTTTCACAATATTTATTTTTCCGAAAGTCATGGAACAATTTCGGTTATACTGGATAGGCTAAAATTTTGGTAGATTTTCCCTATCACAGATTCATCTCCCCCCTTTTTGCCCTGGACAAAATGTTTGGAGGTTCTGGCCTTGACTTTAAGGAAAAAGAAAGGGCCGGTGTTCCGTGATATTTTCCCTACTCGTGAAATTTTCCTACCCTCGTCACTTCCTGGTGTGACATGGCCGCACCGGACATGACGTTCCCAGCTTTGGAAGGAGGTGTGCCACGCAGGCGCACAACGACGGGGTAAGGAAATTTCACACCAGGGTTGAAGAGAAGGGGCCACCTAATGCGCTTGTGCACCAGCGGGATACACCGCGCCGGGATACACGCGCGTGCGCACCAGTGGACAGGGAGATCTCTTATACCGAACATCCATCCGATCACCGCACCTGCGCACTGTGGTGGTAGCGAGATCTGATGGCCATTTGTTCAGTTAAATCTCCCTACCACTCACTGCGCACGCGCGGTGTCTGATCATCTGGAGCCAGCTGAGAGGTAAGGCACAAGCACATTAGGTGGCCCCTTCTCCCCAACTCTGGTGTGAAATTTCCCTACCCCGTCGTTGTGCACCTGCGCGGCACACCTCCTTCCAAAGCTGGGAACGTCATGTCCGGTGCGGCCACGTCACAACAGGAAGTGACGAGGGTAGGGAAATTTCACGGGTAGGGAAATATCACGGAACACCGGCACCATTTTGGAAAAATTGTTAATGATGTTGACTGAGTCAACTGAGCCTCAATCTCCTCCTTCTGCCTCTGCAGCTCTTCTAACTGACTGTAATCTAGCCACCTGCGTGTCTCGGTCAACCGTAGGTTGCACATTCTCTGCCAGCTGTGCCCGCAATGCCGAAACCTGGTTTGAATTACTGGCACAGCACTGGCAATGAATGTTCAAAGGAATTTTCTCTGTTGACTGAGACACCAGTGCAACATGCTCTGGCTTGTAAATGCTATTCTCAAATGTATGCACAAGTTTGGCTAGCATCTGAAGCCGTTCGGTCGCCTTATTCAGTACTGTCTGTTTGTTAATACAGAGCTTGTCGTGGCTACAAGCCTGTGCCAACAAAGCAGACCACAGCATTTCTGCTGAGTTGTACGTGGTGGGATAGATGGGGTTAAATGTGCCGTGTTTTGCTAAATGGTGCAGTGTGGAGAAGTCCATTGAGAAGCCATCTTCTCTGGTGGTGACTTTTCCTGCCCTTCGTTTGCTGCTTAGAGGAGGTTCTCTAGTACCCAGAACACCTTCTCCCGACCAGCCGGACTTCTTCTGATCATCACCAACGGCGATAGTTCTCTCAAAGCAACGGTATGCGACGACTCCTTCTATGGATGCTCGCACATGTTCAGGAGGCGTGTAAGGCAACAGAAAATCGTTAAAATACAAAAACAAAAGATTTAGGTTCTCTTGTATAGATATTGCTCTGTGTTCAGCTCTGATTGAAAAACCGTGTTACCTGTCCGAACTATAAGGCTCCGGACGCACAGAATCCACTGACCGCGTCTCTCTTGCCTGACTAGTTCACAGAGTAAGCGATTCTCCTCACCAAAGCTAAACACAAAAACAAATTTTTAGCAGTGGGCCTGGCTCGCCAATGTAAAGGGGATATTAATTATTAATATTTTGGCTATTAACACCTTAAGGACCCAGGATGAGAATGCTCGTCCTAAATGGGCGGTACTTTGCGCCCCAGGACGAGCATTCTCGTCCTGTGGTCCTTCCTCCCCCCCATGTGTGGTCCGGCAATCAGCAGCACGGATCCCTGCTGCATCCACCAGCATCGGTGATAACGCCGATGCCGGTGGATTAACCCCTCATATGCCGCGGTCAGCACTGACCGCGGCATATGGGAGGTTTGTGCTCCCTCTCCTTAGCCATCGGGTCCCCGCCTTGGGGCCCGGCATGTATGGAGACCTAGGAGGCCCAGCCCCCAGGCTGAGTCTCATAGGCAAACTATCAGTGTATAAGGCTACATGGACACGACCGTATGTGTTTTTCTGTCCGCAAATTGCAGATCCGAAAAAAAAACGCATGCATCTGTTTTTTGGGGGCGGATCCATTGTAACAATGCCTAAAACGGACAAGAATAGGACATGTTATAATTTTTTTGGGCGTGGCTACGGGACGGACATACAGATGCGGATAGAACATGGTGTGCTGCCCGCATTTTTTGCGGACCCATTGAAATGAATGGGTCTGCATCCTATCCGCAAAAAAAAAAAAAGCGGAACGGACATGGAAACAAACAACATTCGTGTGCATGTAGCCTTACACTATGTAATACACTGATAGTCAATGCAGTACAATACAGACAGGGGCATAGCTATAGGGGGTGCAGAGGTAGCAGTCGCTACTGGGCCCAGGAGCCTGAGGGGGCCCAAAGACCCTTGTGCTGCATAAGAAGACACACAAAGCACTGAGGGAAGGGGGGGCCAAGCCTAACTCTTGCACCAGGGCCCATGAGCCTTTAGCTACGCCCCTGAATACAGATGTATTGTGCTGAATTGAAACAGGGATCAGACCCTGTAATGTTGAAGTCCCATAGTGGGACAAAAATAAAAATTTTGGGTTGCTCTATATTACACTTTTTGTGAGGCAAGATTACAAGAAATAGCTGTTTTGGCACCGTTTTTATTTTTTGTTATTTACAATATTTATCTGACAGGTTAGATCATGTGATATTTTTATAGACCAGGTTGTCACAGATGTGGCGATACCTAATATGTATACTTTTTTTTTATTTATGTAAGTTTTACACAATGATTTCATTTTTGAAGCAAATAAAATCATGTTTTAGTGTTTCCATAGTCTGAGCCATAATTTTTTTCAGTTTTTGGGCGATTACCTTGGGTAGGGTATGATTTTTGCGGGATGAGATGACGGTTTTATTGGCACTATTTTGGGGTGCGTGTGACTTTTTGATCGCTTGCTATTACACTTTTTATGATGTAAGGTGACAAAATGGTTTATTTAGCCCTGTTTTTATTTTTTTATGGTGTTCATCTGAGGGGTTAGGTCATGTGATATTTTTTTAGAGCCTGTCGATACGAACGCTGCGATACCAAATATGTGTACTTTTTTTATGTAAGTTTTACACAATAACAGCTTTTTTTCTTTTTAAATGATGTTTTAGTATCTCCATATTCTGAGCCATAGTTTTTTTTTTTTTTTTGGGCGATTGTCTAAGTTAGGGGCTCATTTTTTGCGGGATGAGGTGACGGTTAGATTGGTATTTTGGTGGGCAAACGCCTTTTTGATCGCTTGCTGTTGTACTTTTTGTAATGTAAGGTGACAAAAAAATTGTTTATTTAGCACAGTTTTTTTATTTTTTATTTTCTACGGTGTTCATCTGAGGGGTTAGGTCATGTGATATGTTTATAGAGCCGGTTGATACAGACGCGGCGATACCTAATTTGTATACTTCCCCCCCCCCCCCCCCTATTTTTTACCAATTTTTACCAATTTTTTTAACTTTATTTGGGGAAAATGACATTTTTGTTTATTTTTACTTGAAACTTTTAATTTTTTGGGGGGAAAACTAAATTTTTTCCACTTTTTTTTTCCACTTTGGGACTTGAACTTTTGGGGGTCTAATCCTTTACAATGCATTCCAATACTTCTGTATTGGAATGCATTGGCTGTATGAGTAATACAGTGTGTATTACTCATACAGCTTCCGGCCTGTGAGATCCAGGGGGCTGGATCTCACAGGCTCTTCACCGGAAGGCAGCGCAGATGCCTCAGGAAGGCATCGGGCTGCCTTCCATGCCATTGAGTCCCCCCCTTCACAGCCCCATGGGGACCCGATGGCACCGCCGCCGCACCAGGCAAAAGCCGCAAACCGCAGGTCTGAATTGACCTGCGGTTTGCGGCCACCGCCGACACGGGGGGGGGGGGGTCATGGGACCCCCCCCCCCCCCCCCGCGTGCATTTAGCGAGGTGCCTACTTAATGATTTAAGCAGACACCTTGTTCCGATCACCACCTGCCGGGCGGCGGTGATCGGAACATCACATGATGTACCAGTACGTCATGGGTCCTTAAGGACTCGGGAACCATGCCGTAGCGATACGTCATAAGTCCCTAAGGGGTTAAAAGCAGAGAAAATGAAATTTTTAAAATGTGATTTATTTATTTTTGGGGGGTAAATTTGGGATTTTTTTTTATAAATAAAAATTAAATATTTTGACTCAAATTTACCACTCTCATGAAGTACAATATGTGATGAGAAAACAATCTCAGAATGGCCTGGATAAGTAAAAGCATTTTAAAGTTATTACCACATAAAGTGAAGCATGTCAGATTTGCAAAAAATGGCCTGGTCCTTAAAGGGGTTCTGCACTTTGTTTAAACTGATGATCTATCCTCAGGATAGATCATCAGCATCTGATAGGCAGGGGTCTGACACCTGGGACCCCCGCCGATCAGCTGTTTGAGAAGGCAGCGGCGCTCCAGCAGCGCCGCGGCCTTCTCACTGTTTACCTCTGGCCCAGTGACGTCACGACTAGTATCAACTTGCCTTTAGCGGGGCTAAGCTCCATTCAAATAAACAGAGTTAGTACTAGTCGTGACGTCACTGGGCCAGCGGTAAACAGTGAGAAGGCCGCAGCTCTGCTGGAGCGCTGCTGCGTTCTCAAACAGCTGATTGGCGGGGGTCCCGTGTGTCGGACCCCCACCGATCAGATGCTGATGATCTATCCAGAGGATAGATCATCAGTTTAAACAAAGTGCAGAACCCCTTTAAGGTGAAAAATGGCAAGGTCCTTAAGGGGTTAATAATTAACATTAATCAATAGGTGTAACCAACTATTATTGACAAGTAGGCGTAACCCCAACTATTGCTAGCTCCGCCTATTTCCTTATTCTCCCTGTTGCTTTAACTCTTTCCTGAACTGCGTGCGCTGTATTACAATGGCGACAAAAGATTATATACCGTATTTGAACAATAAAGTATTTATTAACCCTTTCTACCCCAGAGGTTTTTTGTTTTTGCGTTTTCGTTTTGCACTCCCTGCCATAACAGAGCCATGGTGTATGGGGAGGTTGCTCGTCTGCACTGGGTTCATGCAGTGAGCGGATGGACACAAGGCGCAATTCACAACCCAGTTGAGGATACGAAATATTTTTTATTATTTTTTGATTAGCAAAGACGACGCGTTTCGGGGTACGCAGACCCCTTTATCAAGTCTAAAAGGATCAACACAAAATTTGATGATGTCATATGTATAAAAATACTATTAAAATTTAAATTAGTAATGAAAATTAATATGTAAAAAAAAAATATATATATATATATATAAGCATATGAAAAAGACGGATCCATGAGTATAAATGGACGAATCAATAGGTAAAATAATTTTGTTAGGTTAAAACAAAGACGAGAAAATAGTATAAGCATAAGCATAAGTATAGGCTTGCATATAGAGCGTGTAAAATGATATAAAAATAAGGAATAAATGAATAGTACATAATGCAGACGGATATTAATTTCTACAGATGTGAGCGGTTGTATGTGTATCTGGTGCTGGGTGATTCTGTTTGGTTGTATGGTCTGAATTTCGACTGATCAATGTGTGGAAAAAGAGTTGTTTTCTTTTTTTCTTCCAAAAGACAAATGTGTTGCTGAGTGAGTGTGCCATGTATGGGATGCTGTGTGTGGGTCATAAGTTGTATTATAATGTAATATAATTACCTGTATCCTTGTCACCGTAGGCTAATTGGAGGTCACTCTCGTTGGAGATCCCTTATTTGGGGGGGGTTTTATGTTGCGGTCCGCACTGCTGTGGTGGGTGATAAAGTTATGTTTAGTGGGGTGGCGTTTGGATGTGGAGATGGGAGGGACAGGGTGAGTGAGGGGTTAATGAGAGAATGTGAGGATATGTGAATCTGCTGGTTTGGTTATGTAGCATGGTTGGTATTGATTGTTCGGGTTGTGGTGGTTTTTATTATTATTATTTGGTTGCTGGGGGACGTGGGTGGGTGGCAGGTGTGGGGAGAGTGACTGTGAGTGATGTAAGGCAGGGATCCGGGTTTGATGCAGGATGCGATAGGCACTGGGTAGTGATCGATGGGCAGTGATGGTGTGCATGGGATGTGGGGGATAGTGGTGGTGGCTGGGTGGCAGTGGCGTTATGTGAAGGGATGGAGGGGGCAGGATAAGCAGGGGGTACCTGTGCAGTAAGGGGTTAATGGGGGAAGGTGGTCTGCTGGTTGGGCTGTGTAGTTTGTTGGATGTTTCTGGGGGGAATAGTATGCTGGGGGACGTGAATGAGTGGCAGGCATGGGGGGAGTAGCTGTGAATAATGTGGGGCTTGGGTCCGGACTTGGTGTGGATTTGTGGTGGGCAGTGGACAATGGCGTGTGTGGGATGTGGGGGATAGCGGTGGTTACCTTTTGGATGCGGCCGGTGAGTGTCCTCCAGTGGTGGCGCTTCTGCACTATGCTTCTGCACGTGTGGCCAGTGGTGTGCAGAAGCGCGCTCTATCCAGGGGTTATGAGGGCGGTGACGGGGGCGTGGCCGGGGCGTGTGTGGTGAGGGGGTGGGTGGTGATGGCTCTGACTGTGTGCACTGGAGCGGGGGGCGGGGCTGAGTGCGGTGGGTGGAGAGGGGGCGGGCATGGTGGGGAGCCGGTGTGGAACGGAGTGAGGGTGGGCGGTGGTTCCTAGTGGTGGAGCAGGAGGCTGGCTGTAGCGATGCAGGCGGAGGCGTGGCAGTGGGCGTGATGGGGAGCCGGACCTGGGTGTGTGTGGTGGTGGTGGGCGGGGCGGCGTTGCGGTGCAGCAGCGGGCTGGACGGGGTGTGGTGAAGATACATGTGAGCTGATGGTGGGGGCGGGCGTGGAGGACATGGGCGGGGCATGTTGCTGGGGACGCGGTCGGGTAGTCCGGAGTGAGGAAGGGTGTTGAGCCTGCCTTGTGAGGGGCTGGTGGATGCCGATGTTGGGGTGTGTTGTGAGTGCTGGAGGGGGGAAACGGGATGGGAGATGATAAGACTGGGTGGCCAGAGGGCGGCGTGATGGGGGGCGGTCCTATGGCTGGTGATGCTGAGTGGTCGGTGGATGCAGTGGTGACTGCTGTTGCAATGTGAGACGGAGGGTGGATAAATGGTGTGGGTTGACCAATGAAGGGGGACTGGTGTGGGAGGATGAGGGGGGGACTGGCTCGGTTTTGGGGGTTCTGGAGTGGTGGGGGGGGGGGGAAACTTTTGTGAGGAGGATGATTGGGGGTGGTGGTAGGTTCTGTAGGATGTGGAGGGGAAAGTGGGGGTGTGTGGGGTATGAAGGGGAGGTGTAGGGGTGTTGATGTGGATGAAATGTGTGGTGAGATGGGTGTATTGGTGTGTGGTCTGGAGTTGTGGGGGTGACTGGAATTGGGATGGGGATGTGGACCGGTGGTGTGCAGAGTGGACCGGAGGTCCGGATGGGGTGTGTAGCTGGGAAGGAGATGGGATGAGAGGCCGGGTGTCAGCGGGATGGGTGATGGGTCCTGGGGTCAGACCGAGTGTCCTGGTGTGTGGTGCAGGGGTGGGAGAGTGTGGAACTGGAGGTGAGGGGGGGGGGGTTTGCGGGGTGGAGCGTGACAGCGCAGGTGCTAGAAACACTGGTTTTCCATGCTCTCGTTTAGTCCATTGGGTTCAAGTGTGTGGAGCTTAAATATCCAAAACATTTCACGTCTTTGGAGGGTCCTGTATCTGTCTGGACAATGAGCCTCGATGTGTTCTATGGGGGTGATAGATAGTTGGGAGGGGTCCTGGTTGTGAGTAGCCAGGAAGTGTCTGGAGACGCTATGTTTTAGGTATCCCTTGGTGATGTTGGATCTATGTTTGTTGATGCGTTCCCTTAGGGCCTGGATTGTCCTGCCAACGTACTGTAAGCCGCAATCGCACTCCAATAGGTAGATCACGTATGATGTTGCACAGTTGATGAAATTCTTTATTTTGAAGTCTTCGCCAGTGGTTTTGCTCCTAAAGGTCTGTGTTTTGTTGGAAATGTTGGTACAGCATTTACATCGGGTGTGGCCACATCTGAAGCTGCCAACAGGGGCAGGGGTCCCGCTGATAGTACTCGATGAGGCTGTTTTTTTCTTTTTCAGTTTGCTTGGGGCCAGGATGTTTTTTAGTGACTTTGCTTTTCGGAATGTGATTTGTGGTCTCTGTGGTATGTTGGGTTTGAGGTATGGATCATTCGTTAAAATGTGCCAGTGTTTCATCAGGATCTTCCTTAAAGTTTCGTGGTTAGTGTTGTAGGTGGTGATCAGTGATGTTTTGTATGGATTTGTAGTTATAACAGAGCCATAACTTTTTTATTTGTTTTGCAGGACAAGTTGTACTTTCCTACGCCACCATTTAACCACTTCACATCCAGGCCATTTGTCCCCTTCCTGACCAGGCCTAATTTTGCAAATCTGACATATCTCACTGTGGTAATAACTTTGGAACACTTTTACTTATCCAAGCCATTCAGAGATTGTTTTTCGTGACACATTGTACTTCATGACAGTCATAAATTTCAGTAAATATATTTTACCTTTTATTTATGAAAAATTTCATTTCTCTGTTTTTAAAACAGAAAGTGATACCTCATAAAATATTAATTACTTAACATTCCCCATATGTCTACTTTATGTTGGCATCATTTTGGAAATGTCATTTTATTTTTTTTAGGAGATTAGAAGACTTAGAATTTTAGAAGCAATTCTTAAAATTTTTAAGAAAATTGCCAAAGCCCACTTTTTAAGGACCAGTTTAGGTCTGAAGTCACTTTGTGGGGGCCTACATAGTGGATACCCCTATAAATGACCCCATTGTAGAAACTACACCCCTCAAGTTACTTAAAACTGATTTTACAAACTTTGTCAACCCTTTAGGCGTTCCACAAGAATTAAAGGAAAATGGAGATCACATTTTTAAATTTCACTTTTTTGGCAGGTTTTCCATTTTAATCCATTTCTTTCTTTAACACATTGAGGGTTAACAGCCAAACAAAACTCTATATTTATTACCCTGATTCTGCGGTTTACAGAAACACCCCACATGTGGTCATAAACTGCTGTATGGGCAATGGCTTTTTTTTGGTGGTTACGGACGCTGCGATACCTAATATGTATACTTTTTTTATTTATTTCACTTTAACACAATATTAGCATTTTTGAAACAAAAAAATGATGTTTTAATGTGTCCATGTTCTGAGAGCTATAGTTTTTTTTAATTTTTTTAGCGAGTTTCTTATGTGGGGGCTCATCTTTTGTGGAATGAGGTGACTGTTTTATTGGTACCATTTTGTGGGACATACGCCTTTTTGATCACTAAGGTGACAAAAATTGCTTTTTTTGACAGGTTTTTTTAATGGTGTTTATTGGACTGGGTGGATCATGTGATATATTTATAGATCCGACCGTCACGGATGCGGCAATGCCAAATATCTCTATTTTATTTTATTTTTTTCTATTTTTAACTTTTTTTTTTTACATGTGAAACCTTTTTTTTATTTTAACACTTTTTTCTTTATTTTTTATTTTACACTTTTCGTCCCCCATAAGGTCAAAAAAGACCTCTGGGGAATATTTAACTTCACTTTTTTTTTTTTTTTTCACAATTGATTTCTCCTGTAACTGATATAGTAGCCCCAGTTACAGGGGAAATACACCCCCCAGAGAGGCTGTACAGCACTATACAGTGCTTTACAGCCTCAGCGCAGGGCTGATCGAGGTCTGTGAAAGACCCAACAGCTCCTGCACTCTCCGGCCCCGGTGGTCAAAAGAAGAACTCAAATTTTAAAAGAAACCATTGAACAAATTGGGATAAAAAAAACTACAATAGAAACCTTCACTCAGGATGAAGAGTTTAACGAATGGTAACAGAGAATATGCAAAGGGCTAGACAAATTAGAACAAGAATTCATAAATAAAAAGACAAAAAAATTAAAACAGAGGATTAATATAGATGAACCTTCACAAACACGAAGAATAGGTGATAGCACATCATCAAATGAAAATGTACAACAGGAAGAAAACAATAAAAATAAGACTAAATCACAATACAACATTCCAATAACTAATTGTTATGAAACACTAACAAGCCCTCTTTGTTTACACAGGACTCCACCACACCACAGACCAAGAACTCGACAGGCACAACCACAATCAATAGAGAGGAGACATCAACAATCCCAATCACCTATACACAAGTACAACTTGAGACAGATACAACGAATACAACAAGGAAAGGAGAAACATGTCACCGACACAAACAACAAGGAACACACACAATACATACCATCAACAACAAGAAAAATACCTACAATGTCAGACACAGAAACACAGTTCACAAACATACAACAACGGAAGAAAATACGGAGAGGACAAGGGGGGAGAAAACCAAAGAAGAAAAAACACATTAGAAAGTGATGCAATAGACATTAGAAAGTGATGCAATTGTTAAAGATGTGTGAATTTTATTCTATATTTTGTATATCTAGGATTGTAATGAGTTAAATTTTTCTACTTCCAAGTGCCCACCCACCCCCCTCTTTGTTTCAAGACTGGAGAGGAGAGAGAGGGGGGCAAAGAGCTGTGCTGTGGGAAGTGTCTGATTTCTCATCTTTCTACAGGTGTCCCATAGAGTGTGGTGGAATGCGTAAGCCAATCATATGGCTTGATGATATGTATATATTATTCACTGCCTATAGAGAAGCACCTCTTTGAAGTGTCACATATGACGTAGGCAGTATTCTTGTTAGAATAAACTCCATCACAAAATGGCGATGGTAACCAGATGTTTACATTAGTTCACATTCCAAAGTAGGACCCAGTGCGCAGAAGCCAGGGTGCTATCTCCTCTCTCTTATCTCTTCTTCCTTTTTGACCAATGAAACAATGTTTTAGCCTCAGTGAGGACTGCCCTCTTCTGAAAATGTATATGCGCTTACCCCCATGTAATTAAAGTTAGAGATTGCTTTGACCAATTTCTGTGTCAGTGTTCAGTCTCTCAGCCACGCGTGGATATTAACCCCTGGGGGGGGGTACATTGATCTGGAACACCAGAGTGTATCTAAAATGCCCTAATTTAGGGTGGTTTTAACAAATGGCACCCCAGATTGGACTCTGAGCGAATGTAGCGTCAAACAGCTGACAAGACGGGCCCCTGAGCTTGACGAACGGCAGAGGGGAGAGGATTGCAACCTCAAAGAAAGGTGAGAAAACTTTTTATCTCATCTGCCTTTCTGTTAGTTACTTCGTCATGCTCAGATAGCTCAGTCTGCTGTGAGGTGGTACCGATGTAAGTATAGTAGTCGGCTGTAATGCTGAAAGCTTAGAGTCTATTGAACCAATAGTCTGAAATCATAGATCACTCTGGTGTGTATATGTTTTGTGTGTGTCTGTGATTTATGTGAGGAGTGAGTTGAGCACAGACGGTAAAACCACAGACAAAGGGAGGGGACAGTAACCTCCTGGTTTGGAAGGAGGCGCTGTAGCGCCGAGGTGTGAGACAAAGGAACTCAGGCTGACCTGACCAGGGAGATGCGTAGAGCCGTATGACCTTTTGATCTAATGGAAGACTGTGGAGACTACCTGACCTGACCCTAGGAAGATGGTAGAACCTCTCATGACCTTTTGATCTAGGGGAAGACTGCGGTGATATTCTCTACCTGACCTGACCCCAGGAAGACGCGACGGAGCCCGCCTGACCCCTGGTTTTGGGGAAGACGTGCGGGGAGTCCCGGCTGACTAGTCAGACGTGATAGTCAGATTTGAGCAAACCAGAGGGGAGGGTGAATCCTTTGTCTGCGGAAGAAAGGGCTAAAGGTGCTAATCACTCCTCTGTTTTGTGTGTGTGGCAGTCTGAAATACTGTTGTTTTGATATGGGTCAGTCCCAGCATTATGAAGAAGGAGAAAATACAGCCCCTAGCTAGTAGCGAGGGAAGAATTGAAAGTTAAAATGTGAAAAAGAATGTTAGAGAAGGTGTAGACTCGGACAGAGGTTGCCCCCTGGCAACAGGGATGAAGATCTGTAAGAATCTGTGAAGTTAGAGCTTACAGACTGTGGGCATCAGAACTCCCGTGATTTTGAGGGGGGGGGAGTTCTAATGAGTGAGAAACAGAGCAATGTCAGGATGTTAATTGATGGCATTAACAAGAAAGAAAGAAAGTGCCCCAGTGTCTGCAATCAGAACGGCGCTTGTGTTAAATGTTCCGAAACGAACCGGTTAAGTTTTGTTACCCTAATAATATGTGTGTGTTTAACTAGGGAATATCCTAGAGATTACAGCAGTAAAAGATGATCAGTTAATGGATAGGTGTTGTATCCAGTGTGAGCTACAGAGACTCACTTCCCCCACCTTAACAGAAACATTCCTGAGATAAGGGGAGCAGGCGAAGGAAAAAGGGGGGAGCGAATGAGGGAATGATGCAGAGTAAGTGATGTGTAATATATTATACAAGACAAAGAATTGTTCAATAATTTTCTTCTTTCCCAAGCAGTGTACTGTGGGAATCCAGCTTTTAACAAAATGACTGTATGATTATAACATGTATATTGTCTTACAGCGACAGACCATCAGCAATTCTGGGTGTGGTGTGGCTATCTGTTTCCAGGAAAGCTGTGTTTGTCTGTGCTGCAAGTTTTGGGATGAAACAATGTGGGTTGGAAGATATAAATGATTCAGTGGAATGTGAATGGGTGTGGCTTTGAGTTGTGATTGAGGCGAATATGTGTAAAGACTGATTATGAGCTGTTAATGAAAATGAGTACATGAAAATGTATATGAATGCTTATGGAGTATGATATTTGTTTTTTTTTTAAATAATATGCGCATTGAGGATTTTATTTTATTTTTCTTGGAAGCTTTTGGTTTTTATTATGGAAAAAGTGAAGCGAGCACTCGCTCTATGGCAATACTCAGATTTATTAATATAAAATGCTTGTTAATTGCACTTAAAATACAATAAAACACAATGGTTAAAACCCTAAATAAAATAAAATGGAACTGTAATAAGGTCGACCTTGATATAGCACTGAAATTCACATTTGTTGCATGGGAACTTGATTGAGCATATAAAACTTGCTAATACATACACATCTTCCAATGGTGTCCAAATAAGTGATAAAATAAAGATAAAGTGATAAATTATTAAAGTAGTGAGTTTTAAATAAAGTCCATAATAATAAATGGTGATAATTGGTGCGTAGGTGAAGAGGGCACCTATTGGAGTTGTGTGTCAATGCACGCTATTCAGTTTGTGTTGCTTCCTGTAGCAGCCAAAAATGTCCAGATCACTCAATAAGTTATGGACCGCAACAGGCAGTATGATCCGTTGGAGAAGTTCAACTATTCAAAGATAGTCTGATTCGACTCATCGACTGGAGTCTTACCTCTGTCTCGAGGATACAAACAATCTTACCTCCGAATAAAGAGGTTGCTGGTTTCGAACGCTGGAAAAGACTGCTAGGCTCACCGCTGCGTCTTCACGGCTTTGCAGGAACTGACAGTCCAACCCGGTATCGCGATAGTACGAGTGAGACTTGCGTCCGGTCTCAGTACTTACTCAGATGATTAGAGCTGTTTCGCTGATTATCCGGTACCAGGTTCTTAAATGAATATTTCACTTTGTTGCATGGCCATGCAAAGTCCTTTGCAAGGAGGTCTGAACGGAGTGTCTGATAGCCCAGACGTGTTTCGGGATATTACTAATCCCTTCCTCAGTGGTATATCTTGCACTCCTTACCTCCTCCTTTTTTTATACGTTCATGAGGTCCTCTGTGAAACCCGGTTTGCATATTCCAGGATTGGAGTCATTTTGACTATTTCTGCCATGTTGCGGTTCTGATGCGTTTTTGTTGCGTTTTTTCTCTTATAGGTGCGTTTTCACTTGTTTAATCTTCTTATGATCATAATCAGTTAGTAAACCCCAATAACAAATGTATATCTATAATTCATATATTTAAACCATGATATATCATGAAATTTTTTCCATAGCATTAAAATTAATAATAGTAAGATTATAAAAATAGCAATAATATGTATAAAAATGACAATGATATGAGGGTTCAGAAGAAATGTTGGCAGTTCTATATTCTTGACATGGAGATGGTCGGTTGTGGTCAGGGTCCCAAACCAGAGGGGGGGTTCCAGCACCGGTAAACGGCCAAGCTTGGGACCCCCCATCGGGGATGGGGCCCCAACCCTTATAGGAAACCAAACAGCTCCATGTCAGAATTCAGTCCTAATGGTAATAAGGAACCGAATTCGTAAATCTGCCTTGATTCTGCCCTGGACATTTTCTGGATAAAATCCCCTCCTCTCCAATGATGTTCAATCTTCTCTAGTCCAACAAACTTTAGGTTGCCTGGGTTACTGTTATGTGTGTCTTTATAATTCTTCGACAATGAATGCTTCTCGTACCCTTTCTTAATGTTCGAGATGTGTTCCCTGATCCTTGTTTTTAAAGGGCGTTTGGTCCGTCCTATATATTGTCGATTACAGGGGCATTGTATTAAATAAATAACCCCTGATGTGTTACAAGAGATACAGTCTTCTATTTTCCATTTATATTTGTTTTGAGTTGAACTTATCTCTAGGGTTTTTCGTGGTAAATCATTGGATTTACATCCTATGCACCTGCCGCATTTATAAAAGCCCTTCATTTTCATAAAAGAACTTAAAGTATTGTCTTTTTGAATTTTATTCGGGACTGATGGAGCTACTTTTAAACCCAAGTTGGGGGCTTTGGTAAAAGTGATTTTGGGTGTATGTGGTAGGAGGTGGCCTATGGTTTTATCATTCAATAGATATGGCCAATGGGACCTGATCGTTTTTTGAATCCTTCTATAATTATCATTAAAGGGGAGCACCAGTCTAATATCCAAGAAAGAGGAGGAATCGTTTAACTGCAATTGTTTTTTCTCCATAAAAAATTCCTGTCTGTCTAATTGTCTAACAGTGATCAGGGCTTCATTGATTAATCCTTTAGGATATTGTTTTTCTTCAAAGTATGATTGCATTTTTATAGCCTCTTCTTCAAATTTTGTATCCTCCGTGCAATTGCGTCTAATCCGTCTGAACTGTCCGGTGGGAACATTGATCAACCACCTTGGGAGGTGACAGCTAGAGAAGGGAATGAAATTATTAGTCGCTGTGGGTTTTTGGAAGGTGCTGCATTTGTATCTCCCATCTGAGACTTCAATCATTAAATCCAGATATTCTGTCTTACTTTTAATGCTTGAGGTAAATATCAAGCCCTTATTATTTATATTCAAGTTTTTTAAAAAGACTTCCAATGTAGTCATATCCTCTTTCCAAATGAATATCACATCATCGATGTAGCGCCGCCATAGGACCAGGTCCCCCCCAGTATGGGGTCTATGGTGGTCATCTCCCAGTCTGCCAGAAATAAATTGGCATAACTGGGGGCGAACCTGGTCCCCATGGCGGTGCCACGACGCTGCAGATAGTATTCACCCTCAAAATAAAAATAGTTATGCTGTAAAATATATTTTATTGCTTTTAAAATAAAATCAATCTGAGTTGATTGTAGAGCAGCATCTGTAGTCAATTGCCTTTGTATAGCATCTAATCCTTGTTGGTGATCAATCACCGTATACAATGACTGTATGTCTAATGTACCCATTATCCAGTTAGGCTCCACCCTCAATTGTTCCAAAATCTCTATAATGTGAGTGGTGTCCTTCACATAAGATAGAGATTTCTTCACCAATGGTTGAAGATGAGTGTCAATGTATTTGGACAAATTAGAGGTAATGGAGCCTATACCGGATACTATAGGGCGTCCGGGGGGGTTTTCTAGGGTTTTGTGGATTTTGGGCAGACAGTAAAAGGCCGGTAGCCTATCCTGCGTGCCCAATATAAAATCCAATTCTCGTTGGAGAAGAACCTGATCTTGTAGTCCTTTTTTACACATTTCTCCTAATTCCTGTTTGAATTCTTTTAATGGGTCTTTTGACAACTTCAGGTAGGTATTCGTATCCATCAGTTGTCTCAAGCACTCATTATTATATTTCTCAGTGTCTAATAATACTGTAGCTCCCCCTTTGTCTGCTGGACGTATTGTAATAGCTTTATTTTTTTGTAATTCTCTAATCGCAGAAATCTCCCTTGTTGTCAAATTATTTTTACTGGCCATATCTCTCATTTTTCTCAAATCACCCTCCACACATTTTTGGAAGGTTGCCATTTCTTTACTGATTTCGTTGCGTGGGTACATTTTTGACTTGTTCTTCAAAGTGGTATATTGAAACAGATTAGTCGGCTGACTCATAGCTGTTTCTAATGGATTTTTGATAAAATATTTCTTCAGGCAGATATTCCTGATGAATTTCTGTATTCCTATGTATGTGGAAAATGTATCTATTTTTACAGTAGGAGCATATTTTAAACCTTTACTTAGTAATGAAACTTGTGATTCTGTAAGAACGGTTGAACTGAGATTTACAATAACGGTTTTATCCGATGTTAATGATGTTTCCTGTATCTCGTTTCTCTTTCTTTTGCTCCTCCTGGTTTTCCCTCTTCTGACGTTTTGTGGTATTGGGATCTTTTGTTGTTCATTTGTTCCCCCTCTTGTCTCCCATAATATTTCCGAGGGGGGGGTGTGTGATAAAAATTCTCCTCCCTCGGTATTTGATGTGGGGGATTTTTGTGTCTTAGGTTGTAGTGGTGAGTGGGTGATTGTCGACGGTAATATTCCGGTGATCCCTCTCTTTGTCTCATCCGGATCTTGTGGTGTGCAGGGGTATGGTCTAAAAAATGGTGGTGTTCTGATAATAGGTCATATCTGTTATTAGTTGGTATTGTATGATGAATTTCCCTATTATCCTCCTGCCTATTACTCGTTCTATCTTCATTTTCATATGTTTGTATTTTTGGTATATCAGGTTTATGCCCACTCCCTCTATGTTTGACTCCCTGAATCTCTGTGTGTTTCTTAGTTTTTTTTATTTATTATGTCTGCTTCTGTTTTATCTAACCCTTTACAGATCCTATCCTGCCACATCGTATATTCATCGTTTTTGGGAATTTTTTCTAGTTGTTCTTTGAGTTTATCTATTTTCTTATTTAAATCTTCCAATACTTCTATTCTTCTTTTAACAATTAAGTTCATAAGGGCAATAGACTGGGAAAACAGAAGGTTATTCCATTCACTTTCAAAAGCATCATTGATGAGATCTTGTGCTGGAATTTTAATGATCTGCAGTCCTTTAGGTATTATTCCCTGTTCTATATAATGCTGTAGCGATCTGATTTCCCAGCATTGCCTCAGCTGTTTCTGAAGCAGACCTTCTAATTCCCTGAAACTTGTTGTTACAGATCTATCGCCTTCCAAAGATATTTGTTCATCAGATATAAATCTATAGGATTCTGCCTTCAGTCTTTTACTCTGAATATGATGCCATAGGTCCATCCTACAAGCAAAAGGAGCTCACACCAAATGGGCGTTTGGAAATAAAATTGGTTTAACTGAATGGAGTGGCTCACTGATGCTGGTGGGTGGCACGGTGCTTCAAACTAAGAATTAAGGACGCCCTACCTTAATGTAATGGGAATTATGGAAAAAGTGAAGCGAGCACTCGCTCTATGGCAATACTCAGATTTATTAATATAAAATGCTTGTTAATTGCACTTAAAATACAATAAAACACAATGGTTAAAACCCTAAATAAAATAAAATGGAACTGTAATAAGGTCGACCTTGATATATCACTGAAATTCACATTTGTTGCATGGGAACTTGATTGAGCATATAAAACTTGCTAATACATACACATCTTCCAATGGTGTCCAAATAAGTGATAAAATAAAGATAAAGTGATAAATTATTAAAGTAGTGAGTTTTAAATAAAGTCCATAATAATAAATGGTGATAATTGGTGCGTAGGTGAAGAGGGCACCTATTGGAGTTGTGTGTCAATGCACGCTATTCAGTTTGTGTTGCTTCCTGTAGCAGCCAAAAATGTCCAGATCACTCAATAAGTTATGGACCGCAACAGGCAGTATGATCCGTTGGAGAAGTTCAACTATTCAAAGATAGTCTGATTCGACTCATCGACTGGAGTCTTACCTCTGTCTCGAGGATACAAACAATCTTACCTCCGAATAAAGAGGTTGCTGGTTTCGAACGCTGGAAAAGACTGCTAGGCTCACCGCTGCGTCTTCACGGCTTTGCAGGAACTGACAGTCCAACCCGGTATCGCGATAGTACGAGTGAGACTTGCGTCCGGTCTCAGTACTTACTCAGATGATTAGAGCTGTTTCGCTGATTATCCGGTACCAGGTTCTTAAATGAATATTTCACTTTGTTGCATGGCCATGCAAAGTCCTTTGCAAGGAGGTCTGAACGGAGTGTCTGATAGCCCAGACGCGTTTCGGGATATTACTAATCCCTTCCTCAGTGGTATATCTTGCACTCCTTACCTCCTCCTTTTTTATACGTTCATGAGGTCCTCTGTGAAACCCGGTTTGCATATTCCAGGATTGGAGTCATTTTGACTATTTCTGCCATGTTGCGGTTCTGATGCGTTTTTGTTGCGTTTTTTCTCTTATAGGTGCGTTTTCACTTGTTTAATCTTCTTATGATCATAATCAGTTAGTAAACCCCAATAACAAATGTATATCTATAATTCATATATTTAAACCATGATATATCATGAAATTTTTTCCATAGCATTAAAATTAATAATAGTAAGATTATAAAAATAGCAATAATATGTATAAAAATGACAATGATATGAGGGTTCAGAAGAAATGTTGGCAGTTCTATATTCTTGACATGGAGATGGTCGGTTGTGGTCAGGGTCCCAAACCAGAGGGGGGTTTCTAGCACCGGTAAACGGCCAAGCTTGGGACCCCCCATCGGGGATGGGGCCCCAACCCCATACTGGGGGGGGACCTGGTCCTATAGCGGCGCTACATCGATGATGTGATATTCATTTGGAAAGAGGATATGACTACATTGGAAGTCTTTTTAAAAAACTTGAATATAAATAATAAGGGCTTGATATTTACCTCAAGCATTAAAAGTAAGACAGAATATCTGGATTTATTGATTGAAGTCTCAGATGGGAGATACAAATGCAGCACCTTCCAAAAACCCACAGCGACTAATAATTTCATTCCCTTCTCTAGCTGTCACCTCCCAAGGTGGTTGATCAATGTTCCCACCGGACAGTTCAGACGGATTAGACGCAATTGCACGGAGGATACAAAATTTGAAGAAGAGGCTATAAAAATGCAATCATACTTTGAAGAAAAACAATATCCTAAAGGATTAATCAATGAAGCCCTGATCACTGTTAGACAATTAGACAGACAGGAATTTTTTATGGAGAAAAAACAATTGCAGTTAAATGATTCCTCCTCTTTCTTGGATATTAGACTGGTGCTCCCCTTTAATGATAATTATAGAAGGATTCAAAAAACGATCAGGTCCCATTGGCCATATCTATTGAATGATAAAACCATAGGCCACCTCCTACCACATACACCCAAAATCACTTTTACCAAAGCCCCCAACTTGGGTTTAAAAGTAGCTCCATCAGTCCCGAATAAAATTCAAAAAGACAATACTTTAAGTTCTTTTATGAAAATGAAGGGCTTTTATAAATGCGGCAGGTGCATAGGATGTAAATCCAATGATTTACCACGAAAAACCCTAGAGATAAGTTCAACTCAAAACAAATATAAATGGAAAATAGAAGACTGTATCTCTTGTAACACATCAGGGGTTATTTATTTAATACAATGCCCCTGTAATCGACAATATATAGGACGGACCAAACGCCCTTTAAAAACAAGGATCAGGGAACACATCTCGAACATTAAGAAAGGGTACGAGAAGCATTCATTGTCGAAGAATTATAAAGACACACATAACAGTAACCCAGGCAACCTAAAGTTTGTTGGACTAGAGAAGATTGAACATCATTGGAGAGGAGGGGATTTTATCCAGAAAATGTCCAGGGCAGAATCAAGGCAGATTTACGAATTCGGTTCCTTATTACCATTAGGACTGAATTCTGACATGGAGCTGTTTGGTTTCCTACAAGGGTTGGGGCCCCATCCCCGATGGGGGGTCCCAAGCTTGGCCGTTTACCGGTGCTGGAACCCCCCCTCTGGTTTGGGACCCTGACCACAACCGACCATCTCCATGTCAAGAATATAGAACTGCCAACATTTCTTCTGAACCCTCATATCATTGTCATTTTTATACATATTATTGCTATTTTTATAATCTTACTATTATTAATTTTAATGCTATGGAAAAAATTTCATGATATATCATGGTTTAAATATATGAATTATAGATATACATTTGTTATTGGGGTTTACTAACTGATTATGATCATAAGAAGATTAAACAAGTGAAAACGCACCTATAAGAGAAAAAACGCAACAAAAACGCATCAGAACCGCAACATGGCAGAAATAGTCAAAATGACTCCAATCCTGGAATATGCAAACCGGGTTTCACAGAGGACCTCATGAACGTATAAAAAAGGAGGAGGTAAGGAGTGCAAGATATACCACTGAGGAAGGGATTAGTAATATCCCGAAACGCGTCTGGGCTATCAGACACTCCGTTCAGACCTCCTTGCAAAGGACTTTGCATGGCCATGCAACAAAGTGAAATATTCATTTAAGAACCTGGGACCGGATAATCAGCGAAACAGCTCTAATCATCTGAGTAAGTACTGAGACCGGACGCAAGTCTCACTCGTACTATCGCGATACCGGGTTGGACTGTCAGTTCCTGCAAAGCCGCGAAGACGCAGCGGTGAGCCTAGCAGTCTTTTCCAGTGTTCGAAACCAGCAACCTCTTTATTCGGAGGTAAGATTGTTTGTATCCTCGAGACAGAGGTAAGACTCCAGTCGATGAGTCGAATCAGACTATCTTTGAATAGTTGAACTTCTCCAACGGATCATACTGCCTGTTGCGGTCCATAACTTATTGAGTGATCTGGACATTTTTGGCTGCTACAGGAAGCAACACAAACTGAATAGCGTGCATTGACACACAACTCCAATAGGTGCCCTCTTCACCTACGCACCAATTATCACCATTTATTATTATGGACTTTATTTAAAACTCACTACTTTAATAATTTATCACTTTATCTTTATTTTATCACTTATTTGGACACCATTGGAAGATGTGTATGTATTAGCAAGTTTTATATGCTCAATCAAGTTCCCATGCAACAAATGTGAATTTCAGTGATATATCAAGGTCGACCTTATTACAGTTCCATTTTATTTTATTTAGGGTTTTAACCATTGTGTTTTATTGTATTTTAAGTGCAATTAACAAGCATTTTATATTAATAAATCTGAGTATTGCCATAGAGCGAGTGCTCGCTTCACTTTTTCCATAATTCCCATTACATTAAGGTAGGGTGTCCTTAATTCTTAGTTTGAAGCACCGTGCCACCCACCAGCATCAGTGAGCCACTCCATTCAGTTAAACCAATTTTGGTTTTTATTGGTGCCAACAGCATTGATCAAGCTGTACATTTTTTATTTATTTATTTATTTTATTTTTAAATTGAAGTCAATGAAAAGTTTCTTATGGGCCCTTTGTGTGTTCACGTCTGTATTGTCAGATCTGTTTGTTTCAATGTTTGAAGTTACGTGTTACATGTTAAGTGTTGTGCTTCACATCAGAGCTCTGTTCTTATGGACAGCTGGCATACTAATGACAGAAAGAAGGAGGACTAGAGCGTCCGACTGAAAGGGGTGGACGTTACAGACAACGACAGCCCTTGTGCCCATCCCCTAGTTATAAGACACTCCCATGGAAGATGAGAAGTCCTGTTTTCCAGTCTATTAATTCCGTGTTAGGAAAAGTTGGATACTTCTGTAAGCCAAAATGCAGAGTAACATCAAGCGGCATTAGGTGGTTCAGTGGTGCCAACCATAGGTAGTGTTCCTTTGGCATTGCTTCAGTCCTGATGTCAAACGCCTCATTGAAGTGAGGGAAAAGTAAGTCTGCCACCCTATGGTGGGCCTGCAGAGTCTGTGGGACCCAGATCCCAGAAGAGAGAGTGTTGTGGTGTATGTGGTACTCCTCGTCCACACCACACGAGAGGATTGTATTCTATGTTGACCATGTCCGGATCACTGTCCGTCCCCACAGACACCCATGTTTTTTTTGTCATAAGGAGAACACAAAGACAGGAGAGGGGGAGTTAGATCAAGATTAGGAAACAGGAAATCCAGTATCGGCTCTACTTTTTTTTTTTTTTTTTTTTTTTTTTTAGCAGATTCAGTCTGGCCCAATGATATCCCTCACTCTGGGTGATAAAGAAGTAGCCCCGTTTTTGATTGATACTGGAGCAGCCAAGACAGTTGTGCACAGCAAACATGGCCTCCCCTGATTTACTCTCCAAGGACACCAGCCTTTGGGTAGAAGTGGATGGGAAAGTAGTAAGCTCCCTTTTTTTCAACAGAAACCATCCATATTAGATTTGCCCCTAACCAAGATGCGCTTGCCCATTTGCTGGTCAGTGGTAAGGCCCCTTGTTGCCTCCTAGGTGCAGATTTGTTTGCAAAAGTACATGCTGGTATCTCATATCAGGAGGACGGCACTGTGAAGCTTACAGGTGCCCTCAACGACCAAGAACTTTGTTTGTTGGCCATTGGTGATAAAATTCCCTGGTCCATGTTTGTATCAGTACTCCCAGAAGCTGAGAAAAACAAACCACTCACCATTGGATGGTACATGACCTACATGCCGTTAATGAAGCCACAGTTTCTAACACCCACATCGTGCCCAACACACACAGACACCTTGTCGGCTCAGGTTCCCATTACCTCTACTCACTCCACTGTGATTGATTTGTCCTTTAGTCCATACCGCCTCACAGATGAGGTGGTAGATGCTTTATATGCCAAGAACTGGTAATTTTGTGTTCCCCCACACTGAGCCTATCAGATTATTACATTTAGATTGTATTGTTAATGAAGTGAGTGGCCATGACTCAGCAATCCTCACCCAACTGCATGGCCAGCAATAACGCCCCATAGCATAATATGCAGTCAGACTTGATCCCGTGGCCAGAGGTGCCCCTTTCTGCATCAGAGCTGTAGTAGTTGTACTAGCTATGCTTGATGAAAGCTCTGAGATAGTTCTGAACCACAAAGTGATGCTGATATTACATCTATCCTCATGAACGTACAATCCAAATGATTGTTTTGTTGCCCATTATTGTTCCATTTTGTTGCCTGACAATGTTGCTCTCCAAAGGTGTAATACTTTGGACCCAGCCACCCTGTTGCCTCTGGACCAAGGGGGGAGGAAAGAGTTAGGGCACTTTAAACTTTTCTTCCAGATTCAAAGGAAGAGGCTCCGGACTGTTTGCAGATGATGTCACAAGAGGTAGTGGGATTTGGTAAATCAGCCATTAGGTAATCTAGATCATGTGCTCTTTGTGGATGGATCGAGGTATGGCCAGTATGGCAGGTACTACACAGGTTGGACAGTGGTGATTAAACGTGAACTACCACACATGTCTGCTCAAGAAGTGGAGCTAAAAGACTCTGAAGATGGCTTGCAGACATGCAGATGGAAAAACAGCCACCATTTACACTGATTCCAGGTGTGCTTTGGGATAGCCCATGACTATGGGCCCATATAAAAAGCCAGAGACTCCTTGATTGCTTCAGGTAAACCCATCGAAAATGGGGAAGCAGTGAGGTCTCTGATGGAAGCCCTCTTGTCACTAACATGAGGGGTGATGATAGCAACGAAAGGCCACTGTAAACAGATGCAGAGGAGGCAAAGGGGAAAGCCACGGTAGTTCAGGCGGCAAAAATGGCTGCCAAATTACCTAAGCAGACCCCTGTCTTAAGTGGCCACAGTTCAGGTCCCTGAAATAACTCCTCCTGTCTCCCGAAAGTTCTTAAGACCTTACAGAACCAGATGGGGAAGGAGGAAAGGGACTGGTGGATGAAAAAGGGGGGACTACAAATAAGAAGGGAAACTTTACCTTCCCAGGTCCCTCTACTCCACGATGGCACAGGCAACCCATGGAGTGATGCACCAGACAAAAACTGCTATGTGTGATTTAGTACGTAGCATATGGTACGCCCCAGGGTTCAGCACTGTAACAGTCAGACATACTCAAGGATAAATGACTTGTGCCCAGAACAACGTGGGCAAGGTGTTTAAGGTACCCAAGAAACACGTCTTGCTTTTTGTATCTGTTTCAACGTTTGCGGACTACCTTCAAATACCCAAGGTGGGCATGTATGAGTATGTATTGATATGTGATGACTTGTTTTCAGGATGGCCAAAACCGTACCCAAAGAAGTAAAGAAGATTATGGCCGAAGTTGTGTGCAAGTATGGGGTACCTTAGATCATTGAAAGTGACACAGGTGTTCACTTCACAGGTGAAGTGATGCAGGAGATGATGAAGGTTTTGGGTGTAGGACAGGCCTTACATGCTTCATACCATCCACAAAGCAGCAGTAGAGTAGGAAAAAGGAACTGAACGGGACACTAAGTTAAAGATTCAAAGCCTTAATAGAGTGCCTGCTGGTAGCCCTCTTTTAGTAAGGTATACGCCTAACCGTGAGACAGGCCTTTGTCCCTATAAGGTCCTTTTTGGGTCAGCCCCTAGAATAGGATTTTACTTCCCACAGCAGCTCCAGATGCAACATGGTTGTCTGACAGATTATGTGATCAGTTTTGTATAAGCATTTGACTAAAGTACATTTTCGAGTTTTTGCTTCACTTCCAGGTTTTGATAAAGTACCAGAAACCCACCCACTTGTGTCTGGAGATTGGGTGGTAGAAAAAGACACGTTAGGAAAGTCCCAAAACCCTGGTTTGATGGTCCATTCCGAGTGTTGTTGACCACAAGCACAGTGAAACTCAAAGAAAAGCATAATTGGATTGATTTCAAGGAAGTGTTGGAAAAATTGTATAAAACTTCGATCCAGAAAATCAGGAGCACTGATGACCTCCAGTCCCCCATATAATGTCAATGCCAGTTAGGAAAAGATCATCTGACTTCCCCTTGCTCAAATCCAGTGTCACGGGAGGCTGTTCGCTAGGAATGGCTTGTCGTGGAAGCTGGTGAAGAGGAGGCGGAGCATTGGGACAGATGTTTAGGTTTAGGGAGAGAATGAAATTCAAGGGGGGACTGTTAAAGATGTGTGAATTTTATTCTATATTTTGTATATCTAGGATTGTAATGAGTTAACTTTTTCTACTTCCAAGTGCCCACCCACCCCCCTCTTTGTTTCAAGACTGTAGAGGAGAGAGAGGGGGGCAAAGAGCTGTGCTGTGGGAAGTGTCTGATTTCTCATCTTTCTACAGGTGTCCCATAGAGTGTGGTGGAATGCGTAAGCCAATCATATGGCTTGATGATATGTATATATTATTCAGTGCCTATAGAGAAGCACCTCTTTGAAGTGTCACATATGACGTAGGCAGTATTCTTGTTAGAATAAACTCCATTACAAAATGGCGATGGCAACCAGATGTTTACATTAGTTCACATTCCAAAGTGGGGCCCAGTGCACAGAAGCCAGGGTGCTATCTCCTCTCTCTTATCTCTTCTTCCTTTTTGACCAATGAAACAATGTTTTAGCCTCAGTGAGGACTGCCCTCTTCTGAAAATGTATATACGCTTACCCCCATCTTATTAAAGTTAGAGATTGCTTTGACCAACTTCTGTGTCAGTGTTCAGTCTCTCAGCCACGCGTGGATATTAACCCCTGGGGGGGGGGTACATTGATCTGGAACACCAGAGTGTATCTAAAATGCCCTAATTTAGGGTGGTTTTAACACAATAGTCAATTTAAGTACCACCAAATTAACAGAATCTCAAACTAGATTACTTAATAAGGGCCTAGAATTTGCACCCACAACAAACCTAGACAAATTTAACACTTATATTGGAATTTAAAAATATCTAAGAAGAAAATGTTTAAAAAAATATCATATAAAAACCCCAATTACTAATACAATTACTGATTCCCCAAAATATAAACATACGGAACTGAAATTAAAATAAAAAAAATACCCCAAACAAGAAATCGGACAGGACATTGCAACATTCAATTTTTCCAAAACTGTATAGAAAGAGATCTCAGGAAACTTAAAATCAGAACACCCAAATATAATCTATCAAAGAAGGAGATACAAGCAATTAAACAACTACAAAAAAAGGAAAATATAACAATAAGACCAGAGGACAAAGGCGGAGCCATTGTCATCCAAAATTTAGATGACTATAACTACAAATGTAGAAGACAATTACCAGATAACATTACATATGAACTTTTGAAAAGAGATCCCACCAAAGAATTCTCAGAGGAATTAGTCCAATTATGTAACAAAGCTTTAGATAGGGGAATTCTAATAGAAACAGAATATAAATTCATCACAACTACATAACAAAGAATACCAGTATTTTACTGCATCCCAAAAATCCACTAAAAGCACTGGATATTGGGAACTATGGACGTCAATTGGCTATACACGATAATTGACCATACCCAAGGCATATCAGCCCTACAAAATAGATTACAAAATAGTGGCCAAATATTAGACGAACAAATTGAAATCATAATAGATGGAGTTAACTATATATTGTTACGCAATTATTTCTTTCATAAATCAGACTTTTACATACAAAAAAGAGTAACCGCCATGGGCACCAGATTCGCCCCAGCTATGCTAATTTGTTTATGGCACAATGGCAAGAAGATATAATCGAACCTAAGCTGGAGGAGAGTCTGGTGCTCTGGCGCAGATATATAGATGACATTATCTTTATCTGGCAAGAAACTAAAGAAAAATTAGATTTATAAAAGAAATCAATAACAAAAATAGAAAACTAAACTTTATAGTAAGCACAAGTAGAAAACAAATAGACTTTTTGGACATTACGGTCAAAATACAGGATCAACTAATGATATGTAACACTTGCTGAAAAATAGCCACATTCTTTTTTCAAGTTGCCATCTTTCAAGATGGCTGACCAACATACCAAATGGACAATTCAGAAAATTAAAACGTAATTACACAAATGACGATACATTTGAGAAAGAAGCACAAATAATGAAAGAACAGTTTCTAATGAAAGATTATCCAGTAGAAGTAATAGATACATCCCTAAACAAAATTAAAGAAAAGGACAGGAGCACATTTTTTATCGATAAAGAAAGCAAGGAAGACAAACAAGACATCTTACGCATTATACTCCCATTTAACAGCCAATACAGAAAAATAGAAGAAAAAAACAAACAAAAAAACACTGGCAACATATTCTACAGGACAAAACAATAGGACAATTATTAACTAAAATTCCACAAATAACGTACACCAAGGCACCAAATTTAGGCATAAAAGTCGCACCAAGTTACAAAAGAACAAGAACAGAAACGATTTTATATATATGTAAATGAGGCTACTAACGTTTCCGGAGCCCAGCCACACCCACTGTGAAGGAGCCCAGCACCGCCCGCATACTCAGAATCTCCTCCTTGCTCCCTGACATCACAAAGCTAGAGCGCCGTAATCTCACGATGCGCGATCTAGCACGTGTGCAGTGTCGGCATAGTGTTCCTTCCCTGTGCTGACATCAGCCTCAGGGAACGAACTGCGCATGCGCTAGCTCGCGCATGGCGAGATTACGGCGCTCTTGCTTTGTGACGTCGGAGAGCAAGGAGGAGATTTGGAAGATGCGGGGCGGTGCTGAGCTCCTTCACACAGGGCATGGCTGGGCTCAGAGTCAGAGAACGCTGGACCTCTCTCTCAAGCATGGAGTAGACAGGACTCATCTAAGGTTCATTTACATATATATAAAATCTTTTTTGTGACACAATAAAAGCACACAGAGCTATGGGGACTGGATATTCCGGATGTGCTAGCGGCGATCTAGCAGCCCATGTCCTCAGCTCTATACCCAAAATCCATGGGACAGGTTCCCTTTAATATTGCCAACTGTAGGAGACAGCTGGGCTAAATACCCAGCCGGGGTGAGATTCCTACAGTCCCCGAACACAGCACAGATTCAAACAGTTCGAAGTAAAGGCACGCTAACACATGGGAAGCCACGTGGGACGCCAACCCAAGGAATCCATCACTACACCGCTTGTTGAATGGAAAGACCCGGCCGGTGACAGCAACACAACTGCTCCCAATACAGACATCAGTCTGGTAATCCAGCTACATAGTAGCAAAATACAAATACGGTATACAATAGTGAATTAATTACTGAGCTCAGTATCAACATTGTATTGTATTATAAATGAATGGATCCAAGACATTAATCAGTGCAATAATCATCTTATTACAATTAATTTTTAATACCATTATCACGGAAATATCAAAGTTATAACACCTAGTACCAATTTTTATATTTTTTATATATACTATTAATACATTTTCTACATTCCTTTATATTTTTTCAAATTTTTTCACAATTTCCTTTTCATCACTGAAGAAGATATGCTTAACCCTTTGGACTAATATGATAAACAGCAATTTCATTTAATAATCATGGAAATACTGAACTAAATTATAATATAAAAGAACACTCATTGACTTTTTTGGATTATTTTTTTAACCATCGATTGTTATCCAATTTTTATTACTATTGCTTTTTTTGCTTTAATAAATTACATTTATTAATTGATAGAATATTTTGTATCAATATTTAATTATTTATATAAATTGGAATTTAAACACCATTATAGTAGCGACAAATAATTACCATTTTAACAGACAATTGATTATCATTTATTCTTTAACTATATCGGCTGATGTTGATGAATTTTTAAGGTGGTCACATAAAATCAGTTCTCTCCATACCTTTCCACCATAGAACTCCATAATATTATGTGTGGTCTCTCAATGCTGCCTTGATAGAGTGCCTGTTATTCCAACCAATTGTCTTTACATGTTTTGAATAGTGTTGAGCACGAATATTCGAATATCGAATTTTTTTCGCGAATATCGGCACTTCGCTAATTCGCGAATATTTCGAATATAGTGATATAAATTCGATATTTCGAATATTCGTTTTTTTTTTTTTTTTTTTTTTTTTTTATTGTTATATTTTTTTCTTTCCCACTTCCCTAAAGTTGTTCTTACCTGTCCTTTGGATTCCTGGCTTCCTGGCTGCTCCAGTCAGTGCCCGTTGCCGCTTCTGCCGACTTCCATGCTCATGGAGCGTCCCCATCACCATGGGAACATCTCCATATACTAGAATGTACTGTCGGATTTGAGAATTACGTTGAAATCGCAATTCGATTTTTTCAAGTTATAAAATTCGAATTTCGATTTTAACTTAGCACTGCTATATGCCATATTAGGCTAACTAATATGGCATATAGCAGTGCTAAGTTAAAATCGAAATTCGATTATTATAACTTGAAAAAATCGAATTGCGATTTCAACGTAATTCTCAAATCCGACAGTACATTCTAGTATATGGAGTCGTTCCCATGGTGATGGGGACGCTCCATAACTAAGCATGGAATATGGCTTCAATGGCTTGGTAGAATTAGCGAATTGACGAATATATTCGTTATATTCCACAAAACGAATATAACGAATGTATTCGTCATATTCCACAAAACGAAGATAACGAATGTATTCGTCATATATCACAAAACGAAGATAACGAAGTATTCTGCATCTTCATTTTAGCTACCTATTCATCAATTTCGCTAATTCTAGCAATGATATAGGAAAGTTGACTATAGAGACAGCTAAGTTTAATTCGCTATGCGATTATATGACTGCTTTTTTTTATAAATAGTATAATTATAATAATTATCAGGTATTATAATTATTCTATTTATTTAAAAAAAAAGCAGTAATATAATCGCATAGCGAATTAAACTTAGTTGTCTCGATAGTCAACTTTCCTATATCATTGCTAGAATTAGTGAAGTTGATGGATAGGAGCTAAAACGAAGATGCAGAATACTTCGTTATCTTCGTTTTGTGGAATATGACGAATACATTCGTCAATTCGCTAATTCTACCAAGCCATTGAAGCCAACCATATAGTAAACCAGGTCCAAGTTGGAATCGCAATTCGATTATGTCAAGTTATAAAATTCGAATTTCGATTTTAACTTAGCACTGCTATATGCCATATTAGGCTAACTAATATGGCATATAGCAGTGCTAAGTTAAAAATCGAAATTCGATTATTATAACTTGAAAAAATCGAATTGCGATTTCAACGTAATTCTCAAATCCGACAGTACATTCTAGTATATGGAGATGTTCCCATGGTGATGGGGACGCTCCATGAGCATGGAAGTCGGCAGAAGCGGCAACGGGCACTGACTGGACAGCTAAGTTTAATTCGCTATGCGATTATATTACTGCTTTTTTTTAAATAAATAGAATAATTATAATACCTGATAATTATTATAATTATACTATTTATAAAAAAAAGCAGTAATATAATCGCATAGCGAATTATACTTAGCTGTCTCTATAGTCAACTTTCCTATATCATTGCTAGAATTAGCGAAATTGATGAATATGTAGCTAAAATGAAGATGCAGAATACTTCGTTATCTTCGTTTTGTGATATATGACGAATACATTCGTTATCTTCGTTTTGTGGAATATGACGAATACATTCGTTATATTCGTTTTGTGGAATATAACGAATATATTCGTCAATTCGCTAATTCTACCAAGCCATTGAAGCCATATTCCATGCTTATGGAGCGTCCCCATCACCATGGGAACGACTCCATATACTAGAATGTACTGTCGGATTTGAGAATTACGTTGAAATCGCAATTCGATTTTTTCAAGTTATAATAATCGAATTTCGATTTTAACTTAGCACTGCTATATGCCATATTAGTTAGCCTAATATGGCATATAGCAGTGCTAAGTTAAAATCGAAATTCGAATTTTATAACTTGAAAAAATCGAATTGCAATTTCAATAGGAGAGTAGCCTTTAAGTTAAAATCGAAATTCGATTATTTAAATCGCATATTAATCGCGATAACAAGAATAATGACGAATATTCGATTTCGACGAATATAAAATGAATATTCTATCGAATATTCACGAATTTCGTCGAAATCGAATATGGCACCTGCCGCTCATCACTAGTTTTGAAACACTTCCTCACTATAATAGATGGGGGGGGGGGTCAAATGTACACTTGCAGAGGTACATATGCCCATTCCTTGAAGCTTGTACATATCTCTCATTTTGTACTGGCCAAGCGACAACCTCCCTCCACTTTGGTTCCTGCAATAAAAATGCCCTTTTTTCTTTTCATTTTCCTTTTATGTCCTCCCCCATTTAGACTACACACATAATTTCAGATGTTCACAAACCAATGACGTCATGAAAAGACAAAGCTCCAGAAAATCCATACCCAGGTAACATCAGAACCTTTACACATGAACTCCCAGGCCTTTGGTCAGTTAGCTTGGTATAAGACCAGGGGATATCCTCCAGAGTCGTATATGCGTGTACACAGCGGGGTCAGGTCTGTGTTGGGGCACCCTATTACAGCTCATACCTTGCACACCTCGGCACCTCCTGTCTTTTCCTCGAGTGCTGCCATCTTCTGGATCCACGCTCAGGACCACAGATCCTTGAGGCTCACATTCAGAGACTCCAACCTGGCAAACTACAGGGTGGGCCATTTATATAGATACACCTTAATAAAATGGGAATGGTTGGTGATATTAACTTCCTGTTTGTGGCACATTAGTATATGTGAGGGGGGAAACTTTTCAAGATGGGTGGTGACCATGGCGGCCATTTTGAAGTCGGCCATTTTGAATCCAACTTTTGTTTTTTCATGAAGAAGAAGGTAATGTGGCACATCAAACTTATTGGGAATTTCACAAGAAAAACAATGGTGTGCTTGGTTTTAACGTAACTTTATTCTTTCATGAGTTATTTGCAAGTTTCTGACCACTTATAAAATGTGTTCAATGTGCTGCCCATTGTGTTGGATTGTCAATGCAACCGTCTTCTCCCAGTCTTCACACACTGATAGCAACACTGCAGGAGAAATGCTAGCCCAGGCGTCCAGTATCCGTAGTTTCAGGTGCTGCACAGCATATGCGTGTCACGCATCACCAGGCTAGAGCGGATGTGACGTGGTGCACAACCGGAAGTCCAATGCGCTCCATTGGAAACCGGAAGTAGTGCGTTCCACCACTTGCGTTCCAAAGCGGAGCTAATGTGAATAGTGTTAATATATATCTTAATGGAAAAAGGAGGACGGAAATCTGTGCGAATATACAGATAGCCTATATACCGGGAAGTCTGTATTGGAAGTGTATTATTGTTACTATAGCCCAAGAATCTAAATGGTATATATGGCCGGATATGCGGGTGGACTATATGACGGGAGTATGTTATTATATAAGACATCCATAGCTATCTTAAAAGGACTCTACAGCTATAGGAGGGTATCTACAGCTATAAAAAGGATATCAAACCGTAATCAAACAGCCCGATATTTATTATACCACCTAGGGAGAAAAAGGGAAAGATATATTAATACCTTGTGCCTCAGTATTTTTGTAGATATCTTCTCCCCACCATCCCTGACCTGACATAGCAAATAGACGGTATTTAAGTACTATATACAATAGTTGTCCTTAACTGTTATACATCATTGTCATCTTCTCAGGCTTCCTTGATTTATGACTCACATATACCCTGACCACTGGGAATATCGACTTGAATTTTTTCTTTGTTTTCTCCCAATGTGCTTTTTCTCCTTTTCTCAAATTTTTTCTTTTTATTGTGATATTTAAAAAAAAAAATATGTTCTAGACTGTAATATTTTGAATTGATTTGTGGGACATATGTGTTCCCTATTACCCTGTATTTACTACATATATTTTGTACACCATGTGTTGGATATTCGACATGATTGTAATTGTCACCCCCCCTCTTTATTGTTTTGTCACACAGTTTGATAAAGGCCAAAGTGGCCGAAACGTCACATCACGACGCCGCATTTCAAATAAACAAAAAATTCTTTGACGCACAGTGCTGGAGTTTTCAATTTTATTTATTACATGGGGCGGGAACCCGACTCCAAGCAGCAAACTTCCAGAGTGCCAGGAGGTGTACATCTCTATTGAATCTTCCCCCGCTTTTAGTGAGGCAAGGTAACAAGAAATAGCTGTTTTGGCACAGTTTTTATTTTTTGTTATTTACAACATTCTCCTGACAGGTTAGATCATGTGGTATTTTTATAGGACGCGACAATACCAAATATGACTATTATTTGTTTCAGTTTTACATAACAAAGCATTAAAAAAAAAAAAATATTCTTTCCACATTCTGAAAACCATAGTTTTATTTATTTTTTGGCTGACTGTCTTGTGTAGGGGCTCATTTTTTTCGGGATGAGATTACGGTTTGATTGGCACTATTTTGGGGTGCGTATGACTTTTTGATCGCTTGCTATTACACTTTTTGTGATGTAAGGTGAAAAAAATTGCTTTTTTTTTACACCGTTTTTATTTTTATTTTTTTACGGTGTTCACCTGAGGGGTTAGGTCATGTGATATTTTTATAGAGCAGGTTCTTACGGACGCGGCAATACCTAATATGTATACTTTTTTTATTTACTTAAAGAGGACCTTTCATTGGTCCAAACATTGTGAACTAAGTATCATGATATATACAGCGGCGTTCAGGGATCTCACTGCACTTACTATTATCCCTGGGCGCCGCTCTGTTCTCCTGCTATGCCCTCCGGTAAATACGGTCACTTGGTTATAGTAGGAGGAGACTGCCCTTGTTCTCCTTAGCGTCTCCTATTCTCAGGCTGTAGCGCTGGCCAATCGCAGAGCTCACAGCCTGGGAGGTTATTTTGTCTCCGCCTACTAAAACCAAGTGACCGAACATACCGGAGGGCATAGCGGGAGAACGGAGCGGCGCCCTGGGATAATAGTAAGTGCAGTGAGATCCCTGGGCGCCGCTGTACAGATCATGACACTTAGTTCACAATGTTTGGACCGATAAAAGGTCCTCTTTAAGTTTTACACAATACCAGCATTTTTAAAACAAAAAAAAATTATGTTTTAGTGTCTCCATATTCTGAGCCATATTTTTTTATTTTTTGGGCGATTGGCTTAGGTAGGGGCTCATTTTTTGTGGGATGAGGTGACTGTTAGATTAGTACTATTTTGGGGGGCATACGCCTTTTTGATCACTTGGTGTTGCACTTTTTGTGATGTAAAGTGACAAAAATTGCTTTTTTTATGGTATTTATTGGACAGGGTGGATCATGTGATATATTTATAGAGCCGGTCATTACAAACGCGGCAATACCTAATATGTGTGGCTTTTTTTTATATATATATATATATATAAAATAAGGGGAAAGGGGCGTATTTCTTTTTCATTTTTTACTTTATAAATTTTATTACTTTATTAATTTTATTAAAAACATTTTTTTTTTTTTTAAATTCTTTACTTTATTTCTGATGTTCACTTTTGGGGGTCTGATCCCCTCTGCAATGCATTACAATACATCTGTATTGTAATGCATTGCCTATTCGTGTACTACAGTGAGTAGTACACAAACAGGTTGCCTAGGAGACCCAGCCTGAGGCTGGATATCCTCGGCTCCCGTAGAAGGCATTGGGCTGCCTTCTGAGACATCGAGTCCCCGCCAAAGCAGCGCTGACCCTGTTGTGCCTGGGGTCAGAAGGTCTCAGCGGGTGGCTACTCGCTCGGTTTTAAAGAATTGCTCCATGATCTAGTTGTGGGAATGGATTCCAGTCCAGGTTTTCCTGCTTTGGTTTGCAATCTTTTTGTCCCATTTAGGAATCGGTAGCTTTTCCTTTCAGCTGTTCTTTGTCAGCCACTCCCAGCTACTATATATTCTCCCTTTCTATTTCCCTTGTTGCCAGATATAGACCTTCCTTCCAGATTTTCCATTCTGACCTCTGGTGGAGTTAGAGTTGCTGTGGAGCTGTTGGAACTGGAGCTTTCAGATCTCCGGTTCTCTCCTGTTTGTTGTCTCCCTTCGGGGATTGTATGTGGCGTTTGTATTGTTTGTCCTTTCCCTGTTACCCTAGGTGTCAGTGGTGAAGACTAGTGTTCCCATCACCCTATTCACTACCTAGTGCTTATTTCAGGGTAAGCCAGGGACGAGGCACGTGATCGGCGTATGGGTTAGCAGCCCGTCTAGGTACGTCAGGGCAGCCAGGTGCCAGTTCTAGGTGAGTTAGGGGTCACCACTCCTCCCTCTCCCTAGTGAAAGGGTACCCTCCTTCCCTCCTCTCTGCTCTGCATGTTTGTTACCTGCCATATCAGACGTGATAGATAGAGGATGTGCCTGACTGCTGGGCCCCCCGCCAATTACAAGAATGGGGACTAGGTTCCTCTGTTTGAAGGGAGAGGTGTTTACACATGCTGCGCCAATCAAATATACGCAGTGCACATGCATAAGAACCACCCTATTCAAACAGGGGAACACAGGGACCCTGTTCTCATGATCGGTGGGGCCCCCTCCCCTCCACCAATCTGTTCATAGGGCATATGTTTTTTTTAAAGGGACAACACCTTTTAAGTATGTTTTTTCTTTTCAGATTTTTTTTGTTCAGTAATTTGTGCAGTTGAATATATACAGTACTTGCATAATCTTGACATTTTATTAAAATATGTTTATGTGAAATTATAGATAAAACTGGCCAGGTTTATGCTCGGTCTTCACGCTCGGAGAGGTGCTCAGACATCTGCTTCCCTTTTCAGGCATTATTGAGCATTACATTTACCATCAAAAACACAGTGCGCAGGAAGTAACAAAAGGGCTCGATAGGTGGTGCAAGCATAGCCTCAACCGGCACGTGGCTTCAGTATGAGGTGGTCTGGAGTATTTTCAGAAAGAAGGGAAAATTCTAACCATTTCAGGAGCAGGGTATTTTAGGGACTTCATGACCAGAGCACAATTTCACTATTGGAATGCCGTATTTTAAAGTAAATAATTTTTGTTTCATTTTCTCAGTTTTTGGTGTAAAATAAAAAGTTATGAGACCCCATTTTGCAACTTTTTTAACCCCCATGTGATAGTATTTTGTCGCATGTTGGGGCTGGCACTATGGGGGGGCTTGCACTATAGGGGGAGCTGGCACTATGGGGGGCAGGCACTATGGGGGGAGCTGGCACTATGGGGGGGATCTGGTACTATGAGGGGAGTTGGCACTATGAGGGGAGCTGGCACTATGGGGGCATTTCTTACTGGCACATTATGGGGTGCACCATGGGGGAGAGGAGCACTATGGGGGTATCTGGGGGCTCTAAAGGGGCTTTTTTTTTAATTATTGGCACATTATGGGGGGCACTATAGTGGATAACGGCACTATAGGGCATCTGGTGTTACTATAGGGGCATTATTTGGGGGCACTATGGGGAAGTGGGGACTCTAAAGGGGCCTTTTGTATTGGCACATTATGGGGGGTACTATGGCATTTGGTGGCACTAAGGGGGAATTTTTTACTGGCACATTATGGGAGGCACTATAGGGGAGAGCGGCACTATGGGGCATTATTTGGGGGCACTATGGGGGAGTGGAGCACTATTGGGGCATATGGTGGCACTAAGAAGGGGCATTTTTTACTGGCACATTGTGGGGGAGAGGAGCACTATAGGGGCATCTGCTGGGGGCACTAAGAAGGGGCATTTTTTTACTGGCATATTATGGGGGACACTATGGGGAGGGAGAGAGGAGCACTATGAGGGCATTTACTGGGGCACTATATAGGGGTATTTTATACTGGCATACATTATGGGGACATTAGCTCAACTGTGGGCACTAAGAGGGGGTATTCCATGTACTGTCATATTATAGGGAGAATTAGTACTACTAGGGGGTATTATGGGGAGCTTTACTACTACTGGGGGGCTATGAGGAACATGATTACTAGGGCACTATAGGGGCATTATTACTACTAAGTGTGCTCTGGCAGAGAATTATTTCTATTGGTGGGATTTTGGGGAGCTCTGTTACTTTGGGGGCACCCTGTCATAGTATCAGCTTAGCACAATTATTTTTGGGGGACATCTTTATACTATTAGTGTCTGGGCGCAGTTATTTTTTAGAGCACTGTGTGCCAATAATTGTTTAAGGGGGCACTATCTGTGTGGTAGTAGTATTCCCAGGGGTACTGTTTCTGCAGTATAGTATTGGGGGTGGCAGGAAAGGGTTTTTGAGAAGATGTGAAGATGATGGAAATGTGGGAAACTAATGTCTGTTTGTTAATCTATGCAGAGACTGGAGATGGCAGAAAAATCATCATGGCGGTCTGGTCTGAATGGAGAAGATAAAGAAACAGAACATCTACAACAAAGGTGACATCACTGGATGTAAGAGGTATGGGGCGCTATGTAGGAGAGGAGATGCTCCGGCTCCTCCACCTGCCATTTGCAGAAGGAGGATTCAGAGCTGGGTGAGGACGGCGAAAGGGGGCAGCAGACCACGGGCGGGTGGCAGATGGTGGGGGGAACCACAAGCCTTGAGCAGGATCTGGGGAGGGAGGAGAGCGGAGGAGCTTCCTGGCTGTAGCCTGCTGTTTATTGTATAATGTGAAGCAGGCAGTGCAGCCAGGACAGACCTCCCCCTCTCTCCGTATGATGTGTAGAGACAGGCCGCAACTATAGAATGTCAGCTGTACAGTGTTTGTTGGGAGTGGCCTATTATATGTAGTAGGGGCTTTTAATAATGGGCGGGGCTAAAATGGGCCACTTGACTGGATTTGCCCCCCCAGGACTAAGGCTGCCAGCCCTCCCCTGGACAGCACTCCTCTAAGTACGGTGTTTTTTTTTTATTCTAGTGACGTCACATTCATCGGTCACATGGCCCAGTCTCATTCAGGGTCACCAAACCCTCTGGACAACTGGACATTTACTGTGAGCTGTAAAATGATTATAATTACCACCAAAATAATCTAGTCAAGTACCACCAGCCTCAAAAAAATCACAGACACATCTATTTTTTTCATGGACAAAGTAAAAAAGTCGGCCATTTTTACGGACTGACCAAAAATTTCTCGACTGTTGGCAACCCTTGTCTCATTCAAATAAATGGGCATAAGCTGCAATACCAAGCACAGCCACTATACAATGTATGGCGCTGTGCTTGGTAAGCAGTGAAGAGGCTGCAGTGCTCAACGGAGCGCCACAACCACTTCAAACAGCTGATCGGCGGGGTGTCGGGTGTCAGACCCTCACCGATCAGATATTGATGACCTATCCTGAGGATAGGTCATCAATATAGGAGTCCCAGAAAAACCTTTTAACTATTAAGGGGACATATAAGATTTATATTTTTGTATGTTTTTCTTCTTCATAAACTTCATTCAAAGTTTTTTATGTTTTATTTTTTTTAATTCTTGTGTATTCTTTTTTTCATGTTTTTTTATAATAAATTATAAAAAACATATCTTTTGCGGGTCGATTCAGATCCATTCACTTCAATGGGACCGCAAAAGATGCAGACAGCACTCTGTATGCTACCGCATTACGGACAAGGAAAGGATTGTTCTATTAAGGGCCAGTTGTTCCGTTCTGCAAAATACAGAATGCACACGTCCAGTACCCATGTTTTGCAGATCCCCAATTTGTGTGCATGGGTCCTAAAGGAGAGTTCTCCTGAGTTCATCAGAAGAACAGAAAAAAAATGATCCTGGAAGGGCCCTTTCACACTTGCGTTGTCCGGATCTGGCGTGTACTCCACTTGCCGGAATTACACGCCGGATCCGGAAAAACGCAAGTGTACTGAAAACATTTGAAGACGTCTTCAAAATGCGTTCAGTGTTACTATGGCAGCCAGGACGCTATTAAAGTCCTGGTTGCCATAGTAGTAGTGGGGAGCGGGGGAGCAGTATACTTACTGTCCGTGTGGCTCCAGAATGACGTCAGAGCGCCCCGTGCGCATGGATGACGTGTTCCATGTGATCACGTGATCCATGCGCTTGGGGCGCCCTGACGTCACTCTGGAGCACCCGGGGAGCCGCACGGACGGTAAGTATGCTGCTCCCCCGCTCCCCACTACACTTTACCATGGCTGCCAGGACTTTAGCATCCCGGCAGCCATGGTAACCATTCAGAAAAAGCTAAACGTCGGGTCCGGCAATGCGCCGAAACGACGTTTAGCTTAAGGCCGGATCCGGATCAATGCCTTTCAATGGGCATTAATTCCGGATCCGGCCTTGCGGCAAGTCTTCAGGATTTTTGGCCGGAGCAAAAAGCGCAGCATGCTGCGGTATTTTCTCCGGCCCAAAAAACATTCCGTTCCGGAACTGAAGACATCCTGATGCATCCTGAACGGATTTCTCTCCATTCAGAATGCATTAGGATAATCCTGATCAGGATTCTTCCGGCATAGAGCCCCGACGACGGAACTCTATGCCGGATCCGGACAACGCAAGTGTGAAAGGGCCCTAAAAAACCCTTTATTTCTTTTTTTTTTACAGGTTTAGGACCTTTTTTTGTAAAAAAAAAAAAACTGATTGTAGACGGAAACGGATGACAAATATGCACCAGGATCAGTTTTTTTTTCTGTCCTTCTGAAGGATCAGAAGAACGGAAAATAAAACTGAGATGTGAACTCTCCCTTATTTGTCCATAGCAACCAATCAGATTACGCCTTTCATTTTTCACAGCTCCTTTGGAAAATGAAAGGTGGAATCTGATTGGTTGCTATTGGCAATTAAGCCAGTTCTAATTTATACCAGTTTTAATGAATTTCCCCATAGCATTTTGGTTTGTGGCTTTTTGTGTGTGTGTGTGTGTGTGTGTGTGTTTTGTCAGTGGTGTTTTTCTTCAAAATACAGCAGGCTCTACAAGTGCAGATATTTTTTTCTTCAATAGACTTTAGTAGGCCTTTAATACAAATGTAACAATTATAGGTTTTTATATTTTGCTAGCACATGTGAAGACATGTGTAACATCCCGAAGTATGTTACTAAACTCTCTTTCCCTGCTACAACATGTTAAGTGTAATTTCATTGTCCGTCTATATAATTATATTGTCATTGATGTCATTTTATGTATTTCTAGGCCTGTTTCATATATTTTGCTGTAATTTCCCTGTACACCAGCAGGTGGCAGCAATGTGTGATCAGGAACATAGCCAGTTTAGTATTGCTAGACTGGAGTGGTTCATTTCAGTTTTAGCTCCCCTCCTCTGTGAGCAGAAGTGGGCTGGTCCCATGTCCTGTCTCATGGGGAGGAGAAGGAAGTTTAGTTAGTGTACCAGCTACCCCCGCTTGGGGTAGGCTGTGTTAGTAGGAGCTCCCAGAGAATAGGGATCCCAAGTCAGGATCTTGTCTCGGTTGAGACCAAAGATCACCTTCCCAGCCTGAGCCATCAGCCTGAGCTGGTTGACAAGAAAAGCAGCCATCTCCAGCCTCCAGGAAGAAGCATCCCCTATGAGCCAAGCTGTGAGTACATATCCAGAGACCGGGAGAAGCTAAATTCCTCCTCAGCTAGTCAGGCCCACACCAAGCAGAAGACAGACAGAGCAGAACATAGATACCTGCCAGATTCTCCAGGCATATAGTATAGAAGCAGAAGAGATATTGATCCCTGCCATACATTGCCTATACCTGCTGGGACCCAAGACTATTGCTGTAACTTGTATGGATTACTGCTGCTATTTAGTAAAGACAAGTTGGATTATATCTCTAGTCTGGATCTCATTTACTATTACCAAAGTTCCTCAGTTGCTCCTATTAACAACACTCAATTTTATTGCAAGTGAGCCAGGATCCAGGAGTCCAGCCGTACCAAGGTAGGAGACACCGTTGACACTACACAGAGACATTACCCCCCTCTGGCATTCCTCACCTGGTACGTGAGTTATAACATCTTAAAGGGCCCTGCTACAGTACCTGCGCAAGCTGCAATTGGAGTCACGAAAATATCGAAAAAATAATCGAATCGCCAAATGCGATATGGCGATTTGGCCGACCCGAAAATGCCGCGATTATATATGAAGGGGCCCCGCGCACATAACTGGCTTTGTGTGTAAAGTATTTTACTACTGTGTGAAACAATCTCTCTCCTATTGATAAAATGGCCAACGTCTGTACTCACTGTCACGATGAATGCACGGCAGCGAGCGTCAGCGAGCTGGCCGGCCGGCGTGTGACTGACGTCATTTAGTAACGCTCCTGCTTCCTGAATTAAGTGGGAGGAGCGTTACTAAGTGACGTCAGTCACGCGCCGGCCGGCCCGCTCGCTGCCGCTCGCTGCAGTGCATTCATAGTGACAGTGAGTACAGAGGCCGGACCTGTTATCAATAGGAGAGAGATTGTTTCACACACTAGTAAAATACTTTGAACACAAAGCCAGTTATGTGCGCAGTTTAGGACACATGAGGGGACACATAGGGCCATGAGGGGGACCAGCATAAGATGCTATATGTGTGTCTTATGCTGGCCCCCCTCATGGCCCTATGTGTCATAGCACACATCCACCCCATAACAGTGCCATCCACAGATCCCCCATAACACTGTCCTCCACAGATCCCCCATAACACTGTCCTCAACAGATCCCCATAACGGCGTCCTCCACAGATCCCCCATGACGGCGTCCTCCACAGATCCCCCATGACGGCGTCCTCCACAGATCCCCCATGACGGCGTCCTCCACAGATCCCCCATGACGGCGTCCTCCACAGATCCCCCACAACAGTGCATTATCCACAGATCCCCCACAACAGTGCATTATCCACAGATCCCCCATGACGGCGTCCTCCACAGATACCCCACAACAGTGCATTATCCACAGATCTCCCATAACAGTGCCATCCACAGATCCCCCATAACTATGTCATACCCAGCCGCGTCAGCGGCTCATATGGGAAAATCCAAGCAAATAGAACTCTAGCACAATTCCCTTAACCCCTTAAGGACCAGGCTCATTTTCACCTTAAGGACCAGGCCATTTTTTGCAAATCTGACCAGTGTCACTTTAAGTGCTGATAACTTTAAAACGCTTTTACTTATACAGGCCATTCTGAGATTGTTTTTTCGTCACATATTGTACTTCATGACACTGGTAAAATAAAGTCCAAAAAATTAATTTTTTTGCATAATAAAATACCTAATTTACCAAAAATTTGGAAAAATTAGCAAATTTCAAAGTTTCAGTTTCTCTACTTCTGTAATACATAGTAATACCCCCAAAAATTGTGATGACTTAACATTCCCCATATGTCTACTTCATGTTTGAATTATTTTGGGAATGATATTTTATTTTTTGGGGATGTTACAAGGCTTAGAAGTTTAGAAGCAAATCTTGAAATTTTTCAGAAATTTACAAAAACCCAATTTTTAGGGACCACTACAGCTCTGAAGTCACTTTGCAAGGCTTACATAATAGAAACCGCCCAAAAATGACCCCATTCTATAAACTACACCCCTCAAGGCATTCAAAACTGATTTTACAAACTCCGTTAACCCTTTAGGTGTTGCACAAGAGTTATTGGCAAATGGGGATGAAATTTGAGAATTTCATTTTTTTGCCTAATTTTCAATTTTAACCCATTTTTTCCACTAACAAAGCAAGGGTTAACAGCCAAACAAGACTGTATATTTATTGCCCTGACTCTGCCGTTTACAGAAACACCCCATATGTGGCCGTAAACTACTGTACGGCCACACAGCGGGGCGTAGAGTGAAAGTTGCGCCGGATGGTTTTTGGAAGCCAGATTTTGCTGGACAGTTTTTTTGACACCATGTCCCATTTGAAGCCCCCTGATGCACCCCTAGAGTAGAAACTCCATAAAAGTGACCCCATCTAAGAAACTACACCCCTCAAGGTATTCAAAACTGATTTTACAAACTTTGTTAACCCTTTAGGTGTTGCACAAGATTTAATGGAAAATAGAGATACAATTTCAAAATTTCACTTTTTTGGCAGATTTTCCATTTTAATATTTTTTTTCCAGTTACAAAGCAAGGGTTAACAGCCAAACAAAACTCATTATTTATGGCCCTGATTCTGTAGTTTACAGAAACACCTCATATGTGGCTGTAGACCGCTGTACGGGCACACGGCAGGGCGCAGAAGGAAAGGAATGCCATACGGTTTTTGGAAGGCAGATTTTGCTGGACTGGTTTTTTGACACCATGTCCCATTTGAAGCCCCCTGATGCACCCCTAGAGTAGAAACTCCATAAAAGTTACCCCATCTAAGAAACTACACCCCTCAAGGTATTCAAACTGATTTTACAAACTTTGTTAACCCTTTAGGTGTTGCACAAGATTTAATGGAAAATAGAGATACAATTTCAAAATTTCACTTTTTTGGCAGATGTTCCATTTTAATATTTTTTTTCCAGTTACAAAGCAAGGGTTAACAGCCAAACAAAACTCATTATTTATGGCCCTGATTCTGTAGTTTACAGAAACACCTCATATGTGGCTGTAGACCGCTGTACGGGCACATGGCAGGGCGCAGAAGGAAAGGAATGCCATACGGTTTTTGGAAGGCAGATTTTGCTGGACTGGTTTTTTGACACCATGTCCCATTTGAAGCCCCCTGATGCACCCCTAGAGTAGAAACTCCATAAAAGTTACCCCATCTAAGAAACTACACCCCTCAAGGTATTCAAACTGATTTTACAAACTTTGTTAACCCTTTAGGTGTTGCACAAGATTTAATGGAAAATAGAGATACAATTTCAAAATTTCACTTTTTTGGCAGATTTTCCATTTTAATATTTTTTTTCCAGTTACAAAGCAAGGGTTAACAGCCAAACAAAACTCATTATTTATGGCCCTGATTCTGTAGTTTACAGAAACACCTCATATGTGGTTGTAGACCGCTGTACGGGCACACAGCAGGGAGCAGAAGGAAAGGAATGCCATACGGTTTTTGGAAGGCAGATTTTGCTGGACTGGTTTTTTTGACACCATGTCCTATTTGAAGCCCCCCTGATGCACCCCTAGAGTAGAAACTCCAAAAAAGTGACCCCATTTTAGAAAGTACGGAATAGGGTGGCAGTATTGTTGGTACTAGTTCAGGGTAGATATGATTTTTGGTTGCTCTATATTACTTTTTGTGCGGCAAGGTAACAAGAAATAGCTTTTTTGGCACGTTTTTTTTTTTGTTATTTACAACATTCATCTGACAGGTTAGATCATGTGGTAATTTTATAGAGCAGGTTGTCACGGACGCAGCGATACCTAATATGTATACAATTTTTTTTATTTATGTAAGTTTTATACAATAACTTCATTTTTAAAACCAAAAAATTGTTTAGTGTCTCCATAGTCTGAGAGCCATAGTTTTTTCAGTTTTTGGGCGATTATCTTGAGTAGGGTCTAATTTTTTGCGGGATGAGATGACAGTTTGATTGGCACTATTTTGGGGTGCATATGACTTTTTGATCGCTTGCTATTACACTTTTTGTGACGTAAGATGGCAAAAAATTGCTTTTTTTGCACAATTTATTATTTTTATTTTTTATGGTGGTCACCTGAGGGGTTAGGTCATGTGATAGTTATATAGAGCCGGTCGATACGGACGCGGCAATACCTAATATGTATACTTTATTTTTATTTATGTAGGTTTTACACAATGATTTTATTTTTGAAACAAAAAAAATGATGTTTTAGTGTTTCCATAGTCTAAGAGCCATAGTTTTTTCAGTTTTTGGGCGATTATCTTGAGTAGGGTCTAATTTTTTGCGGGATGAGATGACGGTTTGATTGGTACTATTTTGGCGTACATGCGACTTTTTTGATCATTTTTATTACCTTTTTTGGGAAGTAAGGTGGGCAAAATTTCAATTTTCTCATAGTTTTTATTTTTTTATTTTTATGGCGTTCACTGTGCGGGGAAAGTAACATGACCGTTTTATAGATCAGGTCGTTACGGACGCGGCGATACCTAATATGTGTAGTTTATTTTTATTTTTTTAATTTTTATTCAGTGATTAATGTTTTTTTTTTTTATCTTAACTTTTTTCACTTTTTTTTTTTTTTTGACCCAGACCCACTTGGTTCTTGAAGATCCAGTGGGTCTGATGTCTGTAAAATACAGTACAGAACCTATATAGGTATCTGTACTGTATTTTACTTACACTGAACAGATCTATGCTTTCAGCACAGATCTGTTCAGCACCATGGACAGCAGGACGCCTGAGCAGGCGTCCTGTTGTCATGGGAACCTTCCCCGTCTGCTCAGTTATGGTCAGAACTGCGCAGACGGAGAAGGGTAAGGACGGGGCTCTGGGGGGGCTGTCTGGGGGCTCTCTCCCTCTTCCATCGGACCGCTGTATGGAAAGGGTTAAACGGCTGACATCGCATCAACGATGTCAGCCGTTTATACCAGGGTGCCAGCAATGTGCTGGCACCCTGGTATACCCACTGTACACCAACGATTATTCAATGGGAGGCGGGCGGGGGATCGCGATCCCGCCTGCCGCACCGCCTGCCTCCCGCAACGCCCCCACCGCCTGCGACACCCCCCCTGCACCACCCGCCGCCATCAAATCATGCAGGGGTGCAGGGGGGGGGTGTACTATATTGATTTTAGACACTCTAAAGTTTCTGATCCCGCGGTCAGGGACCGCGGGATCAGAAACTGCAAAAAGCGCAGCAAACCGCAGGTCTGAATTGACCTGCGGTTTGCTGCGATCGCCGACACGGGGGGGTCACATGACCTGGCGTTTTAACAGGATGCCGGCTGAATGATTTCAGCCGGCATCCTGTTCAAATTAACCCCTGCGGCGCCGGAATGCCGATTTTAAAGTCAGGACGTACCGGTACGTCCTTGGTCCTTAAGGACTCGGGAAATAGGGCGTACCGGTACGTCCTATGTCCTTAAGGGGTTAAAATATCGCATCGCATATCGTTATCGCAATTTTTAGGGCCCTAATCGCAATCGCACAAAACTCCCATATCATGCAGCCCTAATACATATCCTGACCCACTGCACCATACCAGTGTCCTGCTCTATTGCATAAGTGGCGTCACTAACAGGATCGGATTGAATTGTGTGCCATCCCTGCCAACAGAACCGGATCCAATTGTGTGTTAAAACGGACCCGACCGCATATTCCACAGTATTGCAGGAGCTGCAGATTGTGCAGAAAACCCTGAAAAGTGACTTTATTGCTCTGCTGCTGTGCCAGAAAGCACTAAACGTGTGCTCCAGCAGTGTAGGGGTTAATTCGTCATTGTGAAATTCGCCATATTCATAAAATGGCGCTTCTTCTTCATGCCCAGAAGCGGGGAAAGACAAGAACGCCTTCTCAAGAGCGCGAAAATGCTGAATACACCCCCCCCCCAGAAGCGGGAAAACTTAGTAACTCCTCCTCAAGAGCGCGAAGATGTCGAATACGCCCCCCTGGAGGCGGGAGAACTAAAGACTACCCCCAGTGAATTTTCTATTGTGAGCCGAGGGAATAAAGACTTCTCCCTCCGGGCTACACCCTCAGATCTGGCAGTTTGCGTGTTCAAGAAGGAAGGAAAAATGGCATACCCTCGTCCCAAGTGGAACCAAATGTCCATTGGGGGAGAGCCAGTCTATCTAGAATATCCGCTGGAGATCCAGGTCTCCCAGCTACTAAAAAGGCGCGGTCCCTCGATCTTCGGTACCGGCCCGGAGGCAGTGGATCCCTCCGTGGCCAAAGAGCCTGTGCCACCTACCCTGGCTAGCATCCCTGAGGATCCAGAGAAGGCCGCCGCTGATGTCCCGGTCCCTGATGTAGAGAGCCAGGACTTAATCAAGTTCCCGGAGGCTGTGGATCCCTCCGCCACGCCAAGTGCCACCGCGGAAGACGACGTACTAGTAAAGATGGATGTCGAAGTCGTGCCTGTTCCCGCGGAGGATGCCGCAGACGCAGTTACCCCAGCCATTGACAAGCCGGTGTTCCAGACGAAGATGGCACCCCTTGATGGCAATCAGGAGGCATCGGAACCGGCAGCCCGGCCGCAACCACAGGTAGGAGCTGTCGCGCTCCCTGAGGCCCTAGCCCGGTCCGCGTCTGCCCCTGCATCACATCCTGCGGCCCCAGCCACTGCCACCAGGCCTAGGCGTTTCCACTCCGCCGCCCAGTGCTACTCCCACCAAACCAGCAAGCCTGAACCCTGAGATGCCCCACGAGATCACCGCTTTCGCCCACACGGCCTGGGAATTTAAGTCCGCCGTTGAGGAGTGGGTCAAGCAGGTGTGGATGACCCCCAGCCAGGGGATCCCAAGCTGGCCCGACGGATCGGAACCGTCCTGGGGTTCTCGGTGGAACGGGGGGTTGGCTTCTTGCAGGATAACTATTCCGGGACTGAAATCTTTGTGGGCCGACGTTCTGTGAAAAGGCATTACCTGCCTCAGGCCCGGCACAATCTGCTTCTTCCTGGAGGCTGGAGATGGCTGCTTTTCTTGTCAACCAGCTGAGGCTGATGGCTCAGGCTGGGAAGGTGATCTTTGGTCTCAACCGAGACAAGATCCTGACTTGGGATCCCTATTTTCTGGGAGCTCCTACTAACACAGCCTACCCCAAGTGGGGGTAGCTGGTACACTAACTAAACTTCCTTCTCCTCCCCATGAGACAGGACATGGGACCAGCCCACTTCTGCTCACAGAGGAGGGGAGCTAAAACTGGAATGAACCACTCCAGTCTAGCAATACTAAACTGGCTATGTTCCTGATCACACATTGCTGCCACCTGCTGGTGTACAGGGAAATTACAGCATAATATATGAAACAGGCCTAGAAATACATAAAATGACATCAATGACAATATAATTATATAGATGGACAATGAAATTACACTTAACATGTTGCAGCAGGGAAAGAGTTTAGTAACATACTTCGGGATGTTACACATGCTTAGGGTACTTTCACACTTGCGTTTTTCTTTTCCGGGATAGAGTTCCGTCACAGGGGCTCTATACCGGAAAAGAACTGATCAGGCATATTCCCATGCATTCTGAATGGAGAGTAATCCACTCAGGATGTCTTCAGTTCAGTCTTTTTGACTGATTAGGCAAAAGATAAAACCTCCGGCGGTTTTATCTCCGGCGAAAAAAACTGAAGACTTGCCTGAATGCCGGATCTGGCATTTTCCCCCATAGGAATGTATTAGTGCCGGATATGGCATTCAAAATACTGGAATGCCGGATCCGAAGACCGGTAAAAATGTGGAAAAAAAATTCAAGACCGATCCGTCTGTCCGCATGACAAGCGGAGAGACGGATCAATTTGTGCAATGCATTTGTGAGACGGATCCGCATCCGGATCCATCTCACAAATGCTTTCAGTCACATCAAAATCGTCGGAACTGCCCGCTGGATCACACTGCCGCAAGTGTGTAAGTAGCCTTAATGTTTGCTTTATTTTTTGCTCACCAGAGGTTTGTCTTTGGAATGGTATTGCCGTGGCCAGAGGGTTTTTTGCTGTCTGATCTTTAAAGGGAACCTGTCACCGGGATTTTGTGTATAGAATTGAGGACATGGGTTGGTAGATGGCCGCTAGCACATCCGCAATACCCAGTCCCCATAGCTCTGTGTGCTTTTATTGTGTAAAGAAACCGATTTGATACATATGCAAATTAACCTGAGATGAGTCCTGTATGTGAGATGAGTCAGGGACAGGACTCATCTCAGGTTTATTTGCATATGTATCAAATCAGTTTTTTTTACATATAAAAGCACACAGAGCTATGGGGACTGGGTATTATGGATGTGCTAGCGGCCATCTAGCAACCCATGTCCTCAGCTCTATATACAAAATCTCGATGACAGGTTCCCTTTAAGGGAAACATGTCATCAGAAAATGACCTAATGTTTAAATCACATTTTTAAGAGTTTTTGATGACATTGGGGACATATCCTACAGATATGACCAGGGGCGTTGCTAGGGTCTCAAAAGATCCAGGGCCCAAGCCCCAATGAATATTGCCCAATTCTCGAAGTCAACCCCCCCGCAAACACTAGCACTGGAGACATTTTACTGTACTTGCTATACAGCACCACATACCTCTCACACACAGTGTTTCCTTGGTGATGTCTTGTAATGACCGGCGTCACGCAAAGGGAGGGAAAAGGGAAGGCCCTGCCCAAGGGAAAAGTGGTGACCCCTGACTCACCTTGCGGCTGGCACCTGACTGCCCTGACGTCCCTAGACGGGTTCCTCACCCGTACGCCGATCACGTGCCTAAACCCTGGCTTTCCCTAAGATGAGCCCTAGGTAGTGAACGGGGCGGTGGGATCACTAGTCCGCACCACTGACACTAAAAGGAAAACACCAAGGAGAGGACAGACAAACATATAATCCCAGGTGGGCGACAACAGCAGACCACAAAGGCCCAACAGGGATCCGGAGGGTAACGTTCTGGAACAACAACCAGGGAACGCAGCAACACAGCTCCAGTGGGTCAGTATAGAAGTCCAGGCAGGAAGCTCTATATCTGGCAACCAGAGAAGTGGGAGAGGGGAATATAAGGAGGTTGGGATTGCTGGACAAGGAACAGCTGAGGAGAAGAAGCTACAGATCCCTGAGTGAGCCAAAAAGGATTGCAAAGCAAACCCAGAAAGCTACCATAAAGAAACAGCCCTATCTTACTACATAGAGCGCGCAGCCAACCGCTGCGACTTCCTGACCCCGGGTATAACGGAGTCAGGCGTGGTTCTTGACACCCTCGTGACAGTACCCCCCTCTCTACGAGGGGCCTCCGGACACTCAGGACCAGGTTTCTCAGGATGAGAGGCATGAAAAGCCCGAACTAGCCTGGCGGCATTTACCTCAGACGCAGGAACCCACATTCTTTCCTCGGGACCGTAACCTCTCCAATGCATCAGATATTGAAGAGAGCGGCGGACCCAACGAGAATTAACAATTTTGGATATCTGAAACTCTAGATTACCATCCACAACAACAGGAGGGGTGGCAGCGGTGACGGTTCTAGAGGTGGAACATATTTTTTGAGTAACGACTTATGAAAGACGTTATGGATTTTAAAAGTCTGAGGTAGCTCCAGGCGAAAAGCCACGGGGTTGATGATGGCTACAATTTTGTAAGGGCCAATGAACCTAGGACCCAGTTTCCAAGAGGGAACCTTTAATTTAATATTCCTAGTAGACAACCACACATAGTCATTCACTCCTAGGTCCGAACCTGGCGACCATCTCTTATCAGCCATGCATTTGTATTTACCTCCCATATTTTTCAAGTTAGCTTGCACCTTCTGCCATACCGATGAAAGAGATGACGAAAACCGTTCCTCTTCGGGAACCCCAGAAGACCCCCCCTCTTTGAAAGTACAGAATTGGGGATGAAAACCATATGCACCAAGAAATGGTGACTTGCCAGTGGATTCCTGATGACGATTATTTATGGCAAACTCAGCTAACGGTAAATATGATGACCACAACTCTTGGTTTTCAGACACAAAACATCTTAGATATGTCTCAAGGTTTTGGTTGGTACGCTCAGTCTGTCCATTCGACTGAGGATGGAAAGCTGAGGAAAACGACAAGTGTACCCCCAAACAGGAACAAAAAGCTTTCCAAAATTTAGAAATAAACTGGGTACCCCGATCCGAAACAACATCGGAAGAGACCCCGTGAAGCTTCACGATGTCACTGATGAATACCTGAGCAAGAGTCTTAGCATTAGGTAGTGCGGGTAACGCAATGAAGTGTACCATTTTGCTAAACCTGTCCACTACTACCAAAATAACAGTTTTACCCGCAGACAAAAGGTAAGTCAGTGATAAAATCCATTGACAGATGTGTCCATGGCCTATTGGGAATGACAAGTGGCAATAAAGAGCCTGCAGGACGTGTATGAGAGACTTTCGCGCGCACAAGTAGAACAAAAAGACACAAAATCCATTACATCCTGACGCAACCTTGGCCACCAAAAACGATGAGACAATATCTCCAAGGTTGCTTTACTACCCGGGTGCCCAGCAAGTGCCGAATTATGATGTTCCTTTAATAATTGGAAACGCAGGTTCAACGGTACAAACAATTTCTCTGAGGGGCAAGAGACCGGGGCGTCCCCCTGGGCCTCTAACACCTTCCCCTCCAGTGCAGAGTGTACCGCAGAGACAACCACTCCTCTTGGTAGAATGGGTACCGGATCACTCACATTACCCCCTCCAGGGAAACAACGAGATAATGCATCAGCCTTGGTATTTTTTGCCCCAGGACGATAGGTAATAACAAAGTTAAACCTGGTAAAAAAAAAATAGCGACCACCTAGCTTGTCTAGGGGTGAGACGCTTAGCTGATTCGAGGTACAGAAGGTTTTTGTGATCCGTAATCACAGTGACGGGGTGGACTGCCCCCTCTAAAAAGTGACGCCATTCTTCAAACGCTAGTTTAATAGCTAATAGTTCCCTATTGCCAATATCGTAGTTCTTTTCTGCTGCAGATAGCAGACAGCACCGCCCCCACTCCCACCTCTGACGCATCGACTTCCACAATAAAAGGCTGAGAGACATCAGGTTGGACTAGTACAGGTGCCGAGGTAAACCTCTCTTTTAGAAAGGAAAAAGCAACTTTAGCGGCGTCAGACCATTTAGAAAAATCAGTCCCCTTCCTAGTCATGTCAGTAAGGGGTTTTACAATAACTGAATAATTTTTAATGAATTTTCTATAGAAATTTGCGAAGCCCAAGAACCGTTGCAGTGCTTTGAGGTTCTCAGGAAGATCCCAATCTAAAATTGCCTGGACCTTCCTAGGATCCATACGGAAACCTGAAGCAGATAATAACTAACCTAGGAATTGTATTTCCTGAACGGCGAAGACACACTTTTCAATTTTAGCATATAATTTATTCATCCGTAGGACCTGCAGTACTTGTCTGTCATGCACCTCATGTGTTTTCAGATCCGACGAATAAATTAAAATATCATCTAGGTATATTACCACAAACCTGCCGATAAGATGACTAAAAATGTCATTAACGAAATGTTGGAAGACAGCAGGAGCATTGGTCAGACCGAAAGGCATGACTAGACTTTCATAATGCCCCTCAGGGGTGTTAAAAGCTGTCTTCCACTCATCCCCCTCCTTGATAAGAATCAGATTGTAGGCCCCCCTAAGATCAAGTTTGGAGAACCACCTAGCACCCGGAATCTGATTAAACAGGTCAGGAATGAGAGGAGGAGGGTATGGGTCTCGGATGGTTTTCCGGTTTAATTTGCGAAACTCTAGGCAAGGACGCAGGCCCCCATCTTTCTTTTTAACGAAGAAAAACCCTGCAGCCACGGGTGAAGAAGAGGGTCTGATGTGTCCCTTAGCCAAGCTCTCGGAGATATAATCTTTCATGGCTTGTCTCTCCGGACCCGAAAGATTATATAACCTGGTTTTGGGTAATTTTGCGCCAGGAATAAGGTTAACCGGGCAATCATAAGGACGGTGAGGTGGTAACTTCTGACAACCCTTTTCAGAAAAAACGTCCTCAAAGTCCGACACAAATGTAGGTAGGGTAGCTATGGAGGCGACTAAGCAATTGCTATTTAAGCAATTTTCTCTGCAATGCTCACTCCACTCCAATATCTCCCTGGCCTGCCAATCCACCACTGGATTGTGCGCTACCAACCAGGGAAGGCCCAGCACCACCGGAGTGGGAAGCCCCTCCAGAACATAACATGAAAGCACCTCGTTTTGGTGGTCCCCTACCCGAAGGTGTAAGTTATGGACAATGTGAGTGAGGTTTCTCTGAGACAGAGGAGCAGAGTCAATAGTGAAAATGGGAATAGGCCTCTGTAGCGTACAGAGAGGCAAACCCATAGTGTGGGCAAAATGGGCATCAATCAAATTTACTCCTGCTCCACTGTCTAGAAAAAAAGAAATAGTCTCCGTCTTAACGCCAAAAACAACAACCGCTGGCAACACAAATTGCGATGTTCGTATGGAGGAAACATATACCCCCCGGCTGACATCCTCCACACAGGGGTTAGTAGTTTTCCGACGGTCTTTTGTTTTTTGAGGAAAGAAGGACAGACATTAATGAAATGACCCCTCTCCCCACATAAAAAACAAACCCCACGCCTACGGCGAACCTCAGGAGGACGGACCTGACGAGAAGTTCCTCCTAGCTGCATAGGTTCGTCTAAGTCCGTACAGACTAACTGCTGCTTGGGAGGGCTCACCAATTGCTCCTGGTTTTTCAATCTGTCCCTAAGACGTCTATCTATTCGGATAGAAAGGGACATAACCGCATCAAGGGAAAAGGGGGTCTCATACAGCGCAAGTGCATCCTTAACCCTTTCGGATAACCCAGAGCAGAACTGACTCCTGAGAGCCGGGTCGTTCCACTGGGTATCCGTAGCCCACCTACGGAACTCAGAGCAATACTCCTCTACTGACCGCTCTCCCTGTAGGAGTCTCCGTAATTTTGATTCAGCCAGTGCGACTCGGTCAGGGTCGTCATATATGAGACCCAAGGCCCCAAAAAATTAATCCACTGACCGGAGAGCCTGGGAATCAGTGGGTAAAGAGAACGCCCAGGATTGCGGGTCCCCCTGCAGCAGGGAAATAACGACCGCCACCCGCTGTTCTTCCTTACCAAAGGAGTAAGGGCGCAGCTTAAAATATAATTTACAGGCCTCACGGAATGTCACAAACTTGTCCCTTCCCCCAGAAAATCTGTCAGGGAGAGCAACCTTGGGTTCCGCAACAACCTGGTTACCTGTAGCAACCGCTGGGCTTGCGGTCTGTTGAAAGTGCTGCTGTTGCTGGAGGACCGACGCCTTCAATCCTGCCACCTCCAAAGACAGGCCATGAAATTGGTTTGACAAAGCAGCAATTGGATCCATACTGGATTCTAAGTAGGTAAACATTTTTTTATTTTATTTTTTACCTACACAAAATAAGGGCCAGATATAATGTAATGACCGGCGTCACGCAAAGGGAGGGAAAAGGGAAAGCCCTGCCCAAGGTAGAGGGAAAGGTGGTGACCCCTGACTCACCTTGCGGCTGGCACCTGACTGCCCTGACGTCCCTAGACGGGTTCCTCACCCATACGCCGATCACGTGCCTAAACCCTGGCTTTCCCTAAGATGAGCCCTAGGTAGTGAACGGGGCGGTGGGATCACTAGTCCGCACCACTGACACTAAAAGGAAAACACCAAGGAGAGGACAGACAATACAGACAAACATATAATCCCAGGTGGGCGACCACAGGGATCTGGAGGGAAACGTTCTGGAGCAACAACCAGGGAACGCAGCAACACAGCTCCAGTGGGTCAGTATAGAAGTCCAGGCAGGAAGCTCTATATCTGGCAACCAGAGAAGTGTGAGAGGGGAATATAAGGAGGTTGGGAGTGCTGGACAAGGAACAGCTGAGGAGAAGGAGCTACGGATCCCTGAGTGAGCCAAAAAGGGTTGCAAAGCAAACCCAGAAACCTACCATAAAGAAACAGCCCTATCTTACTACATAGAGCGCGCAGTCAACCGCTGCGACTTCCTGACCCCGGGTATAACGGAGTCAGGTGTCGTTCTTGACTCTCTCGTGACACGTCTCCTCTGATGTAGATCTTCTCTGTCATAATCTTCTCTATTCGGTCCGGACAACTTCTCTCAGCCGCGCCTCGTCTCTGCAGAGTGTGAAACACAGACATCTTAGCTTCCTCACTTTTCTCTACCCCAAAATACTATCCTGAAGAAAAATTAGTACCCCCCATAGTAATAGTACTCCTCATAGTCGCACCAATAGTAATTCCCTTCTAGAATGCCCCCATTAGTAATACTGCCCCCTACAGTGGCCCCAACAGTGATAGTGCTCCCCAAGAGTGTCTCCATTAGTAGAAGAGCCCTCCGGTATTAATAATGTCCTTACAGAGCCCCTAGTAGAAATAAGGCCCCTCTATTGTTATCCCAGTGGTAATGTCACAACCAGACAGCTGAGAAGCTCTGACAGAAGCCTTTCAGAACCTCCTCCTTGAGTTTCTTTGTTGTGATGTTCAGTTCCTCATCTCATTAGCCTCTCTCAGCTGTCATGTAGTTGGACTAATTGCATCCCTTTAAATTCCGCCCCATAATGCATTACTGGGCGGCTTATACTACTTCCTGGAGTGTGTGTGCATGCTGATCTTGTTTTCCAGTCTGCTACAAAGTTAAGTGCTGAACATTTATCTGTTATTTTCTGTTTGCTGGATCCCAGGTGACCCTGACTCCCTCCGTGTCTGGTGTAGGGAGCCGGTGGTCGTGTCCCCTCACTATTGTAGGGTGTTCAGGGGTTATATAGTCGAGGTACGTGGATATGCAACCATCCACCTCTGGGATCTTTGCATAGGCTGAGCAGCCAGGGAAAGTCTCAGGTCTTGTGCAGGGGTCTCCCTTTTGGTTCCTTAGCTTTGGATCCAGTGAGTCATATATGCATGTTGCTTTGTCTTGTTTCCTGTACACCGTCCGTGACATTATAAGCCGCCAAAACCGTCTCAAGCATGGATCCGGTTTCACTTTTGGCTGAACGCTTCCAGGGTCTTTCATTGGAGGTAGCTGATCTCCGTAAGACTTTTTCTCAGCTTTAAGTGACCGGTTCAGCTTGCGTTCATGGAGTTTGTTCTGAGCCTAAGATCTCGCTCCCGGATACGTTCTCCGGGGGTAGTGAGAATTTTGTGCATTTTAGAGAGGCTTGCAAACTCCATTTTCGCCTTCTTCCCCATTCCTCTGGTGATGAGGAACGGAGGGTGGGGATCATTATATTGCTGCTCAGGGGTAACGCTCAGTCTTGGGCCTTTTCGCTGCCGGAGGGGGCACGGCCTCTCCGTTCAGTGGATGAATTCTTTTTAGCCCTGGGTCAGATATATGATGATCCGGATCGTATTGCTCTGGCTAGTCTAGACTACGTCTATTATGCCAGGGTAAACAATCCGCAGAAATATACTGCTCAGAATTTCAGAGATGGGCAGCTGATACTGGTTGGAATGATGCTGCACTCCGAAGTCAATTTTTGCCATGGTCTTTCAGAGGGATTGAAAGATGCATTTGCCTTTCATGAAAGGCCTATTTCTTTGGACTCTGCTATGTCTCAGGCCGTTCGTATTGACAGGCATCTTAGAGAGAGAGGAGAGATGTCCCCTTCCTGTCATACTCAGTCCCAGGACAGTGCAGCGGTCTCATTCTGTGCGCAGGGGTCTCGGTAGCTGTCAGCCCCTGCTGAGCATGAGCCCATGCAGCTGGGGTTGATTGCTTCTGACAATAGAAGATTCAGCTCGCATGGGAGGGTTTGTTTTTGTTGTGGAGGTATAAATCATTTGGCGAATGTTTGTCCTTCTAGGAGATTCAGGCAGTTTTCTGGGAGTAATAAAGAAACAATCAGGAAAAAATCTTTTAAAAATGTTCCGTCTGCTACTATTGGCAGGGTTGAGGCGGAGATTGAAGGTTTTCCGTTTGCTTGTAGTTCCCGTTTTGTCCTGCCGGCTAGGGTGGCGCTAGAGAGCAAGAACATTTTTTGTGAGATTTTTGTGGATAGTGGAGCACGGTCAATCTCATTGATAATCATTTTGCGATAACTCATGGTTTCCAGGTTTGCACTTTGGGAAAGGATATTCCTGTTTTTGCTATTGATTCCGCTCCACTTTCTCAGAAATCATTAAAGGGCATAGTTTACAATATCCGTTTAATTGTGAGTGATGCTCATGTTGAGGATGTGTCATGTTTCGTCCTTAGCGGTTTGCCTACTCCTCTAGTGTTGGGGCTACCCTGGCTCACTAAACATAACCCCACCATTGATTGGCAAGCGAGGCAAATAAATGGTTGGAGTGACTTTTGCAGAGAGAATTGCCTCACGACATCTGTTTCTGAGGTTGCTACTAAGATTGTACCATCTTTTCTCTCTGAATTTTCGGATGTCTTCTCTGAGAGTGAAGTTCAGGATTTGCCCCCGCACAGGGAGTACGATTGCCCTATTAATCTCATCCCAGGCGCCAAACTGCCTAAATCTCGTTTATACAATCTTTCCCAACCTGAGAGGATCGCTATGCGTGCTTATATCTCTGAGAGTCTGAGAAAAGGACACATACGACCCTCGAAGTCACCTGTTGCCGCTGGTTTTTTCTTTGTTAAGAAAAAAGATGGTTCTTTAAGAACTTGTCTGGATTTCAGGGAGCTGAACAGTATCACTATTCGTGACCCTTATCCGCTTCCTCTGATCCCGGACCTGTTTAACCAGGTTGTTGGGGCTAAAGTCTTTTCCAAATTAGATCTAAGAGGGGCATACAACCTGGTCAGGGTCAGAGAAGGAGACGAATGGAAGACGGCCTTCAATACCCCTGAGGGCCATTTTGAGGATTTGGTTATGCCTTTTGGTTTGATGAATGCCCCAGCCGTTTTTCAGCATTTCGTGAACAGCATTTTTTATCATTTGATGGGAAAATTTCTATTAGTGTATTTGGATGACATTTAGATTTTTTCTCCTGATTTCAAAACTCATAAGGAACATTTACGTCAGGTCTTGCTCATCCTGCGGGAGAATAAATTATATGCGAAACTGGAAAAATGTGTGTTTGCGGTTCCAGAAATTCAATTTCTGGGGTTTCTTCTCTCCGCTTCTGGTTTTCGCATGGACCCCGAGAAGGTCCGCGCTGTGCTTGAGTGGGAGCTTCCTGAGAATCAGAAGGCGCTGATGCGTTTCTTGGGCTTTGCCAATTATTACAGGAAGTTTATTTTGAATTATTCCTCTATTGTTAAACCACTCACTGATATGACCAGAAAGGGGGTAGATTTTTCTTCTTGGTCAGTAGAGGCGCGTAAGGCTTTTTCTAATATCAAGGAGAGTTTTGCTTCCGCTCCCATCTTGGTGCAACCTGATATTTCTTTACCCTTCATAGTTGAGGTTGATGCTTCTGAGGTGGGTGTGGGGGCGGTCTTGTCTCAGGGTTCTTCTCCTGCCAAATGGCGACCGTGTGCCTTTTTCTCAAAAAAACTCTCCTCCGCAGAGAGAAATTACGATAAGGGAGATAGGGAATTGTTGGCCATCAAGTTGGCTTTTGAGGAATGGCGCCATTGGCTAGAGGGAGCCAGACACCCTATTACCGTATTTACTGACCATAAAAATCTGGCCTACTTGGAGTCAGCCAAGCGTCTGAACCCGAGACAGGCCAGATGGTCTTTGTTCTTTTCTAGGTTTAATTTTGTTGTCACGTTCCGCCCTGGAGTTAAGAATGTGAAGGCAGATGCCCTGTCACGTTGTTTTCCGGGAGGCTGGAATTTTGAAGACCCGGGTCCCATTTTGGCTGAAGGTGTGGTGGTCTCTGCTCTTTTTTCTGAATTGGAGACAGAGGTGCAGGCAGCCCAGTCAGAGGCTCCTGATCTTTGTCCTCCTGGGAGGTTGTTTGTGCCTATCGCTTTAAGACACAAGATTTTTAAGGAACACCACGATACGGTCCTTGCTGGGCACCCGGGTACAAGAGCCACACTGGATCTCATCGCTCGGAGATTCTGGTGGCCTGCGCTTCGTAAGTCGGTTGAGGGTTTTGTGTCAGCCTGCGAGACTTGCGCTCGTGCCAAAGTCCCTCATTCACGGCCATCAGGTCCTCTCCTTCCCTTACCCATTCCTTCCCGTCCTTGGACACATCTGTCCATGGACTTCATAACGGACCTGCCTCGTTCCTCAGGGAAGACTGTGATTCTGGTGGTGGTGGACCGTTTTAGCAAAATGGTGCATTTCATCCCTTTTCCTGGTTTGCCCAATGCTAAGACGCTGGCGCAGGCATTTATTGATCACATTGTCAAATTGCACGGTATTCCTTCAGACATAGTCTCTGATAGGGGCACGCAGTTTGTTTCCAGATTCTGGAAGGCTTTCTGTTCTCGCTTGGGGGTTCGGTTGTCATTCTCTTCTGCTTTCCACCCGCAGTCGAATGGCCAGACGGAGCACGTCAATCAGAATCTGGAGACATATCTGCGCTGTTTTGTGGCGGAGAATCAAGAGGATTGGTGTTCTTTTTTGTCCCTTGCTGAGTTTGCTTTAAATAACCGTCGTCAGGAGTCCTCTGATAAGTCACCATTTTTTGGTGCATATGGGTTTCATCCGCAGTTTGGGACTTTCTCGGGAGAGGGGTCTTCTGGTTTACCTGATGAGGACAGATTCTCCTGTCATCTATTTGGCAAAAGATTCAGGATAATCTAAAGAGCATGAGTGAGAGATATAAGCGTGTGGCAGATAAGAGACGTGTGCTTGGTCCGGACCTGAATGTTGGTGATCTGGTGTGGTTGTCTACCAAGAATATCAAATTGAAGGTTCCCTCCTGGAAGTTGGGTCCTAGGTTTATTGGGCCTTACAAAATCCTGTCTGTCATCAATCCTGTTGCCTACCGTCTTGATCTTCCTCAGACTTGGAAGATCCATAATGTTTTTCATAAGTCCTTATTGAAACCTTATGTTCAACCCATTGTACCCTCGCCTTTGCCTCCTCCTCCAAATATGGTTGATGGGAATCTTGAATTTCAGGTCTCTAGGTGTCATGGAACCATGAACCAGACGTACAACAAGAGATAAGTGGAAATAAGAAGGCTTTATTGAAAATCAAGCTGTAAGGCAAAAGTCCAAACGGATGGCTAAACCGAAGCAGGGTCTTGCGAAGCCAGAGGTCAGGAACCAGAAGGGTAGTCAGACGAAGCCTGGATCAGGAACCAGCAGGGTAGTCAGACGAAGCCTGGATCAGGAACCAGCAGGGTAGTCAGACGAAGCCAGGATCAGGAACCAGAAGCAGCAGCAGTCTTAGAAGCATGTGAACACAGGAGGACCAAGCAAGGAACTGAAGCCACAGACCTCCTATATATATGAGCAGGGCATGCAGCTCCCCCCAGTGGGAAGGAGAAGCCGCAGGGTGGGAGGACTACAAGAAACCCAGAAACCAAGATGGCCGCCAGCACATGTCAAACGAAGGAGAACAGCAAGAAGGTAAGACCATGACAGTACCTCCCCCTCAAGGGCCCCTCCTCCGCGGAGTAAAGAACGGTTTCTGAGGGAAGCGTGCGTGGAAGGCTCGGAGCAAGGCAGGAGCATGGACATCTGCGGAGGGAACCCAGGAACGCTCCTCTGGACCATAACCACGCCAATGGACCAAAAACTGCACCCGACCGCGGACCAGGCGTGAGTCCAGGATATTGCTCACCTCATACTCCTCACGATTGCCCACTTGGACCGGACGAGGCCGAGGAACCGAGGAAGTGAAACGATTACACACCAGTGGCTTCAACAGGGAGACATGAAACACGTTGGAGATCCGCATGCCAGGAGGAAGCGCAAGGGCATAGGCTACCGGGTTTACCCTGCGAAGCACTCAGGAAGGGACCAACAAAGCGAGGCGCCAGCTTGGGAGTGGGCACTCGAAGGTTGAGGTTGCGGGTGGACAACCATACGCGGTCTCCGACCTGGTAGGAAGGAGCGGGCGCTCGTCTGCGATCAGCCTGGAGTCTCTGGCGCTGCGCAGAGACCTCAAGGGACCTCTGGATCTGTACCCAAGAAGCACGTAGGACGGAAAGGTGATCCTCCACAGCCGGAATATCCTGGGGAGAGAATACCTCCGGTAACACGGCAGGTTGGAACCCATAATTGGCCATGAAGGGAGACGTCCCAGAGGAAGAGTTCACCGCCGTGTTCCTGGCAAACTCAGCCCAAGGCAGGAGGTCAACCCAATTGTCTTGGTGATCGGAGACATAGCAACGAAGGAATTGCTCCAAGGCCTGATTGGATCGTTCTGCGGCCCCATTGGACTGAGGGTGGTAGGCCGAGGAGAAAGAGAGATGAATCCCCAACTGGGAGCAAAAGGCGCGCCAGAACCTGGACACAAACTGACTCCCCCGATCCGACACAATCTCCTTGGGCAAACCGTGCAACCGGAAGACCTCCCTGGCAAAAATCGAGGCCAACTCTTGTGCAGAGGGTAACTTCTTGAGAGGAACACAGTGGCACATTTTGGAAAACCGATCCACAATCATGAGAATGACCGTATGGCCTCGGGATGCAGGGAGGTCCACAATGAAATCCATCCCCAGGTGTGACCATGGACGCTCCCCGGTGGCTATGGGTTGCAAAAGGCCCAACGGAAGGTGCCGAGGGGACTTACTCTGGGCACAAACGGAGCATGCCGCTACATATGCGACGATGTCGGAACGTAGAGAAGGCCACCAGAACAGACGTGAAACAGCCCAGGACAGCTGATTCTTTCCAGGATGCCCCGCGGCCTTGGAGTTATGGTAGGTTCGCAACAACCGAGTGCGCAACTCCTCAGGCACAAAACATCTGCCGTTGGGTCTCCCAGAGGGAGCACCAGATTGAGCCGCCAAAATCTGCTCACCCAGGGGAGAGGTCAGGCTGGTGCGAATAGCGGCCAGGATCTGATTCGGAGGTATGACCGAAGTCGGAATCGACTCCTCCCCGGACAGCTCGGAGTACTGCCGTGATAAGGCATCCGCTCTGATGTTCTTGGAACCGGGTAGGTAGGAGACCACGTAATTAAAACGTGACAAGAACAGAGCCCATCTGGCCTGACGTGGTGTCAATCTCTTGGCCTCAGAGAGGTAGGTCAGATTCTTGTGGTCCGTCAGGATGAGAACCGGAACCACCGAGCCCTCGAGCAAGTGCCTCCATTCTTTAAGGGCCTGCACGATGGCCAATAACTCCCTGTCACCAATCTGATAGTTGCACTCCGCGGAAGACAGTTTCCGGGAGTAAAACCCACAAGGAAGCAGAGGACCCTCTGGTGTTCTACGCTGAGACAGAAGGGCGCCTACTCCCGTCTCAGACGCGTCCACCTCGAGGACAAAAGGCAACCCAGGGTTGGGATGCGACAGAATCGGAGCCGACACAAAGGCGGACTTTAGAGCCTCAAAAGCTCGGATGGCCTCGAGCGGCCAGACCTGGGGATTACTGCCCTTCCTGGTCAGATCCGTGAGAGGCTTGGCTAGCATGGAAAAGTCCCTGATGAACTTCCGATAATAATTGGCGAAGCCCAAAAAGCGCTGCAGGGCACGAAGACCACTGGGCTGGGGCCACTGTAAGACAGCCGAAACCTTCTCAGGATCCATGGAGAACCCCTCAGCGGAAATGATGTAACCTAAGAAGGTTACCTGGGATCGGTGAAATTCGCATTTCTCAAGCTTACCGAACAGCTTGTTCTCTCGTAACCGTTGCAACACTCGTCTGACATCCAGAATGTGGGCCTCCATGGATTCAGAATATACCAAGATGTCATCCAAATAGACCACCACACACTGCTGCAACAGGTCACGGAAAACATCGTTGATGAATTCCTGGAAGACTGCGGGCGCATTGCACAACCCAAAGGGCATAACCAAGGATTCATAATGACCGGTCCTGGTGTTAAACGCGGTCTTCCACTCATCGCCCGCCTTGATCCTTACCAGGTTATATGCCGCCCTCAGGTCGAGTTTGGTAAAGACCGTGGCCCCTTTGAGGCGATCGAACAGCTCGGAAATCAAGGGTATCGGGTAAGCGTTCTTGATCGTGATGCGATTGAGACCCCTGTAATCGATGCAAGGCCTCAACTCACCGCCCTTCTTTTTCACAAAGAAAAATCCAGCCCCTGCCGGGGACGAGGATTTGCGAATGTGTCCGCGTGAAAGCGCCTCCCTCACGTACTCCTCCATGGCCTCATTCTCCGCTACCGACAGTGGATAGACTTTGCCACGAGGAGGAATGGCACCAGATTGTAACTCTATGGCACAATCGTATGGGCGGTGCGGAGGTAGGGCAACCGCACGCACCTTATCGAATACATCCCGGTACTCCTCGTATTCAGGAGGCAACAGAGAGTCCGAGGAAGTACACAGCAACTTGACAGGCCCATGGATGCAACTAGCCCCACACTGCGGTGACCACGAGAGGATCTCGGCCGATCTCCAATCGAAAGTCGGATTATGCTTCTGGAGCCAGGGGTACCCCAAGACCACCGAGTAGTGTGGAGACGAAATAACCTGGAGACAGACCGACTCTCTGTGAACGGCACCAATGGCCATCCCCACTGGAAGGGTCTCCTGAGTCACGTGTGGCGGCAGAAGGGGTCTGCCGTCTATCGCCTCAAGAGCCAGTGGGGAACCTCGAGGCTGCAGAGGAATGGAATTGGCGGCAGCGAACACACTATCAATGAACAAACCACCAGCACCAGAGTCCACCAACGCCTGGGTCGTCACCGAGCCCCCGACCCAGGAGAGGACAACAGTAATCAGTGGTTTGTCAACACGGGAAACCGGGGACGAGGAGACTCCACCCAAGATCTGCCCCCGACAGGATCTCAGGTGCGAGCGTTTCCCGGACGGTTCGGGCATGCCAACCGAAAATGCCCACCGAGACCACAGTACATGCATCGGCCCTCGCGTCTCCGGAGTACCCTCTCCCCCTCGGACAGGCGAGCAAACCCCAGCTGCATGGGTTCACCCCCAGACAAGTCATCCCCAGGAGGCGTGGGAGGAGAGGGAGGCACGGGTGGGACAGCAAACGTAGGCGCCAATCTGTTAGAAGACCTCCGCAGGCTCTCCTTAAAGGAAGGTCTCTCCCTGAGTCTGGTGTCAATCAAAATCAGGAAAGAAATAAGAGACTCGAGCTCCACTGGTAGGTCCTTAGCTGCAACCTCATCCTTCAAGGCATCCGAGAGACCATGAGAGAAAGCAGCGACCAGAGCCTCATTATTCCAGCCCACCTCTGCTGCCAGGGTACGAAACTCAATGGCGTATTCAGCTACGGATCGTGAACCCTGTCTGATGGACATAAGGAGCTTCGCAGCAGAGGCAGCACGAGCCGGCACATCGAATACCTTCCGAAGAGAAGCAACAAAACCGGAAAACTCGGCAACCACCGGATTGTTGTTCTCCCATAAAGGGCTGGCCCAGGCCAAGGCCTTGTCCGAGAGCAGCGAGATCAAGAAGCCCACCTTTGATCTCTCAGTAGGAAAGGCATGTGGCAGCAACTCGAAATAAATGCCCACCTGGTTAAGGAAACCTCGGCACTGAGTTGGCTCTCCCCCAAAGCGCTGTGGAAGGGGGGCAGAACCGGTCATACCCCGAAACACCGCAGGCGCAGCAACAGGTGTCGGGGTAGACTCTGGCGCAACAACCGGAGCGGCAGTAGGAGCGGGCCCAGGAGCGACAACCGACCCATCGGCAACGGAAGCTAAATGAGCCGTGCGTTCAAGCAGGGTTTGCAACGCCACAGCGAACCGACCCAACAGGTGATCCTGCTGATCAAGTCTGGCAACCAGCGTAGGTAGCGAGGATGGCCCTGTACCGTCAGAATTCATGGCTTGGTCCTAATGTCATGGAACCATGAACCAGACGTACAACAAGAGATAAGTGGAAATAAGAAGGCTTTATTGAAAATCAAGCTGTAAGGCAAAAGTCCAAACGGATGGCTAAACCGAAGCAGGGTCTTGCGAAGCCAGAGGTCAGGAACCAGAAGGGTAGTCAGACGAAGCCTGGATCAGGAACCGGCAGGGTAGTCAGACGAAGCCTGGATCAGGAACCAGCAGGGTAGTCAGACGAAGCCAGGATCAGGAACCAGAAGCAGCAGCAGTCTTAGAAGCATGTGAACACAGGAGGACCAAGCAAGGAACTGAAGCCACAGACCTCCTATATATATGAGCAGGGCATCCAGCTCCTCCCAGTGGGAAGGAGAAGCCGCAGGGTGGGAGGCTACAAGAAACCCAGAAACCAAGATGGCCGCCAGCACATGTCAAACGAAGGAGAACAGCAAGAAGGTAAGACCATGACACTAGGATTGTGGATTCTCGGCTTGTCCGCGGTTCTCTCCAGTACCTCGTTCATTGGGAGGGTTATCGTCCTAAGGAAAGGATGTGGGTCCCAGTGACGGACATTAAGGCCTCTCGTCTCATCAGGGCTTTGCATAGGTCCCATCCTGAGAAGGTGGGCTCTGAGTGTCCGGAGTCCACTCGTAGAGGGAGGGTGTGGCGAAACCAACCTCGCCACGGTGTTTTGGAGGGGGCTGTTTGAAGGCCTCTTGCCTCAGGATTATGGCCCATAGTAACTTTAAAGGAGAAAACAGACCGGCCGCACAGCTTAAATCTGTCTGTAGAATTGTATTTTATGTTATTATGCATTCGGTTAAATTGTATGTTATGTGAGGGCACCCAGATAGCTAATATTATTGTATTCGTGTATTCTGAGTGCCATTCACCTAATGATATGCACTCAGACTTGAGCTATCTGGGGATATGTTAAATGTCTGTGTTTGCTGTGGGGGTGTGCCATTGTGTGTTTAAATGGTAATGTCTGTCCTGTTGTCTCCACATGTGTATTGGTGACCTCCCTTTGTCCTGAGAGATAATTGGATTGCCCTTGGTTGTCTCCCAGGCAGAGAGGAGGAAACCATGATGCATTGTGGGGATATGTTGTATCTGTTCTGTGTCGCAGTCTCCCTTCTGGTCCTCTAGGGGGCGGGAAAGATTGGTTGCTGTATTTACATTGTGTGTGTTGTGAATTACTGATTGGTTGGATTTCAAAACCCTGTGGGCAGTACTATGTTTGTTTTTTATGAATAAAAGAGTCTGTATCTGAAGTACAGTCAGAGCACTGCTTAACCCTCAACACGGAGCCTTGTCTCGTTATTGGGGGGATTCCCTGTATGCTGTTGGAGACTGCCAGGAGTGTAAGCTGACTGATACGCTTTTCCTGTTCGTCTGCTGACAGCTATTTGCGAGGTTCCAGTTTGGAGTGCTATTTTGTATCCAGTTCGGGAGGTTGGTGTACTGCAGTAGCTGTGCCTGCATCTCAGAAAGGGGTATATCGCCTAAACGGAGTTTAACCCCTTGTCTGCTGAAACGGTCCGTTACATTGGTGGCAAGCAGCGGGATCGTTCCTACAGCCAGAAGGACAGCTACAGGAGACACCATTTCTTTGGATTCTACAATTTAAGGGTAACGCATGTCCCAGTACAGCGACCCTAAAAGCACCAGGATGGAACCAGCAGTGTTATACGAGGAGGAGGACCTGGATGGCCGGGATGCATTAAGGAAAGGCATCTGGTACCAGGCCCTGGATAATGTACAATACCAGCGAGGTGAGAGTCTCCCCAGTGAAGAGCAGCGGTTGCAGAAGCAAGTGGCCCTGCGGATGTCCTTCCTGGGAGAGCAGCCCCTGGAGGAATGGGTGAAGGAACTAGAGCACCGGGTATGGCAGGAGCTATGGCTGGAGGATGCCTACCAGGCGCTTTGGTGGTATGTGGCACAGTTTATACCCTGGACAGCTGAGCATGACAAGCCAGAGGGAGAGGAGTTTGATGGTCCTGGCTTGTTATGGGAGTCCTTTGCAGAGCCTGACTTTGGGAGCCCTGCACAGTCCAGACTTCAGGACATTTTCTATGAGAGGGAGGCTAGGCATGAGTGGGATGACCCCCATGAGGTAGAGCAAGACCTGGCTCACCTAGCAACCCTGGAGTGGGAACTGGAGCAGGACTACCGAGATCTCTTCCACTCCATTGTGAAGGCTCAGCAGGACAGCAAGAAGTCAGACCCAGGTCCAGAGCCCTTCAGCTGGGAGGATATTGTTGATGTTTACTGGGAAGAACCCCAGGTGGCCGGTGGAGATGGGACCGAGGTCTCTCCACCGGTCCTGCAGGGAATTGGGAGCCTAGTCTCCATTCCCCAGCGGCAGGCTGAGTTACAGGGAGCAGAGGTAGTCGTTCCTGCCCCCCAGCAGCAGCATGATTTTTTGGGAATTGGGAGCCTAGTCTCCATTCCCCAGCGGCAGGCGGAGTTACAGGGGGCAGAGACAGTCGGTCCTGTCCACCAGCGGCAGAGTGTCCTACAGGGAATAGAGAGCCCAGTCTCCTTTCCCCAGCAGCAGGACACTGTATTGGGAGCGGAGGCGGTCGGTCGCCCTCCCCAGCGGCTGGAAGTATGTATGGGAGAGGAGCTCGTTACCCCCTCTCCCCAGCGGCAGCTTAGCGCACCAGGGGGAGACAGTAAGCCCCACAACAGTGCAGATGGGACCGTGGTCTCTGCACTTACAGCACAGGGGGTAGGGACAGTTGTTCCTGCCCCCCAGCAACCGGGCTGTTTAGCCAAAGGGGAGACAGTCGGTTTCCCCCTCCAACAACCAGACTCCAACCAGGCTTCTTCTTCCATGGTAGCGCTGGTACCAGGGCAGAGTCCCGCTGATCCCTGCCCACAAAGCAACCTCCACTCCAAGCCAGGGAGCAACTCAGAGACCGGGAGTACCAGCTACCAATATAACCTTGGTGGATTCATTGGACAGAGACAGCCTACTAAATTCAACAGGTCCAGTATTGGGTTGTGGGTGGGCTGCCAGAGTAACTCAGGTACCGACCGGCGTGAGGTCAGGTATCTGGTTAGTCTTCCCTGGGGGGGGGGAGATGTGTGGCGAAACCAACCTCGCCACGGTGTTTTGGAGGGGGCTGTTTGAAGGCCTCTTGCCTCAGGATTATGGCCCATAGTAACTTTAAAGGAGAAAACAGACCGGCCGCACAGCTTAAATCTGTCTGTAGAATTGTATTTTATGTTATTATGCATTCGGTTAAATTGTATGTTATGTGAGGGCACCCAGATAGCTAATATTATTGTATTCGTGTATTCTGAGTGCCATTCACCTAATGATATGCACTCAGACTTGAGCTATCTGGGGATATGTTAAATGTCTGTGTTTGCTGTGGGGGTGTGCCATTGTGTGTTTAAATGGTAATGTCTGTCCTGTTGTCTCCACATGTATATTGGTGACCTCCCTTTGTCCTGAGAGATAATTTGATTGCCCTTGGTTGTCTCCCAGGCAGAGAGGAGGAAACCATGATGCATTGTGGGGATATGTTGTATCTGTTCTGTGTCGCAGTCTCCCTTCTGGTCCTCTAGGGGGCGGGAACGATTGGTTGCTGTATTTACATTGTGTGTGTTGTGAATTACTGATTGGTTGGATTTCAAAACCCTGTGGGCAGTACTATGTTTGTTTTTTATGAATAAAAGAGTCTGTATCTGAAGTACAGTCAGAGCACTGCTTAACCCTCAACACGGAGCCTTGTCTCGTTATTGGGGGGATTCCCTGTATGCTGTTGGAGACTGATTGCCAGGAGTGTAAGCTGACTGATACACTTTTCCTGTTCGTCTGCTGACAGCTATTTGCGAGGTTCCAGTTTGGAGTGCTATTTTGTATCCAGTTCGGGAGGTTGGTGTACTGCAGTAGCTGTGCCTGCATCTCAGAAAGGGGTATATCGCCTAAACGGAGTTTAACCCCTTGTCTGCTGAAACGGTCCGTTACATTGGTGGCAAGCAGCGGGATCGTTCCTACAGCCAGAAGGACAGCTACAGGAGACACCATTTCTTTGGATTCTACAATTTAAGGGTAACGCATGTCCCAGTACAGCGACCCTAAAAGCACCAGGATGGAACCAGCAGTGTTATACGAGGAGGAGGACCTGGATGGCCGGGATGCATTAAGGAAAGGCATCTGGTACCAGGCCCTGGATAATGTACAATATCAGCGAGGTGAGAGTCTCCCCAGTGAAGAGCAGCGGTTGCAGAAGCAAGTGGCCCTGCGGATGTCCTTCCTGGGAGAGCAGCCCCTGGAGGAATGGGTGAAGGAACTAGAGCACCGGGTATGGCAGGAGCTATGGCTGGAGGATGCCTACCAGGCGCTTTGGTGGTATGTGGCACAGTTTATACCCTGGACAGCTGAGCATGACAAGCCAGAGGGAGAGGAGTTTGATGGTCCTGGCTTGTTATGGGAGTCCTTTGCAGAGCCTGACTTTGGGAGCCCTGCACAGTCCAGACTTCAGGACATTTTCTATGAGAGGGAGGCTAGGCATGAGTGGGATGACCCCCATGAGGTAGAGCAAGACCTGGCTCACCTAGCAACCCTGGAGTGGGAACTGGAGCAGGACTACCGAGATCTCTTCCACTCCATTGGGAAGGCTCAGCAGGACAGCAAGAAGTCAGACCCAGGTCCAGAGCCCTTCAGCTGGGAGGATATTGTTGATGTTTACTGGGAAGAACCCCAGGTGGCCGGTGGAGATGGGACCGAGGTCTCTCCACCGGTCCTGCAGGGAATTGGGAGCCTAGTCTCCATTCCCCAGCGGCAGGCTGAGTTACAGGGAGCAGAGGTAGTCGTTCCTGCCCCCCAGCAGCAGCATGATTTTTTGGGAATTGGGAGCCTAGTCTCCATTCCCCAGCGGCAGGCGGAGTTACAGGGGGCAGAGACAGTCGGTCCTGTCCACCAGCGGCAGAGTGTCCTACAGGGAATAGAGAGCCCAGTCTCCTTTCCCCAGCAGCAGGACACTGTATTGGGAGCGGAGGCGGTCGGTCGCCCTCCCCAGCGGCTGGAAGTATGTATGGGAGAGGAGCTCGTTACCCCCTCTCCCCAGCGGCAGCTTAGCGCACCAGGGGGAGACAGTAAGCCCCACAACAGTGCAGATGGGACCGTGGTCTCTGCACTTACAGCACAGGGGGTAGGGACAGTTGTTCCTGCCCCCCAGCAACCGGGCTGTTTAGCCAAAGGGGAGACAGTCGGTTTCCCCCTCCAACAACCAGACTCCAACCAGGCTTCTTCTTCCATGGTAGCGCTGGTACCAGGGCAGAGTCCCGCTGATCCCTGCCCACAAAGCAACCTCCACTCCAAGCCAGGGAGCAACTCAGAGACCGGGAGTACCAGCTACCAATATAACCTTGGTGGATTCATTGGACAGAGACAGCCTACTAAATTCAACAGGTCCAGTATTGGGTTGTGGGTGGGCTGCCAGAGTAACTCAGGTACCGACCGGCGTGAGGTCAGGTATCTGGTTAGTCTTCCCTGGGGGGGGGGAGATGTGTGGCGAAACCAACCTCGCCACGGTGTTTTGGAGGGGGCTGTTTGAAGGCCTCTTGCCTCAGGATTATGGCCCATAGTAACTTTAAAGGAGAAAACAGACCGGCCGCACAGCTTAAATCTGTCTGTAGAATTGTATTTTATGTTATTATGCATTCGGTTAAATTGTATGTTATGTGAGGGCACCCAGATAGCTAATATTATTGTATTCGTGTATTCTGAGTGCCATTCACCTAATGATATGCACTCAGACTTGAGCTATCTGGGGATATGTTAAATGTCTGTGTTTGCTGTGGGGGTGTGCCATTGTGTGTTTAAATGGTAATGTCTGTCCTGTTGTCTCCACATGTATATTGGTGACCTCCCTTTGTCCTGAGAGATAATTTGATTGCCCTTGGTTGTCTCCCAGGCAGAGAGGAGGAAACCATGATGCATTGTGGGGATATGTTGTATCTGTTCTGTGTCGCAGTCTCCCTTCTGGTCCTCTAGGGGGCGGGAACGATTGGTTGCTGTATTTACATTGTGTGTGTTGTGAATTACTGATTGGTTGGATTTCAAAACCCTGTGGGCAGTACTATGTTTGTTTTTTATGAATAAAAGAGTCTGTATCTGAAGTACAGTCAGAGCACTGCTTAACCCTCAACACGGAGCCTTGTCTCGTTATTGGGGGGATTCCCTGTATGCTGTTGGAGACTGATTGCTAGGAGTGTAAGCTGACTGATACACTTTTCCTGTTCGTCTGCTGACAGCTATTTGCGAGGTTCCAGTTTGGAGTGCTATTTTGTATCCAGTTCGGGAGGTTGGTGTTCTGCAGTAGCTGTGCCTGTCTCTCAGAAAAGGGGCATACCGCCTAAACGGATTTTAACCCCTTGTCTGCTGAAACGGTCCGTTACAGAGGGGTACTGTCACAACCAGACAGCTGAGAAGCTCTGACAGAAGCCTTTCAGAACCTCCTCCTTGAGTTTCTTTGTTGTGATGTTCAGTTCCTCATCTCGTTAGCCTCTCTCAGCTGTCATGTAGTTGGACTAATTGCATCCCTTTAAATTCCGCCCCATAATGCATTACTGGGCGGCTTATACTACTTCCTGGAGTGTGTGTGCATGCTGATCTTGTTTTCCAGTCTGCTACAAAGTTAAGTGCTGAACATTTATCTGTTATTTTCTGTTTGCTGGATCCCAGGTGACCCTGACTCCCTCCGTGTCTGGTGTAGGGAGCCGGTGGTCGTGTCCCCTCACTATTGTAGGGTGTTCAGGGGTTATATAGTCGAGGTACGTGGATATGCAACCATCCACCTCTGGGATCTTTGCATAGGCTGAGCAGCCAGGGAAAGTCTCAGGTCTTGTGCAGGGGTCTCCCTTTTGGTTCCTTAGCTTTGGATCCAGTGAGTCATATATGCATGTTGCTTTGTCTTGTTTCCTGTACACCGTCCGTGACATGTAATAAAGCTCTCTACAGACACCCAGTAGTAATAAGGCTCCCCATAATGCTCTTAATAGAAATAATGTGGATCTATAAGTCCCTCCTATAGAGCCCCCAGTAGTAATAAGAACGACTAATGTCCCCTGCATTTAAAATGTCCCCACAATGCCCCCAGTATTTATAATACCCCCTACTGTTATAATGCTCACCCTGAAGTGCCCCAGTATTTATATCGCCCCCTACTGTTATAATGCTCGCCTTGAAGCACCCCCAATATTTATAATGCCCCCCGCAGTGCCCCCTGTAGTTATATTCCTCCATTTACTGTCCTCAGAAATTATAATTCCTCAGCCCCTCCACCATACAGCCCCATGTAAATAATATTATTTCCCTCATCTGCCATAGAGTCCCATGTAAATACCATCACACCATCTCTCCTGCCCCCTCTAATATACAGTCCCATGTAAATAACATCCCTCTCCATCTACAGCACCCTCCAAAATACAGTCCCACATAAATAACATCACCCCCTCTCCAGCCACCTTCAACATACAGTCCCGTCTCCTGGGCATTTACAGGAGCAGCACAAGGCAGAATAAAAGCTTAGATACACACCCCATAAAAAGTAAGGGTATGACCACAGTGTTGCATGGTTGCAATGCTGTGGTCGGGGACTTACAGGCTGCAGCGAGTCCTATTCAAACTAATAAGGACCACAATGTTTAGTTGGTCTGCATTGTTAATGGCCACGCAGCACCTTACATACCACATGGCTGTTAAATGGCATCTGTCAGCAGATTTGTACCTATGAAACTGTCTGACCTGTTACATGAGCGCTGAAGACATCTGTGTTGGTTCCATGTTCATATGTGCCCCCATTACTGAGAAAAATTATGTTTTAATATATGCAAATTAGGTTCTAAGACGAAGGGGCATTGCCGTTACACACAGAGGCTCAGCTCTCTGTGCAACTGCCGCACCCTCTGCACTTTGATTGGCAGGGTCAGGCAGTGTAAACTTAATCACACCTGGCTGTCAATCAAAGTGGAGAGGGTGCAGCAGTTGCACAGAGAGGTGTAACCCACGGAAGCACGTAATGTGGACAAGAATAGGATCTATAATTTTGCAGATGGCACGGAACAGATAGGTAGTGTCCCACTACGTGACCGTGGGCACCGCAAACGTGTCTTAATTATGTATTAATGTCATGTAATACGCCTGCATTTTGTACCTCATCTCCTGTCATATTCTCCCATGTCACAATGTGATTCTATATGCAAAGATCCTTTACACAGGCCTAGTCAGGGTGCACTACACTTGTTTCTCCACAGGATGGAGCAGTGTCAGTGTGTATAAATAGCTTAGCTCAGACCTAAGGCTACTTTCACACTTGCGGCAGTGTGATCCGGCGGGCAGTTCCGTCGTCGGAACTGGCCGCCGGATCTGCCGATCTGCCGCTGACTGAAAGCATTTGTGAGACGGATCCGGATGCGGATCCGTCTCACAAATGCATTGCAAGGACGGATCCGTCTCTCCGCTTGTCATGCGGACCGACGGATCCGTCTTGTACATTTTTCTCATTTTCACCGACATGCTCATGCGCATGCCGGAACGACGGATCCGGCATTCTGGTATTCTGAATGCCGGATCCGGCGCTAATACATTCCTATGGGAAAAAATGCCGGATGCGGTGTTCAGGTATGTCTTCAGTTTTTTTCGCTGGAGAGAAAACCGTAGCATGCTACGGTTTTCTCTTTTGCCTGATCAGTCAAAACGACTGAACTGAAGACATCCTGATGCAAACTGAACGGATTACTCTCCATTCAGAATGCATGGGGATATGCCTGATCAGTTCTTTTCCGGTATACAGCCCCTGTGACGGAACTCTATGCCGGAAAAGAAAAACGCAAGTGTGAAAGTACCCTAAGTAGGCAGTTGGCTGGTTGTGGTCAATCCAAACCAGATCAGATGAGATCAGGTCAATCCAAGTGAGAGTTCAGTTCAAAGCAGTTCTCTCATGAGCGTAGTCAGAAAGCAACAGCAATGTAGCTGAAGACCTGGAGGGAGGCCCCTTCCTAGCCTATCTACTCTGTCCCTGTCGGCTCCACAGTCCAGGGTTAAAGCCCCCAATTATTCTACCTAGAGGTGAGCAATCCACTCCTACAGATCGCTCTTCCAGGGTGACCAATGTCTAAACTGCATGCAGCCGAGTATTTAAGGAATTATCATGTTTTTATGCAAGACAAAGGATTAGCAAGATAGTCATTACCTGAGGACTTATTAGGCACCTTTGTACTAGGTGTAGGAGATAGCTTGAAGCATCTACATCTCCATTTCAAATCCTGAGGACAGTCAGGCCAACTGTCAGAACAACGTTGGAATAGAAGTTCCAGGATTCAGAAAAGCGCCTTTAATCAAGGATTAGGATCAGGCCGGAGTTGTTACCAGTGTAAGGCCTCTTTCACACGGGCGTCATGTTTTTTGCCCGGATAAGAGGCGGGTGCGTTGCGGGAAAATGCGCGATTTTTCCGCGCGAGTGCAAAACATTGTCATGCGTTTTGCACTCGCGTGAGAAAAATCGCGCATGTTTGGTACCCAAACCCGAACTTCTTCACAGAAGTTCGGGCTTGGGATTGATGTTCTGAAGATTGTATTATTTTCCCTTATAACATGGTTATAAGGGAAAATAATAGCATTCTGAATACAGAATGCTTAGTATAATAGTGCTGGAGGGGTTAAAAATAATAAAAAAGTTAACTCACCTTCTCCTCTTGTTCGCGTAGATTCCGGTCTGTTCTTTAGCTGTGGACTGAATGACCTGAGGTGATGTCAGATCACATGCTCCAATCACATGCTCCATCACCATGGTGATGGAGCATGTGATCTGACGTCATCAAAGGTCCTTCAGCCCACAGCTAAAGAACAGACCGGCCTCTACGCGAACAAGAGGAGAAGGTGAGTTAACTTTTTTATTATTTTTAACCCTTCCAGCACTATTATACTAAGCATTCTGTATTCAGAATGCTATTATTTTCCCTTATAACCATGTTATAAGGGAAAATAATACAGTGAATAGACTGTCACCTAGAACCCATGCGTGAAAATCGCACCGCATCCGCACTTGCTTGCGGATGCATGCGATTTTCACGCAACCCCATTCATTTCTATAGGGCCTGCGTTACGTGAAAAACGCACAAAGAGGAGCATGCTGCGATTTTCACGCAACGCACAAGTGATGCGTGAAAATCACCGCTCGTGTGCACAGTCCCATAGAAATGAATGGGTCAGGATTCAGTGCGGGTGCAATGCGCTCACCGCACGCATCGCACCCGCACGGAAAACTCGCCCGTGTGAAAGGGGCCTAAGACTTTCATTATTACCAGCCTAGTCTGAGCAGTAGCTTCTTATGTATTACTAGAGCCTGTACTTCACTGAGGACTTGCATTTCCCTTTCCCCATATGTATGGGAGATCGTGCTTAAAGGGACACTGACAGGGCCAATAAGCATATTGAGGTATATATATGGCACTACAGGTCTTCTAATGGGTATTACAATCATATAAGTATCCCCCCTGTCCACATTATACAAACAGTAAACTTTAAGTTTTATAACCTGCTCCAACGGTCTTCAATCTGCCCAAGGGGCGGCGTTTCACTTCTCTTGCGCCCAGCCAGCCTCCCCAACTGCCGATTTGAAGCGCCGCCCAGCTCATGAATATTCAGTTTGCTGGGCGGCTTCTGCGGTCCCCGCTCTGAAGCGCTTCGCTTAACAGTGCCCTGCGCATGCGCCGGATCTTGTGAAGTCCGGTACAGTAAGCGCCGCCCAGCTCATCAATATTCACTTCGCTGGGCGGCGCTTACTGTCCCCGACTTCACAAGATCCGGCGCATGCGCAGGGCACTGTTCAGCGCTGCGCTTCAGAGCGGGGACCGCAGAAGCCGCCCAGCAAACTGAATATTCATGAGCTGGGCGGCGCTTCAAATCGGCAGTTGGGGAGGCTGGCTGGGCGCAAGAGAAGTGAAACGCCGCCCCTTGGGCAGATTGAAGACCGTTGGAGCAGGTTATAAAACTTAAAGTTTACTGTATGTATAATGTGGACAGGGGGGACACTTATATGATTGTAATACCCATTATAAGACCTGTAGTGACATATATAGACCTCAATATGCTTATTGGCCCTGTCAGTGTCCCTTTAATGGTGGATTGTATCAAGAGACTGTTTTAATGCTTTGGATGTACTGTTATCAGAAGTCATCTTCAGTAAAGTTCCACCTTGAGTTTTATCTTGCTTGTCTTAGTCTCCAGTTCCTCAATTAACACTTTAGTAAATGGTTGTACCTCCATACAAAAGGTACTGGCGTCACGACTACAAGAGACCTTGCCATAGGCACATTAATACAGACCACCAAGGGCACCTCTAACCACCATCTGGCCTGTGTCCCTTACACCAGAGTGCGCCCCAGAGAATCCTTGTGCCGTTCTCCTCATCACTTACGCGAGCCTGCCCAGGGACGACGTAACTGTGAGTGACCAGAACTGTATTTACCTCGGCCTACCTTTAGCTCACGCCGTGACCTCACGCATAATTCCCCTGCAAGGTCTGGCATACCGCAGATATAAGGATGCAGGACAGCACACGGAGTGCTGTCCGGATCTTTTGCAGCCCCATTGAAGTGAATAGGTCCGCAGCCGACCCACAAAAAATGCAACAGGTTACATACTCATGACTATAAAAGTCACAAAAGAAACTGCATATTTATGTTTCAAAAAGGAAGAAAATTATTCAGTTTATTATTACATTTATGACCAATGCATTCTTAAAAACCCACATGCTATTGAGTCGATGAGCTCAAATTTAAAGGGGTTATCCTATGATAAATGTAAAAAATTAAAATCAGACTTTTTATAGTACATGACAATCTCTAACAAAGCTAGAACCAGCCCTATAACTTCCATGGATCCAGAGATCTCCCTATTCATTGCTCTGCTAGATTTATAATAAGTTGAAAGCTCAAGGAGAGTGTCCTTTCTGCTGCAGCTCTCTCCCTATCACGCTCAGGAGACAGTTAAAGGATGGAACTGAGCATGTTCGGCCTTCTCAAGAAGAAAAAGAACAAACAGCAGATGGCGCTATAGAGATACATTTTATTGAAAAACTCAGTGGCTACGCAAAATATTGAATTTACATATTTTTCGCCTTATGAGACGCTCCTGATGATAAGAGGCAACCCAGGTTTTAGAGGAGGAAAATAAGAAAAAAATATTTTTCATCAGACTCCATAAATATCAGGACATTGGATCAGACCCTTATATCAAGACATCACATCAGACCCCCATATCAGGACATCACATCAGACCCCCATATCAGGACATCACATCAGCCCTCAGATCAGCCCTCAATGTCAGAACCCTATCAGCCCTCAGATTAGCCCTCAATGTCAGACCCCCATGAGACCTCAGATCATCCCTCAATGTCAGACCCCCCTCAGACCTCAGATAAGCCCTCAATGTCAGACCCCCATATCAGGACATCACATCAGCCCTCAGATCAGCCCTCAATGTCAGACCCCCATATCAGGACATCACATCAGCCCTCAGATCAGCCCTCAATGTCAGAACCCTATCAGCCCTCAGATCAGCCCTCAATGTCAGAACCCTATCAGCCCTCAGATCAGCCCTCAATGTCAGAACCCTATCAGCCCTCAGATCAGCCCTCAATGTCAGAACCCTATCAGCCCTCAGATTAGCCCTCAATGTCAGACCCCCATGAGACCTCAGATCATCCCTCAATGTCAGACCCCTATCAGACCTCAGATTAGCCCTCAATGTCAGACCCCCATCAAACCTCAGATCAGCCCTTAATGTCAAACCCCCCCAATCAGAGTTCCTAGCTAGAACACCATCAGACCTCAGATCAGATTAAAATAAAAAACTCCACTTACTTCTCCTGCACCGCGACTCCTCTCCACCTCCATCAGAAGTCGTGCTCCCCTGTCTTCTCTACAGTCACCTGACTGTGTGCAGCGTCAGGTCATAGTGCGCGCACTATGTCCCCACGCTTTACCTGGTCAGGACAGAGCAGTGCCGGCCCCAGGAAGGAAGACCAGGGAGGATGAGTACCAGAAGCGCTCACATCGCTTCACTCCCTCTGCTCCCAGCACCTAATGCATACTTGTGAGCGCATCCATAATGGAAGCTCTCACTAATATTCGCTTTATATGACGCACGGCCATTTTTCCCCTACTTATAAGTGCGTCTTACAAAGCGAAAAATATGGTACATGCAATTACAAAAGTATTCAGACCCTGGTGCTGGTTTGAAAACTGTAGAATATTTTTCATGGGACAACCCCATTAAGGCATTGTATGTATATCAATGTTTTTCATGAGTTGAAAAATTGATACATGTTCTGTATACTGTTGGGGGAAAAAATGAACCCTTTGAAATTAGGGCATGTTCATATTTGTGTTGGAATTTCCTCTCCATCACAGAGTTCATCAAAAATATTGTAGACGAAAGTCTTGCATGCGGGACTTTTTTCTCCCCTAAAAAAATGTTCTCCAGAACGGAAACTGATCAGATTCCATGATAGTCAATGGGATCTGTAAGGTTCCATTCGTGTCAGTTATGTGTCGAAAACCAGCACTTACATCTTATAACAGATCAGAAGAATGGAAAATAATAGCAGTGGTGTGAACGAGCCCTTACCTGCAATGTTTACTAATAAATCGAATTGTTATCTAAGTCTCGTTGAAAAAGAAACACAATCTAACTAAACTAAAAGCAGACAAACAGTTATATCGTCAGTGCAGGTAAAGGGCCTGATTCGGGCAGATTATCACTAATGAACATTTGGACTAGAAATTGAGCTAAGAAGAGACACTCCTCCATTTATGTTGCTCAGCCTACATTATATGTACTCAGAGTTATTACTGTTCTTTGTGGTGTTACATAGGACTGCAGGTAACAAGTACTACATTATCTGTACTCAGTTATTACTGTTCTCTGTTGTGTTACATAGGACTGCAGGTAACAAGTACTACATTATCTGTACTCAGAGTTATTACTGTTCTCTGTGGTGTTACATAGGACTGCAGGTAACAAGTACTACATTATCTGTACTCAGAGTTTTTACTGTTCTCTGTGGTGTTACATAGGACTGCAGGTAATAACTACTACATTATCTGTACTCAGAGTTATCACTGTTCTCTGTGGTGTTACATAGGACTGCAGGTAACAACTACTACATTATCTGTACTCAGAGTTATCACTGTTCTCTGTGGTGTTACATAGGACTGCAGGTAACAACTACTACATTATCTGGTCTCAGAGTTATCACTGTTCTCTGTGGTGTTACATAGGGCTGCAGGTGGCATTTACTACATTAACTGTACTCAGAGAGTTATCACTGTGTTATATGTGGTGTTACACAGGACTTCAGGTAAGACCTATGGCATATCCACAGGAGTCGAATAGATGCAGGTCCCACCATGGGTCCCATTCTTCCATAGAAGTAAATGAACAGAGAGCCACTCATGTAGAGCCACCTCTCCATACATGCAGTAGGCAAATAAAGCCCTGTTTTCAAGATAGAGTCCACATCTATCAGACTTTTATGGTATATCCACCGAAGAGTCAGAGATGGAGATAACCTTTTAATTGATGGTCACATGATATTACGGGTTTACCCTGTGGTTGGTACACGAGAACGCACCCATTAACAGATTGCCCACAGTTCACAATGTATCGCTCAGCGAAAGCTTAGAGGGAACATTGAAGGGCACCTTCCATCAAGTGGCCCAGGGGAAACAACTACTACTCCTATCAGCGGACCCCTCACCACTGTGCTGGCCCAGGGAATGAGGCAGAAGGATCCAGCCACCTTGAGGACTGTAACAGCTAGAGACAATTATACAACTACCACTCCCATCCTCCCCTCACTATCCCCCCTGGGATAGGTAACTTAAGGGGAAATAACAGCATCATGTAAATGAGAATGCTCACAAAGCAGAACTGAAATCCCCTGCCTGAGAAATGACTAATAAAGGAGTATATAACCCAAAGGCGCTAAAAACGTGCAGTTTGTTTACATTTGCCATTGCCCATTAATTTGATCGTTCAGTCAATTAATGGCTATTTTGAGCAGTTTCATTTCCTTATAATAAACCTGGTTATTTTTTATGCTGGGGAATTCTACTACAGACGTCTGTTTCAAGAAGAGAGGCAGTCAGGTAAATCCAGCCTCTTGTGTCAAGAATGTCTTGGAGACAAGTTTTCACGTCTGGTGGCGTCTGAGACGTATCCTTGTAATGTTCTTCTTCTACGGTGAGTATGCCCTAGACCAGGGATGCTCAACCGGCGGCTCTCCAGCAAAACTACAACTCCCATCATGCCCTAATAGCTGTAGGCTGTCCAGGCATGCTGGGAGTTGTAGTTTAGCAACAGCTGGAGGGCCCCAGGTTGGACATCCCTGCTCTAGACCAAGTCAAGCTGCTACACAGAATATTTATCTGCATGTCGTACCATAGGAAGCCACGGACTAGCCAGACCCTCTCTGAAAAGTAGTGGGAGTCTGCAGTGCTGTACTTTGCTCCAAATTTATCAAGTATCACAATGTTTGATAGATTTGGTGCATCTTGTCACCTCATTTAATACACCACCCCGTTTATTTGAGTAATTGAATTTTTTTTTGTGAATATTAAAAAAGTTTCAGTTGCTAAATCTGACTTAAAGGGGTTGTCCCACAAGTCTGTGCTACATTTTATCAAACCAGCCCCTGTATCTGAATACTTTTCAAATTGCATGTAATAAAAATGTAGTCTAGTCAGGGAGTTATTCAATAAAATGTATCTGTTTAGCGCCATCTGCTGTTTTTTCTTTTCCTTATTTCTTTGTAATATCGCCAGTGTGGACTCACATGCTCAGTCCCAACCTTCATCTGACACCAGCCATGTTTACTGTTAGATTCTGTAACAGAGAACTGCAGAAGAAAGCCCCCCCCCCCCCCCCCCCCAAGTTGTTATAGGGAGAGAGCTGCAGCAGAAAGGACACAACCCCCTGAGTTGTGCCAGAGTGCTGCAGCAGAAAGGACACACCCTCTGAGCTTTGATAGGGAGAGAGCTACAGCAGAAAGGACACGCCTCCGAGCTGTAATAGGGAGAGATCTGCAGCAGAACGAGCACACCTCCTTAGCTGTTATAGGGAGAGAGCTGCAGCAGAAAGAACAGATAAGCAATTGGAGCAATGAATGAGGAGAGCTCTAGGTCCATGTGAGGTACAGGGCTGATTTTAGCTTTGTAAGAAATAGATTGTCCTGTACTATATGATATCTGATTTCCATGGGTTAACTCTTTAAATCAGCTTGACTAGACACACCCACTTTCCTGCCCACTTTTAAAAACTGTACTAATTGATGTAAAATGGCAAAATGTCTCAATAATTTTACACAAATAAGCAAAAGCAATTCTAAGGCCCTATTTTGCATCTCTTTGAAGCCAGAATTCTGAAGTGCAGGCCATGATCAATTCCTGACAATATTCAAAAGTATGTTAAAGAGGACCTTTCACTCGTATACAAACTAAAAACTAACTATACCTGTGGGCAAAGCGGCGCCGCTCCGTTCGCCCGGTATAGGCTCCGGTGTCTCAGCTCCGTCTGTTGTATTGGACTGATTTTTTGTAGGAGGCGTGTCCCTTGCTGCAGCACTGGCCAATCACAGCGCACAGCTCATAGCCAGTCTATGAGCTGTGCGCTGCGATTGGCCAGCACTGCAGCAAGGGACACGCCTCATACAAAAAAATCAGTCCAGTACAACAGACGGAGCTGAGACACCGGAGCCTATACCGGGCGAACGGAGCGGCGCCCAGGCATACTAGTAAGTGCAGGGGGACCCCTGGGCGCCGCTCTGCCCACATGTATAGTTAGTTTTTAGTTTGTATACGAGTGAAAGGTCCTCTTTAAGTGTCCTTTGCAGTTACAAGAAATGTCCTATATACACTACTTACAAAACGTTATGGATATTTGGGCTTCTGGTGAAATTTATGGAAAACGTAAAAAGTTCACACTACAGTGATATTATATCATGAAAGTCGGGCATTTACAGCAGTGGTGATTTCCTCATCTCAAACAATTTATTGAAACAAAAGCCACCACCAGTGCTGGGTATACCCCCACAAAATGTCAGTGTCTCAATAATGTGTCATTTGGCCTTGAGCATCAATTACAGCTTGACATTGACGTCTCCTGCTGTTCCCAAGTCGACTTATTGTCTGCTGAGGCATGGCATCCCACTCTTCTTGAAGGACGGCCCTCACGTCATTGAGGTTCTGGGGTACAGAGTTACGAGCCTCTACACAGCGACTCAGCTGATCCAATAGGTTTTCAGTGGGATTCAGGTCTGGAGAAAGTGCAGGTCACTCCATTTGAGGTCCTCCAGTCTCCAGCAGCCGTTCCCTAATGATGCAAGCTCGATGAGCTGGAGCATTGTCGTCCATGAAGATGAAATTAGGGCCTGTGTGGTTCATGCAGAGGCACAATGACTGGATTAATTATTTAAGTCAAGTATTATGAGCTTGTCACTGTACCATTCACACAGTGTAGGGCAGTTCTGTATTGACTAGACACACCTGCCCACACTGTAACACCACCATCACCAAAGGCTTTTCAGGTGACTGATGCATAGCGCTCCCCTTGATATCGCCAACATCGTTGACAGCCATCATTTCTGCTGAGCGTGAATAGATTTTCATCAGTGAACAGCACTGAGGCCCACTGGTCCCTGGTCCAATGTAGATGATCCCTGGCCAATGCAAGATAATGACACCTGTGCCTGGTGGTGTGGTCAGGCACTCTTGCAGGTCGTCTAGCATGCAGTCCACGCTGATGTAAACGGTTTTGAATGGTCTGCCGTGACACTTGTGTGCCTATCACCTCCCTTAAATGTGCCTGGAGTTGTGTGGCATTCATCATCAGGTTCTGCAGGGCATTGTTGACAATGAAGCGGTCATCAGTGTGGGATGTGGCTAAAGGATGTCCACTTCTCTGCCTTTCTGTGACTCTTCCAGTCTCTCTGTATCTCTGTTACAACCTGCTGATTACATTCTGTGACACTCTAAGCTCAGTGGCCACTTTTATCAGAGAACGACCTGCTTGAAGCCTCACAATGGTGAGGTGCTGTTGATCAATTGTTAGGTATTGTCTTGGTCTCGTGATGGTAAAATGTGAACAGCATGATGAGGAGGATGTTTAAATACCAATTCTAGTTGAATCAGGAAATTTATTGGGTGATTCATGGATCAAACACCTGTTGTGAATTTTGCCATTAAACTCCTTGTTAGAGAACAGCAGGTTGTGCAAAAAGTGCTGAAACATTGGACATTCAAAGTTTAAAGAAAGGTCACATTAAGTTTACCTGTAAAGGTTAGAGTGCATTTTAGGTTCATTCTGAAATTTCACCCACAAGTCAAATATCCCTAACTTTGTGTCAGTAGTGTATGTACAGTAGGGGCTGACTGGGAACTTAAAGTGGCCCTGGAAAAAAACTTAAAAGTAGCCCCATGATGTAGGAAGGAGGGGGGTACAAATTGAAAGAACGCAGGGCAAAGCAAGCAGGCGGCATCAGAAATAACATAGCGCAAAATACCAGCCCATCAGAACCATATACCACAGAGCAGTAGAATATACTGCCCCAAAAGCTGTCCCTCTGTGGGGGCCATCAATAGCTGCCATTTTCTGCCCTCCTCCTCCAGTTGTCTCTGATTAACATATGGAGCAGGGGGGCTAGGAGCTGAGATGCGTCCACAGCAGATGAATTCAGGAAGACATGTGTGGTCTCTGGCCGGGTACATGAGTACCTGATTCTTACAACGTTACCAAGGAGAGCTTAGTATATACCCAACCAGCGGCAGACAGGAGGGATTGGGCAGCCCTCTGGGCATCGGCCCACCAGGAAATTTCCCTGTAAGGTCTATGGTCAATCCGCTCCTGGCCCAACCAATCAGCTGAAGAGGGAGTGGTCCTCCGGTGAACGCAGCAGCCTCTTCCTATGCCAGTGACGTCACATTCATCAGTCACATGGCCTGTGTTCAGCTCGGTCCTATTCAGGCTGCAATACCAAGCACAGCCACTATACAATGTACAGTACTGTGCTTTGTACGGAGGAGGCATAAGGAAAGGTCATCAAAATTTTACTCCCCAAAAAAACCTTTAAAGCAAGTGAATGACTAAATCACCAATGAGAAAAGATGTTTATCAAAACACCGCTGCTAATATCCTAAGGGGAATAAGCCTTAGTAAGGGGTAGCCTGGATGCTCACTTTAGGGCCATTTAATGGACTTTTCATATTGTCCCCAAGCAGGGCCGGTGTCATAACCCAGCATCCCCGGGCAAGTGCCGGGGCCCAATGCTCCTGGGGGGGGCACTGAGCTGCTATGAGAACTTCCATCAATACAGATGGAAGCTCTCACTGCTGTCATTTCACTTACGCAGTACCCCTTTGGTGGGCCCTCTGAGTCACATGAGGCCGGCTGCTGCAGAGACTCAGACACGCCCCTTCTACACAGGAAATGCTGCCTGAGGAGAGAGACCGGCAGGGCTGGAGCAGAGAAGTGTGAAGACAGTCTGTGAGTAAGTCTGCACTGTGACTTTCTCTTCTCTGTGGGACAGGAGGGAGGGAACTATTTGTGCTGCTGCTGGATGCTGCTTTATTCTATTTAGTTGTTTTACTGTTTCATTAAGCAGTTTGCCTCCATGACACCTGCCCCCCCACCATATCCTGTCCTATCTCATCCTCATGGAGCCCCTGCTGTCTCCTTTCCTCCCTTATGTATCCAATGCTCCTGTTCCACCCTCCTATCTCCTATTGCTGCCCTGCACAGACCTCCTGCCACTACTTCTTGTATGAATCCCCCTCAGAGTCCCTTCCACCTTTTTGCTGTCCCTATTTGCTGTGTCCACCCCTCCTGTCCATCCAGGGCCCCGGGCCCCTGTCTCACTCCTCTGCCTCTCATTATGGTGGCATCTGAACTGCATTCACCATATGGACCTTCTAACGTCACAGGGTCATGTGACTGTGCCCCCAACCCTGTACTGTGCCCCCCCACCCAGTACTGTGCCCCTTTATACCCTGCATTGTGCCCTCTTACCACACCCTGTGCAGTGCACCTAGTCATGCCCTGTAGTGTGCCCTCTTAGACCCTTTTATCCGGTCACTTTATGGTGGTTTTATCATTTTATGGCGGTGTTATCACTATATGGCGGTGGTATCCAATTACTGTATGGCCATAACTGTATCCCCTTCCCTGCCCACACCACTGTTTTTAGACCTGGCATGAGCGGGAAAAGATACAGATTGCGGTGCTAAGGACCTTTGCGCCACAATCTGTGTCAGAAATACGCCTAATATAGATGCATTTCTATATAATAAATGACCCCCTAATTGTATTATTATTCCTGGGTATGGATAATATCTTTATATTGTATAGATTCTAGTGTATTATACTGTACCCTGTATTTCCCAATAGATAAATGATCCTTGGGAGACACAGTCCTAATCCCTGACCACCAGGACCAGGTAGCGCTCTGTCAGTACATGCGGCCTCCCCTCTCCGCCACGCTGCTCCGCTGTGTACCGGTGCTTATTCTGACACTAGGGCTGGGTTCACATCACATTTGTGCCATCCATTTAATGTATACCAAAAATGTATGCGTTAGCAGATACATCAGACTGATGCCGTACAGTGGCGTCCGTTCACCATACAGTTCCATTGTAAAAAAACATATACGTTAACGTATGCATTCTTTAGTCAGTTCTAGCTACATCACTGCACATCTCCTTCTCTCCTCCAGGCCTGGCCCAGGGGTGACGTCATGAAGTGTGTCTCACTGCTGCAGCGGGCCGGAGGAGAGAAGGAGCACAGGGGGCTGCGGTTAGTGATGGACAGGACCGCCGGCTCCCCTGCGCTCCAACAATAATAGGTATGTGAGGGGGCCACTGGGGGGGTCATTACACTGTGAGGGCCCTTACACAGTATAATGACCCCCAGTGCCCCCCATTTAGTATAATGATCCCCATTGACCCTCCATTTAGTATAATGACTACCAGAGCCCCCATTCAATATAATGACCCTCAGTGCCCCCTCCATATAGTATAACCCCCAGTGTGGGGCGACTGAGGGTCATTATTCTGAATGGAGGGCCACTGTGGGGTCATTATACTGTGAGGGCCCTTTACATAGTATAATGACCCCCAGTGTCCCCCATTTAGTATAATGATCCCCAATGACCCTCCATTCAGTATAATGACCCCCAGAGCCCCCTCCATGCAGTATTCCCCCAGTGTGGGGGCTATTAGGGGTCATTATTCTGAATGGAGGGCCACTGGGGGTCATTATACAGTGGGGGGGGGATTGGGGGGGTTATTATACTGTGTGGGAGCCACTGGGGGACATGTAAATGTAAAAAAATGCCTCAAGGGGGCCCACTGGGATTTATCGCCCAAGGGCCCACATGAACCTGGAGCCGGCCCTGGCCCTAAGTTTGCAAAGGTTTCATCCGAGTACTCCGTTTTCCTACAACACTAAAAAATTATAATGATGGGTTAGGCCCCTTTCACGCGAACGAGTACTACACATCGGACTCGCAGTCTGTCCTGACCTCCCAGCACTGACGGGGTGGATTTATGATACTATGTAACCCTTAGGTTACATAGGGCGAGATTTCCGCGCGAGTGCAATGTGTGAGGTGAACGCATTGCACCCGCACTGAATCCGGACCCATTCATTTCTATGGGGCTGTGCACATGAGCAGTGATTTTCACGCATCACTTGTGCATTGCATGAAAATAGCAGGATGCACTATTTTGTTCATTTTTCACGCAACGCAGGCCCCATAGAAGTGAATCGGGCTGCATGAAAATCGCAAGCATCCGTAAGCAAGTGCGGATGCGGTGCGATTTTCACGCACGGTTGCTAGGAGATGATCGGGATGGGGACCCGATCTTTATTACTTTCCTTTATAACATGGTTATAAGGGAAAATAATAGCATTCTTAATACAGAATGCTAAGTAAAATTGTGATGGAGGGGTTAAAAAATAAAATAACAATTAAACTAACCTTAATCCACTTGTTCGCGCAGCCGGCATCTCTTCTGTCTTCTTCTTTGAGGAATGACATCACCACAGGTCCTTTTCCTCAAAGAAGAAGACAGAAGAGATGCCGGCTGCACGAACAAGTGGATTAAGGTGAGTTAAATTTTATTTTATTTTTTTAACCCCTCCATCACTATTTTACTTAGCATTCTGTAATAAGAATGCTATTATTTTCCCTTATAACCATGTTATAAGAGAAAATAATAAAATCTACACAACACATAACCCAAACCCGAAATTCTGTGAAGAAGTCCGGGTTTGGGTTTGGGTACCAAACATGTCGATTTTTCTCACGCGCGTGCAAAACGCATTAAAATGTTTTGCACTCGCGCGGAAAAATCACGCATTTTCCCGCGACGCACCCGCATCCTATCTGGCCCAAATCCATGATGCCCGTGTGAAAGAGGCCTTAGAGTTCTGGAATGTATTGTACAACACTGACAGCATTATGTCAGTGTTATCCAATACATTCCAGAACTGTAAGGGTTATGTAGCATCATAAATCTAAAATCTAATGCTATGCAACCCCATCAGTGCTGGGAGGTCAGGACGGCAGCTGCTGCATACTCACACTGCGAGTCCGATGCTTGGGACTGACTCGTGTGAAAGCGGCCTTAAAGGGGTTATCCAATTTCTGAAAATCCCCCTACATGTGTCGGGCCCCTCACCGGTAATATACTTTCCCCGCTCCCCGCTCTTGGCGCCGCTCCTCGTCCCCGCACTGCAGCTTCTTCCTGCACACAGATGAAAACATCTGGTGTTGGGGGGGGGGGCAGCCAATGGCAGGCGGAGACGGGGACGAGCCTCCCTAGCATTGCGGGTGACGCTAGATAGGCTCGTCCCCATCCCCACCTGCCATTGGCTGTTCCCCCCGACACCGGATGTTTTCATCAGGGAGAAGCAGCAGCGACAGTGCGGGGACCAGGAGCAGCGCCGGGAACGGGGTAAGTATATTACCTGTGAGGGCCCGGAAAATGGGGGGGGGGGGAATGAGAAATTGGATAACCCCTTTAATTGGCTTCCTATAAAATTGTTGCATAAGATAGAACATTAGATTGTGAGCCCCATTGGGGAAACGGTCTGATGTGGATGGTGACAATGTCTGCAAAATATGTTGCCATTATGTCAGATGCAAAAAGTGAATAAAATAAAACTAGACAAGATGAAAAAAAATTAAAGAACTTATCGAAGGCTAAAAAACCTAAACCCTTTTTTTTTTTAAATGGAAATGAAATAGTAACATCAATGCGGATACGGCAGCGGGTCTTTCCCAGGGGGGCAATGAGGCAGAAGTGAAACCAATTAGGTAGTCAGTCAAAAATATGAATTAAACATGCAATGACTTTAACTAGTACAGTGCTGGAAAGTTATTTACACCGTTGGCCGGGGTCCTGCTCACCTTCACCATCGTGCCGCTGAATCTGTGGGTCACATGCACAAGTCATCTTCTGTTTTTTTTTTAAGGGCAGTATGCAATGGCCTCTGGCTTCAACAAAGCTGCAATACCCCAAGGCTCCTTAAAGACCAATCCCCATTACTCAGTGCCTGAGCAATAAGGTCCTTTTGATTCCTGAAGTCTGCAGGGGTGCATTTGTTCCTGTTCCCTTTGGCTTTGATCTGACTTCTTATATGCTGCTTGTACTGACTTCTGCCTGTCTACTGCTTACAACTGAACTCCACCTGCCTTGACCTGTATACTGACTACCATTCCTGCCCTCTACCTTGGTACCGCAACTTGTCTAAAGTCCATGCATGTGCCAGCCGATGCTAAGAAACTATTCTGAGTAGTGACATGGGGATTCACTGTGGGTAAGTCCATACCCCCTCGCAGGTGTTAAAACGGAAGTACGTACAGTCCCTTACACTTTGCTTACTGGTTTATCCCTAAGCTAAATATGTTTGACCTTCCTACAGTTTCATAATATATCCATTGATTGATCCATCGAATTAGAGTGTTCGATCAGAAAAATGAAGCTCTGTCTGCTAGCAGGACATTTACATAGTTGGCAACAATCCTAAATCTACAGGGAAAGTCCCTAATTTTCATAGCCAGTCACAGCAAATTTTAGCTGTCCTGGACTAAAATTATGTGGTGCTTACACAAAACCATAGAAAAAAAAGCAAGAGCACTCTCCAAACCAAATAAAATACAAAAAAGTATTCTGATGCTAATCCTACACTTATTTAGTCAATTTGAGATTCTTGGCAAATACATTTTGTACAAAATTATTTGGGCCCGTCTGCCAAACGTCAAGGCGATCTCTGTATGACAGGAACTTAACACTAAATTCTACCAGTTATGTGCCATAACGGCCACCATAAAACTCAGGGAGTACAAAATGTATTTGACAAGAATCTCAAAGTTACTAAATAAGGGTAGCATTTGTATCAGAATTTTTTTTTTTTACTTTATTTGGTTTGTAGAGTGCTGTTGCATTGTATTTTTTTTCTATGTGTTTCCAGCCATGGCTTACGTGCACCTGCACATTGGGATGTGCTGACTGACCCCCTTTTTTCTTTGCTGCTTACACAAAACCCACCTACAAGTGAGTGGTCTCGTTTGGGCTTGGCTCATTCCCAGGGGTGGGACTTACTTGTAATATAACAAAAACAAAGGAGGTGTAGAAACTCATAGTCTGAATGTGCCTTAATTTCCATCCACAGGCAGCATTCTGGTGCACATGTGAGGCCCGGGCCATATCAGCCAGTCTTGGGTGGGGCTCAGAGCTCTCTACCTCCTCCCATTGTATGCATGGTCACATGCTGGAGGTTACTGGGAGATTGCTTTGAGTCGGACCTTGCGCTCCTGTAATTCGCCCACTGGCTCATGGTATTGCCCATACGGCCCAGGTAGGTTTAGCGTTAGGTCCCGAGCTACTTGAGAAACCTTGGCGCGGTGCTTGGGCTCAGACATGTCCTCACGTAGGACATGTTGGCTAATCTCTCAATTTTAACACCAGTTTGAGGGCTTAGTAAGACCGCAGAGTGCACCTGTCTTTGTTTTTGTTATATTATATATACTGTTTATCACATCCACACATTTGCTATCCTGTGTAGGATGTCTATTGTGGTACTTGTGGTCCGCTGCAGGCATCCTCCATTGTATGCATGTTTGCTCGGGATTGCCATTAGCAGCGGGCCACAAGTGCAGGATCTGCCCCCTGGTATAGATGCACCACTGCATATGGGGTTGAGCACTTCCTGCTCTTTAATACCACGCCAATTTGTAGTTTGAAGTGGGACTTACTTGCCCTAAACCAGCTGCAAGAAAGTCCATTAAAAGGTGGTCATATTGTGTGAAAACTGTTAATAAAAGAACCTCCCGCTAAAAAATCTTATACTCTGACCTGCTAGGAAGGTCCTTGATGTAATCTGTAGTAAATGTAATCTTCTTACCAGTGACTGTATTTGTGAGTTATAACCTCTCTTCTGCTTCTCGGCTGTGTCATGTGACCAGTGCAGTGGCCAGGTACGGGTTGTTTAATGTTCTGTATTTGTCGTGATGCCAATTGCAGCGTGTGCGCAGGGTACTACCCCAGGGCGCTTCTAAGGTGTTATAACACATGTCCCAGAGTAGGAATGCCAGAGTGGTGTGATTGCCTATAATGTCTCTGTATGGTGATGATAATGGTGTCAACGGTGTCTCCTACCTGGGTAAGGCTGGACTCTGTCGTGATAGTAGGAGTAATAGAGGAATTTTGCAGCAGAAATGATGTCCAGACCTTTAGATGAAGTTCAAACTTTTCTTTACTGAAGATAACTTGTATCCAAACAGTATGCAGCTTTGGTCCTTGGTCCCAGCAGGTTTTGGCAATCATTGGCAGGAATAGAGGCTTCTGTTTTGAACTGTACCTTCTGCTTTGTGGGGACAGACTAGCTGAGGAGGAATGGCTTATCCTAGGTCTCCGGACTCGACTCACAGATATATTCTCAGGGGATGCTTTCTTCCTGGAATTCTGGAGGTTGTTTGCAATTTTCTGCTTTTTGTCATCCAGCTGAGCTGCAGAGCTCAGACTGGGAATTTGATCAAGTCTCAGCATGAGACTTGGTCCTTGCTGTCTTCCCTATGCAGGGGAAACTAAAACTGGTCCTAACTGTTTTTTTTCCTCCCTTGCTGCTGGAAGATGGAAACCTCCACTTTTCTTCAGCAGGGGGACAGAATAGAACAGGATTGTTCCACTCTGAACGGCCATAACATTAAGACTATTTCTACCAATGATGCTGCCACCTGCTGGTGAACATGGAAAATACAAGGAAATTAAATGCACAGTTGTGAAGACATGAGCAAAATCATATCAGATGACAATATAAAAGCTCTTAGAAGACAGTAGCAGAGTAGAGGAGTGTAGTAACACCACTCTGGGGTGTTACAGTCCCGCTTACTTTGAGTTAAACCGCCCTCGGCTTATGCTTAGGAGGGGAGGAACCAGTTCTGGGGTACCCAATTTAATACAAAGTGCTGCATGTATTACACATAAAACATACAAAGACAAACACATAACGGCTACCCTGAGGTTCCTGCCCGCATTAGTAGGGTGTCCTAAGTAACAGTTTCCCTCTCGGTATACCCAGTGAACCAAAGGTCTGCACTAAACAATCACTACTGACTGACTTTGAAGTATTGTCCATCGATACCAAAGAAAACATAGGGGTGTCTTTACTCTGTAATCCCAGCATAATGTAGTGAAATGCCTGCAAATGGAATGGTGGCTTTATCCTGTATTCCCTTCCCTGCACCAAAGTCAAAATATAAGGCTTATAGCACGATCACTATGGTGACTATGGGTAGCTAAAAGTGGCTCTAAGGTTTGAGGCGCCATACCTTAGGCAAAGGCACATATGGGGAGGTATCAGCTTCTCCATGCACTTCTGGCAGTCACAGGAGGAGGGTATAGTAATCCCATGGAACTCCTGGAAGACACCTCAGGATGGGAGCAATCCTGAACAAATAACAAACGGGAAGGAGAGGTCAAAAGCTTCTCTATCCATTCTCGAAGCAGCGGGGTTACCCGTGTAGTTTCTAGACCTGCCGGGACTTACCACTTGGTCCTACCCTGGGTACCTATGGGTATATAACACTGTGTGTAGTCCATTATTATTAACGTCCACAGAAGCAGTCTGTGTAAAGAGAACAGAGCTGTAAGACAAGGCACACAAAAGTAAGGTGCTACTGCTCTGGCTAAAGGCAAAAGTTGGTGCAGTTTCACAAAAAGTGCATAAATTCACATTGCGGCATCTGTAAAAGAATCCATACAATGGGCATAAGTACTTGAACGTTGCTCAACCTATAAACAATTAGGCAAAATTAGTGCAAGATTAGCACAGTGTAAATCACAAAGAGCTTAGGTACACGTTTGAGTCTTTTCTTTGGGTGCAAGCTTGTAACATTGCATTACTTGTAACAAGTAGAAAGGTATGGCTTGGCTGATAGATGGAGTCCATGAAGTCCAGGCACAAAAAGGATAGATGAAGGAGCCAATAATGTAAACAATAAACAGGTGGCAATGTTCCTTACCAGTAAAAATGTGTCTATGGCTTGGCTCCTATTGTCTCTGTAGCTAAAGGTTAATCTCAAAGAATTCCCAATAACAGGCAGGTGGTTTACCTTTATTGGTCCGTTGGAATCTCCGCAAGGGCAGTTCCGAGTCTCCGGGAGTGGAGGTAGAGTCCGGGACTGGTACGGGAGGATCAGCTGTCCGACTTGGTTCTGTAGACAGAGAAATCTCAGACACTGGCATCAGGACTCGAATTTGAGGTTGGAGAAACCACTGAAGGGGGTCAAGCATGGGAGGCAACCCTGTTGGAGTCTCCGTTTCTGAAGACAATGGCCGCTCGGTTATCATCTTCTCTTGGTTGCTCCTGAACAGGTTCCTGTAGGCATTTATTGAGCCTGTTGCGAGGTACTCGCTGAGTACCTTTATCCTCTCTCTGGATTTCGTAGACCTCTTATGAGGGAATGGCCACTATTGTATATTGCTCACGCTACCAGCGACTATCCAGCTTGCTTACTGGGTGATTGTTTTTTAGCCAGACCTGGTCTCCAGGCTGTAAGGGCTCACCATGTGCATGCGTATCAAAGTCCTGTTTTTATTTTTGTTGGGCCTTCTCTATTTTAGAGTCCACTATTTCTTTGGCGTCCTCCAGGCACTTCTGATGCTCTTTGACCCATTCAGATTGGGAAAGGAGTGGTTCAGAGTCCGGCACAGGGACTTCGAGGGCAAGATCTGCAGGTAGACGGCCATGTCTTCCGAACATGAGGTAGTATGGAGTGTACCCAGTGGAGCAATGAGTTGTATTGTTGTATAGGTACACTAGTTCAGAGAGGAGTAACGGCCATTCGGCCCGCTTGTGAGGCGGCACACCCTTGAGCATGTTGATCAGTGTCTGGTTCATTTTTTTCACACAGTCCGTTCCCCTGAGGGTGGTATGCGGTTGTCCTCAGTTTTTTGCAGTTGTACAAGGCACAAAGTTCAGAGAATAACTGAGACTCGAATGCAGATCCCTGATCGGTGAGTATCTTGTTAGGACACCTGTATGGCAGAATGAAGCTCTTTCACATGGCAGCAGCTGTAGTTTTTGCAGTAAAGCCCTTTACAGGTACAGCCACAGTGAACTTGGTATAGTGGTCTATGATTGTAATAGCATAGACATACCCGGATCTGCTGGGTTCCAGTTTCACGCTATTGATTGCCATGATTTCAAGAGGACTTATACTCACTATTGGATAAAGGGGGGCTCGCTGATTATGTCTTTCCCCTTTAGCTACAGCACAGGTGGGAGACTGCCTACACCAGGTTTCAATGTCACCTCTCATGTCAATCCAGTAGAAACGTCGTCTGATGGTGGTTTTTCTTTCATGGGTCGGAAAGCAGCTCCTCTCTCTTCTTTCCACTCCACCGGTATTTTGGCATTTTGACAGCCTTTAGGGTGACCTTTCACAAGCTCCTGGATATGTTCCGCAATCTGAGCGAAGTGCGGCATAAACCTCCGATAGTAACTTGCAAATCCGAGGAAGCTCTTGACCTCCTTGACTGTTTTGGGGGCCGGCCAGCTTTGTACTGCAGCTATCTTGTTAAGGTCCGGTCTCACGCCCTCCGCACTTACATGTCCCAGATATTTCACTTGGGGCTTTAGTAAGTGACACTTTGAAGGTTTCACTTTCAGTCCATGTTGGGTCAAAGTCTGGAACACTTCCGCCAAGTGCTGTAAATGCTCTTCGTAGGTCTTAGAGTAGAAGATCACATCATCAAGGTACAACAACACGGTCTCAAAGTTTTTGTCTCCAAGACATCTTTCCATGAGTCTCTGGAATGTCCCAGGGGCGTTGCATAACCCGAATGGCATGTAGTTGAACTTGAACAGACCCATTGGGGTGGCAAAAGCAGTTTTTTCTTATCTTCTGGTGCCATGGGGACTTGCCAATAGCCACTGGTTAGATCCAGGGTTGAAAAGTAAGCAGCGGATCCCAAAGCTGCCAGTGACTCCTCAATTCGTGGCAGGGGTATGCATCCTTGTGCGTAATGTTGTTGATTTTACGGTAGTCCACACAAACGGATGGTTCCATCCTTCTTCTTTACCAGGATTAAGGGGGCAGCCCAGGGGCTGTGACTATCCCGGATGACATTAGCTGTCTTCATATCCTGCACCATCTTCTTCACCTGCTGATACATGGCAAGAGGGACTGGTCTGTATCTCTCTTTGATTGGAGGATGAGTGACGGTTGTAATGGTGTGCTGTGTTAGGTGAGTCTGACTATAGTCCAGAGAATGTTTGCTGAAGACTTGATGGTGTTGTTTGACAAAGTCCAGCACACTGTTGATCTACTTCGGCAGAGGTTGTGGTATCCCCAATATGTAGTTCGGCCCACCAGGGCTGTTCCGGCGGGTCTTTGGCTTCCTCCACTGTTTGGAGTGATTGTTGGGCCGCAGCAGTAGGGTAATCCAGGATATCCTGCTGACGGATATGGTATAGGCAGGCCACTGGATAGTGCTTTTTTCATTTCACAGCTTCATCACCCAGATTGACTAAGCGTATAAGTACCTTTCCTTGGGACACGGTGACCACACTCTAGCAGCTAGGACAAGGGGGTGATCCTGAAGATGGATTGGTTCCACAAGGGCCTGATAGTCTTGACTTTGGATACCGATGCAAGCCTTGCATCATATCAGAGTCTCTGCTCCAGGCTGGAGTTTGATAGGGTGAGCATCCTTGATGCGGACACGGCAGATTTCGCCTGATTGATTGCTGAATTTATGTTGGGCAGCTAACAGTTGCTGAGTACATTCATCCCCAGGACCACAGGGCAATTGTCATCATCTGGGACCTGAATCACGACTACCCCTTGGCATGGGAGTGTCACCTCCAGACATCTGAGAAGCTCTGACAGACGTTCTTCAGAACCTCCTGCTTGAGGTTCTTTTGTTTTGCTTTCGTTTTGTCATCTCGTTTCCCTCTCTCAGCTGTCATCTAGTTGCACTGATTGCATCCCTTTAAATCCCTTCCCATACTGCATCACTTTGCGGTTTATACAACTTCCTGGAGTGTGTACATGCTGGATGCTACAAACTGATGCTTCTACAGATAAGTCTGTTCATTGATTTGTGTTTTCCTGTTTGCTTGATCCTAGGTGACCCTGACTTCCTCCGTATTAAGTGTAGGGAGCCGGTGATCGTGTGCCCTCACTATTATAGGGTGTTCAGGTGTCATACAGTCAAGGCATGAGGGCATGCAATTTTCTATCATAGAGATCTTTGCATGGGCTGAGAAGACAGGGAGAGTTTCAGGGCTTAAACAGGGGTCACCCTTTTGTTCCTTAGTTTCGGATCAAGCCAGTTGGATCCTTATTTGTAAACTTCTTGTTTTCTGTTACACCATCCGTGACAGGTCCCAATAACCTAGTATAGGCACTGGTTTGCCATTGGTAGCTATGATGCTGAGCCAAGATTCAGGAGGTTGCGTCAGCTGGGCTCCGTTTCGGCATGTGTCAAATGCTGCTTGGTGGATGGTAGTTACTTGAGAACCAGTATCAATTAAAGCAGGAAACTTCACTTCGTTGATGTCAGCTTGAACCACGGGGCGGGCACCCACATACCTAGGCATAAAGGCTGGATCTGTGGGACCTAGTATTCTTCCTCCCGAGGGACAGTCCTCAACCTCAGGGGATACCCGTTTAACTGACGGCTGAACTTTTCAGTGTGTCCATACCTCTAGAAATGCAGGCATCGCTGTTTCCTAATGTTTTGATAACCGAGGTCTGACAACCTACTGACCGGCTGGCGCCGATATTCTTGTGGACCAGGCATAGGGCAGTCTCTGTTTGCAGAAGTCCCTTTCCCCACCTTGGGTTGCTGTTCTAGTCGCTCTAGCTGTTTCCTCATCCTCTCTATATTCTCAGCTAAGAGGGAGACTTGAGTGGTCAGAGCTGCTACGGCATCTGGAACGGATGCCTGAGCCCCATGTTCAGCTATTTGACTGTGAGTAGCAGGCCATAGAGTGGGCCCTGCCCTCTTGTTTTCAGGAGGTTCGCCTTGGTGACTTTCCCATAGGATGTCACTAGCAAGTTCCTTAATGTCCAAGAAAGGGGTATCTGGGTGCTGGACATTAAGGAACTTCTGATCCTGTGATCCTGGATTTAGCCTAAACGTGGCTAGCATTTTATCACGGAATTCCCTGAGTGAATGTGGTTCTCCTGAGTAACTTGGGAGCCAGGGTGCCCCAAAATAGTATGGCATAGTAAGAGGCATGATGCAGGTGGCTGCCGCTGCTACTGGTGGATCGCTGCGGTCAAAGTGGGTGCTATCATTGTTGTCGGACATGGCCCTTGATACCCAGTACCAGATTAGAGGAATCAGTATTGGCTACAATGCAATTTAGATGCAGGTTGCTATGGGCGACTGCAGCAGAATTGGTGCGTAGCTACTTTAAGAGTCGCTGCAACTGCTCAATTTCGGGGAGTATGGTGCTCTGGCAGACAGATTATAACTCTTAACAGTCTTTAGCAAGGTTATTTGCACAGTAGTACTCACTCAGATCCAAGAGCTGGTGCTTCTGCAACAATCAATGGAGAAAAGACTATTTTCCCCTTTTTCAAGATGTCCGACGCTTCACTTCCTGTATGGGCAGCAATTTCTCTGTCCTCCTGGGAACTTGTATTTTGTTCCTGCTGCTGTAGGAATACTTTCTCTGTGGAGGCAGGCTGTTTGGTTCCCTCCCCTCTGCTGGGTGGAGATATCTGGGATGGCCGATTAACCCCTGCTCTGCCACTGTGCTGCAGCTGATGCAAGCCGACATTTTTCAGCAATAAGTACATACAATAAAAGTCTCTTTTTCTGGGGGTTTGGTGATTACTATCACCAGAATTATAGGCACAAAGGTAAATCCTGTTCGTGACGCCACTTTTATGCAGTGACCAGGTACGGGTTGTTTAATGTTCTGTATTTGTTGTGATGCCAATTGCAGCGTGTGCGCAGGGTACTACCCCAGGGCCCTTCTAAGGTGTTATAACGCAAGTCCCAGAGAAGGAATGCCAGAGTGGTGTGATTGTCTATAATGTCTCTGTATAGTGATGATAATGGTGTCAACGGTGTCTCCTACCTGGGTAAGGCTGGACTCCTGGCTCCTGGCTCACTTGCAATAAATTGAGTGTAGTGATAGTAGGAAAAAAAGAGGAATTTTGCAGCAGAAATGATGTCCAGACCTTTAGATGAAGTTCAAACTTTTCTTTACTGAAGATAACTTGTATCCAAATAGTATGCAGCTTTGGTCCTTGGTCCCAGCAGGTTTTGGCAATCATTGGCAGGAATAGAGGCTTCTGTTTTGAACTGTACCTTCTGCTTTGTGGGGACAGACTAGCTGAGGAGGAATGGCTTATCCTAGGTCTCCGGACTCGACTCACAGATATATTCTCAGGGGATGCTTTCTTCCTGGAATTCTGGAGGTTGTTTGCAATTTTCTGCTTTTTGTCATCCAGCTGAGCTGCAGAGCTCAGACTAGGAATTTGATCAAGTCTCAGCATGAGACTTGGTCCTTGCTGTCTTCCCTATGCAGGGGAAACTAGAACTGGTCCTAACAGTTTTTTTCCTCCCTTGCTGCAGGAAGATGGAAACCTCCACTTCTCTTCAGCAGGGGGGCAGAATAGAACAGGATTGTTCCACTCTGAACGGCCATAACATTAGGACTATCTCTACCAATGATGCTGCCACCTGCTGGTAAACAGGGAAAATACAAGGAAATTTACATTTAGCATAGTTTTAAATGCACAGTTGTGAAGACATGAGCAAAATCATATCAGATGACAATATAAAAGCTCTTAGAAGACAGTAGCAGAGTAGAGGAGTGTAGTAACACCACTCTGGGGTGTTACACCAGCAATCCGACTTTTCAATGGGAGTCTCAATGTCAGTCTCATAGGAATGAACAGAGAAGTAACTGACTTCCTGTCCTGTGTCAGTTGCAGATCAAAGTATTGGTCACATGACACAGCTGAGGATCAGAAAGAAGGTTATAACTCACAAATACAGTCACTGGTGAGAAGATTACCTTCACTACAGATTACATCATGTACCTTTTCTTACAAGTCAGAGAATAAAAATGTTTGAGGGAGTTCTTTAACCCTTTCTACCCTGGAGGTTTTCTCATTTTTTCATTTTCATTTTGCACTTCCTGCCTTCCCAGAGCCATAACTTTTTTATTTTTCCATTCACATAGCCGTATGAGGGCTTGTTTTTTGCAGGACAAGTTGTACTTTTCAACAGAACCATTTAATGTTGCATTTGATGTAGTGGGAAGCAGGAAAAAAAAATGTGGTTTTTTTATTAATGACATTCGTTGTGCGATAAAACTGACCAGTTACTTTCATTCATATATGTACAGATTTTCTTGCATTTTGATACTGATAACATAATAAAAACCTTGGAAAAAAATCAGCCTGACCCCTATAACTTTTTTGTAGTTATGTGTATGGAGCTGTATGAGCATAGATTTTTTGCAGGGCAGTCTGTACTTTTCATTGTTACAATTCTGGGCTGTGTATGACTTTTCAATCACTTTTTTATGAAAAGAAATTGTGGGAAATGAAGCAACCAAAAATGGCGAATCGCCCATTTTGATGTTTTATTTCCATTTCGCCATTTGCCATATGGGTGAAGGACGGTGATTAGAATTTTTATATATTTTTTATTTTTAAAAACTTTTATTTTTACAAGCAATCATTAGCCTTGCTACACACAGATGCTTGAAAGGAAACACTATGCAGCAGGGGCTGCTGCATACAAGCTCTGGCTCCCCCGACTGCCGACAGAGCATACCCGAAAGCATGCACTTCTGGGTTTGTACACGCTCAGATGCCATGGTCAGGTTTAATGTGTTAAATGTCCACGACCAGCATTATCGTGCCGATCATCTAATAATCCTTATCTCTGCTCCCCAGATGACTAAAAAGACAGAAAATCCACAGGCTGCTACTACAGCATCTCAGCTATGTACAGAGAAAAAAAATCCATGTTTTTAATAAAGACCAATTGAAAAAAAGATTTTTATGATGTTATTTTTAATTTTCCATGTCAATATTTATATAATAAAAAAACATTAAATCCTGTTTTGGACTGGCCACTAACCCTAATAATTAGTGCCACTTCTGGGTCTGCACAGATCCCTTTACTGCAGTTACCTGCTTATCTGCAATTTTGATCCTGCCTGTAATGATATCACCTCTGTGTATAGATAAGACAGGATTCACCATTGACAATAGGTGATTGTCAAATCTTGTACAGTGGCCTTTGCACAGGTCACACAGCATGCCTAGAAAACTCTCCCAAAAAACTCAATAGGGTTGGCTCCAGACCATTGTATCTATGGCCGATGTGGACGCTGTAAAGCTTTACTAAGTGCTATTAAAAACAGCTCATGCAAGATGGCCGCCCCCATAATCATGGTCAGGGAATAGAATAAAAAAATCTCATCAGAAAATAAAAACAGAAGAAAAGGCGATGTGCTGCTATCTGGTTTTAACTGGCAGATAAAAGTTTTGGTGACACAATTCCACAACAAGCTCTGGAAAACTGCATTTTTGCAGGGTCATGTGCTGGTGGCATCTTCAAATCATGTACATTATTCAAAAATGTTTTCTTCATTTTTGCCCTCTTGACTAAGATAAATATTTATGTACATTTTGCTCATTCACATAAGTATAAAAGTACTAAATCAGATTTCTTTAGCTAACAAATTAGATTTTCTTTTCTGACCACAAGAGTACACATTGGCGTGAACAGATACATCCTGTAATAAGAACCTCCTGTGTTAACATCGGCATACCTTTTCTGCACGGTCGTAATAGTACCATTAACATGAATGAAATAGTGTCTTCAGTTGATATGTGTCAATATGAAATGCAGCTATTTCATGTAGCTGGACCTAAGGCATAGTGGGGCAGATTTACTAATCTTATAGATTGCAACAGAATTTTATACCAGAGCTGTGGTGCAAACTATTACATCTTAGGTCTTGCCTCTTCCCACTAAGCCCCGTTAGATGCACTGTTAGATGTATTAATCTAAAGGTGCCTTTATTATACTCACCAATGCCCCGGGAGAAGCCTGCAGGGTGAGACCCTGGGTCAGGCAAGTGATTTGGCTAGCTGCATGTGCATTAGTGAATATATGGGAGTACCATAAAAGGTTTCTAAAAGATGAAATCACTTCCAAGAACAGAATAGAGGTATCAGCTCCTCTAAATGAAACCCCTACAAGAATTTTCGAGGCTCCAATAGAGATAAGAAGCAGGACTTCTGCCATCTGAAGTCTAGCTGTAATGGGACATTTGTCGCATTTCCCCTTAGCCTGGTATGCCCATATCAAAGAATGCTGGGTACTAGAGATAATAGAAAAAGGTTCCCAGATGCCCCAAGAAAATTCTTTATAAAGGGTCACGTAAATTCCTGCAGACAGGAGATTTTGAGGAATTCAATATTAGGTTGGATCTCTATACGCATTTTGAAAGACGTCCTTTTGTCAGATATAAGAGATGAGGTGTATTCCCTAGTTTTTCTTGTGTCCAAAACTTTGGGCAAATGAAGACTCATAATAGATCTCCATTATTCTTACTTTCATGTTCACAGAAGATTCTTATATATCATCATACAATATTTTAAATCTAGAGTTCTGCAGTAAAGGCATTTCCATTGCTCAATTCTCCGATCTCGGCTGTCCCCTTTCTTTCAACCAGAACACACCAATTCCTTTGCTGGTGGCACAATGTGATGGATGGGATGGATTCAGAACAAGCAGAATGGATCCCGTTGACCACAGATGCGACTGTGTCAAGATGGGTTCTTCTGGAACTGACCATGACGATAATTTGTACTCACCTAAAGAGTGCCTGTAACAGGGCTAAAAGATATCTTCAGAGGCCTCTCTCACGTCATTCGGCTTCTAGAAGGCAAAGCTGTGTGGGTCAGATCTGACATGACTTCAGTCATTTACATAAACAAGCAGTGAACCTAAACAATCTGTAACCCTTCTAAGGAGGGGAAGTGGGGAAGATCAAGGAGTGGGCAGAACAGACTCTAACTTATATATCAGTGGTACACATAAGAGGCTCTTTCAACATCATCTGAGTTGTAACCAAACAGTTCCAAGAGAGTGGTCCTTGAACCAGGAAGTCTTCAATTCTATAGACTAGAGATGGGATGGGGCATGCTAGTGCAGCGGACACCTCCCCCCAGGGCCCTTTAAAAGAAAAAAAAGTACTTGTTTTTGTGACGCCAGTTGCAGTGAAGCAACAAGGGCACAGGGCCCCTTTTATTGATGTAGTGGACGGTACCCAGGTGTAGGAATGCCATAGTGGTGTAGGGTAAATGTCCCTTAATGTTTTGTGCACATGTCATGGTGCTCCTACCTGGATACACTGGACCCTAGGCGTTGGCTCCGAAGCAATGAAAAGGGGGTAGTTGAATGGTGGGATGAAGAATAAATGGAGTCCAGACCTTGTGATGAAGTTGAAAAGCAGCTTTACTTTGCATAAACGTTTCTCCAAACAGACTCAGGCTTTATCTTGGTTCCCAGCAGGCTTTAGGATTAACTGTGGCAAATGCCTCTCTGCTACATCTGTTGCACTCTGGCTCTGCTGTGCTGACAGGACAGCTGTATCACTTAGCTTTAGCTGTATGCTGCAACTTCTCTCTGTAGGCTCTTTAGTAGTACCAGGGAACCTGACTCCTGGCTTTAGAGGCTTCAAGCTGTGGCCTCCATATCCAGCAGAGCTGAAGGTGCTCTAGCTGGCTGGGCAAGGCACGGGTGCAGAAGTGGTAATGCCACTCTGGGCCATTACACTAGACGTAGACCTGAAAGCAACACAAAGAAATGCCAAACTGAAGAAGTTCTTCTCCCTGTACAAGGAAGATATTATTGGATGCATTGTCGATCCAGTGGAATTTCAAGCTGCTATACCTCTTTCCTCCATCTTCCATAATACCAAAGGTATTGATGAAGATCAGACAGGATTGGGCCTCAGTATTAAAGATCATATCTTTTTGACCTAAGAGATCCTGGTTTTCCCAACTCAGGTTGATGAGTCAAGGGAGATACTAAAGGCTTCGCCCTGTGCGGAACCTGGTGTCTCAGAGAATGCAGCTCTACCTTACTGAGAGACAGAGGTTTTAGGCACTATTGCTTACTTTATGAGTGAATCAACTAAGGGTTAAGAGAATGAGGGTTAAGAGAATTTTCTGTGCCTGGTGTCAAGCTAGAGGAGTGGACCAGGAGACACTATTGGTAATAAAGATCTTGGACTTCCTTTAGGATAGGTTTGGAAAAGGTCTTAGCAGGTATTACTGACTGTTACTGCTTTTTTGTTTTAATATGCCTCTTCTTCAAGACCAATTGAATTTCTAAACATCGGCATAAGGTCATTAAACCCCTGGCACAGTGTCATCTCTCGTGGTTTTGAAGCAGCTGTTTCTCCCCCCTTTGAACTTTTAGATAAAGTGACTTTTAGGTACCTCTCCTTAAAGGGGTATTCTGGTTGCTATTAGATCAGTGGGGTCTCTATCACTGGGACCCCCACCAATCATGAGAGCGGGTACCCCATGCAGCCCCCCTGAAATGAACGGAGCAACCAGACACACAAGTGCTCGGCTGTTCCATTAACTTCTATGGGAATTCCGGAGACAGCAGAGAGCTGTACTTGCCTCTCTCCAGAACTCCCATAGAAGTTAATGGAATGGCCTCTCCCCTGTGCGACTGGCCACTCCATTCATTTCAGGGGGGCTGCAGGGGATACAGGGCCCCCGTTCTCGTGATCGGTGGTGGTCCCAGCGGTAGAACCTATATCTAATAGTTATCCCCTATCCTGTGGATAGGGAATAACTTAATATAATCGGAATACCCCTTTAAAATTAGCTTTTCTATTGGAAATTACTTCTGCCACGAGAGTTGGGAAATTGCATGCCTTAGCTCCTGTAGAGCCGTATGTCACCTTCTATCAGAAGAAGGTGTTAATGAGTCTGCTGCCCTCAGACCAAAAATCTCTTTCTTCAGGAATATTAATCAATCTCCCTTCCTGTTTATTATACTCAACCAACTTCTGAGGAAGAGTACAGGCTTCATACTCTGGATGTGGTCAGATGCATAGGTCCTGCAGGAGCAAACATATACCTGTAATGGACAGTGGGTGTGGACCAGTTTGAGTAAACCTAATGGCATTGTCTTGACGATTCCCTGGTATTCACCCTTTAACCCCTGTACAATGATCTAGGCTTCACTGCAGGGAACCAACCAAACTTCTAATTCCTGGCGTAGTGGTATAGTTGGCGACTAACCCATGGAGGTCAGAGACACTGAGGGATCAAGCAAAATGTGTACTCTGAGTACAGTCCAAGGTCAGAGAAGGCTAGCAGATCTGAGGTTGGAGCAGGCGGCAAGGAGCAACACAAGACACAGGCCAAGATTTGGACAGGAAACATGAAACCAGAATCAGTAGACAGCCTGCAGAAGTTACAGTCTGTGGCTGGGAGCGCAGCTGGATAGAAAGAGAATAGAGAGAGAATCTCTGCATTAAGGAGCCAGCAGGGTAAGAGATGCGGCATCCATGCCCACAGGCGAGACCAGTAGTTCAGTGGGCCGCCAGCCTAACAACCCCACTATTGTGCTGCTGTTGGGACTAAGGGAAAACAAATTAATTGAAAGCTAATCTTATCAAGGTAGAGTAGGCTTATCTAGTACTTAGTTACTTTACTGTATAAAATAACACTCTGTAAATGACCGTCTACTATTAAAGAGGCATCATCTTTCTTACAGGAAATAATGTGACCAAAACAGAAATTAACATGTGCAGTATTTTTCTTCATATTTAAAAAAACAGTCGGTAATAGATGAAAGGGGCTCTCCCCGAAACCTTTAAGTGGCTTTTTTAAAATCATGATTGGAATAAAAATAATACACCGATACTTCTGACCATATGTTGTGTGCTCTGAATCTAAAAAGTCATGGTAAATAATGCACTAAAACAATAGATGCAAACATTATATATGGGCTAAGCCCTCACTCTAATGATAAAATTTGAGTCTCTTAGCCAATATATTTTGATCAAAACACATCTGTGCCCACCTAGCCTCGCCAAGGTGGTCTCAGGTCAGGCAGGTCTTACTCTAAACCTACCTATGCCATTGGGCATCTACATTCAGGAGAGCAGACCCTGTACATATAGTGTGCTGCTCCTAGTTACCTCTGTGTTCACCAAGCAACCGATGAGAGGAGGAGCACGCACACCTATATGTACCACCTAATCAAGGTCGACCTATTAGATAGGTGGAGCAAAAGTGCACATGAATGCTACTCCCAGGATAGAAGCGCATTCACACCTGAAGGTGTGCTCTGAATCTAGTATGAACTTTATGTGTAAACATTTAGGGACATTTATTAAGACCGGGCGGTCTTCCATGCCGATCTTAAGTCCCTCTGCACGGTTGGAGGTAGCGCCAAAGTTATGTAGAGGCATAGGCCTCTACATTGGTTTGGCGCTCCCTCCAGCAGGCTGTGTGACAGACTTAAATCTACACCAACTTTCTTTGGTGGCATAGATTTAAGACCTTTTTCACGCCAAAAGCCAGAGTGGAAAATGATAAATGAGCTGGGCCTGTGCACGTCATTCTCCCATCTATTCTTATGACTCTTTGTTGTGCCATTCCTCTATTATTCCTGCTATAAGTTTATGGATAAAGGTGCATATGGGTGTTACCAGTTGGGCGGGGTGTCCCTACACAGTCTGACACTGGCAGCACTGATTGGACAAGGTCAGACTGTGCAGGGACACACCCTCAACTGGTACCTCCCACTTGTACCTTTATCCATAAACTTCTAGCAAGAATACCAGAAGAACGGCACAACATAAGAATAGATGCTCCAGAATACCATTATTTACTAAAACAGACATTTCAGAAGTGGTGACAGCTCCTCTTTAAAGTGTAAATTATTCAGTTTTCCCCATTTTTTGGTGGGGATTTTCAACATATTTTTATTGATGACCAATCCTCATCAATAAGCAAATCTATACTTCAGATCATTGTTGACCGCGACATATAGGAGGTTTGCAAAGGGAAGGGGCTCGCTCTCTCCCCCCAAAGGCCTTGGGGCCGGGCAGCTATGAAGGCCTATGAGGCTTAGCTCCCAGGCTGGGTCTCATAGGCAAACTGTCAGTGTAATACACTGACAGTCAATGCAGTACAATACAGCATGTATTGTACCGCATTAAAACAGGGATCAAACCCTGAAAAGTCTCATAGTGGGACAAAAATAAAAAAAAATTAAAAGTGAAAAAAGGAGTTCAATAAAAAAATTAAAGTTTCAATTAAATAAAGCACCCTTTCCAATATTCCTACTATGTACAATAAAAAAGAAAATATTAAAGATAGATGTATTAAGTATCGTCATGTCTGTAACGACCAGCTGTATAAAAATAGCTACCCTGTCAGGTGAATACCGAAAAAAATCAAGATAAAACCTGTGCCAAAATAGCCTTTTTTAGTCATATTGTCTTATAAAAAGTGTAATAACTAGCAATCAAAAAGTACTGTCTACCCCAAGTGGTACCAATGAAAATCTCAACTCATCCTGCAAAAAATGAGCCCCCTCACACAAGAAAAAAATAGACATATTGGTATCCTCACGTCCGTAACGACAGGCTGTATAAGAATATCACATGACCCACCCTGTCAGATGAATGCCGTCAAAAAAATTGTGTCATTTTTTGTCACCATGCCTTACAATAGCCAGCAATCAAAAAGTACTATGTAACCTAAAATGCTACCAATGAAAACCTCAACTCTTCCCACAAAAAATGAACCCCCACAAGATGATTGGCAGAAAAATTTAAAAAACAATGGCTCTTAGAAAATGGAAACACAAAACCAGCATTTTTTTCAAAAAGCTTTTATTGTACAAGATTGAAAAAAAGAAAAAAAATATAGACATATCAGGTATCGTAACGACCAGCTGTATAAAAAGTCACATGATCTACCCCATCAGATGAACGTCGTAAAAAAAAACATGTCAAAATAGTCTTTTTTTTGTCACCATGACTTACAAAAAGCGTAATAGCGAGCGAACAAAAAGTACTATGTACCCCAAAATGGTACCAATGAAAACCTCAACTCATCCCACAAAAAAATGAGCCCCCACACAAGATGATTGGCTGAAAAAAAAATATATATAACTCAGAAAAATGTGACACATAAAACAGCTTTTTTTTCAAAAATACTTTGTGTAAAAAAAAAATTGTATCTCTGTAATCGTACTGACCAGCAGAATAAAAAATAATGTGTCATTTTTCCCGCATGGCGTATGCCCCAATAACAAAACCTAAAAAGCAATGGCAGAGTTGCTACCTTTTCTGATTCCAAAAAACTGGGGTTAAAGTAGTCAGTACACCCCTCAATAAATTCTTTGAGGGGTGTAGTTTCCAAAATGGGTTAACTTTTTAGGTTTTCTACTGTAGGGGTACTTTAGGTTTTCTTCAAATGTGAAAGGCACCCAAAAACCATTCCAGCAAAATCTGCCCTCCAAAAACCATATGGTGTTCTTTCCCTTCTACACCCTGCTTATAAAATCTCACCTCCATTTTCCTTTAATTCTTGTGAAACATGTAAAGGATTAAAGGGGTTATCCGAGGCTGGAAATGCACCCCCATATGCCCGTGCCCCTCACACACAATATACTTACCGTGCTCCCAGCTCTCTGCGCCGCTCCTGGTCCCCGCAGGGCCGCAGCTGCTTCTCCTTGTGCGGGGATGAAAACATCTGGTGTGAGGGGAGGGGGCATCCAATGGCAGGGGGGGCATTTCCAGCCTTGGCTAACCCCTTTAACAAAGTTTGTAAAATCAGTTTTGAATAACTTGAGGGGTGTAGTTTCTAAAATGGAGTCATTTAAGGGTGGTTTCTACTACATAAGCCCCTCCTTACAAAAGTGGGTTGTGGAAAGTTTCTTGAAACTTTTTAAAATTAGTTCTAAAATTCAAAGCATTCTAATGTTCTAAAAAAAAAATATGACATTTATAAAATTATGCCAACATAAACTAGACATATGGGAAATGATAAGTAATAAATATGTTATGATGTATCACTTATCCATTTAAAAGCAGATACATTTATAATTTCAAAAATTTCTGTAAATTTGGGATTTTTTTATACATGAAGGTGAAACATATCAACTCAAATTTATCACTATCATGAAGTACAATGTGTCACGAGAAAACAATCTCAGAATGGCTTGGATAAGTTTTTACCACATAAAGTGACACATGTTAGATTTGCAAAAAAGCAGCTTGTTCCTTAAAGGGGTTTTGTCACTTCAGCAAATGGCATTTATCTTGTAGAGAAGGTTAATATAAGGTACTTACTAATTTACTGTGATTGTCCATATTGCTTCCTTTGCTGGCTGGATTCATTTTTCCATCACATTATACACTGTGGGTTTCCATGGTTACGACCAGCCTGCAATCAGGCATCAATGCCTATGTGACCTCCCATGGTCCTGGCCACCAGAGAGGACGGCACTTTTTCCTGTAGTGTGCAAGCACGACCACCACTGATGGATTGCAGGGTGGTCTGTAACCATGGAAACGAGCAGTGTATAATGTGATAGAAAAATGAGCTCGTATTAGTGTTGTCTTCTTTTCAAATAGCTGATCAGTGAGCGTGCCGGAAGTTGGCCCCCCACCGATCTGATATTGATGACCTATCCTGAAGCCGGCAACCCCTTTAAGTGAATCTTTCAATTTCTGTAAAACTTTATTTTATTTTTCCATTTTTCACTTATGGTACTCATTTTGGGCTAAAAATATTTTTTTTTATCAATTGGTCTTTTTAGCAAATATTCAGCCATTCTGTCACAGAGGGTTAACAGTTTGGCCGTGTGAATCGTAGTCATCTATTAGTCCCTTATCTCTAAATAACTAAATGATCATAAACACCTATTTAAGCCACATTCTTATCAGTAAGATAAGAACTGAGCTATAATAAGCGTTTATAAGGTCAGAGAGCCGAGATAAGGAGCCGTCAGATTATCTGCCTAAAGCCCCTTTCACACGAGCGTGACGGATTTGGTCCAGATTCCTTTAGGGTTCAGGGAAACTCGCACCATTTTGCAAGCAAGTTCAGTCAGTTTTGTCTGCGATTGCGTTCAGTTGTTCAGTTTTTTCCGCACGGGTGCAATGTGTTTTTTATGCGCGTGATAAAAAACTGAAGGTTTACAAACAACATCTCTTAGCAACCATCAGTGAAAAACACATCGCATCCGCACTTGCTTCCAGATGCAATGCTTTTTTCACTGAAGCCCCATTCACTTCTATGGGGCCAGGGCTGCGTGAAAAACGCAGAATATAGAACATGCTGCGTTTTTCCCGTAACGCAGAACTGATGCGTGAAAAAAAATGCTCATGTATACAAACACCATGAAATGAATGGGTCAGGATTCAGTGCGGGTGCTATGCATTCACGTCACGCATTGCACCCGCACGGAAAACTCGCTCGTGTAAAAGGGGCCTAAAAGAACACAGTAAAAATACAGAGCATGCTATCAGAGAATCTCAAGGCTGTACAGAAAAAGGGCTCATAATTTTAATAAACACTAATTCAAAATTTTTAGTTCAAAATGAGTACAATGCAATAATAAAACAAATTGCACCCAAAGGTGTACATAGCCTTTAAGGCCTCTTTCACACGAGCGTGACGGATTAGATCCGGATGCGTTTCAGCGTGCGTTCAGGAAAACTCTCACCACTTTGCAAGCAAGTTTAGTCAGTTTGGTCTGCGATTGCGTTCAGGGAGACAATTAGTGTAAATAGGTGACATCTGGGAGAAGGAAAGGAGATGACAAAGTGAAACCAAAACAAAGAACGTCATGCAAGAGGTAGAGAAGAGACGTCTAACAGACCTTCTCACAGAACTGGCGGTGACAGGTTGCTTCTCATCTAAGGGAGTGACTCACTCACAATTTGGCCTAAGGACACTTCCATAAATAAATAAAATTAATGGTTTCAAAACATCCTCCAAGAGCAACTTCTTCCAACCATCCAGGAGCAATTTGGTGATGAACCATGCTTTTTTCCAGGATGATGGAGCACCATATCATAAGGCAAAAGTGATAACTAATAGCTTGATGAACCAAACAATGAAATTTTGGGTCCATCACCAGGAAGCTTCCCAATCCCATTTAGAACCTGTGGTCCATTCCCAAAACATTGGTGTGTGAGATGGGGCAACAGCTCTCCTTGTCTGAACACTTTGTGTAGATTAAATTAAATGATCTGGATTGACATTCTGCTGATTGGCCACAAGATGCCGCTGTTTCCTAAACACACTTCACTAAGTGAAGCTGAACATGTCCAAGACCCTGATCCGGTCCAGAGGAACGGGGATTGCTTTCAGGAACGCTGAGGAACAAAGCATGCTTGTTGGAGAGGCTTTTGTTTGGTTCAGAGTCACCAGCAGATGCAGAGCAGACCCGGGTCGGTAAGATCGTGCACGCACTTCATTACAGTGTTGGCGCCTAGAGACTGAGACCAGGCCTGGCATATACAAACACGTTTTTCCAGCTCACCATATCTTTTCCCATGCACGGAGCAGACCGGACCAGTCCTCACTTGAAACACGAAGAAAAAGAGAAGTTCCAGCATTCAGGATAAAACATAGATGTTTTCTTTATTCACAATGGTCACATATCAAATACATGGACGGCTTCTCCCTCCACCGCTAGGTTGACATGTTTCGGACTTGTTAGTCCTTACTCGTCACCTCATGTGTGAGCCAGCCACACAGCTGAAATAATCCCAGGATCTTGAACCGAGGCTGGAATTAACCCCTATGTGACCAGTGCACACATATTACATTTATTTTACCCCTTGTGCAAAAAATAGATATCAAAAGTCGTTAAAACCACAAATTCATATCAATATATATGAGTACTTGAATGGCTGCGATCCAATATAGCACTAGTTTAAACTTGCAAATATGTGTATATATACATAATAAAACGCACTGTATCCACCTCGATCCCACATATGATGTTACCGTGGAACCGAAGTGGATATATATCCAAACCCACAAGTGAACAAAAACAGTGCTGCTGGATCTGCCTATTCAGACCCTTTTCTTTATAGCAAATACCACACAGAAGTAAAACTGGCTATGTTACATATTCCACAAAAACTTAAATAAACATATGTCTTATCTAAGGTTCATTTTATGTCATAATTAATGTTGGTTATATTTTCTATTTTATTTTTAGTCCCCAACTGCATGAACGAGGAAAAAAAAAGGGGGGGGGGGGGAATAACCCTAATTCTATCGTATTCACTATCATCCCACTGGTGTATACATTGTTGGTATTAAATAATATTTGAGATTAACTACTTTTATGTAACAATTGCACCTCTTGTGGGCTAATCTCACCCTACTAAAAGTTACTCAAACCAAATGTAAGACATCCTAATATAAATACATCAATTCCTTTTTTAAAGGGACACTGACAGGCCCAACAAGCATATTTAGGTATCTATATGATAATACAGGTCTTATAAGGGGTATTAAAATCATCTAAGTATCCCCCCTGTCCACATTCTAAATACAGTAAACTGAAGTTTTATAACTTGCTTGAACCGTCTTCAATCTGCCCAAGGGGCGGCGTTTCACCTCCACTTGCGCCCAGCCAGCCGCTCCCAACTGCCGTTTTGAAGCGCCGCCCAGCTCATCAATATTCACTTTGCTGGGCGGCTTCTGCTGTCCCCGCTCTGAAGCGCTGCGCTGAACAGTGCCCGGCGCATGCGCCGGATCTTGTGAAGTCGGGGACAGTAGTAGCCGCCCAGCAAAGTGAATATTGATGAGCTGGGCGGCGCTTCAAAACGGCAGTTGGAAGCGGCTGGCTGGGCGCAAGTGGAGGTGAAACGCCGCCCCTTGGACAGATTGAAGACGGTTCAAGCAAGTTATAAAACTTCAGTTTTACTGTATTTAGAATGTGGACAGTGGGGATACTTAGATGATTTTAATACCCCTTATAAGACCTGTACTGTCATATAGATACCTAAATATGCTTGTTGGGCCTGTCAGTGTCCCTTTAAGTTTAATCCTATAGGATAGCGGGTGTTTAGTCTCAAAATCCAGAAGGCTTCACGTAGTAAAACCTTCTGTTTGATGTTGCCACCTCTGGGTGGTAATGTTACTTTCTCAAATGCATAAGTGCAAAGTCCTACCGTACTTTTATTATGTACATTAATAAAATGATTAGCTACACTTGATGTACCTGTGGCCTGAGGATTAGTAATATAGTTCAAATGTTCTCTAAATCTATTTTTTTACTTCCTAATTGTACTGCCAAAGTACATTTTATCACACAAAGTGCAAATGATGGTGTAAATTACCCCCCAGTATTACAATTGATGTAATGTTTTATTACAAATGTTTCTTTGTGTGACGAATCTTCAAAGTTTTTAGTACGTTGTGCAAACCCATAGGTTTTACATGGGGACGTGCCACATTTAGTAAAGCCCTGGTATTTCAACCATGTGCTATATCTAGGGCTACGTACAAAACACCGATGGTGCTAAGATGTTACCAAGTGTACCTGATCTTCTTGAGATGACCCTACACCCATCTTTGAGGATGTCATGCAAAATATTATCCTTATACAATATAGGTAGACATCTTTTAACCGCACATTCTATTTCTGAAAATTGCTTACTGTACGTCAGTACAAGTGTGGGTTTATCCTGTTTAGATCCTTGTTTGTCCCATTTCGCAGAGAGATCTCTTTTGAACAGAAGACCACGTCTCTTTTTATTTAATGCAATTTGTTTAGCTCTACACAACGTCCAGTGGGAATATCCTCTCATCCTGAGGCCATCCCATATTAATCGACACTCCTTCTCAAGTGTGTTTAATGTGCTACTGTTTCTACGGGCTCGTACAAACTTTCCAACTGGTATTGCTCTTATCGTATGTTTTGAATGGTGACTGGTAGCTTTGAGTATGGTGTTTCCCGCAGTGTCCTTCCGATACGTAGCCGTATTAATAATAGAGTCAATATTACCAGTAAGTCTCAAATCTAAGAAACATACCATGGAGGAATGGGTATAATGAGTAAATTTGAATGAAAATAGGTTACCATTTACGTATTTAACAAAGTCTTATATGGCAGACACATCGTCCCCCCAAATGAGGAGCAAATCATCGATGTATCTGCCATACCAGACGATGTCCCCAGAAAACTGGCTATCTGTAGAGTAAATGTACCTCTCCTCCCAGTAGGCCATCGTTAGATTAGCAAGTGATGGGGAATATTTGGCCCCCATAAACACTCCGCTAATCTGCAGATAAAACTTAAAATCAAAACAGAAATAATTGTGCCTCAATAATAATAATGTTATTTCAACAATGAAATCAATAAACCTTTCTGTGTAATTGCTGTAACTATAAAGATGTTACTGCAGAGCTTCCAATGCTACATGATGTGGTATTGATGGATATACAGTACAGACCAAAAGTTTGGACACACCTTCTCATTCAAAGAGTTTTCTTTATTTTTATGACTATGAAAATTGTAGATTCACACTGAAGGCATCAAAACTATGAATTAACACATGTGGAATTATATACATAACAAAAAAGTGTGAAACAACTGAAAATATGTCATATTCTAGGTTCTTCAAAGTAGCCACCTTTTGCTTTGATTACGGCTTTGCACACTCTTGGCATTCTCTTGATGAGCTTCAAGAGGTAGTCACCTGAAATGGTTTTCCCTTCACAGGTGTGCCCTGTCAGGTTTAATAAGTGGGATTTCTTGCCTTATAAATGCGGTTGGGACCATCAGTTGCGTTGTGGAGAAGTCAGGTGGATACACAGCTGATAGTCCTACTGAATAGACTGTTAGAATTTGTATTATGGCAAAAAAAAAGCAGCTAAGTAATAAAAAACGAGTGGCCATCATTACTTTAAGAAATTAAGGTCAGTCAGTCAGAAAAATTGGGAAAACTTTGAAAGTGTCCCCAAGTGCAGTCACAAAAACCATCAAGCGCTACAAAGAAACTGGCTCACATGCGGACCGCCCCAGGAAAGGAAGACCAAGAGTCACCTCTGCTGCGGAGGATAAGTTCATCCGAGTCACCAGCCTCAGAAATCGCAGGTTAACAGCAGCTCAGATTAGAGACCAAGTCAATGCCACACAGCGTTCTAGCAGCAGACACATCTCTAGAACAACTGTTAAGAGGAGACTGTGTAAATCAGGCCTTCATGGTAGAATACCTGCTAGGAAACCACTGCTAAGGACAGGCAACAAGCAGAAGAGACTTATTTGGGCTAAAGAATAGAAGGAATGGACATTAGACCAGTGGAAATCTGTGCTTTGGTCTGATGAGTCCAAATTTGAGATCTTTGGTTCCAACCACCGTGTCTTTGTGCGACGCAGAAAAGGTGATTGAATGGACTCTACATGCCTGGTTCCCACCGTGAAGCATGGAGGAGGAGGTGTGATGGTGGGGGGGGTGCTTTGCTGGTGACACTGTTGGGGATTTATTCAAAATTGAAGGCATACTGAACCAGCATGGCTACCACAGCATCTTGCAGCGGCATGCTATTCCATCCGGTTTGCGTTTAGTTGGACCATCATTTCTTTTTCAACAGTACAATGACCCCAAACACATCTCCAGGCTGTGTAAGGGCTATTTGACCATGAAGGAGAGTGATGGGGTGCTGCGCCAGATGACCTGGCCTCCACAGTCACCGGACCTGAACCCAATCGAGATGGTTTAGGGTGAGCTGGACCGCAGAGTGAAGGAAAAAGGGCCAACAAGTGCTAAGCATCTCTGGGAACTCCTTCAAGACTGTTGGAAGACCATTTCAGGTGACTACCTCTTGAAGCTCATCAAGAGAATGCCAAGAGTGTGCAAAGCAGTAATCAAAGCAAAAGGTGGCTACTTTGAAGAACCTAGAATATGACATATTTTCAGTTGTTTCACACTTTTTTGTTATGTATATAATCCCACATGTGTTAACCACTTACCGCTACGCTAACGCCGAAAGGCGTCATCTCAGCGGCGCTCCCAGGCTACGCTAACGCCGATTGGCGTCATCTCGCGTGAGCCGAGATTTCCTGTGAGCGCGCGCACACAGGAGCGCGCGTTCACAGGAACGCGTAGTGCACAAGTTCATCTGCAGCCTGCCGTCCGCGATCATTGGCTGGCAGGCTGTCGATTTTTGAATCGACGAATGAAATGGTTATGTCAGACGCTATTTTGAAAATAGCGTCTGATATAACTGCTGCCTGGTCCTCTGGTGGTCCCTTTCGCTTGGATCGACCACCAGAGGACACAGGCAGCTCAGTAAGTAGCACCAAACACCACACTACACATTAGATATTACCCTGTCATTTATTAACCCCTTATTTAGCACCTGATCACCCATATTAGACTCCCTGATCACCCCCTTGTCCACCCCCCTGTCATTGATCAACCCCCCTGTAAGGGTCCCTCATCCCTGCCAGGTAGTTAGCTACTTGCTAAGTAGTTTAGCGCCCACCGCACCGCAGTCACCGATTAGTCGCTGATTAGCATCATCGCTGTCGCTAATCAGCACTAGTACTATATAGTATCTGTAAGTGATCAATACTGATCGCAATCAGATCTATATAAGTACATTAGGGTCACCTTAGGTTCTACAAAAAACGCAGTGTTCGCCCGATCAGGCCTGATCTTGTGCGCACACTTGCGTTCAGTCCGCCCCGCCGCAGTGACAGAATATTTTTTTCTGATCACTGCAAAAACACCGTAAAATCGCTGTGCCGCTATAAAGATCACTTTTGAGCTTTTTGGATCTTTATTAGCGATCGCAGCTTTACTTCGCAAGCACTCCTTTTTACTAGGTAGGTTTGCTCTTTTTCCTGGGTAGTCTCAGAGGAATACCCCCTAAATTTAGTGAACCCAAAATGTCAAACAAGGGGTATTCCGCTGAAGAGGCCTACAGGATTCTGGCCGTGATGGATGAAAGCAATGGGGACGCCTCATCCGCTGAATCCAGTGGTTCAGAATATGAACCTGTAGACAGCAGTGGCACTCTAACCGCTAGTGAGGATGACGAGGTAGAGGTCCCTGCTATGGCCAGACGTACCCGATCCCATGTAAGAGTTCTGCCTACCCTGCATGATGATCCTCATTTGCAGCAGAGTGGTGCTAGCGCTGATCTTGTTTATGGTGCAGCATACACCAGCAGCGCAGCACATCCTGGACCTTCTACCAGCACTGCCGTATTCCCCGGTGAAGTGGCGAGCACCAGAAGGGCAGTTCCAGCTGGTACGGTGGCACGTGCAATAACTCCCCTGTCGCAGCCACCGCGTTCACAGGCCCGTTGAACCCTTAGTCTCCCAGAGGTGCTGGCAAATCCTAATTGGCAATCCCCTGATTCCGCCGCACCCGTATTGCCCCCTTTCACCACCCAGTCTGGAGTTCGCGTGGAGACGGCTCATTTAGGATCGGCCCTTCAGTTTTTTGAGCTGTTCTTCACCGCGGATCTCTATGACCTAGTTGTGGCAGAAACCAACCGCTACGCCACACAGTTTATTACTGCCAATACGGAAAGCTACTATGCCCAGCCTTTCCGGTGGAAACCAGTCACCGTTTCCGAGTTTACATTTTTTTTGGGCCTTCTCCTCATCATGGGTCTAACTAAAAAAAAATGACATTTCATGCCCATGTTCTCTGCTGCAATGTCTAGGGCACGTTTTGAGGCCATCATGTGCTTTATGCATTTTACGGACAATAGCACCTGTCATCCAAGAGGCCACCCTGCTTATGACCGGCTCCATAAAATTCGGCCCCTCATAGACCATTTGTCATCCAGATTTGCAGATGCGTATACCCCTAATCAAAACATCTGCATAGACGAGTCCCTAGTACATTTTACCGGGCGCCTTGGCATAAAACAGTACATCCCCAGCAAGCGCGCCCGGTATGGGGTCAAACTGTATAAGCTCTGTGAAAGGGCCACAGGCTATACATATCGTTTTAGGGTCTATGAGGGAAAAGACTCAAAACTGGAGCCGGTCGGATGTCCTGACTACCTGGGGAGCAGTGGCAAGATTGTCTGGGACTTGGTGTCACCCTTACTTCACAAGGGGTACCACTTATACGTGGACAATTTTTACTCAAGCGTGGCCCTCTTTCGGCACTTACATCTAGTCGGAATTCAATGCTGTGGCACCGCGCGACCTAGTTGCCGGGGCTTCCCCCAACGGCTCGTTAGTACCCGACTTGCACGGGGGGAGAGGGCTGCCTTGTGTGACCAAGAACTGCTCGCGGTGAAGTGGAGGGACAAGAGGGACGTTTACCTTCTGTCCACCATTCACGCAGACACGACTGTCCAAATTGAACGGGCAACTGGAGTCATTGTGAAACCCCTCTCTGTCCATGACTATAACCTTCACATGGGAGGGGTGGACTTCAATGACCAGATGTTGGCTCCCTATTTAGTTTCCCGACGCACCAGACGCTGGTATAAGAAGGTGTCTGTTTATTTAATTCAATTGGCGATGTATAATAGTTTTGTTCTCTACAGTAAGGCTGGGAGAACAGGATCCTTCCTAAAATTCCAGGAAGAGATCATTTCGGAAATCCTGTATCCAGGAGGGTCCGTGCCCCAAGTCCCTGATGTAGTGAGCCGGCTACATGGCAGACACTTCCCGTCTGTCTATCCTGGTACCCCAACTCAACGTTCCCCAAGAAAAAGATGTTGTGTCTGTAGCAGGGGTGGAAAAAGGCGTGACACCACCTTTTTTTGTCCTGACTGTCCTGACCAGCCTGCCCTATGCATAGGGGAGTGTTTCCGCAAGTTCCACACTCAGGTACACTATTAGTGTAGGGATTGCATCTTACAGGACAGCCACACAGTGGTCTTAGGGCCCTTTCACACAGAGCTGCCACAAACTTCTCCTTTCACCTGGGACAAAGTGCATAATGTACTTCGCCACATCTCTGGGCGATTTGCGCTTTGCACATTGTCCCATGGGGAAGGAGAGGTTTGTCCTATAAAGGTAAAAAAATAAATAAAAATCACCGGTAAGCAAAAAAGTTATTGTTCTGTTTCAAAAGTTTATAAAAGTTAATGTTCTCTAAAGTTCTCTTTTTTTTTTTTTTCAAAATACTTTATTGTTATAATACAAAACTTTATATCCATATTACTTTGCAATATTATAAAATTCATAAACCCGTCAGTTCTTTTGAGTGACATTAATTTCGCTTCCCCAACCCCCCACCCAACCCCACTTTGCAGGAAGAAAAAAAAAAAAAAATCCTTCATAGAGAGCCTAGGGGGGAAGAAGGTTCTGATTAATTAACCCTATTCCAATCTTTCCAGAGTTTTTCCCACTTCAAGTAAGATCCTCTTTGTTTGTACAAATTTTTTTCATAAGTTTTCACTTTCTTGACCAGGCCCAACCAGTTGTTATACTCTGGAGCAGAAGGGGAAAACCATAGTCTAGTGATCAGGAGCCTAGCCAAAAACATAACCTTGATCAGCAGTTGACGTTTTATAGGCTGGCAATTAAGCTCCGATAAGTCTCCCAGGACCCATATCCTGGGTGACAAAGGGATGGAGATGTTGAGTTTATGAGCCAGATTGTTTTGGACCAGGCTCCAGTATCTACTCACCGTTGGGCAGTCCCAGAGCAGGTGTAAATGATCTGCCCCGGGATCGCCACAGCGTGGGCAATCGGAAGAGGCCCTAAGGCCTCTTTTGTATAACCATGTGGGTGTCACATAAATTTTGTGCAAAATATTAAATTGTACAACAATGTGATTAAAATTGTGTGAAACCAACTTTAAACTATCCCCCATGTTCTCCCAACTTGGAGAACCCACCTCTGAAAGTAAAGAAGACCAGGCTCTCTGTCCTGGAGATAGAACATCCGCAAAAAAGTTATTCATTAAGTGTTTATAGCAATGTGATATTTTAATTCTCGTGACAGTTTTCTTACAAATTAAATCGTGTAGAAATAAAGGGGTATCAATAAAAAATTGGCTATCCGACGTGCAAGATAGTGCTGACCTCAGTTGGAAATATGGAAACCAAACCACCTCACCTAAATTTGCCCTTTGTTTTAGTTCCATGAGGGGCAATATTTGTCCCTCACTGACCACTTGGTGTAGATACTGAACATTTTTGTTCCTCCAATACTGGCAGCAGTTTAAGTCATTTAAATTAAGGAGCTTAGAGTTGTGCCACAGTGGGGTACAAATAAGTGACGCCTTAACTCCACACCATCTCCTTATGGCCAACCAAGTCCTCATAGCCATTTTGCAGAACAGTGTGTACCCACTCGGTGTGTTTACTAGATAATCAGACTCCAATACAGTGAAGAAATCCGAGAATCCTGAGTCTTTCACCACTCTACTGCAGAAAGGGCTATTTTCCCAGTCATTAAAAAGACATAATTGGGAGGCCATAAAGTAACCCCTAAAATAGGGGAGGTTGAGACCTCCCCGCTCATAGGGCATAGAAAAATAGAGTGCCTTTAGTCTCACACGCTTCCTCCCCCATATTAAATCATTGAGCATCCGGTCTATCAATCTGAAGTACTTATCTGCAATCCATACAGGCGAGTTGCGCAGAATATAAAGAACCTGGGGCAGTACTACCATTTTTATTAATGAGATTCTGTCCGCTCTAGAGAGCAGGATTTTTTGCCATACCTTAATTTTAGCCCTCACCTTAGTCAACAGCGGAATCAGATTTAATTGTAGATATTCATGCAGTTTGGCAGAAACTGTTATCCCCAGGTATTTTATTGACTCAGAGATCGTCAACTGATTATCCCATTCGCCACGCAACTCGTCTATAGGAAGGAGGACGGTCTTATCCCAGTTGATCTCCAAACCGGATGGATCAGAGAAGAGACCAACCAGCTCCATTATACGAGGGAGAGTAGTGTCTGTTTGATGCATAAAAACCAGGATGTCATCTGCATAGAGTGAAACACGATCATACTCCCCATTTATGCCGAAGCCGGCCACCTTTGGGTCCTGCCTTATGCTAGTTGCTAAAGGTTCGATGTAAATATTAAATAGCAGGGGGGAGAGGGGACAGCCTTGACGGGTACCTCTTCCCAGGATGAAACTCTCTGTCACTGTCCCATTAATCCTGATCCTAGCAACTGGGGAATTGTATAACAGCTGAATCATTGCCATAAATTTTGGTCCAAAACGCATTTTCTTCATTACCTCCCAGAGGAAAGTCCACTCCACCCTGTCGAAGGCTTTAGTAGCGTCCAACGACAGGATGGAGCGGGCACCACCTTCCGGGGACTGAATATTCGTAAATAATCTATGCAAGTTATGCTGAGTACCCCTTTTTGGCATAAAGTGTTCTCTAAAGTTAATGTTAATAAATTTATTGCGTTGCGGCCTGTTTTTTTTTTTTTTTTTTACCTTCTAGGTGGACCAAGCGATCAAGCAGCTGCAGAACTGATGTGCATTCTGACAGAAGCATTGCGCTGCTGTCAGATTACAAGAAAGTCGGTGTATGCGGCGCTGCAAGACGAGATTTCTCCTCTGCAGTAAAAGATACGTTTGCCGAGGCATATGAGCTGAGGAGGCGGCGGTGTTCATATGCTTTGGCAAACACTTTGTATATATATAAAAAAAAAAAAAAAATCCCGGCAATGATTTATTCATCCACATCGATTGATGTGAATATAGAAATCTGGTTTGCCAGGGCATACGAGCTAAGTGGGTATGGATGTTGGGCGGAGCTCCTATGTCCTGGCAGACGCCTTTCCCCTCCTTTTTCTTTTTGGCAGAGATTTTTTCATCCACATTGATCGATGCGAATGAAGAAATCTGTGCCGTTCATTTTTTCTTTCAGCCCAGAGGCTGAACGGAAAAAAAAAATCTCATTACCCGTATGCTCAATATAAGGAGAATAGCAGAAACTCCTAATGCTGGCCATACATGTAATGACTGCGGAGACCCTCAAATGCCAGGGCAGTACAAACACCCCACAAATGACCCCATTTTGGAAAGAAGACACCCCAAGGTATTTGCTGAGGGGCATATTGAGTCCAGGAAAGATTGAAATTTTTGTCCCAAGTTAGCGGAAAGGGAGACTTTGTGAGAAAAAACAAAAAAAAAATCAATTTCCGCTAACTTGTGCCAAAAAAAAAAAATTCTTTGAACTCGCCATGCCCCTCATTGAATACCTTGGGGTGTCTTCTTTCCAAAATGGGGTCACATGTGGGGTATTTATACTGCCCTGGCATTTTAGGGGCCCTAAAGCGTGCAAAGAAGTCTGGGATCCAAATGTCTAAAAATGCCCTCCTAAAAGGAATGTGGGCCCCTTTGCGCATCTAGGCTGCAAAAAAGTGTCACACATGTGGTATCGCCGTACTCAGGAGAAGTTGGGGAATGTGTTTTGGGGTGTCATTTTACATATACCCATGCTGGGTGAGATAAATATCTTGGTCAAATGCCAACTTTGTATAAAAAAATGGGAAAAGTTGTCTTTTGCCGAGATATTTCTCTCACCCAGCATGGGTATATGTAAAAAGACACCCCAAAACACATTGCCCAACTTCTCCTGAGTACGGTGATACCACATGTGTGACACTTTTTTGCAGCCAAGGTGGGCAAGTGGGCCCACATTCCAAAGAGCACCTTTTGGATTTCACAGGCCATTTTTTACAGATTTTGATTTGAAACTACTTCGCACGCATTTGGGCCCCTTAAAGGCCAGGGCAGTATAACTACCCCACAAGTGACCCCATTTTGGAAAGAAGACACCCCAGGGTATTTCATGATGGGCATGGCGAGTTCCTAGAATTTTTTATTTTTTGTCACAAGTTAGCAGAAAATGATGTTTTTTTTTTTTTGTTTTTTTTCTTACAAAGTCTCATATTCCACTAACTTGTGACAAAAAATAAAAACTTCCATGAACTCACTATGCCCATCAAGAAATACCTTGGCGTGTCTTCTTTCCAAAATGGGGTCACTTGTGGGGTAGTTATACTGCCCTGGCATTTTAGGGGCCCAAATGCGTGGTAAGTAGTTTGAAATCAAAATGTGTAAAAAATGGCCTGTGAAATCCGAAAGGTGCTCTCTGGAATGTGGGCCCCTTTGCCCACCTAGGCTGCAAAAAAGTGTCACACATGTGGTATCGCCGTACTCAGGAGAAGTTGGGGAATGTGTTTTGGGGTGTCATTTTACATATACCCATGCTGGGTGAGATAAATATCTTGGTCAAATGCCAGCTTTGTATAAAAAAATGGGAAAAGTTGTCTTTTGCCGAGATATTTCTCTCACCCAGCATGGGTATATGTAAAAGACACCCCAAAACACATTGCACAACTTCTCCTGAGTACGGCGATACCACATGTGTGACACTTTTTTGCAGCCTAGGTGGGCAAAGGGGCCCACATTCCAAAGAGCACCTTTAGGATTTCACCAGCCATTTTTTACAGATTTTGATTTCAAACTACTTCTCACGCATTCGGGCCCCTAAAATGCCAGGGCAGTATAACTACCCCACAAGTGACCCCATTTTGGAAAGAAGACACCCCCAGGAATTTTGTGATGGGCATAGTGAGTTCATGGAAGTTTTTATTTTTTGTTACAAGTTAGTGGAATATGGGACTTTGTAAGAAAAAGAAAGAAAAGAAAAAAATCATCATTTTCCGCTAACTTGTGACAAAAAATAAAAAATTCTAGGAACTCACTATGCCCATCAGCGAATACCTTAGGGTGTCTACTTTCCGAAATGGGGTTATTTGTGGGGTTTTTCTACTGTCTGGCCATTGTAGAACCTCAGGAAACATGACAGGTGCTCAGAAAGTCAGAGCTGCTTCAAAAAGCGCAAATTCACATTTTTGTACCATAGTTTGTAAACTCTATAACTTTTACCCAAACCATTTTTTTTTTACCCAAACATTTTTTTTTTATCAAAGACATGTAGAACAATAAATTTAGAGAAAAATTTATATATGGATGTAGTTTTTTTTGCTAAGTTTTACAACTGAAAGTGAAAAATGTCATTTTTTTGCAAAAAAATCTGTAAATTTCGATTAATAACAAAAAAAGTAAAAATGTCAGCAGCAATGAAATACCACCAAATGAAAGCTCTATTAGTGGGAATAAAAGGAGGTAAAATTCATTTGGGTGGTAAGTTGCATGACCGAGCAATAAACCGCTAAAGTTGTGGAGTGCCGATTTGTAAAAAAGGGCCTGGTCTTTAGGGGGGTATAAACCTGTGGTCCTTAAGTGGTTAATTCATAGTTTTGATGCCTTCAGTGTGAATCTACAATTTTCATAGTCATGAAAATAAAGGAAACTCTTTGAATGAGAAGGTGTGTCCAAACTTTTGGTCTGTACTGTATAACGAAACAACATCTAACATTAGCCATTTATAATTTGCAGCCCATGTCTTATCATAGAAAGCTCTGAGTACGTTGAGGTGTCTGACAACATCTCCATCATTTGTTGTACATACATTTCAGTATCCAATACCACTACACAACCGCCTTTATCAGCCATTTTAAAGGTGAGATCAGTGCGTGTTCCTAATTGTTTTAATGCATCCTTTTCTCTTTTGCTAAAATTACATGAAACATTGGCATTAGACTCATGGATAACAGTGAGTTCCCTCTCGAACACTTCTTGAAATATATCCATACTCTCAGTCCGAGATTTAATCAGATAGAACTGAGTGTTGGTGATTTTAAACTCTTGTTTAAATATTGGAGATTTTATATATTTTTTTTCATTCATGCAGTTGGGGACTAAAAATAAAAATTAAATATAAAATATAAATAACATTAATTATGACATAAAATAAACCTTAGTTTTTGTGGAATATGTAACATAGCCAGTTTTACTTCTGTGTGGTATTTGCTATAAAATAAAGAAAAAGGTCTGAAAAGGCAGATCCAGCAGAACTGTTTTTGTTTACTTGTGGGTTTGGATATATATCCACTTTGGTTCCATGGTAACATCATATGTGGGATCAGGGTAATTAGGGTCCGTTTCACACAGTGCGTTTTATTATGTATATATACACATATTTGCAAGTTTAAACTAGTGCTATATTGGATCGCAGCCATTCAAGTACTCATATATATTTTTATGAATTTGTGGTTTTAACGACTTTTGATATCTATTTTTTGCACAAGGGGTAAAATAAATGTAATATGTGTGGACTGGTCACATAGGGGTTAATTCCAGCCTCGGTTCGAGATCCTGGGATTATTTCAGCTGTGTGGCTGGCTCACACATGAGGTTACGAGTAAGGACTAACAAGTCCGAAACATGTCAACCTAGCGGTGGAGGGAGAAGCTGTCCATGTATGTGATATGTGACCATTATGAATAAAGAAAACATCTATGTTTTATCCTGAATGCTGGAACTTCTCTTTTTCTTCGTGAGACCAGGCCTGTAGTTAGTTAGTTAGGATTTCTGTTTGTGTCAGGCCACAAGTGTTGCTGGTTGTTCATTGCAAGGACTTTCACACTGGAGAGCTGATAAACTTCCCACAAACTCAAGCCAGGCTAACGTTTTGCTCAGAAGGAATACTTGGGCACGTGCTACAAGACCAGTTATGGGAGGGCGAATACTGTAGATCACTGTAAGATTGTAAGCTGTTGTGCTGCACTGCAGGCTAGCCCGAACAACGCACCCATACAGTTATTCTTGTTTCTTTTTGGGTAATAACAGTTAATATGTGGCAGTTTAGCCCACCAGTAGGTAAATTACCACGCTTTCCTCCTGCATCCATCGGAGGGTGCCGCGCTGTGCAGCACAAGGGTCTCAGCCTTCGGGCTAGGTGTATGTAAGTCTATTGGAGGTTTCCAGCATTTGTGGTTGTGCTCATTACCAGGTTTAAGTAAAATTCTGTTTTGGCAAAAGCTGGTGGAGGAGTTGGTTTCCTCGTTCGTGACTTCGCTGTATCCTGGGGAGCCCACCCCGGTACACAACTTACATCTGGACAGCTAAAAACACAGAATTTGTGATATACTTCAAGTCCTTATTAGGCAAAAAAAAAGTATGAATTACATATAATTATAAAACGTAGAAACATCTGACAAAAAGATCTAAAAACACTGAAGCAGCAAAATGTGAAAAACAAAATTTGTGTCAGTCTCAAAACTTTGGGCCAAGATATGGAGGGTCTTAAGTTGCACACCGGTTTGCTTATTCCCTGTGGATGAGATGGCAATGCAGGCTTTATTTCCAGTATGAGAAGCTTCAATAAAAAGATGGATGTATTCGAATGACTTTCAAATGGTTTATATAGCTGATCTATGGCGCCCGGGGATATTTACAGGTCTATTTAGTGTTTGATACTGGGGTGGAGGACCTGATTTCCTGACACAGATTTGCATATTGGCTTATACAAATACTGTACTATACTGTACTTTTTGAGGTAAGCCACACATTTTTTTAAATGACAAAAACAGCTGAAAGGGGTTGTCCGCAGGGCAAGGGCTTTTTTGTTTACATTTTTCACTGCTAGGAGGAGGCTTTTATCTAGCAGTGTTCCCAGTGATGTCACTGGCACTAAGGGGCGGGCTTTAGCGCCGCAGTAGCCACTTTACAGGCTAGGATAGCGCTAAAGCCCACCCATTAGTTCCAGTGATGTCACCAGGCTCACTGCTAGACAGAAGCCTCCGCCTAACAGAGACCTGGTACGCCACCGGATCTAATGAAAAGGCCATTGTCCTGTGCGATTGAGCACGGATTAACCTAAAATGCACTCTAACCTTTACAGGTGGAACTTAATGTGACCTTCTCTAAACTTTTGAATGCATATGTCTAACTGTTCAGAGTTTCAGTACTTTTTGCACAACTTGCTGTTCTCTAACAAGGAGCTTAATGGCAAAATTCACAACAGGTATTTGATCCCCGAATCGCCCAATACATTTCCTGGTTCAATTAGGATTGGTATTAAAACAGTCCTCCTCATCATGCTGCTGACATTTTGACATCATGAGACTAAGACGACACCTAACAATTGATCGACAGTACCTCGCCATTGCGAGGCTTCAAGCAGGATGTTCTCAGACTGAAGTGGCCACTGAGCTTAGAGTGTCACAGAGTGTCATCAGCAGTCTCAGAGGGGCTGAGTGGGGGAAGAAGGGGATATGTCTGGGTTCTCTCTGAACCCGGACAACCCCTTTAAGAATAAAATAATTATCTGAATTCATGGATGGGACTGTCGTAAACTCAAAATGTGCACTTGGCAGTCACAAGGGGCACAAACCAGAGATCCTAATGAAGTACAAAGATGTGATGCATTTAATATTTGCTATTCTAAGAGGATTTTTCTATTAAAGGGTTTATCATAGAGTATACGACAATCTCTTTTTAACAAACCTAGAACCAGCCCTGTACTTCACATGGATCCAGAGATCTCCCAACTCATTGCTCCAGTTGCTCTGCTAAATTTATTTCAAGCTCTGGGGGCATGCACTGTCTCAGGGGGTGTGTCCTTTCTACTGCAGCTGGTGGCAGTTGAGGGTTGGAACAGTGCAAGTGCTTCCATCTCAATGAGCAGGACAGAGAAATTAGAAAAAGAGCAAACAGCAGTTGGCGCTATACAAATAGATTTCAGTGAATAACTCAGTGGCTCTACTACATTTTTTAATTATGTGCAAATGCAAAAGTATTTAGATCCAGGTCCTAGTCTGAAAAATTTAGATTTTTCGTAGGACAACCCCTTTAAGCTTCAATCACCTCAATATAGGAACATCACCTACACCATATGGAGAAAGGTATTAGGGCGCACCTCCTAATCACTAAATTCAGGTGTTTCATTCTGTCCCATTACCACAGGTGTATAAAATCCAGCTACTAGCCATGCAGTCTGCCTTTGCAAACATTTGTGAAAGGATGTGGTCCTATAATAGTAGTAGTTTCTGAAATTTCTTCCCTGGATATTCCACCATCAACTGTGAGTGGTAGCATTTAGGAACCACAGCAACTCAGCCATGAATTAGAGACTACGTAAAGTTACAGAGCGGAGTCACTGGGTGCTGATACACAGGGGAGATTTATCAAGACTAGAGTTCCTATACGCCAGTCTTGATCCCCTGTGCACCAGAAACTCAAATGTACACTAGACAGAGGCTGGAGTAGACCTGAGCCATAACTTATGCTCAGGTCCTGTCCTGCAGGCCTCCTGCAGGTTTCTGTCCTGCAGGCCTCAAAAAGTCGCAAATTATGGTGAAAATATGGCATGCACCATAATTGGCAACTTTTTAATGCCACTATAGCGGTGTAAAATGTTTGATAAATGTCCCTCATTGTGCATAAAAGTCAACAACGCTCTGCTGACTCCATAACTGCAGAGCTAGAGACCTACTCTGGTATTAACATCAGCACAAAAACTGTGTACAGGTAGCTTCATAGCAGGGACTTCCTTGACTGAGCAATTGCATGCAAGTCTTCCATCACCAAGCACTATGCCAGGTGTCAGATGGAGGGGTGTACAGCAATGCCGCCACTGGGCTCTGGAGCAGTGGAAATGTGTTGTGTGGAGTGATGAATATATGACAGTCTGATGGACAAGTCTGGGTTTGGCGAATGCCAGGAGAACGTGACTGTATTGTGCGAACAAAAAGTTTGGTGGAGGAAGCATAATGCTATGGGGGTGTTCTTCAGGGGTTGGCCTAGACCCCCTTAGTTCCAGTGAAGGGAAATCTTAATTCTTTAGTACACCAAGATATTTTGGACAATTCAATGCTTTCAACCTTGTGGGAACAGTTTGGGGAAGGACATTTTCTGTTCCAGCATGACATGGTTGGTGAGTCTGCTGTGGAAGAACATGACAGAGTCCTGACCTCAACTCCATCGAATACCTTTGGGATGAACTAGATTGGAGATTGTGACCCAGGCCCTGTGGTCCAACATCAGTGTCTGACCTCATAAATGCTCTTCTGGATGAATGGGATAAAAAATTCCCACAGACAATCCAAAATCTTGTAGAAAGCCTCCCCAGAAGAATGGAAGCTGTTCTGAACTGCAAAGTGGCGATCATCTCTATGTTAATGCCTATGGATTTAAAACAGGACATCAGCTTCCGCTCACCAGATAAGTACCATCAAAGCTCCGTTTATATACAGCGCTATGGAATATGTTCGTTCTATGTACATAATATGGAAAAACTCTTCACCAGTAGGTCACCAAGAACTGATTCTTCACCAATAATTGGGATCTTTTCTATGGGAGTGAATGCTATACTACTAGGTCAACAGGAAGAAGGAAAATAAATTAAGGTGGTGCGGTTGGGTGTTTGGAGAAAATGTGGGTTCCTACTGGGAGGAAGGGTGTTGACGAGAGAAGTGATTACCACATATTCGATTTTAGGCTTTGAGTTCAAGTAGGTAATGTGGTAGATGAATGTTATGAAAGTATTCTAGCGGTCTCTTGAAAAGTAAAAGATATTTCACACCTGAAACTTTCTCTAAACAGCCTTGCATGATGAGTCATAAAAGAAAAACTCTACCCCAGGTTAGGAAGCGAAAGAATTCACCGAAAAATCAAGGAAATGAAGCCAATGAAGCAATAACGGCAAATTACGAAAGAATTTCAACAATTTCATCTGAGAGACGAGATGTTCTTAAAGGGCAACTGCAGCAGATTTGTCCCTATGACACTGACCTGTTACATGTGCGTTTGGCAGCTGAAGACATCTGTGTTGGTCCCATGTCCATATGTGCCCACATTGCTGAGAAAAATAAAGTTTTGCAAATATATGCAAATTACTCTTTAGAAGCAATGGGGACGTTACCGTTACACCTAGAGGCTCTGCTCTCTCTGCAACTGCTGTATCTTCTCCACTTTGATTGGCAGGGCCAGGCAGTGAAAATGTCACCACACCTGTCAATCAAAGTGCAGAGGGTGCAGCAGTTACAGAAAGAGCAGAATCACTAGGTGTAACGGTAACACCCCCATTGCTCCTAGAAGCTCATTTGCATACCTTTAAAATGAGCCTAATGAGGGCACATTTGAACATGGGACCAACACAGATGTTTTCAGACAGATGCCCTTTAATGGATAAATATCACATTTGCTTCATATAAACATTGATATAGCATAATGGTACCTGTCACTAGAGATTTGATGATATTCCATAGTTTTAAAAACCAGCACCTGGATCAGAATACTTTTGTAATTGCATGTAATAAAAAATTTAGTATTGTCACTGAGTTATTCAATAAAATGTATCTGTATAGCGCCACCTGCTGTTTATTTTTTCTTATTATTTCTTTGTCCGGCTCACTGAGATGGTCGCACATGCTCAATTTCACCCTTCAACTGCCTCCTGAGCTGTGATAGGGAGACAGCTGCAGCAGAAAGAACATGCCCCCTGAACAGCAGCAGAATGGACCACTTCCTGACCACTTCCTGTCCAGGCCTAATTTTGCAAATCTGACATGTGTCACT